>NC_073385.1:38607230-39219730 GCF_028641065.1 Leucoraja erinaceus
ACTAAACTAAACTAAATCAGCTTTGATTTGCCAATTCTGCGTTGAGCCAATGTGTAGTCCAGCAGGACTCTAGCCATACATTTGCAATATCAGATGCCACTTAGAAATCAGTTCTGCTGTGACCCATAGAAAACATAAATCAGAAATCAAGCTTACTTGCTATCGGTATTCTATTATGATGATGGGTCCTTTTAATAATAAACAAACAATAAGGTAACGTTGGCAACAGAGAGTAACTGAGAACTGGATCCACATACCAAACCTCTGACTAGCCATATTTGGCTGAAGTATCTGATCACTTTCCAACACCACCTGAACGACAGTGATCCACCACTACTACTGCTGCTAAACAACAACTACATTTTACACTGAATTTCTTCTTCATTTTACAAAACAGGATGGGTCCAGGAACCTTAGTTTTAATTTAGTTTAAAGTTACAACATGAAACAGGCTCTTAGATATAGAAAATAGGTGCAGGAGGAGGCCATTCGGCCCTTTGAGCCAGCACCGCCATTCATTGTGATCATGGCTGATCGTCCCCAATCAATAACCCATGCCTGCCTTCTCCCCATATCCCTTGATTCCACTAGACCCTGAGCTCCATCTAACTCTCTCTTAAATCCGTCCAGTGATTTGGCCTCCACTGCCCTCTGTGGCAGGGAATTCCACAAATTCACAACTCTCCGGGTGAAAAAGTTTTTTCTCACCTCAGTCTTAAATGGCCTCCCCTTTATTCTAAGACTGTGGTCCCTGGTTCTGGACTCGCCCAACATTGGGAACATTTTTCCTGCATCTAGCTTGTCCAGTCCTTTTATACGTTTCTATACAATCCCCCCTCATCCTTCTAAACTAGCGAATACAAGCCTAGTCTTTTCTTTCTTTCTTTTCTTTTATAATCCTTTTATTAGTTTTTTTCCAAAAAATTAAAACAAAACAAAACAAAAAAAAAAGAATAATGATAAACATAAGAATGATATTGATACATAGGGATCAGGATGTCATTAGTAACAGGTATAACCTAAATATGAGTCCAGTCAAAATACACATTGAATATGGACCTCACGGTCTCTATGTAAATATAGTTAAATGTTTAAAAGAAAGCTTATATATGTAGAAAAAAACAAAGATAAAAAGAAAAAAAAGGAAAAAAGGAAGAAACAAAACTAAAGAATAAAAAATCAAAACAGAATCTGAGCTGAAAATTTCAAGAATTTAAGTCTGTTGTCAAGTCCGTTCCACCATATAGAGGTAAAATAATTTTTATAACGGTTGGAGAGGGAGCAATTTATGTTGTGTGAAAGTGTCGAATAAATCTTCCCCAAGTCTTATCTTCTTCTTCTAGTCCGTTGCAATGTCAGATGTCGTTCTGCCAGTATCTGGCGCAGGTCACAGCTGGTCGGGTCAGTTCAGCCAGGTCCTGGGGGCTGCACTGGGGGGCGTCGTCACACTCCAGTAGGTGGGACATTGTCTGTACTGCTCCACAGCTGCATGTGTCTTCTGCCTGGTAGTTCCATGCTTTCATAAGTGCTTTGCACCTCCCCTGCTCCACTCGTAATCTGTTGAGGGTCTTCCAGGTTGGCCATGGGAGGTTGTGCCCGCTGGCGAGGCATTCAGTTGGAATGATTCCTCTCTCCATCCAGTCGTGGGCTCGTGTGTTGAGCTGGTTCCATTCATCTTTCCAGATGTTGGTCCTTGCTGTTTCTTTGGTTGTCTGGAGAGGTGGGACTGTCTGCAAGAAACTGGCTCTAGATTTCAGTCGGGGTGGAGGTGCTGTGTGTCCGTGCAGGGGGTGCCTAGTATCGATCTCCTGTGCTCTCCGCTCGTCTTGGGCGACGATGGATCGTCTGATATGGGGGGGGGGGGTGGGGCAATACCAGCTAGGGCGTAGAGGCACGGAACTGGCGTTGTCTTTATGCATCCCGTGATAATGCGGCAGGTGTCGTTGAGGGCTGTGTCAACCAGTTTGGTGTGGTGGGAGCGACTCCAGCTTGAGCACACGCATTCAGCTGTGGAGAAGCACAGGGCTAGGGCAGTTGCACGGATGGTTGGTGGATCAGCGCCCCACTTTGAGTTTACCAGTTTGCGCAGGATGTTGTTGCGAGTGTTGACCTTGGCTTTGGGTTCTGAAGGTGGGTTTTGAAAGAGAGTGTCCTGTCGAGTGTGACTCCAAGGTACACGGGGTGGAAGTGGTTGGAGAGTTTGTGGCCATCCCATGAGACGCTCAGTTGTTTTCCTGCATCTCGATTTTTAAGATGGAAGCTGCATAGTTGGGTTTTTGATGGGTTGGGTTTCAGGTGGTTGTTATTGTAGTAGGTTGTCATCTCTTGGAGGGCGGGCGCTTTCCAGGACAGACTCGATCTTCTGGAAGTTCTCCTGTTGGGTGGTGATGCAGAGGTCATCAGCATAGATGAAGCGATGGCATTGTGGGGGAAGTGGTTGGTCGTTGGTGTAGATGTTGAAGAGGAGGGGGGCCAGTACGCTGCCTTGTGGTAGGCCATTCTTTTGGGCTTTCCATTTGCTCTTCTTGTCGTTTAGTTGAACGAAGAAGCGCCTGTTGTTGAGAAGGCTTTTGATGACTTGGCACAGGTCGAGGTCACCAGTCATGTCAAAAAGTTTCCTGATCATGGTGCGGTGCTGGACAGTGTCGTAGGCAGCGGTGAGATCTATGAAAGCTGCTCCGGTGATGAGTTTGCACTCAAAACCGTCCTCAATGTGTTGGGTGAGGTTCAGTAGCTGCCCGGCACAGGAGCGGCCAGGGCGGAAGCCAGCTTGATCTTTAGTAAGCTTGGAGTCTATAAGTGGCATAAGGCGTTGGAGTAGTAGCCTCTCGTAGAGCTTGTAGGTGATGCAGAGGAGGGAAATGGGTCTGTAGCTCTTTGGGGATGATGGGTCCTTTCCAGGTTTGGCAATTGCGACAGTCTTGGCCTTTATCCATACAGGTGGAGTTGTTTTCTGTGCCATGCATGAGTTCAGCATTGCTAGGAACCAGGTCTTTGCTTTAGGTCCAAGGTGCTGTATCATTTCCGTCAGTACATCATCGATTCCTGCTGCTTTCCCAGGTTTCAGCATGCTCATTGCAGCCTCGAGTTCCTCTAGGTCGAAGGGCTTGGTTGGGCTGGCTGGTTGTAGGCGGTCTGTTACCGCTGTCCGGCGGTATTCTCCTGTGGGTCTGCGCCGATTTTGACTACGACCGTTTGCCACCAGCTGTGCTGCAACTGAGTTTGCTGTGACTGTTGTGAGCGTGGGCAGTGTGGTATGGTCTTCACCGAGGCGGTGGATTGTGGCCCATGCCTTCCTGCTGTTATTGGTCATGTTGGTGCTTTCTATCAACTCCTTCCAGACTTGCCTTCGGTCCTCCCCGACTGTGTACAACAGGATATCTCCGAGTTCCATGGTGGTGGAGGAGAAAGGGTCCTCATGATATGTCCTGTGGTAGGCTTTCAGTAGATCGCTGGATGTTTCCGACAGCCCGGGGATGTACTCGGTCTGGCATCCTCTTGGTATATGTCGCCTGGCTGACCTTTTCAGCAGTTCTGTGAACATGGTATAGTTGTTGGGGTGTGATGGAATACTGGGGATGGAGTCTTCGATCTCCTGTTGGAATGACAGCCAGTCGGCCTTCCGCAGGTTGAACCTTCTGCGGAAGGGGACGGTTGTTGCTTGGAGAGCGGATCGGATGGTTATGGTGATTGGCCGGTGTTGCGTATGGGGGATAGGGTCCAGGACCTCTTTCACAGCTCTGGATGATAGTTCGCTGCTCACACAAACAAGGTCTGGGTTATATTCTCGTTTCCATCTGGCACTGTGGAAAGATTTTGGCAGTTTGGCGTCATGGATCAGGGTCAGGTGTTTCGACTCGAGGTATTGACTAATTGAAGAATCCTCTTCCATTTCTCTATAGATAGAGACATTTGGAGCTCTTTCCCCAGTCATTCTTAATTTTATCAAATATATCTATTTGTAATTTCAAAATCAACTCATAAATAGTTATTAGTTATTAATAACTCATAAATAGTTATTAGTTATAAAGTTATTAATCCTTTCTGATAAGGGTTCGAATGTAAAATATTTTCCAAGATTTCGGTTTGATGTGGTAGCGGAAAAAATGGTAGAGTAGCCGTCAAAAAATGTCTAATTTGTAAATATCTAAAAAAGTGTGAATTAGGTAATTTATATTTATTAGAGTTGTTCGAAAGACATAAAACAACCATCCAAAAATGAAACACGAAATGCTACTAATCCCTTCCTCTTCCATAACAGAGAGGCTTGATCAATACTGGAAGGTTGGAAGAGAAAATTAGATAAGATAAGATAAAATCATAATATACCACTATGTCTTCCCATTGTAAATAATCCTTTATTCAAACCATCCATATTGGATAAAGGTTTCACACAATGGAAAAATTATGGTATTTAAAAGATTGGACATCTTTATAGGAAAGGCATTTTCTTTCATTTCAAGAGTTACAACAGAATTATGGACTGCACTCAAATAATTTCTTCAGATATCTACAATTTAGAGATTATGTTAAATCTAATACACAAGTTTATAGGACTAGGGAACCAGAAATTCTTGACGAATATTTGAATAAGCATCCTAACACTGAAAAATTAATAGCTTATATTTATAACACCCTTTTAAACAACGAGGTACCACAGATGGAACTATTATAGATACACATTTGGGACAAAAGTTTACAGCATATACATCAATGCTCGTTAAATGCTAGACATGCTTTAATACAATTTAAAGTCTTACACAGATTACATTACTCCAACATAAAACTAAATAGAATCTTCCCACATATTTCTCCTATTTGTGATAAATGTCTGCATCTAGAGGCCAATTTAACACATACTTTTGAAAATTATACAAAAATTAAAAATTTCTGCACTGATATTTTTGGAATAAGTTCTGAAGTTGTTAATACTAAATTGGATCCAGACTCAAAATTAATAATACTTGGAATATCAGAACAAAGTTTAACACTCACAACAAGCCAAAGAAACTTCCTCGACCACAGTATAATAACTGGGAAAAAATTAATATTAAAATCTTGGAAAGGCCCTATAACCCCCACAATTAAAATGTGGATTGTGGAAATGTCGGAGACCCTACATCTAGAAAGAATTAGACTTGTCTTAATGGACAAACAAGAACATTTTGTTAAAATATGGGCTCCATTCATTAACTATTTGAAGGAACTATTGGCCCGGCACGAAAATCCAACTGAAGCTTGAACTCAGGATTAGATGAAAAGTTATACTTTATAATCTACGAATTTATCTCCAATGACGTATTATAAGTAATTCATCCCACCTTTTCTCGTTTTTGATATTTGTCATTTTTTTTTTTCTCTTTCTCTCTCTTTCTATCTATATAAAAACACACTAGAAGCAGAATTATTCGACAATTGAAAATTTTAATAATGTATGATTGATGTATATGAAAAGGTTTTTTTTAACTATAATATGTAACTATACTTTACCATAATATGTTTGCTTCTAATAAAAATATTTTAAAAAAAATGTTTTTTTTAAATCATTTAGTCCAAAAAACTTACGAAATTGAAACCATATTCGAAACATATGTCTTATTATTGGGTTAGTCGTATATATTTTATTCAATCTCGTAATTGTCTGTTTTTTGGTTTTCTGTAAATATTTTTTACTTAGTCTGGAATTTTTATTCTTCCATATATATATGAAGAAATTTTGGAATCAATAATATCAAAGAAAGATTTGGCAATAAAAATTGGTATCATCTGAAATAAATACAAAAATTTAGGTAAAGTGAACATTTTAAATACTTTGGCATAAATGTTAGGCTCGGCCGTAAAGATAAGGACACTTGGTGAAATGTTTTTGCGAAACTGCCAATTAACTGTTTCGTTGACCATATGGTAAACGTCGACCCTCTGTACCCCTTATAAATGGGTTAGGGGGTCATAAATATATCCTTGTGCGTATTGGTTGGGTAACAGGCCTCCTTAATACAGCAAAATAGCCTGATAAAACTTTCGCGTAGTCAATCTATGTGGAAAACTGTCCAGAATTTGAAACTAGAATTATTTAATTGAAAAAAACTCACTATTACAACATACTACCATTTCTAACACAGTAGAAGCTACTAAATTGATAAGTTTGACAAGCTACTATACAACAGCTCTGGAATTAGATTTGCCAATAATCACAAGAAACTTTTGAAATGAATACTCATCTGCAATAAAGAAATAGCTTATTGTCTTATTCTTTCCCGTGGACAATACCAAAAATATTAGGGGATTCCCTAAGAGGCGGTGAGCCAATTGGTTCAAGCCCAATAGATACCCCTGACAGTAAAGGACTATAAAGGCGGCATAAAACAGCTCTGTCTATTACGTCAAAGAGCCTGAAAAATCCTTTGGGATCTCTGGATTATTAGTTAGCTAAATACAGTAACTAGCCAGAGGTATATGCAGGGTGGAAATGGCAGGCTTGATCCAAGAAATTATTTAATGAACGAACCCAATCGTAAGCACTCGTTTTCTAACATAGCAATTGAATAAGTGATTCCCATACTACGCTATGCACAAACGCTTCCCGATATCAAGTCAGAAATTATACATTCTGGGCATCTTATGTTTTATTTCGATGCTGTACGGACATCAATATTCAGGGGTTAATCTCCTAACGGGTGGCAAAGTTCCAGAGCACAAAATCATTAATTTTTAAGGATAAACCACGCATCTTCTAGTAGTCAAAGAGCTTCAAAAAAAGGAAGGAATCTTTCCAATCCTCACTTACAACTAATTTTGGATAAATTTTGAATCTACATTTAAAGGGTGGTATAGAGTCTCATTATGATGTAGCGAATTCAGTAGTGGTCTATTATCCCTTTTTTAAGAATTAAGCGAAATAGATGCTTCTTAATTTGCTTGTGTACCTGGTCCGTCATTATCCCTTCCTTTAAAGGCTGATTTCCCCTAGAACAAAAGAACCCCCTTAACACAGTCTGATCAGGTGAAGAAATATTAGACGCAATGAAAATGCTAAAAGAAACGGAACTGTTGGAATCTACATTCAACATGGACCCAGAGTCTAATATGTACCCTTCAAAAGTGTTCATCTTAATTAGGACAATTAAAGTGGGAATTACAATGTTTAAAAAATCAGGGTGTTCAATATTTGGGCTGCGTAAAACCTTCACATAGCAACTTTTTGGGTAGACGTAAAAGAAACACACCAGTAATCACCAAAATCACAATATGAGCGAGATCAACGATTTGTTTCAAGTAAAGTCACGTCAAGTGCAAAAGTTTATTTGTTCACAAACACAGGGGGTTCAATATTTGCAGTGAACATGAACCATGGCAATGCTCGCGGACAACAAAACAACAACAAACAGAATATAAACACATCTCCAGTACACACAGAATTTATTTCTAGACACCAAGGTTTTACAATAAATCAGAAAACGTTCTGTACAGTTACAACCCGGTGAGAAAGGCGTTTACAGTCCGAAATTGGGCTCTGCGCGCGGAACTCCTTCTACAACCTCTCCGTTCTCACTGCCATGGCAACGGGGAGGCGTGTTTGCCTGACCCGTATGCGGACAACAACAGTCTGTTGCCGGGTCCCTGGTGAGGTCTCTCATGATTTGTTTGCTTTGAGTTGCACCTCCTGTTGTATCCGTTTCCTGCATTCACCGGGGTGCTGTGCGGTCCTATAGTGCTGGTTCGTGCTGACGCACTACTCCACAAGAAAGCTGATTGATTCTGTCCTTAAGTCCGAGCTTCCCGAACAGGATGGTAATGTCTCCCGGACAAGATGCTTTTCCCTAGTCAATCCCCTGCTGCGTACTAAGCAGAGGAGGACTTGTCCCCGCGCGGAGAGCAACTCTGAATTTCCTAAGCATTGCCTGAGGAAGGGCGCGGCACTGCCGTTGCTTAGGCTCACGGGGATTTGCTCGAGACGCTGTATACCTCCATGTCATATCCTCGAGAGAAGCGTGGACAATGTACATGCCCATCCCATATTTAAACTGAGTTCACCCTGGTGCATCTCCTCAGGTGGATCTCCCAGATTTATCCCAATGGAGTGTAACGCTCCCTCGACTGCGTGGAGCCCTCCTAAAGTCCCTCCTAGTCATGATCTCTCCTTCGTTTTTTTGATGTTCAAGAGGAGGCTGTTCTCCTGGCACCAGAGTGCTAGATCAGCCACCTCCTCCCGGTAGGCCCTCTCATCATTGTCTGAGATCAGGCCCACCACCACAGTGTCATCAGCAAACTTAATTATTGAATTGGAGCTGAACCTAGCCACACAGTCATGTGTGTACAGGGAGTACAATAGGGGGCTGAGGACGCAACCCTGGGGCGATCCTGTGCTCAGGGTGAGGGACTTCGATGTATTCCCTCCCATCTTGACTACCTGGGGCCTGGCGGTGAGAAAGTTCATAATGATCAAACAGAATTGAGGAGTCAATAAAAATAGAAACTCCTTTCACCTTAGCCTGTTAATTTGAATGAAACTGCTGTCCTCTCCAAAGCTTGAAAAATCGTTGATTGTCATCTTGCCTTACATGAGTTTCCTGAGCAAAAATAATCTGAGCATTTGGGCTGCGAAGAACTTTAATTGTTTTCCCCTCTTAATGGGATGGTTGAAGCCATTCACATTTCATGAAAGGAAGTTAATAACTTTATCCATATTGTTTGTAAAAATCATGTGGGATGTAAAAGGTTAATTTCTTAAATCCATGATACTGAAGAAGAAAAATCTAGGGTGGAGCCAGAAGTGACGACATTTCAGACATTTTTGCAGTTCAGATTTTGCACAAATGAAAAACACTAAGTAAGAAACAAAAGACCACCCACCCCCACCCATCCATGTAAAGCCAGAAACTGACCAATAGACAGTCAGTAAGCTACCTAATCCCTTCCCTATCCCCATCTCTACTAGCAACAGTACCCAACGTAAAAAAAAACACTTGCCACTCAATAGCCATAACACATTCATTGTTGTCGTTAGAGAGAGAAGCTGAAGAGCAAGAGCTACATATTAATTATCCAAGGTCAAAATATGAAAAACAAGAACTGCGTTCACTTAATTTGTCTAAAGATAGGGGAAAACAAATTCCTTCGATTTTAAGAATAAAGAAATAACAGAGAAATTCTTAAAAATTAATACGTATAAAAGAAAAACAACTCGTACAGTTAAATTATTAATCATTACCAAACAATATATTGTCAAAATAGGAACAGTAAATCTCCAATTATAACTTAATCAGCTATCAATTACTCCCCTTCATCCTCTTAAGTCTCCAAAAAGCTGGAAGCGTCTTGAGGATTGTTAAAAAAATCGAATGTTACCATTGAAAAGTCGTATACGCAGTCTAGCTGGATAAAGTGGGCGCAACTTTTTCTTAAACAGATCAGACATTACATTATGAAAAGACTTTATTTCCAAAAGCTCGTAACTATAATCAGGAACAAACCGAAAATTGCATTCTTCATATTCTACCACGCCCAACTTTTTTGCTGCCTGGAGAATATTCTCCTTCATTTGCAAGAAGTGAAACCGAACAATCAAGTGTCTCGGTTTATTACCAGATTTCTCCCCATCCTGTGGGCGTTATCCAAAAATCGGGAAGATTTTCATAGTGCTTTAATGATTGAAAGTCTCCTTTAATCATTTTAGAAGCATATTTTTATAACATTATCTCCTTCTTGACCTCCGGCAACCAACATTCGTAAATTTCAGTCGACCGATTCTGTTTTCCAGATCCCTATATTTAATCATATATGCTGGAGTGCTTGAGTATTTTCATTTCATCTCTGTTTTACAGTTTTTCAATCTTCAATATCTTCTCTCCTGCCCATGGTTTCGTCACGTTATCAATTTGTTCCTTTTGTTCACGAAATTCATCTTGTAACATAATCAGTTTTTCTTGAACTTCCTTCAATTTGCTCAAAACTCCTTTCACCATTTCTTCCAAACTGCAAAATCTTGTTTTTCATTTCATTTTTCAGTTCATCGTTCATTTTCGATATTGCTTCTAAAATACTAGTCAGAAGCTGTGGCTGTGGCTTTCCTGTTCCTTCCTTTGGGAGCCTCCTTAGAGTCCCTTATCACTACCCAATGTACTATTTCTCCTCGCCTAATGAGAAATTATTTCAGTTCCTCTATCCCCTTAGATCCTCTGTCCTCCAGTACTTCTGGGAGATTGTTTGTCTTCCTTAGTGAAGACAGATCTGAAGTACCTGTTCAACTCTTCTGCCATTTACTTTTTCCCCATATAAATTGTTCCCCTTGTCGCCTTCAAGAACCCTTTGTGTCTCCCTTCCAAGGGACGCCTTTTCCGCTAGTACATTCTGGCAGATTCTACGTTTTCTCCCGTCGCCCCCATCCCCCAATGGCAGCGCGCGGCTCTGCTCCCCGGTTCCCCCCCCCCGCCCCCGAACGAAGCTCACCCGTGGCTTTTCCTGGGTCCTTCTTTGGCCATACCCCCCTAAGAGCTGTGCCAGCTTCCCCTCCTGGCCGCACCTCATCTTTTCATCTTTTCATCAAGCCCGTATTGCGCCTTTTTGCTTTCCTTCTGTTGTCCTATGAAAGTTTCCCAATCCTCTGGCTTCCGGCTACTATTTGCTGTGTTATACATCTTTTCTTTTTGTTTTATTCTATCACAAACGTCTCTTGTTAGTCACAGTTGCCTCCTACTCCCCTTAGAATCTTTCTTCCTTTTTGGAATGAAATGATCCTGCGTCTTCCGGATTATGCACAGAAATTCCTGCTATTTGTGTTCCACCGTCATTCTTGATAGGATCCCTTTCCAGTCTATTTGAGTATAGGAGCAGGGAGGTCCTACTGCAGTTGCACAGGGTCTTGGTGAGACCACACCTGGAGTATTGCGTACAGTTTTGGTCTCCTAATCAGAGGAAAGACATTCTTGCCATAGAGGGAGTACAGAGAAGGCACTCACCAGACTGATTCCAGGGATGTCAGAAATTCACATGAAGAAAGACAGGATAGATTTGGTTTGTACTCACTAGAATTTAGAAGACTTTAAGTGGGGGATTTTTTATAGAAACTTACAAAATTCTTAAGGGTTTGGACACGCTAGATGCAGGAAGATTGTTCCCGATGTTGGGGAAGTCCAGAACAAGGGGTCACAGTTTAAGGATAAGGGGGAAATCTTTTAGGACCGAGATGAGTAAAACTAATTTTCCACACAGAGAGTGGTGAATCTCTGGAATTCTCTGCCACAGAAGGTAGTGTTTGAGGGCCGTCATATTTAGAGCGGGAGTTTTAGATGCTTGGGCCCATTGTGCCCTTGGCTAAAGGCTAAAGATTTGGGCCCTTGTTTGGCTAAAGGGTCTCAGGGGTATGGAGAGAAGGCAGGTACAGTCGATACTGAGTTGGATGATCAGCCATGATTCATATTGATGGCGTCAGGCTCGAAGGATCGAATGGCCTACTCCTGCACCTATTTTCTATGTTTCTATGTTACCTTGGCCAGCTCATCTCAGCTCATGCCTTCATTGTTCAACTGCATCACTTCCGATTTAACCTTCTTCTTCTCAAATTGCAAATTAAAACTTATCATATTCTGATCACTACCTCCAATCGGTTCCTTTATCTCGAGTTCTCTTATCAAATTTGGTTCATTGGACAACACTAAATCTAGACTTGCCTTTCCTCTGGTCGGCTCCATTACAAGCTGCACTAAGAATCCATCTCAGAGGCACTCTACAAAATCTCTTTCTTGGGGTCCTGAACCAACCTGATTTTCCCAGTCTACATGCATATTGAAATCCCCCATCACCACAGTGGCATTACCTTTGTTACATGCCAGTTTTAACTCTGCTGCAACTTACACCCGACATCCGGGCTACTATTTGGGGGTCTGGAGATAACACCAATTAGTGTCTTCTTGCCTGCAATTCCTCAACTCAATCCACAGTGACTCTACCTCGTCAGTCCCTATGTCTTCCTTCGCAAGGGACTGAATTCTATTCCTCACCAGAAGAGCTACCCCTCCTCCTCTGCCCACCTGCCTGCCCTTTCTATAGGATGTACTAGACTAAGTGGGACCCGTTGGGTTCAGTTGTTCACACAGGAAGGCTGGTCCCCCAACGCAATATTCCACCTCTCCACCAATTCCACCTCCCCACCAATTACTTCAAACCAACCATATTTTCATTTTCAAACCACATTAAGGGCACTCACAGTTGAGTAGACATGTGTTCAGTGTTATTCAGAGCTCAGAGAGACGTGACCCTCTGGCTTCCTCCATCTTGCAGAGACTGAATGAGGCACACCACTTCCTAGTTTTATAGTCCCTCCACCTCCCTCCAGCAGGGGCAGCAGAGAGAATGGCAATTAAAAAAAAAAAACATTAATATCTCTCTAATTTTTCATCAATGGGAAAAATCCTCCGGGCCCGGAAGGCGGAGGGGGGCTCTGAGCGAGGTGGCCAAAAATGACGGCCGTAGGTGGCGGCGTTCTCTCCAAAATCGCAGCACAGTGAGCCAAAAGCGGTCAAGATCAGACTTTGGATAACCCTGAATATTAAGTTCCCAGATCCGATCCTCCTGCAGCCACGTCTCAGTAATCCCCACAATGTCATATCTATCAACCTCGATCTGAGCCTCAAGCTCATCTACTTTACTTCTTATACTTCGTGCATTCAAATACAATACTTTTAATTCCTTACGCATCTCACCATTCACATTGATTCTTCTTACACTTGGCCATACTCTCCTATCCCTTTGTGAGCTTTCTTTCCAGTTAATTCTGGGGTCATTAACTATCCCTTTATTCCCTTTCCCTTTAACTCCATCCTTGACTATCCCATTCGACACCCCCCCCCCCCCCCCCCTCTTATTTAATTTAAAACCACCTGTGTCGCAGTGGCAAACCTGCCTGCCAGAATGCTGGTCCCCCCACCTGTTAAGGTGCAATCCGTCCCTTTTGTACAGTTCCCCCTTACTCCAAAACAGATTCCAGTGGTCTAACAATCTAAATCCCTGCCCCCTGCACCAGTTCCTCAGCCACACATTCAGGTCCTGTTCTCCCTGTTCCTGCTCTCGCCAGCACGAGGAACTGGAAGCAAACCGGAGATAACCATCCTGGAGGTCCTGCTTTTCAGCACTTTTCCAAGCTCTCTAAAGTCACGCTTCAGAATATTCATCCCCTTCTTTCCGTTTGTGTCAACATGCACTACCACTTCTGGCTGTTCACCTTCGCCCGTGAAGATTTTCTGCACTCTGTTCTTGACATCCTGGATCCTGGAACCCGTGAGGCAGCACACCATCCTCGAATCCCGTCTGTTGCCGCAGAAACCCCTGTCTGTACCTCTCACAATGGAGTCTCCAACCACCATTCTGAAAGTTGCCTGACGTCGGCCTCTTTGGTTTTGGCTCAACAGCACTTTTTGTTTCGCAAGCCAGTGCCCTGCTCAGTGCGTCAATGTCTTCTGTCCCAACAGCTTCTAAATGGGTGAACCTGTTCACAAGAGATACAACACCCAGGGGGCTGTGCATTCCATGTTTACTTCCCTTTCTCACTGTCACCCACCTTCTCTCTTCCAGTACCTTACAAACTTGCTGTCGGACTCGTCGAGGAACGACTCAGTCTCTCGGACAAACCTGAGGTCATCCACTTGCTTCTTCAGTTCCCCAACATGCTCCTTCAGGAGCTGTACCTAGATGCACTTCTCACACTTGTAGCAGCCAGAGGCACGAGCGGTATCCTTGACCTCCCACATACTGCAAGCATCACGCTGAATCAGCTTGCCAGACACCTCCTTCTTTCTTCTCCCCCTCTCCAGCGTATTGCGTAGTCTCCTCTCCTCCCCGAAGACTCTCGAGCCAAAGACTCACACTTTACTCACAAGGCCGCTCCCTCACTGCCGCTCCCCTAGAGCAGCCTTGCTTACATTGACTGATAAATTGCCTAATTTACCAATTTACAAACCAAATTCCTCACTTTTAAACTGTTTGTCCCCTGTGACTTACTCAATTCCCACACGGGCTTGAGCCAATCAGTGCTTCTTCCTGCTTCTCCTTGTTGCTGCTTCTTAAAAATCCACGTAAACTCTTCAACCCACCAACCATTGATCACCTATTTACACTGGTTCAATGTTATCTCACTTTCTCATCCACTCCCTTCACTCTCGGGGCAATATACAAAGGCTAAGTAGACCAACAAACCAACATGTCTTTGGGATGTGGGAATAATCCAGAGTATCCTGAGGAACCCCACATAGCCACAGTGAGCACAACCAAACTCCCAGAGATAGGATCCAAGGTCAGGATTGAACCCAGGTCTCTGGTGCTGTGAGGCAGCAGCTCTACCATATGCACCACTGTGCCACCCATAGCATCACACTTTCTTCATCACAACGCAGCAACTTCAGCTTCACAATATAAAAAATAAATTTTGGTCTCAACAAATTGAAACAGTCAATTTTGAAGTCAATTTCCTCTAACTAGTGGGTTGGTGAACAAAAGAGATGATGGAATCAGATTCCAATTAAACTTTCAGAATGGAATATGTGCTTGAAGAGACGAAGTTGCAAGATTATGAGGAACTGTTGTAATGTGGGGCTAAACTGAATACTTTTATCAAAGGTCTTCCTCAAGATTCCAAGCACAAATCAATCATTTTTTGTAAACTTAATTCCTTGGAGTACAGGAGGATAAGGGGTGATCTTATCGAGGTGTATATGATCATGAGAGGACTAGATAGGGTAAATGCACAGTCCTTTACCTAGAGTAAGGGAATCAAGAACCAGAGGACATAGGTTTAAGGCAAGGGGGAGGGAAGATTTAATAGGAATTGTGAGGGGCGACTATTTTACACAGAGGAAGGTGGGTATATATAACTAACTGCCAGTGGATGTAATTGATGCAAGTAATATCACAATGTTTAAAAAACAGTCAGACAGGTACATGGATAGAATAGGTTTAGAAGGATATGACCCAGAATCAAATCAGACCCAGCTTCAAAGTTCAATTTAATAAAAATATCACCACACCTAACAATCTCTTCTGCCCTCCCCCCTCCCCACCTGAACACCATCTCTCCAACTGTAACCCCAAGCAATATAATTTGATCATGAATCCCAACCATCAAAACCGATTCATCATACCACTCCCAACCTGACTGTGAACCCTCATTCCGATTATTATGCCAACCTTTCAAAGAGCTGATAATGACATTCCCTCCTCCCACTTTAATATTCCAACTATCTTCCCTTTCTTCACATTTCTTTACTATGCAGTAACCCAGTACAGCTCAGCAACCCGTGTCTCAGACCCACAGCTCACATAATGCAATGGAAAAAAAAAAAAAAATTACAGTTACTGGAAAACTGAAATAAAACCAGAATTTCCAACATTTTCTACAATGAAGGTAACTGATTAACCATGCAGGGACTATTCCACTGCATTCAGTTCCTTGACCACATGCACAATAACATTTTGCCACTACTGACCCTCGACCCAACTACTGACCCATATGTCCCCTCGCACACCATCAATTTATCATATCTTCATGAATCTTATCATATGTAGGCCCAGTGAATCTACATTTCAGAGAACCAGGGTTCTTTCACTGTTATTTCAATACCTCTATTCAGAGAAATAAACCATGATCTTAATTAAGGGTTACAAAACAAAGGAGAGAATTGATTTGTGCAGTTAGTTTCAACTAAAATTATGGGGTGGAGGTGGAATTAGTTGATAGTGGGTCACAATATCAAGTTATGTAAAAGCATAATTGGATTAATGTTTTTTTTTCTCCCCTGGATGATAATGGACTACTCACAAAGATTGGCCACCAAGCAATGAACTAATTATCTTTAATTAACAACATTTTGTTGAAACAAACTGTTTAGATAAACACTTGCTATTTCACTATCATTTTATTAAACTCAATCAAGTCACCATAAATCCTTGCAGAGAGCTCCACTGGATCTGCTTTCTGCTACAATGAAATAAATTCAGTTAAAACTTAATGATGCATTCAAATGTCAGAGCTGGTTTAATTATAATTACCCGTCGAGGGTCTGGACCAAAAATGACAATTTCTTTCCCCCATGGCTGCTGCTCAACCCCCTGTTCTTTCAAAAGTTTGTTTTTGAACTTAATTCAGTCATCGTCACAGAGCATGGAAAGATGCCATTCGGCCCAACTTGGCAATGCCAAGATACCCATCAATGCTAGTCTCACTTGCCTGCATTTTGCCCATCTCCTTCTAAACCTTTCCTATCCATGTACCTGTCCAAATTTTAAATTTTGTTAGAGCAGCTGCCTCATCTGGCAGCTCATTCCATATACCAACCTCTGTGTGAAAAGATTGCCCATTGGGTTCCTATCAAATCTATCCCCTCTATGCATTCACCTTATCTATTTCCCTCATGATGTTATACACCTGTATTAGATCATTCCTCAGTCTGCTGCACTCCAAGGAATAAAGTCCAGCCAGCCTAATGTCTCCCAATAGTTCAGGCTATCAAGTGCTGGAAACATTCTCATAAATCTTCTCCATACTCTTTAAAGCTTAATAACATACTTCCTGTAGCAGAGAGACAAAAACTGGCACGATACTTCAAAATGCGGCCTCACCAATGTGTTGTACAACTGTGACATAACATTCAAAGTTCCATACTCACTACCCTGACTGACGAAGGCCAATGTAACAAAAGCCTTCTTGATCACCCTGTCTATCTGTGATGCCATTTTCAGGGAAATATGTACCTGCATTCCTAGATCCCCCTAATCCACAAAACTTCCCAGGGCCCTGCCATTCACTATGATTGTCCTACGCTGATTTTACTTCCCAAAATGCAACAACTCACATTTATCCACATTATCCACATTAAACTCCATTAGCCATTCCTCAGCCCACTTGCCCAGACTAACTCCTCCAGCGATACTCAAGAACATGGCTGCTTATATCTGCCCCAAGGCTTCTTGTTTTTCTTGACCAGAGCCTTAATTTCTCTCCCCCTTCAGCTCAACTTGCCCATGCCAAAGAGTCCCATCTACATTAGACCCATATCAAATATGGTCACGTGTATCCGGGAGAGGCCACGTCAGGATCTGACGATATTGACTCAACTTGTTTCTGTGTTTTTACCCTTTTTCCCCCTTTCCAAAAGTGGAAGATACAGGCTTGACCTGTTAGGCACTGAATTCCACAACTTCTACATTGTTTTGCCTATGCTTACACTCACGCATGCTCCCATACATTCACTGACCAGATAATAGCTTGTTCAGTTTATCTCTATGGACATCCTGGTTTTAACCTTGAGGAGACATCCCCCCCCCCCCCCCCCCCCCCCCCCCCCACACACATCCCCCCCCCTTAAAATGCTTCTTTACCCCCCTTCTAATGAAGAATTGTTCAACTGAAGTGTAAACCTAGTTTATCTCCCTTCTGTTTTATTGCACAGCCACGGAGATCGGTAATTTTCGCAGTTACTTGTTACTGATAAACGAGTGAGCGAGAGAAAGATACTTTTCTTGTAATTATTTTGGAAAGAAGGAATTAATGTAAATATACTTAATCGATAATCAGTATTATGTAAGAGAATTAATGCAGATATTTCAAATATGTTCATGCCTTAAAAAAACATTTGGCTGTACATCTTATGTGGAATTTACAATCATATGATATTTGCTAGGTGGAGATTTATTTTTCCAGCTCTGAGGACATATTTGCTACTGGAACGACAACGTGGTTTTTCTGTAATAGGTCAACTGATGCTCCAAGGAAATTTCATACAATTCATTTTATTTGGAAGCTTAGACTTCATCAAAATTGTGCACCTCAAGGCTGCGTGCTCAGCCCCCTGCTTTACTCACTCTATACCCATGACTGCGGAGCTGGACATAATGCGAATTCCATAATCAAGTTTGCCGACGACACCACTGTTGTTGAACGAATCACAGATGGTGATGAGTCGGAGTATAGAAGTGAGATTGACCGATTGACCAAATGGTGCCAGCACAACAACCTGGCTCTCAACACCAGTAAAACCAAGGAACTGATTGTGGACTTTGGCAGGGGAAGGATGAGGACCCACAATCCTATTTACATCAATGGGACGATGGTGGAGAGGGTCAAAAACTTCTAATTCCTGGGCATGCATATTTCCAAAGATCTTTCCTGGATTCAGCACACTGATGCAATTATAAAGAAGGAACATCAGCGACTTTACTTCCTGAGAAGATTAGAGATTTGGCATGTCATCGAGGATTCTCCTGAACTTCTACAGGTGCACAGTAGAGAGCATTCTGACTGGTTGCATCATGGTCTGGACCGGCAACTTGAACGTCCAGGAGCGGAAAAGACTGCAAAACGTTGTGACCACTGCCCAGTCCATCACCGGCTTTGAGCTCCCCACCATCGAAGGGATCTATCAGAGTCGCTGCCTCAAAAAGGGAGCCAACATCATCAAAGACCCACACCATCCTGGCCACACACTCATTTCACCAGTGCCATCGGGAAGAAGGTACAGGAGCCTGAAAACGTCCAGGTTCAGGAACAGCTTCTTCCCTACATCCATCAGACTATTAAGCACGACAACAAATAAGCTCTGAACTGCAACAGACTATCATTATCATTGCACTATATTTGTTATGTATTGAGTATGTGTGCATGTGTTTATACACACACTGAACTATTTTTCTTCTCCCGTTATGTACTATGTTTACACATTCTGTTGTGCTGCAGCAAGCAAGAATTTAATTGTCCTATATGGGACATATGACAATAAAACACTTTTGACTCCTGAACTAACATATATTTGAAGATTCAAACAAGAGGACATGACTTCAGAATTAAGGGACAGAGTTTAGGGGTAACATGAGGGGGAACTTCTTTACTCAGAGAGTGGTAGCGGTGTGGAATGAGCTTCCAGTGGAAGTGGTGGAGGCAGGTTCGATGGTACCATTTAAAAATAAATTGGATAGGCATATGGATGAGAAGGGAATGGAGGGTTATGGTATGAGTGCAGGCAGGTGGGACTAAGGGAAAATAATTGTTCGGCACGGACCTGTGGGGCCGAGATGGCCTGTTTCCGTGCTATAATTGTTATATGGTTATATGGTTATATTAATTATTCTACTGTGACAAAAGACACACTTGTATCTGTATTGAATTTACAATCACTGAAAACAGAATGCAAATACCCAAAGGTCCCATCATGTATTTCCTAATAAAAAGCCTTTAATGTAGACCCACCAAGAGTTTAAAAGTGGAAAAGTAGTGGTAAAGAAGGCATATGGTATACTTGCCATCATAGTCGGGGCATTGAGTGTAAGAGTCGGGATGTCATGATGCAGCTTCATAGGACATTGGTTAGGCCACATTTGGAAAATGCATGCAGTTCTGGTCACTCCATTATAAGAAGGATATGGAGGCTTTGGGAAGGGTTCAGAGGAGGTTTACGAGAATGTTGCCTGGATTGGGTGGTATTAGTACAGGGAGAGTTTGGATACATTTGGATTGTTTTCTCTGGAACCCCAAAGGTTGTAGGGACACCTGATAGAGGTATATAAAGTTATGAGAGGCATAGAAAGGGTAAACAGTCAGAACCTTTTCCAGGATAGAAAAATCAAATACTAGAGAGCATAGCTTTAAGTTGAGAGGGGCAAAGTTTAAAGGAGATGTGCAGGACAACTTTGTTTACACAGAGGGTAGTGAATGCCTGGAACACGCTGCCAGATTTTGCAATTGAGGCAGATATGGTAGTGGCATTTAAGAGGCTTTTGAATGTGCATATGCTTATACAGGGAATTAAGGGATACGGATTATGCGCAGGTGGATAAGAGATGGTCTTGGCATTATTTTTGGCACAGACATTGAGGGCCAAAGGACGTTCATGTGCTGGACTGTTTCATGTTCTATGAAAATCCTAAGATCCAAATGGTACTTGTCTGCAGTATTTAACTCTTGAAGGAACACAATATTGAACAGTTTATTATACTGAATCACAAACATTACTGCCATTATCAAAGGAAACACTTTCAATTTGATTAAATGACTCTTTGTTCTCATGCAATAATAAAAATTAAGAGAAATCCCTAGAGTTAGGCACTATATGAATACATAAAGGGAATAGGGATTAAAAGGTAAAGGATAGGGCCCATTAGAGCCAAGAATGGCAACTTTGATGTAGAGATAGAAAACATGTTTATGGTACTAAATTAGTTCTTTGTACCTGACTACAAAAGTGAGTGTGTGTTGTGTGAAGGAAAGAAATGCAGATCCTGGTTTACACTGAAGATAAACACAAAAAAGCTGGAGTAGCTCAGCGAGTCTGGTAGCATATCTGGAGAAAAGGTCACCCTCTTTTTTCGGAAGGGTCTCGACCTGAAACGTCACCTATTTCTTTTCACCAGAGATGCTGCCTGACCCACTTAGATACTCCAGCTTTGGCAACTTCTGAAGAAGGTCTCGACCCAAAATGTCACCTATTCCTTTTCTCAAGAGATGCTGCCTGACCTGCTGAGGTACTCCAGCTTTTTGTGTCTATATTCGTGTGTGTTGTGTGGAGTAGGCATATGCAGCACACATGTTGACACTAAGGAAGAAGAGTGAATAAAGAGAGTGAAGAGTGAAAAACAATATTTAAAAGACACTTGGATAGGTGCATGGATTAAAAAGGTTTAGAGAAATATGGGCCAAATACAGGCAAATGGGGCTAGCTTAGATGGGGCATCTTTGTCGGCATGGATGAGTTGGGCTGAAGAGGACTGTTACTGTGCTTGATGACTATGACTCTATTAGAGACGACCAAGACTGAGATCTCAAAATTCTAAACTATTCAAGATTTTTTTTTAAAAACAGGCAAAAAGGGAAGGGGGGTGGCAGGCACGGAAATCGCTATCAAAATATGGAGCGGACAGAGGAGCCACATGCGTACACTCACACACACACGCACGAGGCTTCGGAGGCTCAATCCAGCGCTAAATGCAGCTCAACTCTGCCTGTCTCGCCGGGTTAACCTACAGCCCTGCCTGGACTGACGGGGCACCAGGGCTGCTTCTCCGCGCTGGCCATATTTCCCGCATGTCAGGCAGGGCTGTAGGTTAACCTGGTGGGACAGGTAGAGTTGAGCTGGGTTTAGCGCTGCTTCTCTGCCCTGGCTGTGGGCCAGGGGTCACAGCTCCCGTCTGATTCCCGACCTCTCTGGCCACCCGTGGGGGGGCACTTGGGTGCGGACGGGACAGGGCCAGTGAGCCGGGATCGATCCTGGCTGCGGATGAGGCGCAGATCAGTGCCACATCTCCCTCCTCCAATCACCGCTCTCTATCCTCAGTCCCACCCCCACCCTACTCCTCCCTCCTCCAATGATCGCGCTGAATCATCATGTCCCGCCCCCATTGCCTGCTGACCGACGTCTCTCTCGTCCAATCGGCGCCCTCGATCAGCAGTCCCACCCCCACTCTCTCGCGGAAAGCAGATATTTCACCGGGTTTTAAACTCCGGATTACAAAAACTTGGGGGGGGGGGATGTCCCCCACCTCTCAAAACAGAGCGGAGACGTGTCCCCCCCGTCCCCTCCGGGATTTCCGCCCCTGGGCGGTGGGGCAGCTTTGTTAGGCATGGAAGGTATCAGCGAGCTGTTTGGTAGTGATATGGATGATGTGGAATCATTTTGAGTGTGAATAATGAATAGTAGGAAAAAGAAGAAGGAAAATGCAATTATAATGGATGATTTAAATCTGCATATCAATTAGAAAACTGGAAAGAGTGGAGTGTGAGAGGGATTGATTCTTGAAGCAGTGTGTCCCATTATTACCTTCTTTACTTATCAGATTTCAGCACTGGAAATGTTTGCTTTCCTGCTTATCACCCTCCAGCAGCTGTTTCTACTTTCATACTCCCCTTCCCCAAATGGTTCCATCTGACTTTATGTTTTAAATGTCTGCCTCCAGCTATCACCCCCCTGCCTCCATCTCCCCTTTCTCAGTCTTGATGCAGAGTTTTGACCCAAAAGGTCGACCATTCTTTTCCTCCCACACGTGTTGCTCAACTCGCTGAGTTCCACCAACAAGTTATTTGATCTTACTGAACTACCTGGCTAAAGGCTATTTTAGATTTGATCATATATCTTGAGGTAAAATTAATTAAAGAGAGTTGTAATCACAAAATTGCAGAATTCTAGGCACAATTTGAGGGCAAACAGCCAGGATCCATAAGCAATGCTATCAACTGAAACGAGAATAATTACAAAGGTGTGAAGATAAGGTGAAGATAGAGTTATCCTGCACAGAAACAGGCCTTGCAGCCCACCATGTCTATGCCAAACATTTTGCCCATCAGCACTAATTCTACTTATCCACAGTAGAACCATACTCTTTGCTGACTTGCCTATTTACTGTTAGTATCTGTCAAAATGACTCTTGAATGCATACATTGTCAGAGGATTCCACCACCTCCTCTGACAGTGCATTCCAGATATCAATTACTCAGTGCAAAAATAAATCCCTTAAATCCCTTTTAAGACCCTTTCCATGCACATTAAAGGTAGAGGATGAGCAGCCACAGGTAGTGGTGGACATCAATACCAACAATGTAGGTAGGAAAAGGGATGAGATCTTGCAGAGTGAATACAGGGAAATAGAATAGAGGTCGAACAGCAGTACCTTGTGAGTGGTAATCTCTGGAGCACTCATAGCGCCAAATGTTAGTAAGGACAGGAATAGGGGGTGAGGTCAAATGCTTTTGTGGATGAGGAGCTGGTACAGGGTGCAGGGGTTTGAGTTTTGGATCTTTGGGGTCTATTTCTAGGGCAGAGGTGACCTGTGCAAGAGGGGACCAATAGCCTGGAAGGGAAATTTGCTTGTGTTACTTGGGAGAGTTTAAACTAAATTGGTAGTGGGGAGGGACCCAGAGCTGAACCAAGGTTGGGACTGATCCAGAAATTAAGATCCTAACTTTACAAAAGGCTGATTTTGGAGGCACGAGGCAGAAATTTGCAGAGGTATTAGGTAAATCTGTTAGCAGGTTAGGGGATGGTTAACCAGTGGGAGGCTTTCAATAGAGTGATAGCAAGAGTATAGGGGCAGCATGTTCCTGTTCGGGTAAGGGCAAGGCTGACAAATTTAGGGAACCCTGGATAACAAGAGATGTTGAGGCTCTGGTAAGGAAGACGGAAGAATACATCAATTTAGGAGTTAGGATCAAGCGAATCTCTCCGTGAGTGTAAGAAGTGTAGGAGTACACTTAAGACGACAATTAAGAGGGCTACAAATAGGACAATAAAATGGATTCAAAGTGCTGGAGTAACTCAGCGGGTCAACACTCCAGCACTTACTCCAACACTTTGTGTATTTTTTTGTAAACCAGCATCTACAGTTCCTTGTATCTACATTAATATGGTTCTGGCAAGCAAGTTAATAGAAAATTAAAGATCAACATGGCCATCTTTATGTCGAGCCACTAGAGATGGAGGAGATAGTAAATTAATATTTTGCATCTGCTTTCACGGAGGAGAAGTTTGTGGAAGCTAGGAAATTAAGGCGTATGAGGTGTGATGTCTTAGCCCATGAACAAATTACCAAAAGTGCATACCTGGACCTTGTGAGAAGCAATTGCGAGGATCCTGATCAAAATATTTGCATCATCTTTAGCCACAGATGAAATTCTGGAAGAATTCTGGAGGTTAATGATGGAGGCCATTACTTAAGTAGGGCAGCAAGGACAACCCAGGGAACTACAGGCTGGTGAGCCTGATATCACTGAAGAGAAAATTAAAATCATACAGCAAGGAGATGTGACCTTCAGCCCAACTTGCCATGCCAATCAAGATGCCTTATCTACACTCGTCACCACCTGCCTACATTTGGCCCATATCCCCCTAATCTTTCCTGTCCATGCACCTATACAAATATATTTTAAATATTGTCAGAGGGGATTCCCAGGGGCAGGATCTATCTATATTTGGATAGACACAAACTAATTAGGGATAGTTGGCATGGCTTTGTGCATGGGAAATCATGTCTCATGAATCTGAATTTTTTGAAGAGATCATCAAGAATGGCAGTGAACATAGTCCAAATGAAATTAGGCAAGGTCTTTGACAGGACTGGCATGGAGGCTAGTCTGGAAGGTTAGATCACATGTAGATCCAAGGTGGGCTGGCTAATCACATTCAAAATAGGTTTGGAGGAAGAAGTCAAAAGGTAATTTCTGAGATTGGAGGTGTGTGACTAGTGGAGTGCCACATAAGTTGGTGCTGGGAGCGGTTGTTTGTTATCTACATTAATAATTGGATGATATGTAGTTAATAGTATTGGTACATTTGAAAACGACACCAAAATCAGTGGTTCTGTGGACAGTGAGGAAGGATCAAAATCAGTTGGGAATATGGGCAAAAGAATGTATGAAATAACAAAAGCATTCTAATTTACAAATTATTACTCTGTCAGGAGTCAAATACCTTGTATGGAATGAGCAGTATACCTTCATGCAGTCTCATCTCAAAGGCATCTCTCCATATCTGTTAAATTACTGTAATTTGACATGTGATGAGAGACAGATCCAGAGCTGCCAACTGTGAGAACTGTGACCCATGGTTCTGAACGCCCCCAACATCGGGAACATTTTTCCTGCAGTTACAGTAAGTGAAAATCTAGCAGGCAAGCAGGATGCTTTCTCCAACCACCCCCATTTGAAGTCCACTATCTTCCACCGTTTCTACCCAATGCTTGGTACTTACTTCCAGCAGCCACTGGTTGTCTTCCAGGATGCACACTCTCTCCTCTTAACCCCCCCTCTCTCTCTCCCCCTCTATCTCTCCCCTCCATCTCTTTTCTCTCCCTCTCTCTCTCCTCTCACCCCTCTCCCCTGTCTCCCCCCTCTCACTCTCTCCCCTTCCCTCTCTCTCTCTCTCCCCCCTCTCTCTCTCTCTCTCTCTCTCTCTCTCTCTCTCTCTCTCTCTCTCCCTCTCTCTCCTTCTCTCTCTCTCTCTCTTCCCTCTCTCTCCCTCCTCCCTCTCCTCTCTCTCTCTCTCTTCCCCCCTCTCAACCCCCCTCCCCTCTCTCCCTCTCTCCCTCTCTCTCCCTCTCTCTCTCCCCTCCCCCTCTCTCTCTCCCCCCTCTCTCTCCTTCTCTCTCTCCCCCTCCCCTCTCTCTCTCTCACTCCCTCTCACTCCTCTCTCTCTCTCTCTCTCTCTCTCTCTCTCTCCTCTCCCTCCCTCTCTATCCCCCCCCCTCTCCCTCTCCCTCCCCTCCTCTCTCTCTCCCCCTCTCTCTATCTCTCTCTCTTCCCCCCTCTCTTTCCCTCCTCCTCTCTCCCCCCTCTCTTTCTCCTGTCTCTATCTCCTCTTTCTCTTTTGCCCCCCCTCATCTCCTCTCTCCCCCTCTCTCTTTTACCACCCCTCTCTCTCTCCCTCACTCCCCTTCTCTCACTACCCTGCCTCCACCCCTCTCACCCCTCTCTCTTCCCTCTTTCTTCCCCCCCCCCCCCCTTCTTCCTCTTGCCCCCCCCCCCCCCCCCCCCCCCCCTCCCCCCCCCTTCCCCCCCCCTCCCCCCCCCCCCCCCCCCCTCTCCCACCACTGTCTGTCTCCTTCCCCCCTCTCTCTCTCTCCACCTCCCTTTGAGAGTCTGTCCTTTCGGCACAGAGACTCTCGCGGCAGCGGCAGCGGCAGCGGCAGCGGCACAACGCTTCCGACGGCTCCGCAGCCCGGGACTTGCACTGTCCGGAGTGCTCCATGGCCAGAGCTGCAGCGTCAGCCCCGCAAACTCGACAGCACCGCAAACCAAAGATCCTATCGCTATAGTATTTTTGCCGTAATCACTCGCAAGTCCCGGCTCCCGGCATCTGTTCCCGCTGCTGGTTCTGCTCCCATCCCTCTCCAACACCCGCGGACCATGCAGTTTATCCGAGTTTTGAAATTTTCGTTGATCACAAAATTTCTCACCACTGAGCGTGAGAAATTTCTGACCAGCGTGAGGGCGTGAGAGTTTGCTTGAGGGCGTGAGTTGCAGGTCATTGGATTTTGGATTGTCCACAGCCAAAGGAAGGGCCATTCACAGCTCAGAACTTTGCCATAGCCTATTCATGAGGTAAGTACTATAAAGAGAAATAGAAAGATCTACAACTCAGTGGGTGGACATCAGAAGATGAAAAAAGACTATTCGCAATATCTCCATTGCAAGTTCAAGTATTTAAATAGGATTTTCAGCCTTCTTTATTGTTTCCGTGCTTAGATTTTTCAGGTGCAATGATGCATTTGCAGATATGTTTGGAAAGCAAACCCCAAAGATGCTTTAGGATGTCCAGTTAGTTATTTCAATTTCCTACCTCCAAGGTTTTGGTCTTCAATTAGTCTTTGTGCTACGTTATTTGATGTAGTAATATTGATTTAGTGGTCAAAGACTGTCCAAGGAATATACTATTCTTTACTGGAACCTAGTCATTTGAGGTGAATACAGATTATCTGCTATTCGTGCTTACCATCATCCCAACATGAGGAGCTACGAGGTGATCTTGAACTTTACAAATAGAGCAGTGCATGCAGAGCTGTACAGCTAGAGCTCTGCTCACATATTAAGTAGCTGAGTAGCCTTTTAAGAATCACTGATGCAATAAATGGAACACCATAACAACATCATTCGCTGTGAAGGCCAACAATATTTCTCTTCAGCCAGCAATTCTGGAGAGCTGCCAGTTAATAGAATAGCACAGGTCAGCATATTCCGAACATCCATGCCCACACATTGCAAAGCTGGAAATCTGAGACCAGGGTTGTAATTCAGAGTATTCAGCTATGACACACCCCTATGTTTATTTTAATATTAAAACATTAACGTTTCAATTTATATCAGTTAATTTACTTTACATGTATTACTTTTTGAAATTCTATTTCAACTGTGTTTCTCTTTATTTGGCAGTCATTGGAGATCCAGAATGACTTGCTTCCACTCCATTTTCATTGATTCTAAAGTGATTGACGAGGCCAATGTCGGAATTGCAGACATCTCTGCAGATGAGACAGGTGAAATCAGTGGGAAAGGCAGGTGGGTATTTGTAAAATAGTGCCCTTTTGCCATTTATGCAAAACCTCTGTGTTTCCAACACATCAATCAATGTTCTCGATATCACCCAGAACGTTTCTTCTGCACCTTGAGAAATCACGGGTCAGGAAATCCCCAAGTCAGTGCAGATGTTGCATTCTATTAAAGAGGCATACAGAACATCCTTGAATCTTTTCACCTGTCCTCTCACAATCTCACCCTGAGATAGCTTTGGCTTGGGCAGCACAGTTGTGTAGTGGTAGAGCTGCTGCCTTACAGTTTGACCCTGACTACGGGAGAGGTCTGCACGAAGTTTGTACGTTCTCCCTGTGACCTCGTGGGTTTTCTCTGGGTGCTCCGGTTTATTCCCACACTCCAGAGATGTACAGGTTTGTTGGTTAATTAGCTTTGGTAAAATTGTAAGTTATCCCTAGTTTTAGGATAGTGCTAGCGTATTGGGTGATCAGTGGTCTGCGTGGACTCGGAGGGCCGAACGGCCTGTTTCTGTGATGTATCTCTAAAGTCTAAAGTCTGTTGCACGTCTGATGTCAAACGTGTGAATAATGCAAGGTACACAAAAATGCTGGAGAAACTCAGCGGGTGCAGCAGCACCTATGGAGCGAAGGATTATTGGCAACGTTTCGGGCCGAAACCCTTCTTCAGTGTGAATAATGCAGCCTTCCCAGCAGAACTGACTGAATGTAATTAGTGGTCTCAGTATTGATCAGTCAGAAAAGGGTCCCGGCCTCAAATGTCACCTACCCGTGTTTTCCAGAGATGCTGCCTGATGCACTGAGTTATGGCAGCACATTGTGTTCTTTTTTTGTAAACCAGCAACTGCAGTTCCTTGTGTCGACTCAGTATTGATTTGATAGATTGTTGATATAAGAAAATTGACATGGGGTTGCTTGTCTTTCCATGCATTTTGCACATTTTGCAGAAACTGTGTTGATGGTGTATTTCCATGCTATGAGATACCTGCTGCATGTAATTCAACTCTCAGGGATGAATTTTGTGCCGAGTTTATTGCCTCAATTTTCAAACCCCCTTTTCCGCAATCATCAAACGGTCATGCTGGCATCACATTGATGAGCTGTTTCATTATCAATGTTTGTCTTTATTGACAGTAACTCCCAGAATGTGGGAAGAAATCTACATTTTCCAAGGTCTCATCATGAACTTTAGTGGTCGGAGTAGAGTGTTACGTACCAAGGACAGATTGGTAGAGGGCTGATGTTGAGTTTAAGGCCCATTTACTTGTATGCTTTCGATGATAACTTGGAGTTGTGTCCCTGCATACTGCAGCTTATCTGTATCCTGCAGCCTAATTGTTGAGGCTGTGGTGACCTTGGTCCTGCAATGTGGGTAATGTAGTTCAGTAGTTTCTCATTGATTTGGAAGATTAGCTTCACTCCTGCAGGATGTTTGTTGAGTGCAAGGTGCAGCCATGCAGAGAATATTTTTTAAGAGTGTCAGGATAATTACATTACCTTGTTTGACATCAGTCTGTTTCTATAGTAAATCCAATGGTTAGGATCATGGCTTGCATGACAACATGAAGCAAGTGTAAGTTAGAGACACATTTGATAAGAATGTTCCACAATCCATTCCTAGTTGCTGGAGTAAAAAGGTTTTGTGAGGTAATAAAGGACATGTATTGTTGTGAATGATGTTTCCTGCAGTCCTTCTGGATTGTTATGCACATAAAATGTAGAATATATAACGGTACAGCACAGAGATGGACCCTCCGGCCCACAATGTATATGCTGAACATGATGCTAATTTAAACTGATCTCATCTGCATGTACATGATCCATATCCCTCTATTCCCTGCACTTCCATGTGCCAATCTAAAAGGCTCTTAAATAGCACTATGGTATCTGCCTCCACCACCCTCTGGCAATGCATTCCAGGCCCCCACCACCATCTGTGTGAAAAAACTTGCTCTGCGCATCTCCATTAAACTTGCCTGCCTCACCTTATAGCTATGCCCTCTCGTGTTGGATATTTCCACCCTTGGAAAAAAGTTCGGACTGTCAACCCTATCTATGCCTCTCATAATGTTATCTACTTCTATAATTTCTCACCTCAACCTCTGACGTTCCAGAGAAAACAACTAAGGGCTCCGTCTGGAAACCTTGGGGAGTCCTTGTACATAAAATTGAGGGGGAAGCTGAAATACCATATTTTAAAACTAAAAGACAATAAGCCAGTTCTTTGAAATACATCTCTCACTAGAAGCACTAAATGTGCAAATTAAAAGTATCAGTACATTCCCTTAAATGAATTTGGAGGCAGAGTGCAGTGCACTGTGCTACGCAAAACACATTTAATGCTCTTGAAGGGAGATGAAATTCAAAGCACACATCTAGAAATTGGATCATGTAGTGCTGTGTTTTTTCTAGGACCGTGGGATGGTTTCCATTGTAACTTGTAATAACATGATCAGACAGAAATCATGCAGTTCATGAGATTCAACCAAACACATTTGATTGGTGTACACACATAACAACATGACAGTTGGCATATATGAAAAACATGGAGTGAACATTTGCAACTGAAACTATGTCACAGTTTAGAACATTGTTGACTCTCATAGACAATGGCATTTCCATTAGTTTTAGTTTTATAGATGCAACATAGAAACAGGCCCTTCCGCCCACTGATTCCACACTGACCTTCATCACCTTTTCACGGTAGTTCTATGTCATCCCACAATATAATTTACTCTCTACGTTAGACATTTTATTTTTTACAGAGGCCGATTCATCTTCAAACCCGCATATTTTTGGGACGTGGGAGGATACCAGAGCATCAGGAGGAAACCCACATGGTCACAAGGAAAACGTGCAAACTCCACACAGACAGCACCTGAGGTCAGGATCGAACACGGGTCCCTTTGCTGTGAGGCAGCAGCTCCACCAGCTGTGCCACTGTGCCGACTTAATTGAACTGTGTCAGAAGTGGACTTATTGGAATCAATTTTTGGTGAGTCTGAAGTTTCATTATCTCTGTTACCAAATTCTGTAATTTGATACAGTTCAATAAACACCAGCAAACTCACTAAAGTAACCCTGATCAGCATATCTATTTCTTCATCTCTTGCATGAACAATTGTCAAGAGTTTTTTATTACTTCCTCAGAATGCTAACAATTCTCTCTCCTCCAGTAAATCATTGATGGTTGGACAATTTTCACAATCGCTCAATTTCATTGCTCTTCCGTGATGGGTTGATTTAAAATAAAGATCTTATTTCCATAATAGTGATTCTTTTTTTCTTAAGATATCGAAATAGAGTTCTCAGGTGAATTCAAATAATTCCTGCCTCTGGAATGCTATGGATACAGTATGATAGTGAATCAGGTATTTGTGTTTGTTGAAGGTTTCAATTCATAAATTATCTCAAGGAATAGATAACCGAAGAAGTGGAACCATTAAAGCTTCACTGACAGGGCAAGTTATTATTGTACGCTCCTATGAGTAATGATTTTCAAAATTCCGAAACTAAAATCAATAATCATAAACCTGGATATTCATTGGTGGATCTTACTGTTTGTGTCCCATCTGTGTCCTTTTAGTCTGACTATGTACCTTCTCTTTATCTGGGAAGCCAATCTTTCTGATCAAGTGCTCCTGAGTCCAAGCAACGAGTCTGAATACTAACAGGACCTTGAATGACTGAGTCACAGTGGTGAGCCAGAGCAAGTCCTACCCACATAACATTTCTGGAAGCCTTTGAGAGTCAGTGAAGCATTACCAAGCTTTGCCACTTGTCAAAACTGTCATGATACTTCAATGTTTCCCAACATGCCTGGCATACAGGCATGATCATAAGCTACCAAAAATTAAATAAAATATTGCAGTTATAAAAATCCTGAATTTAAAACAAAAAAAATCAACTATAATTGAAATAATTAAAAAAAAATACAAAGTATTTGGCATGGGCAATTCACGAGAATGTGGAATCCTGTGCAGTGTGCAACAGCTTGGCACCACATCAACAAAAGCAACCACTTCTCTCACACCTGGTTCCTGCCCTTCCATGGTCCACAGTGGGAACTAACATATTTGAGTGGCATGGCAAACAATACCTGGTTCTTGTTGACTCGTACTCTGGTTGGTTTCATATTGATCTTCTTAGTAGCCCCACTTCTCATGGGGTATTTCAGAAGCTGGCTCGCCATTTCTCCGACCAAGGAGCTCCATGTCAACTACTATGTGAGAATGGCAGTCAATTTACCAGCCGGTACTTCAAAGACTTTGCTGCACGCTAGGGTTTTTGTCACATCACCAGTAGCCCTGAATATCCTCAGACAAATGGGCTGGGTGAACGTGCCGTCAGGAGTGCAAAACAATTAATGGAATGGTCCCACAGGGCAAAATAAGATGTGTACCTGCTTATCCTGCGCAACATCTCCCATGACCCAATATTGGGTTCACCCGCTCAGCGTTTAATGTCAAGGCAGACCCAAGCCACACTGCCTGGGGCTAAGCAGGCACTAGTTCCACAAGTGGTCCCACCATCAGAAGTACAGTCCAGAGTACAACGAAAGCACGACATTCAGAAAGGGTGGTATGACAAGATGAGCAGACCGCTTCCACCACTTGTCAAAGGGCAGGTGGTGCGTCTGCAAACTGACAAAGGTCACAACCGCATTGGTATAATTTCTGGAACTGCCTCCACGTTCATACTTGGTCAATGCCGATGGCGGCACCTACAGACGTAATAGGCAACATATCCTGCCTGTGAATGAGCCAACAGCACCTCCGTACTATCCTGATTGCACGTAAACTTCCATCCACATCCAGCGGCATCGGCCCGACTGCACCAGCACGACAACCTGTTTCTGATCCGGTGCTATGCCACCTCCACCTGTGCCAAAGTTTCCTGTTTTGTACCCGGAAATGCCGTTTCAATTTCCGACACCATTTCACCACTGATTGTGTCCCTGGTGACGGGAGGAGATGGACTGAATCGTAAGCGTGTTGGTCGTGTTTGTAAGCCCACCGTAAAGTACCCGGGCTATGTTTGAACTTCCTCCAGTTTATTGCCATATACTATGTGTGCTTTATATAGTATACATTTGCATTTAATTCTTTGTAGTACTCAGTAGTTTTGCATTTGTGTTTAATTCTTTAAGAGGGAGGATGTAGATTAGTGTAATTCATACTATTGACCCGCCCACAGGTTTATTAGAGAGCTCTCTCTCTCTGTCCCTGGCAGACTGGTAGTATGCATGTAGAGATGATAGCACCTTGTGTTTCCTCTACAAAGTTGCTAATAAAAGACAATGAATTCTAATCACTACGTACGAGTCTGATCATTTCCAACAACTGAGAAACAATTAAGGGCAGAAGGAAGATATTTATTCAGGATCACATTTATCCCCAGCTTTTTCTTTGTAAAATAAAAAGTACTTCATGGTATTATGTATGGTTAAAGGTATACTTTTGAAGTAATTCTCTTTGTCTCAACTGAAAGGATAAATCAGTATATACCAAATTCGATATCAATTATTTACAGGTTGATGTTGGGCAAAACTATTAATTAATTATTAACAGCTCAAACAGAATTTATATTTTATTCAGTTGTTATCCACTGCATACCATGTTATTGGGATTAGGAGAAAAGTGATTAAAGAACTGCACATGGCATATGGAGCGATCGCTGGTGCAGTGGTTCTATTCAATCTCTATGTCAGAAGGGTAGGGGTTCAAGACCTCAAGTGTTGTCCCTGAACACTGAGTTAATGTCCAACATAGGTGCTGGTTATTTCCAACAATCAGGAATTGGTGGGAATTTGAAACATTCTTCACAGCCCATTTAGGATAGGATAATTCAAAGGGCGATTCAAAGGGCTTAATCAAGAACGAGTCACACCCCGGCCACTCCCTCTTCTTCCCTCTCCCATCTGGCAAAAGGCATAGAAGTATGAAAACGCACACCTCCTGATTGAGGGACAGTTTCTTCCCAGCTGTTATCAGGCAACTGAACTATTCTACAACAACTAGAGAGCAGTACTGAGCTACTATCTAACTCCTTGGAGACCCTCATTCTATCTTTAATCGGACTTTACTGGACTTTATCTCGCACTAAATGTTATTCCCTTTATCATGTATCTGTACACTGTGGATGTCTCGATTGGAACCATGTATTGTCTTTCTGCTGATTGTACTTTATTACACGTGACAATAAACTAAACTAATCTAAAAATAATTAAACAGCAAAGAAGGTAACAATCAAAAATCCTCAGATGACCCTTTGGACAAATGTGCTGTCTTGTGAATAAATTAATGTGGGTTGCCCCATTCTGTTATAGATACGTTCCTCACATGTGTCTCCTGTGTCCCGTAGTTCTGCTCTCGCTCCCACTCCCCCCAGACACATTCTGAACATCAGTCCTGAACCAAATTGTCACCCATCCTGTTTCTCTAGAGATGCTGCCTGACCCACTGAGTCACTCCAGCACTTTGCGTCTATCTTTGGGATAAACCAGCATCTGCAGTTCTTTGTTTCTATTATTCTTAGTTGTTTACAGATCAGGTTTGGGAGACGTCATGATCTTATTTGAGTTCAGTCGCAGCAAACAGCAAGTCTACAGTTAAATACCTTTGATTTTGTATTTATGTTACTAAATATAGAACAACAAAGAAGAAGCGAATTAAAAAAAGAAAATTGAATCATCAATTCCAAAATAACTGGAATTGATCTGATTTACCAGGCAGGATAAGGACTTCTGGTGGACAAAACTGGGAAATGCAGTGATAGAAGAACATGATCAGCAAAGGTACAAAAAGAAAAATATTTAACATCCTAAAAAACACGTAAAAAACTGAAATCTGGAAGAACTTAGTAATTCAGCAGCTTCGATAGAGGCAAAAGGCATGTCAACATTTCAGGTAGAAACCTTGAATTTATTTCTTTTAATTTTCAACTTGGTAAACACATTTGGAATACAGAAATTAATACCTTGTTCCTAAACACCACATTCACTTGTAGAGTCATAATTCTATAGATTATAGAAAGAGACTCTTTGGCCCAAATAATTTTTACCGACTGTTATGCCTATTTTCACATCCTTTTGCCTGCATTAGGCCCTTATCCCTCGACTTCCTTCCTATCAATGTACCAACCGAAAGGCCTTTTAAATGTTATAATTCTTTCTGTCACTACCAACTACCCTGGCAACACATTCCATATAATCAACATTCTTGCATTAAAAACTTATCCTTCATCTATCTATTATATATTAAAACTGTGTGGCTGCCGCCTGCTGCCTAGCGTCCGGCTGCCACACAGTGCCCAATACTCTGTCACACTGTCACAATGCCCAATACTCGCAGATGTCCAATCGGAATGGATCCATTTACATGGACGGCTGCCGGCCGCCTTTCTTCCTTTGATTCCCTGCAACTCCAAAACCAGACGCAGAATCGCCACCATCTTTTCCATTTCGGTAGAGATTTCACTTTTCTTTCTAAGTATCCGCTCCTCATTACATTTTCGTCGTGTTTAAGTACACATTTTTTTAATCAAATCCTTCCCCCCCCCCCCCCCCCCCCCCCAAAATTTCAAAAATAAACTGGCTTCTCACCTCTTTTCACTCTATTTGCTCCCACTCGGTTCCATCCTTAGGAAGCACGGGATTTCATTCCACTTTTATGCTGATGACAGTCAGCTTTATGTGCCTCTGGGAAAGGGGGGTGTACACTCTGTCGGGCTCTTGCTTGAGTGTCTCAGTGACATAAAGGCCTGGATGTCACTGAACTTTTTTAAATTTAATGATGACAAGACAGAGGTAATGATCTTTGGTGGCACCTCTGGGGCCCCCCCTGTTGATCTAGGCTCTTTGTCTGCATATCTCAAACCTAACATCACGAACCTGGGGATTAAAGTGGACCCTGAGCTTAGATTTGACTGTCAGGTGAGGGCTGTTGTTAAATCTGTTTTTTTCCATCTGAGGCAGCTGGCAAAAATAAAGCCGATTTTGTCAAGGCAGCACTTTGAGACGGTAATCCATGCCTTTGTTACCACCCGGCTGGATTACTGCAATGCACTGTATCTGGGGGTTAGTCGGTCCTCCATCGCCCGTCTCCAGATGGTACAGAATGCAGCTGTTCGTCTCTTGACTGGCACACGAAAGCATGATCATGTTTCACACCTTTTGGCCTCTCTCCACTGGCTGCCTATTCAGTATAGGATTCGTTTTAAAATTCTTTTATTTACTTTTAAATCCCTAAGTGGTCTTGCCCCGTCCTACCTATCTGAGCTTCTTCACCCTTATTCGCCCTCCCGCTCTCTCAGGTCAGATGATCAGCTGCTCCTGATTGAGCCAAAGACTAAGCGGAAGCTCAGAGGGGACCGTGCCTTTGCTGTGTCGGCTCCGAGATTGTGGAATGAATTGCCTCTGCACATTAAACAGGCCCTTTCTCTAGCTGTTTTTAAGTCACTCCTGAAGACATATCTATTCTCCATGGCCTTTGTAGACCAGTGAGGTGTTGAATTGTTTATTAACTTTATTTGCTTGGTTTTGCTGCGTTGTTCGTACTCATGTTTTATGTTTTTTAATTTATTGTTTGGATTTCTGTATGTAATTTATGCGCCTCGTGTTAGTTGTATGTTCTGTTGTTCTGCCTGTTTTATGATGTCTTGCTTGTTTTCTTTTTTATTTTTTCTGTACAGCACTTTGGTCAGCTTTGGTTGTTTTTAAGGTGCTTAACAAATAAAGTTATTATTATTATTATTATAGAAGCAGCTCCAGCCCCAGCCCCTGGTGAACGTTCCATCGTGTGATGTCACAATGCCCAATGTTCACATTTGTCCAATCAGAATGGATTCATTTACATATGCCTTTGCAGGAGCACCAGCACTTGGTGAACGTTCCATCGTGTGATGTCACAATGCCCAATGCTCAAAGACATTGTTGCCATAGAGGGAGTACAGAGAAGGTTCATCAGACTGATTCCTGGGATGTCAGGACTTTCATATGAAGAAAGACTGGATAGACTCGGCTTGTACACGCTAGAATTTAGAAGATAGAGGGCGGATCTTATAGAAACGTACAAAATTCTTAAGGGGTTGGACAGGCTAAATGCAGGAAGATTGTTCCAGATGTTGGGGAAGTCCAGAACAAGGGGTCACAGTTTAAAGATAAGGGGGAAATCCTTTAGGACAGAGATGAGAAAAACATTTTTCACACAGAGAGTGGTGAATCTCTGGAATTCACTGGCACAGAAGGTAGTTGAGGCCAGTTCATTGGCTATATTTAAGAGGGAGTTAGATGTGGCCCTTGTGGCTAAAGGGATCAGGGGGTATGGAGAGAAGGCAGGTACAGGATACTGAGTTGGATGATCAGCCACGATCATATTGAATGGTGGTGCAGGCTTGAAGGGCCGAATGGCCTACTCCTGCACTTAATTTCTATGGTTCTATGTTTCCCTCTCCTCACCCCTCTCCCTCTCCCACCCATCCCTCTCTCCCCCACCCCCCCTTCCCTCTCTACGCCACCCCTTCCCTCTCTCCACCCGCCCCCTTCCTCCTACCCCTCTGTCCCTCTTCCATCACTCCCCCTACCCCTCTCCTCCTCCCTCCCCACTCTTCCACCTCTCCCCGTTCCCCCTCCACTCTCCCTCCCCACTCTTTCCCCTCTCTCCCCCCACTCCTCTCCCCCTCCCTCCCTCCTCCCCTACCTCCCCATCCCCCCCCCCCACATCTCTCTCCCCATCCCCCTCTCTCACCCCCTACCCCACTCTCCTTTCCCTCCCAAATCTGTCCCGTTTCCTCCTCCCTCCTCTCCCCTCCCTCCCCTCTTCTCACCCCCCCTTCCCCCCACCTGTGTGTTTTTTGGGGGGTGGTTAATGTGAGTTTGATGCCGCAGCCCCCCTCCCCCCCCCGCAAACGCCGTTGGGGAACCAGACCCAACGGGTCTGCACTTGGTGTAGTATGTTCTTTAAAATTTTCACCATTCACCTTAAAGCCATGCCCCCTAGTTTTAGACTCTCCTAGCCTGGGCATAAAACGCTCTAACTATGCTATCTGTCCAGAATGGGGGGGAAAAAGCAAATTCTAAAGGTCATAGCTTTAAGCTGACGATTTTGAGAGAAGATAATTTTTTAAAACATTAGCAGGAGGTAATAGCAGGTTAAGTTACGCTCTGTTTTTCTTGGTAATTTTTACTAGGTTTTCGGTGTCGTAGAGATGGCAGGTGGGATAAAGGAATGTTCCTCCTGCAGGATGTTTGAAGCCAGGGGCATTTCCAGTGCCCCTGAGGTCTGTACCTGCAGTAAGTACAATCAGTTGCAGCTCCTTAAGGATTGTGTTAAGGAACTAGAGCAGCAGCTGGATGATCTCAGGAGTATCCTGGGGATGTGAAAGTGTCATAGGATAAGAGTTACAGTGTGGTGCTCATGCCTAAGGTACAGGTAGGGAGTAGATGGGTGATTATCAGGAAAGGCAGAAGGCATAAAATGCAAGAATCCCCTGGTGCTGTTCCCCTCGACAACAGACATGCTTCTTTGGATACTAATGTGGCGGAGGACTGGTCAGAGGAGAGCAGTAGCAGCAACAGCAGCAACGGTCCGGCTTGCTCTGTCAGGCCTGGCTTTGAAGCACAGCGGGGAAGGTAAAAGTCAGACAGAGCATAGTGAGAGAAGATTTGTTACTTAGGGGCACAGACAGGAGATTATGTGGCAGCAATCTAGACTACTGCATGATGTATTGCCTCCCTGGTGCAGAACATTCACAAATGGGAGAGCAAGCAGCCGAAAGTCATGGTGTATGTTGGCACAAATGACATAGGTTGGATAAGGAATGAAGTCCTGTAAAGTGAATGTAGGGGGTTAGGTAGAAGATTAAAAAGCAGGACCGCTTGGGTAGTAATCTCTGGATTACTCCTGGTGCCACGTGCTAGGGAGGGTAGAAAGAGGAAGATATGATAGATTAATATGTGGCTCAGAAATTGTTGCAGGGAGCAGGGATTTAGATTTTTAGACTATTGAGATCTCTTCTGGGGCAGAGATGACCTGTGCAAAGATGTATCTACTGGGGAACCAATATTCTTGCAAGGAGGTTCACTTGCACTATTCGGGGGGGAGGGGGGGAATTTAAACTAGATTGGCAGAAGGTGGGTACAGCATGGAAACAGTACCTTTGGCCAAACTCGTCCATGCCAACCAAGATGCCCCATCAAAGCTAGTCCTATTTGCTTATGTTTGGCTCATCTATACATAACTAAAACTCTGATCTTGTGCTCTTCAGTGTGAGCGGTTTTTCTATTTGTACAAAAAAAAGGTACGCAATACTCGCCAGCTCACTCACCGTTCTCCTGTGCTGCGAGTGCAACAAGTTTCATTCCAATTGGTGGTATATTGTAAAAGTTAGCGAGTTTTAAAAATCTTAAAAACTGCGCATGCGCACATTTGTCTCCTCTCCTATCAGGAGATTGGTCTCCTATCCTGTCAGTTACTCGGGACGACGACGCCAAGGCCGGGATGGCTATGTCCCTTCTGGCGCAATATCGCCGCACTGATTGGCCGGCTCCTCAATCACAATAAAGCTGAAGGAACGAAGCGAGTCGAGTTTGTGCATCACCGTGGCTGGAGTGCGGAGCAGCTGGAGTGCGGAGTGGCCCAGAGCCTGTCCGACTGCCAGGCCTACTGCTGCAACCTCGATATCCTGGGAAATGAAGAGGAAGAGTGGGGGGGATTGACGGAGCCTGGTGCTGGTGGGGCCGGGGCCGGGGCCGGGTACAGGTGCAGGTGCAGGTTGGGATGGGGATGCGGCCAGGGCTGGGGCCGGGCGTGGTGGGGCCCGGTACTTCCCCGCACACATGGCCCACACCCCTCTCCCCCGCCCCACCCCCCCCCGTCCACACCCCCCTCCATTGCCCACACCCCCCTCCTCAGCTAACACACTCCTCCCTCCTCCCCCGCCCACACCCCTCTCCCCCGCCCACACCCCTCCCCCGCCCACACCCCCTCCCCCGCCCACACCCCCTCTCCCCCGCCCACACCCCTCTCCCCCGCCCACACCCCTCCCCCGTCCACACCCCCCTCCATTGCCCACACCCCCCTCCTCAGCTAAACACACTCCTCCCCCGCCCACACCCCTCCCCCGCCCACCCCCCTCCCATGCCCACACCCCCCTCCTCCGCTAACACACCCCTCCCCCCCCTACCACACCCCCCTCCGCCGCTAACACACCCCTCCCCCGTCCCACCCCCCCTCCTCCGCTAACACACCCCTCCCCCGTCCACACCCCCCTCCTCCGCTAACACACTCCTCCCCCGCCCACACCCCCTCCCTTGCCAACACACTCCTCCCCCGCCCACACATGCAGAGAAACTAACAAGATGAGAATTTTAGTAATATACTCGACTAAGTGGGACCCATTGGGTCCCTGTCACACAGGAGGCTTGGTCCCCCAATGCAATATCCACCACTCACCCATAGCCCACAACTGCACAGGTGCAGCTCATTTCCCCACATCCCTAGCACTCTCTCCCCCTCCTCTTCACCCTCCCTCTTCTTTCCCCTCTCCTCCTCCCCTCCCCAATCCCTCCTCTCTCCCTCTCCTTTCCCCTACCCTCAGTCACTCCCTCCCTCCCTCCATAACTCCTCTCCCCTCCCTACCCCCTCCTATCCCTCTATCCCCCATCTCCCCCTACCCCCCTCACTCTCCCTCCTCACCTCCTCCCTCTTCTTTTCCCTCTCCTCCTATCCTCCCCAATCCCTCCCTCACCTCTCCTTTCCCCTACCCTGTCACTCCCTCTTCTGCCCTCCCTGCTCCCCACCTTTCCCTCTATCCCCTCTCCTCCCCAGGATCTCAAGGTTGCCTCTCCTCTCTCTTCCTGCGTGCTCAGGAGGAGCATCAGCCGTTGGCGCCCTCAGAGCCAGGCCTCAGATCGGCCCGGAAGCCATGCTGGCGTGTGGGCGGGGGGGGGGGGGGGGGGGGGGGGGAGGGAGAGCTCGGAGAAAATACGGGGATGGTGGTGGGTATCAGGGGGAGGGGGCAAGGGCCAACGAGGGGGACCAGAGGGGAAGGGGCTGGAGCTAAGGGGCGTTGCAATGGCGTTTGGGACACACAGCGGGCGTTGGACGCTCACCCATAGCCCCCAGGGGAGGCTTGGTCCCCCAACGCAACTCATTCCCCCAACGCAACCCGTTCCCGCAGTGTAATATTCCACCACTCACCCATAGCTGCTAGCTGCGCAGGGGTTGCTCATTTCCCCTTATTCACCATCCCTCTTTTTAAACTTAAAAAAAATCCAATTGCACTTACTGCCAGGACTCAGTGTCCTGGGATTTGCTGCAATGTGGCAGGCAGGGTTACAATCATAGCTGACATCATAGCTGTAACTGCCACTGCAGTGTTCGTGATTCTTTCGCAAACTGGATTTTGTAAAGTTAAAAATGTGAATAACTTGTAAAATATAACATCAGTCTGAACGAAACTTGATAAAAACACACCACAATTGTGAGTAAGGTGGTCCAAAAATGGTAGCGCTATCGTGTACTGTTTTGGCGTAGTTCCGGGATCACGCACACAGAAGCACAAACAAGATGAACGTTTTAAAGATAGATTAGATAGATAGATAGATAGATAGATAGATAGATAGATAGATAGATAGATAGATAGATAGATAGATAGATAGATAGATAGATAGTCAAATCAGTGAATAGATGCAAACACTAAATATAGTGAGCCAGAATTTACTAAAATATAGTACATTATATATGCCTAGTTAGTTCCATTTTATTTATGTGCCTTTCCATACAACTGTTTTTGCATTCCTGATTTCTAAAAGTACATGCTGATTATGACACATCGAGGAAAACATAATATTTGGGGCACATTGTCATTGGGATAACAAGAGTATATTTTGAAACAATGAGATTTAAAAATCGTGAATGAAGCAGAAACGATGGTGCATTAAATAAAGTGAATAAACTCAATATCAAAGAGTGTACAAAAATGATTTAAGGGAATGGAAAAAGAAACAAATAGGGAAACTAATTTGCTGCCTGCACGAAAGAGTGTTCATATTTTCAATTGTTCACTTTTTGGTTGATTAGCCATCATTAAAGAATATAACATTGTTAAAGGGCACTTACACAATTAATTACCAGACTTAATTTTCAGTGTGACTTTAATGGGAGCAATTAATGTGCAAACAAAGCAACTTACTGAAAATCATGAGGAAGCTGAAGGTAATATGTTGTTTTGTGACTTGCAGTGATTTTTGGTTCACGGATATCTCTTCCCCATCACATTGCTAACTGATTTGCACATTAATAACACTGCGCAGCATTTACATAAAGGTATACTATGAATGCAGAGTGCATCTCGTAAGTTCCACTGAACTTTAAAATTCACCCAATAATGCAATAACTCAATAATTTGTTTTCAATTTTTTATTTTCTACATAATTAAATCCAAATAGGGACAGTTACTAAAAGTTATTTTGATTTCCATTGGCTCTGTGAGCACACACACAAGTTAGCATGCAGGTACCTGTAGTACAAGGAAATAGAAAATTAACCATTATGTTGACTAAAACTATGTCCCGTGAAAGAATAAAATAAGCACATAATATGGTTTGAATACGTTCATTAAGGATTTACAAATGTATTATTTTTTTAAATGGTTGCTCTTTAAACAATGTCAAGAGGCTTAAGTAGATCCTTTAGGAAACAGTTCCTGTTGTTTGGATATTCTGAACAGACAACATCAACAGGCTATTTTTGTAAAACACTCCAATGTTAACAATAATACCAGCACAGGTAAGTTAAATCCATTTAAATGTTTTTTGGGTAAATTAATACGTAATATTTAAAATACAGAATCGTTTTTTGACCAGGTCGGAAAATTCCTATTTTAGTATCTGCAACAAACAAACCACTGTGATCAGGTGTCATCTTTTTTCCAAACTGAGGAATAGTTTAAACATAAAAATCCACGTGTCTCAGCAAAACCTACGTTTGCCCCAAGAGTTCGGTAATTGGCTTAATGGCTGGCTGAGAAAAACATCCACGTTTTTTTAATTTTGTGAAACGATGAGGTTCTATCATCATTTCCTCTTCTTCCATCCATTAACATATTTCCCAAAATACCTCAATCTGTGTAGTAAGTCAATTCAATCAGAGTAATTCCATAGTACAAGATAATTTACCTCACTTTTCATTGTCAGATCATGCCACCTGCTGAAACCACTGATGTGGAACAACTCAATTTTAGCTCTGAAATTAGGAGCAATCCCTAGCTGAGCTTTTGACACATTCAAAATGGGATAGATGCTATTAACCTCATTTAAGCCCATCAGCTGATAGTTGAACGATTGCTTGGGTAAGAAACAGTCTAACATATTTGGATCAAACCTTACTTATACAACATTGTGAAAATGTATTTCAAACTTGGTGGAATTTTTTAAGCAAAAGTTTGTTTTCCCTTTCTCAGCCTCCACTGCAGTTCAGCTGAGCAAAAAGATCTATCAGAAATGGTCAAACTATAATGATGCAAACAGAATCTTTGTAAGAAAATGATGTACAACATATAGATTGTGAAAAGATTTAATGTGACCAGCTTGACAGAAAATCAGCAAAGAGGAATGACAACTAAAATACTACAACTGAATTACAAAGTTTGAATGCAAATTTAGGCTCTTTTTGTAATTAAATTTACAAATGGTTTTATACAGAATTTGCTTTTATTTTTCAACATTTGTGGCCTCACACATTTCAGTGTTTCACAGCAAACAAGCTACATTTGAAGTATTGTCAATTCTACAGATTCACAACTCTCTGGGTGAATCTAAGAGTTTCCTCATCACAGTCCTAAATGGTCTACCTCTTATTTTTAAACTGTGATCCCGGTTCTGGACGCCCCTAACATCGGGAACATTTCTCCTGCATCTAGCCTGTCCATCTGTTCCTATCTGTTCCCAACCTGTCCCTATTGCTCAGCCCCCTCAAGGCCTGGCAACATCCTCGTAAATCTTATCTGCCCTCTTTCCAGCTTAACAGCATCTTTCCTGTAGCAGGGTGACCAAAACTGAACACAATACTCCAAATGCAGCCTCACCAATTTATTGTACAAATGTAAAATAATATCTCAACTTAAGCGGCATGAATGTTGATTTCTCCAATTTCAAGGAACTCCTGCATTCCTCCCCTCCCTAGTCATCCTACTAGTTCCACTGTTCATACCCTTTTATCCCTCTCATTAGCCCTTCTTCACCAACCAACAACGTGCCATTATGCTCCACCCTTCCTGAGGTCATCTGTTGCTGGCCCAGTTTTGTTCTGGCCTTTTCTCGCCTTCAGTTCTCCCCCCTCCCCCCACCTGAAACGCCACCCATTGCTTTTCTCTACAAAAGCTGCCAGACCCTCTGAGTTACTCCAGCATTATGTATCTTTCTTTCGTATCAATCAGCATCTGCAGTTCCTTCCTATACATCTCAACTTCTATACTCAATATCCTGACTGATGAAGCCCAATGTACCAAACGTCTTCTTGGCCATCCGTGCAGTGCGTTGCAGGCACCCACCATCTTCTGTGTATAAAGCTCGCCCCACACATCTCCGTTAAACTTTCCTCCTCTCAACTTAAAGCTATGGGATTTAATATTTGATATTTCCATTCTGGGAGAAAGGTTCTGACTCTCTATCCTATCTATGCCTCTCATACTCCTATCGGGTCCCCCTTCAACCTCCAGATTTCACTTATTATGCATGTGGCATCCTTTTTTCCAATTTAAAAAATAGCTCACAACGTGGTCTCCTCTGTAATGGAGAAAAGCAAACACAATTTGGATGACTGCTTTGCAGAACACCTTGCTTCAATCTAAGAGCGCGATTCTGAAATGCCAGTTGATTGTCAGTTTAATTCTTTGCTCCTAATCTTAACATGCCTCCCTATCTGCAGCCACTTGTAACTTTTCAATGAAATCAACATAACCTTGCGAAATTGCATCTCATCTTCAGACTTGACACAATTACGACTTCAGGATTTAACAGTGAATTTAACAATTTCAGATTACTAGTCTTACCATCTTGAATTAAAACTGGGCTGTTATGATTAAAAAGGTCATCAGACTGTAATTTATAAAGCAGTTTACTCTCTTTACAAATACTGCCCGACTTTCTGAATATGTCCATCATTCAGTTTTTTACTTCTCATTTCCAATCTCTGCAGTGCTTTATATATTACATCTCCAGGATTGTTTTTTATCTGTTCTCATTCATTTTTGATTTACATCTCACCTGTCAGATCAGATGAGATTAACAAGCTTTTATTGCCCAATTGAAACCAGCACTGCCAGTACTTATGTCATGTAGTGTTTTATATCACAGGTGTAATCTTTGTACTCTCTGCCCAATCCATTTCTCAGCTACCGGTAATTAAAATATATTTAATTTCAAATTGTTCATTGAAACGATAACCCCTTCTCTCTTCAAAGATGCTGCCTGGCCTGATACGTATTTTAAAATGTTCATTTTATTTCTTACATAAGTCCTGTGCCTATGTGAATGGAAAAAAAACCAGGAACTTTTTTTCCCTGCTGATAAACCGCGGAAGGTGTTGCTGATTACGTCATACCAAACTGCCACGCTGTAATGTTTACAAATACACAGGACTAGATGTTAAAAGTCCAAAGTGCCAAATATTAATTTACTCCCGATGGTGATGGGAGCCTTCTGCATTCACCTATGCTCCTCTGATTTTGAAAAAGGCTAGGCAGACACGTCATTGGGGTTATCAAGTAGGCACCTACTTTCATCGACATTTCGCTGATTGAACCCACGACGTCTCCAGTATGCTCAGCGATGCTTTCTGTCGTCCCAGAACCACCACCTCTGCATCTGTCTAGTCCGTTATTTGGGAGACCAAATGGGGTCTTTCCTCTTCAGTCAGAGCCACAGGCTACTCCGCTCTGCCACCCGTGATGTTTCTTTGATGGCCTGGCGTAGGGCTTGTCCGCTGATCCCCAAGTCCTTAGATCATGTAACCTCATTACCACTTTCCTGTACCAACCGATTCCCCTCAAAGTTCAAAAGTCCAAAAATCTATTAATTTCTAATTTAGAAAATATTAGAAATAATGTTTCAATTGAGTTACCTCTCATTCTTCTAAATTCCTAGTCTGCTTCATTTCTTTTCAGCTAACAAAACTGTCATCCCAGGAATGAGTGGTGAGCCTTTGCTGCACTTCCTCGATAGCAAATGTATCCTTCCTTAGATAGGGAGTTCATACTTCTCTATGCAGTATGGGGAGGCAAGATGGTGGGTATTCTAATTATATTTCTATATAATTGGAGCATGACATCTCTGCTCTTGTACGCAACTCTCTCTATAATAAAGGCCAGCATTGAAATTCAACCCATTTCAAACTCTCACCTTGGCTGTACATGATGCATATGCCTCTATTCCTTGCATTTCCATGTGCGTAATTAAAAGCCTCTAAAACGCCATTATTGTGCCTGCCTCCACTACCACCCCTGGCAAAGCATTCCATGCCCGCATCACTGTGTAAAAACTTGCTCCATACATTTCTATTAAACTTTCCCACTATTACCTTATAACTATGTCCTGTAGTGTTGGATATTTCCATACTGGGAAAGAGGTTCTGATTGTCTACTCTATCTATGCCTCTCATAATTTTATATGCTTCTATCGTCAATTTCCAATGTTCCTAAGAAAACAATACATGTCTATCCAACCTCTCCCTGTAACTGAAACTCTCGAATCCGGGCAGAATTCTTGTAAACCTCCTCTGCACATTCTCTAAAACCTCCACATCTTTCTGGTATGGATGGAGGGGACCAGAACTGAATGCAATCCTCTTGAGTACTGAATTCAAGTATTTCTATCTCAGTCCAGAATGGTCAACACATTATGTTGAGACTCTTCTAGAAACCATGTTTTTTTACAATCTGGCCAGGGGAAATGCTAATCTTGCATTACCCTTTCAATATCTTTCTTTTTAAATGTTTCAATAGAGTTACCTCTCATTCTTCTAAATTCCGAGTCTGCTTAATTTCTTTTCAGCTAACAAAACTGTCATTTGCTATCGAGGAAGTGCAGCAAAGGCTCACTTTAGTCCCTATAGCTCATGCCCTCAAGGTATGGCAACATCCTCGTAAATACTCTCTGCACTCTTTTGAGATTAACAACAACCTTCCTATAGCAGGGTGACCAAAACTGAACATGATACTCCATCTGTCATTTCTCTGTCTATTTCTGCAGCTTCTGACACCCTCCTATCTGCAATTCCTCCATTGTTGGTGTTGTCAGTAAATTTACTTTGCAACCCATCCACATTTATGTCCAGGATAAGATATGCCTATCATAAGATATGAGCTGTTCCATGTTCCTTGTTATTCAGCGAAGTTACACTGGATCCTAAATGCTTGTATCATGACCTGCTACGGCAATTCCAATGCAAGAAGCTGCAGAGAGTGGTGGACTCAGCCTGGTCCTACGCAGGTTTTGCCTTCCCAACCAACAAATGGATCTGCACGAGACGCTGCCTCATGAAGCAGCTATTTTCTTCCGCTATCAGGATCTTGAACTGATCTGCACAATCCTAATCTCACCTCAGTAACGGAATACAATGGAACACCTCTTGTACAACGATGGATTTGTTTTTCATTTGTGTTTTTTGCACTGTTGTCATTCTTTGCAGTTTTTTCCTTTCACTGTCTTCAATAATTTATTTTCAATTTATGTGTAATTTATATTTTTCTGCATTTTTTGAGTCTATGTAACTGCAATGCTGTTGTGAACAAAATTTTCACCATACTTGCACATGACAATAAATTTTAGATTTAACTTGAATCTTCCATGGGTGTTTCCTTGGGCTAAGTCTGGAGTTGCCTTCCATCCCATGGTAAATGAGTGTGATGGATTCACGGTACAATGGGTGATAAAACTTTCCACCTAATGTCTGAGGAGCAATGCTCACTGATGTGAGAAGCCATTCAACAGCAATTGATTTAATTGCTAGTAATGGTATGCATGGTTATCTTTAGCTGCATATCTACGTTCGTTGCATGGCAATAATCAATGCACATTGGAGCACAACATTCCACACCAGAGCACACATTGGAAAAGGGTGCTGTTTGGACGGTCTTTCTCCTGAAACAAATGTGGTTCCTCTGAATTTCTGCAAAAGCCTTTTTAGGTGTTTATCTTTTCCTTACATTTTTACAAATATTGTATGAAGATGAAGAAACTCTCCAGCTACACTCATACAATCATGTACATGTTCCATTCTCTCCTTGCAGAAAATTAAGTTCAACAATTGTGTGGGAGCTTTACTGAGGTGGCAGAACAGTCTTCCTTGGTTTTGGATAAGCTGGGAATGCTCTTCTTAAGTCGTCAGCATATGTGAATTTGTCTGATGTTGTTTTGGGTGTTTTGGAAAGAAGGAGCAAGACCAAACTCTCTGGGATTCCATGTTATAACCACAGAGACCCAACTTGCCTGTCTGCCAAGAGGGACACAAACGGGATCTAGGAATCTAAGGTAAGGCATAGCATGCACTGATATTAAATTATACTTGAAATGGAAAGTTTAATATCCATTGCCTGTCTACCTCCAGCTCAGGAGCTATTCTTAAATTACCATGTTTGAATGTCCTTCTGATCAAGAGATACAGTCTCGCTAATTATGATCTGTTAGCCTAGTAGAACAGAATAACTCTGGTACATTTTTCATACATTCTAGGAGCAGAATTAGGCTATTCAGACCATCAAGTCTACTCCGCCATTCAATCATAGCTGATTTATCTTTCCCTCTCAACCCCATTCTCCTGTCTTCTCCCCATAACCCATGACTCCCTTACTAATGGGGGAGTGGGGGAGTTGGGGGAGTGGGCAGATGCATGGCAGATGAAGTTTAATGCGAATAAATGTGAGGTTATCCACTTTGGTAGCAAAAACAGGAAGGCAGATTACTATCTAAATGGCGTCGTTAGGAAAAGGGGAAGTACAACAGGATCTGGGGGTCCTTGTACATCAGTCTATGAAAGTAAGCATGCAGGACAGCAGGCAGTGAAGAAAGCGAATGGCATGTTGGCCTTTATAACAAGAGGAATCAAATATAGGAGCAAAGAGGTCCTTCTGCAGTTCACAGAGCCCTAGTGAGACCACACCTGGAGTATTGTGTGCAGTTTTGGTCCCCTAATTTGAGGAAGGACATTCTTGCTATTGAGGGAGTGCAGCGTAGGTTTACAAGGTTAATTCCCGGGATGGCGGGACTGTCGTATGCCGAGAGAATGGAGCAGCTGGGCTTGTACACTCTGGAGTTTAGAAGAATGAGAGGTGCTCTCATTGAAATATAAGATTGTTAAGAGCTTGAACAAGGAAACATGTTCCCAATGTTGGGGGAGTCGAGAACCAGTGGCCACAGTTTAAGAATAAGGAGTAAGCCATTTAGAACGGAGACGAGGAAACACTTTTTCTCACAGAGAGTGGTGAGTCTGTGGAATTCTCTGTCTCAGAGGGCAGTGGAGGCAGGTTCTCTGGATGCTTTCAAGAGCGAGCTAGATAGAGCTCTTAAAAATAGCAGAGTCCGGGGATATGGGGACTGATTGGGGATAATCAGCCATGATCACATTGAATGGCGGTGCTGGCTCGAAGGGCCAAATGGCCTACTCCTGCACTTATTGTCTATTGTCTATAATCACAAATTTGTCAATCTTCTAGTGGAAACATCCACATTCATATCCAGGCATTTCACTATATGGCAAGTTTCAATGAGAACCCCCTCATCCTTCCAAACTCCAGTGAGTGCAGACCCAGTGCTGTCAAACACTCATCATATGTTAACCCAATCATTCTTGGGATCATTCTCGTAAACCTCCTCTAGACCCTCTCCAAGGCCAGCACATCCTTCCTCAGAGCCCAATTACTGAGTTGGGCATAAATTTAAAAAGAAAATTCAGTCAGGCAACATTTGTGATGAGAGGAACAGAGCTAATGTTTCTGGGCAATGATCTTTCATCAAAAATGAAAAGCAAACAATAAATAAGTTCCAAGATACAGGGAATGCAAAGGAAGAATGGAGCAAGGAAGGAATACAAAAGAGAAGGCCAGACAAAGTGTGGCTTCAAAAGATTGTAAAGCTCATGAATTTAGTGAGAATGTGTGTTAGGTGAGGAGGTGCAAGAGGTTAGTGTATCCAATTCACATGGTGGTTCATATTAGATGAAGGGAAATATACCTTAATATTTGTTAAAGCCATAGATTCAGGAAATATGTATTCAAGCATTGTTTAAACTTTCATGCAACAAATTGTATTTTATTTAAAGTTCATGCAAGACTGAAATGTAAATGAAAGCATATTTAACTCTTAATTATTAAATTATTTAGTTAAAAAGCATTCTAAATATCAAACAGAAATCTAAACAAAATTAATATATAATCAAGATTTCATAGGGATGGTGGGTCTGTAGAATGTGATCGATGTAATAAAAGGAGATTGTGGAAATCATATGAAATTACCTCAACCCCATTTGCAGTAGGTACCTTCATATGGAAGAATTTCAGTTCAGTGTGCTCATCTGGAGCCTGAGTTTTAAATGTTGTGATGTATCAGGAGGGGGAGAAATTTAACTGGATATTTTAATCCACGACGCAGTCACACTCTTGTTTTTTGGATTTGGGCAATGCCCAGGGACAGAAAAATATAAAAGGCAAGATTGAAGCCCAGATGGCTGTGCACTTGTTCAACATATATATTTTTGAGAATGCATAAAGGAATTCACAATTGGATGAATGAATGGCACAAACGGCCATAAAAAAGTATTATCTAATAGCCATCACAAACAATTAGTTGATCAAGGAAGAATAGAATACTTCACGATATTTAATAATTTTGAAAAAATTACAGAATGGAAAAGAAAGTGAACTAATGCTGATAATAAAAATTTACTTTAGGATAGTGGTGAAAAATAATCTTACGTCTGAAAGAAGTAGAATCAGTTTTGGTGGAGATGAGAAATTAAATAAAATCATTGTTGTAAATAGCCACCATCCTCAGCCAAAACACCCTTCCCCCCTCCAAAAGAGATTTCGCTATTAGATTTAGGGTTTGTCCCAGGGGTACTTTAATGATCACAGGTGATTTTGATCTTCACATAGATTGAACAAACCAAACCAGATGTTTGAAGAACAAGCATGGGGGAGAGGTCACAGCTTTCGACCATGCACGGGTTCCGCCATGCATGAGTAAGATCAAAATGTACTTAAACAAGAAGATGTTTGGATGAATACCTTACTGTTTTTACTACGACAATAAATAAACTATTAATTAAGAGACTGTGTTTTGAAGATTTATCTTTCGACGGCATTGAATGTCTCTGGAGAGCTCGTGGATGTGTATCGATATTATCTCCTTACCCGTCTTCAATCATAGTGGCTGGAGGAAAGATTCCTTGAATGATATAATAATCTGCCACAGATAATCTCAAGGTCAAATCCATACCATGAATTTGGAACAGTGCCCTAGAACAAAATGTTGTGGACCAAACTATAATATCATATTGTTTTTAGGAGAATATAATTTGTCTATGTAATTATAATTCTTAATCTCAACAAGGCCAAACGAGGAGAATGTCAAAGTCAAAGTCAAATTTATTTGTCAATTTGTTGATAATCTAATCTGTTGGAAGAGGGTAATCTACATCATTTCAACAAGCCTTTTAACAGATAGTTACACAATGGCATGTGATGAAGCTTTGAAGCAGGTTTCATAACAGAATTTTACTTGTGGAAGAATATATACGTATTTTTTATTTTTTGTATAAATTTTAGTATGTTGGTAATTTCATTTTTAACTATTTTCAATTGTATTTAGAGTTGTTTGGTTCCTTAGCTATCAACTTGCAATTGTGTGGAGTGGTAGCTTGCCAGAAGCTGATTTTAGAAGACCAAATAGTATCTCAAAAGCAATCACCTATTTATTTTTATATCTGACAAATTGTCTACGGTAAAAGGATTATATACAGGAATTAAAGAGTTTGGACTAATGAAATGTAAACTACCTTCCAGTTTAAAAAAAGAATGTTCAACCTGATCTTGAAGAAATCTAAATCAGTTTCCATCACAATCATCCTGAGGAAGATAATCCTGTAATTGAACACTTTCATTAAAAGCTATTTAAATTCTGCCTTTAATCCACTCTCTACCAATATATTTGTCACCCTTTTCAGTTTTCGTGTTTCAAGCCTAAAAGTCAAAGATTTATATCATGGAATTTTATTAGAATAAATATCCCAATCATGTTCCAAAAGTGTTTCATGATATATTTTATTCACTAGTTAGTTTCTCAATAATACTAATAATTTTTCAAAATCAGCTTTCTATTTTCTTTTGTGAAAGGTCCATCATTTAATATAAGTTTATTAGATGGTTATGGGAATTTTTACATATTCTTCAATCAAAAATATGAATGAAAACTACATTAATCACTTGCATTTAATATTTCCTGGCCTATTTAGTTTAGTTTAGTTTAAAGATACAGTGCGGAAACAGGTCCTTTGGCCCACCGAGTCCACGCCAACCAGCGATCCTCGTACACTAGCACTATCCTACACTAGTGACAATTTTACCGAAGCCAATTAACCTACAGACCTGTACATCTTTGGAATGTGGAAGGAAACCGGAGCACCCAGAGAAAACCCACAGTCACGGGGAGAACGTATACACTCCATACAGACAGCACCCGTAGTCAGGATCGAACCTGGGGCTCTGGTGCTGTAAGGTAGCAACTCTACCACTGCACCACCATAAATAATTTGTGTTTACATTTTTTTCCATCTCTGTTGGACTGAAATTCTAAAACAAGAATAGTTAATTATTTTGTATTGATATATAAAATACAGTTTGTCTGTATCAAGAAATAAAGAAAGGATTCAAAGTTAAAAACAACATTTTTGAAGTGATTTCTATCAGTTTCTCTCCCTTATTCAAATAATATTTGGTTTATCTGTTGAAATACGGTACAAACTACCCAAGGTTAACCTCAGAGATTTGTAAAGAAAGTGCCCATTAAGCTGTCGAAGAAGCCACATTGGGCTGCTGAACTGGATGATGGAAGTAGGGAATATAATCTTTTAGAAATATTAAATCTCAAATCATTATCCTGGCTTTAGTAAAAAAAAACACTTTTACGCCATAAACAGGTTACGTCACTCATTTTGTTCAAGTTCCTTTATTTATTTTAGAGATACAGATGGGAAATAAGCCCTTCCGCCCACCAAGTCCATGCCGACCAACATTGTTACAGGTAACGTTATAAACTAGTGGGTAAAGGTATCATTGACCGTTGAGGAAATTTATGCTTCCATCTTGACTTGTTAAGTATAATCAACAGGAAATGGGGAATGTTGTTCAATAAGAAGGTTGGTTTATATAAATGTAGCTTTTTTTCTGTGTTAAACAGAAGATTTTTATTTCCTCTGTTCTTGGGAAAATGTTAACAAAAGGTGCCTTTAAGATCAGAAGATCAAAGTTAAAGGTGGCACAGTGGCACTGGGTAGAGTTGTTGCCTTTTAGCATCAGAGACCCAGGTTCGATCCTGACCATGGGTGCAGTCTTATGGAGCTTGAACATTCTATCTGTGACCGCGTGGGTCTTTTCTTGGTTCTCCGGTTTCCTCCCACACTCCAAAGACGTACAGGTTTTAGGTTAATTGGCTTCGGTAAAATTGTAAAAAACTGTCCATTGTGTGTAGGATAGGGCTAGTAGTGCATGGGGTGATCGCTGGTTGGCACAAACTCAGTAGGCTGAAGGACCTGTTTCCACGCTGCATCACTAAAGTGCTCACCCAATGCAGTGTTTTCTGCCTCCCCCGCACCTTTTCAAGTAGTGAGTTGTAGACCCTCTCACTGCTTTGAGGTGAAAGCTTTAATCCTCAGTTAAGAAGTAAAAGATTATTAAAATAAATAATCAATTCATAACTTCAGACAATGGCCACTATTTTCATCAGTGTCCATTGTTCTTTCATACTAATTTACCTGACATACCGAATTGTCTGTTTAATATTTGTTGCTAACTTCTTTGAATTAAGAGCTGTGATCTTGTGGAACTCACTACCATATGGAGGTAGTTGCGGTGAACAGCATATATGCTGAGTGAATGGCATGTCACTTCCTTGATGATTCAGCAAGGTAGAGTTGACTCAGCAGCTTGAGAGCAAATTAAAGAAAGTTCAATAAATTAAGTTAAATTTCATCCAAAATGATTAAATATAATACATTTATATTTGGAGTACTGTTTAGAGTACTACGTGTAATGGCGGATTATTATATCGTTCAAGGAATCTTTCCTCTGGCCACTGTGATTGAAGACAGGGGTAAGGAGATAGTTTCGGTACGCATGCAAGCTCTCCACGAGACATTCAAAGCCGTCCAAAGATAAATCTTCATAATACAGTCTCTTGATTAATAGTTTCTTTATTGTCGTAGTAAAAACAGTAAGATATTCATCCAAACTTCTTCTTGTTTAAGTACATTTTGATCTTACTCGTAGTCAAACTCGTGCATGGTTGAAAGCTGTGCCTTCTTCCCCATGCTTCCTCCAACTAAAACTAAAAATTACTAGCGTGTCTGCGTGAGGATCACAGCCTTACACATGCCTCCGACTACATAATAAATCCCACCCGCATACTGTATATATCCGCATTCAGACTTCTTCAGCAATTCGTCCATCTTCACCTTCACCTTTTAGAAGCAAGCATAATGGGCCTGTCCCACTTAGACGATTTTTCAGTGGACTGCCGGCGACTGTCAAGTTGCCGACAGTCGCCTGAAAAACTGGGAACTGGAAAGGCAACTGTCAGAGTGGAACACCCCCACACACACACAAACACATTGCAAAGGCGGGGCCAGGGCAAGCGAGGGAGCGCTGAAATTCACACGGTACAAAGCCAAGGTCATACAGACACACACCACGATGAACAGGAAGGTTGGCGCTGTAATTAAGACGGCTAGCACAGTGTACGGTAAGTCCTTTAAAAGAGGGGAGAAGGAGTGGAACTTTTGAGAAGCCAGACAACTTGTATTAAGCCAGAGATACACAGCTGGGAAATTCGGCAGACATTTAACATTACCGGTCGGTTAGCCTTGGTTCTGAAGACTCCTGCTTACGTTGTTTTTCCCCAATGAGCCAATGAAAATGACCGGTCAGCAAAGGCGATTAACTAAAACTAGGCGATAACTAACTAAAACTGCACCTACGACTACCCATAAGGGGGAAACTTTACATGGCGACCCCACTACATCTCTGGAACTCCTACAGAGGGAAGTCTACATTGGATTAGGGAGTTTTGGCCCTTGTGGCCAAGGGGATCAGAGGGTATGGAGAGAAGGCAGGTACGGGATACTGAGTTGATGATCAGCCATGATCATATTGAATGGCGGTGCAGGCTCGAAGGGCCGAATGGCCTACTCCTGCACCTAATTTCTATGTTTCTACAGGATTATCGATTTCTCCATGGCGACCAATTTTTGGTTGCAGAAAAATTTTCAACATGTTGAAAAATTTACGGCGACCATACTGAGGCCGCGACTAGTTCCCAGAATCGGCATCTCCTCGCGACAATGAAGGAGACTCACCAGAGACCATCAGCGAACATGTGGCGACCATGTGGCGAGTGCAGTTTCCTGCACGCCTAAAAAGTCGCCTGAGTGGGACAGGCCCATAACTTTGTTATTGGTCTTATTAAAACATTGTTCTTAATCTGAAGTCGAACCGTGCACACCAACCCCTTAACGTCAGGCATGATACCCAGTATATAGTCCAAAACACAAAAGTCCAAAGTTTTGACAGCATAAAACTTCTTCCTCCATGTCCGATCAATTCATGAATATGTTGTTACAATAATGTTGGAAGTGTGAAAATCCTTCAAGAAAATATTAGGATGTTTAGCCTCTTCAGGCCAATTTATTTCGGCGACCACCCACTCTCAGAAGTCCTTCCTCCAATACTGGGTCAAGCTTGTAGTCCTCTAGAAGCTTCATCCGCAGGATTTTCCTTTGTGTTAACATATTTCCATTGTGAAACATCAGTAACTCCCAATACAAAAGAGATTCTGTTTGCTACAAATGTCAAAATACTTAATTGTTGAAGTATTTAAGCACCATAATACTATCAGTCCAGAAGATAGATTCTTCCAGCTGAAGCTGTAGTTCTTTTTGCATCAATATGTCAACTTTAACAGCTAAGGCTGCGGAAGTCAGTTCCATTCTAGGAATTGTCATTTGTTTCAATGGTGTCACTCCGGCCTTTCCCATTAAGAATGCAACATGTACTTCTTTGTTCTCATTTTCCAGTCTTAGATATGAAACAGTACCGTAGCCTCTTTCACTGGCATCTGAGAAATGATGCAGATGTACACTTCTGATCTTACCAAAGCTTGTAGGCTTCATGCAATGGTCCACTTTGAATTCTGAGATCTTGTTGAGATCTGCTAACCATTCTGTCCATCGGTGAGAGGAAGTTTGTGTTATACTCTCACCCCATCCAAGTTTTTCCTTACAAAGATCCTGCAATGTCAACTTGGCTGGCTGTGTAAATGGTGCAAGAAATCCAAGAGGGTCGTAAACGGAACCAATCACGGATAGGATACCCCTTCTAGTACATGGTCGTTCTTGAATCGAGATTCTGAACTTAAACACGTCTGGTTCAATGCACCAGTGCAGTCCCAATGCTCTTTCTATTGGCAAATTGTCTTTGTCCAAATCCAACTCCCTGGTCTCCTTGGCTCTTTCATCTGGTGGAATGCTTTCCAATATAACACGACTGTTGCTGATCCACTTGGAAAGCGTGAATCCTCCCTTATTGCAGAGGGATATCAGATGTTTTACCATTTGAATTGCTTCCTGCTCAGTAGACATGGATTTTAAGCAATCATCCACATAGAAATTATTCTTCACAGTGGTTTTCACTTCTTCTTAAAAGTTAGCTTTATTGTCCTCTGCGGTCTTCTTTAATGCAAAGTTTGCACAACTTGGTGATGACACTGCTCCAAAGAGATGTACCTTAATCCGGTATTCAACAAAATCCTGTTGTACATCCGCTTCAGGCCACCGTAAGAATCGCAAGTAGTCAATGTGTTTTTCTGATACTTTGACTTGATGAATCATCGCTTTAATATCAGCCATCAAGGCAATTGCTTCTTGTCTGAATTTAATGAGAACTCCAATGAGTGAGTTGGTAAGGTCTGGATCCTGCAGTAGTTGACAGTTAAGTGATGTTCCTTTGAAGACTGCAGCACAGTCAAAGACCACCCTCAAGGTCCCTTTCTTCGAGTGATACACCCCATGCGGAATGTACCAAAGCTCGCAATCACTTCCATTTAGTTGGTTTGTTGGTACCATTTCAGCATAATCATTGCCAATCATATCCTTTAGGAAAGATGTATATTCTTCATGAAATTTCATATTCTTGCCAAACCTGCGTTTCAGATTCTGGGTGTGTTGCTCTGCCATACGATGATTATTCGGCAGACTTGTTTGAAAGGTAAGTCCAGACAATAGTGTCCGTCTATCATCTTTACTGTGTAGTTTATAATATCCAAGAACTTTAACTCTTCCATGGACATTTCTTCTGATTCCTTACTGGTACCTTCATTGAAGTCATGATTGTATTGTTTGATCAATAGCTAATTTACCAGTAGATATTTGATTAACAGCAGCAGCAGGGTAGTTCTTCTGGTTCCTGCTTTCGTTGTTCCTTCGCAAGGAGCCATAAATAACCCACCCTAGTAGGGTTTTCACAGCAAATGGTCCATCCCCTTGGCTTCTCACAGTCTGTATTGGTTCTAATGCCTTCAAAGCATTCGTTCCGATAAATAGGTCGATACCAGAATTTGATTTAGGTATCTTGGCATCCTTCAAGTAGGGCCGTTATTTCAAGTCCTCATGTCTGGGTATATTTTGATGACAAACAGGCATGGTCTCATGCGTAAACACATCAGAAATTGGTATAAAATTGTCTTCATCCAGGCTAGATATTTCCATACTTGTAATGTAATGACTATCGCAGAATTTCTCCTCATTCACGGTACGCAATAGAATCTTAACCTCTTCTCCTGTGATGTCCAGCCTTCTCATCAAGCTTTCTGTACAAAAGGTAGCTGAACTTCCATGATCCAAAAATGCAAATGTTTGCAACACTGTATTCGTCTTGCTATTCCTTACCTGAACTGGTAAGATAGAGAAGATACAGGTTTCTACCCCGGTCCCAATATGGGCAGTTATCTGAGGTGAGGTTACATCACTAGTAGCTGGCTTCTCTTTCTGTCCTATTTGATCTGGCTTCTTCTTTACAGTGTGAAGTGCTTCAGGATGATCTTGCTTGCACTTATCACAAGTTATAGGACTCTCAGTCTTTAACTATGTGTCCTTTTTTCAAACATTCAAAACAGATTCCTTTCTCCTTTAAGAAATCCATCTTTTCTATATATATATATATATATATATATATATATATATATTCTTCTTGAATCTTCAACCATCTTATGGTGTGACCAACTTCATCACATAACAAACAAAATTATTTTTGCTTGATAGTAGATATATCTCCTTTCATTCCACCTGTCATTTCCACAAGTATTATACCGGTAGCAAAACTGCCCCCCTTAGGTCCTGATCTTCCTTTAGTTTTAGTAAAGGTAGAACCTTTGACAGTTGCAATTGGTTTATGATCTTGAATACTCCTGTGGCGTGGATCTGACATGAACCGTACTTCCCTTTATAAGAAAGCCACTAGGTCTGGTGACATGGCTACTCGATTCTTCGTTTCCATTAACTGGTCTGCTTTATCTCTCCACTTTTCTCGAAGTCTTAAGGACAGTTTTAGAATGATGGCTCTAGTATTACTAAAACGATTCATTTCCTCCAATGTGGTCGAGATTTTTCATCGAGCTACAACAACCTCTAAGAAATATTGCAAACTCACTTAATGCCTCCACATCTTCTGACGATATCTTTCCAAGCATAGGCCTTCTTCATGTATGCGTTAGCAATCCTCTGTTCATTACCATAACGTTCTTTAAGTAACCTTCTTGCCTCTTGATAGCCTTGGCTTCCAGGCCTATTTAGACAATTTTCTACAAGCATCTTAACATGTCTGCTTGTGTAATGCACCAGAAATCGTAAGCACTCTTTTTCATCAGTAGTTTTCATTTCTACTCCTTTGTGAAATGTCATTATGAAAGCTTCATACCACAAAGAATCACCGTCATATCTAGGAATTTCTATTGGTGGTTGGGTGGAAGAGAGATTTTGTTGAGCTATGATGATTTCAGCTTGATTCCTCACCAATTCAAAGAATTCACCTTGAGATCCTTGGCTTGGTGTAGATGTACAATAAACAGGCCTCTGAAAAGAATACTGGTGTGAGTAAGCTAATGACTAGTTGCTTGTCCCTGACTCGGCCTCTTCGTATCATGAACAGGTATAGTCCAATCATGGCCTGCTCGAGCCTGTGCATTTGGTCTCAAAAAAGAGTACTGAGTTGCTGGTTTGTCCCGAGCCCCATAAGTAATTTGCTTCGGTCTCGCACCCAGTTGCTGAGATGAAGTTTTGTCGCCCATCAACTGGCTACGTGCTTCACGAGGCCGGATATCCTCTGGCTGCAGATTTGATTTAGCTGTTGTTTCCTTTTGAACAGTTCCTTTTCTGTAATAAGAGCTCATCCCATCAGATGCTTTAGAGCCGCATCTTGAACCCTCACTTTCCACTATCTCCTTCTTAGATTTGACAACCGCCAACTTTGTGGCTAGTTCCAGCTGTTCTTTTTGTCTCCTCATCTCTTCTTTCAGCTGTTTTTCTTATCTCTTCATCTCTCTTTTCAGTTGTTCTTCTTGTCGCTCAATCTCATGTTTCTTCTCCAAGGCATCCGCTTGTATTGAGAGAGCGAGTAAATCAGCTTTGACTTCCATTTGAGCAGGGGCCCTTGACGCTGAACTGGCTATAGAGCCAGATTTATGTCTTGATCTTCACGTAGATACATTCGAGATACTATCTTGTGGTGTAATCTCCTCTTCCATTTCAGCACCTTGTTGCATCGCATTTTCAACTGTTGAGTTCTTCCTGAGGCTGCTGTAAATCCAGCAATGCTTTTTGCTTTTCTCCAACCTCGTGACTAAGGCTGAATAATTGCCCCAGATTAGATTGCACTATCATCGCATTTTCTTTTGATTCCATTAGTTTCTTCTGGATTTCAATTTTCTTGATCATCTGCTTCCATAACTTTCTCTCCTTCTGGGTTTCTTTCAGGGAGGCTTCTTCTCCACCTGGCTTACTTGTTGAAGATTCCATGGCTCCCTCTGGTGGCGCTCCTTCACCTGCCTTACCTGCTTCATCTTGCACCATGGATTTAAACAGGTCTTGGAAGATTGCCAAATCTGCCAGTTGGACAAACAGGAACTCTTCAGTTTGCTTCAGTCACTATTGATAAACATTCTGCTCCGTATTCTGTAAACACCAGATAAGAAACCAAAATAGACTGGACTTTCAAAAAATAGCCAAATATTTTCGAAATGTAGAAGTGACTTCAGTTCAGAAAGAATGTGTCTTATCTCAACTTCAAAATATACCAAGGCCAGCATCTGGATTTCACTCGCCTTTGGCTGCCTTCCAAAACTTAGCAGAATTTGCTTCTAATACTTCTCCAGCAGTGATGGAAATGGGTTTTAGGACCTAGGGGTACGCTAAGGTCTGTGAGGCTGAGGGGCGGGGAATTTTTTTTTAAATGTGCGGTCATACCCACGTAAAAGTACAAGAATGCATAACTTGTTTATTGTGTATTTGTAATGCGATTTATTGCGTATTATATGTCATAGCTGCTTTCTTGCATCTCTCTCTCTCTCTCTGTTGGCTCTCAGCAGCCATCGTCTGCTTCGGTGAGGGAAGCAGGTCGGTGATTGGTCACAAAGCCCCTCGGAGACTGTGTCTGATTGGCCGCTGAGTGACCAACGCATTATGTGATTGGACACAAAGCCCTTGGAGACAGCGGCTGATTGGATGGGAGGAGACCAATTTGTTGATTGGACTGGAATTTTAAGGGAAGCTGGTCGGTGATTGGTCACAGCGCCCCTCAGAGACTGTGTCTGATTGGCCACCGAGTGACCAGCGCATTATGTGATTGGACACAATACCCTTGGAGACAGCGGCTGATTGGACGGGAGGAGACCAATTTGTTAATTGGACAGGAATTATAAGGGTAGCTGGTCGGTGATTGGACGCAACCCCCTTAGAGACAGCAGTTGATTGGCCGCCAAATAATCGGGCACAAAAAATTGACAAATAGGAAAACAAAAAAAATCGGAATTCCGATTTAAATCTGATATAAGGTACATAGGGTGGGTATCGATTAATTCTAGACAACAGATTAAAAAAAATAATCTAACCCCATTCATTCACTCAACACTATTATGATGTGTTCTACAGTATGAAGTGTACGGCAAATCTTGCACTTCCAGAGTGGTCTAACGTGTTGTTTCTTCAGCGGACCATGGATTAATTTTAAGAGCAAAACATAAAGTGCTGGAGAACTCAGCAGGTCAGGCTTGATCTATGGAGGGTCTGAAGAAGGGTCTCGACCCAAAACGTCACCTATTCCTTCACTCCAGAGATGCTGCCTGACCCGCTGAGTTACTCCCACATTTTGTGTCTATCTATGGAGGGATTGGCTAGGCGACGTTTAGAATCGGGTCCTTTCTTCAGGCATTTGGGAAAGATCGAAAATGTCAGGTATTTAAATATGTTGTTACGAATATAACTAGTAGTGTGGGAGAAAATTCCATGAGCCATAATTGCCACATACATACCCAAAAGTAGAAATGTAGAAAGTTACACTGTATAAAAAAAGATATTACGAGCCTTGTAGCCTCCTTGTACCAATCAAACGCCAAATTAAAAATTCTATATTTTGAAAATGGGCTAAATAATTGATCGGAAGGGTGTGATTTTCAGTCAGGACGTCTGTATCATTCAGTCAGTGAGCTCGCAGTCCGGAGCCCTTCTCTATTACCCCTCTACATAAAAACACAGTCTCTTGATTAATAGTTTCTTTATTGTCATAGTAAAAACAGTAAGTTATTCATCCAAACTTCTCCTCGTTTAAGTACATTTTGATCCTACTCGTATCAAACTCACTCATGTAATTACAGGCAGATAAAATTTAAAGGTATCTGGTTATAGTTATAACATACTGAATTAAGCTAAATGACTACTACACTGTGTGCAGTTCTGTCCCATTACAGGAAGGATGTAGAGGATTTGGAACAGGCACAGAGGAGGTATGAAGAGATAATTTGCAGGGATATGGAGGGAATGGAGTTATATGGATTACTAGACCAAGTGCAGACCCGTTGGGTCTGCTCCCCCAATGTGCGGTTGTGGGGGGGGAGATGGCACGCAGCGTCACACACACTAACTATCCCCCCCGCACTCACGCTAATTACCCCCCTTGATATTATATTAATATTATTAATTTGCTCCTTTTACCCCATAACCACCTTATCTACTGACACATAGCCCCCAACTTGCATTCACATCTAGAGAGGGGGGGGCGGGGGCGGTAGAGAGTGAGGGCAGAGAGAGAAGGGGCAGAGACACAGAGAGAGGGGCAAGAGGGAGAGGGGGTTGGCGAGGAGGAGAAGAGGGAGGGTGGGTGAGAGGGGAAAGGTGGGGGTGGAGGGGATGAGAGAGAGAGGGTGAGAGTGAGGGGGAGAGAGGGTGGAGAGGTGAGGGGAGGGGAGAGATGAGGGGGGGGGGAGAGGTGGGGAGCAGGGAGGGTGGAGGGAAGGGGGTAGGGGTGTGTGGAGGGGAGGGGGGTTTAGGGGAGGGATGGTGGGGGAGGGGATGGAGGGGAGGAGTGGGAGAAAATGAGGGGGAGAAAGAGAGAAGGGGGGAGAGGGGGGGGGAGGAGAGTAGGGGGGGAGAGGAGGGGGGGAGAGAGGAGAGGGGGAGGGAGAGGAGAGGAGAGAGGGGGAGAGAGGAGAGGGGGGGAGTGAGGGGGTGTGCTGAGAGGGGGTTGAGGTGAGGGGAGGGGGAGAGGTGGGGAGCAGGGAGGGGGAGGGGGTGGAGGGAAGGGGGTAGGAGTGTGTGGAGGGGAGGGGGGTTTAGGGGAGGGACGGTGGGGGAGGGGATGGGGGAGAGAAGGGGGAGAAAAAGAGGGGAAAGAGAGGGGGGGGGAGTGGAGGAAGGGGGAGAGGAGGGGGGAGAGGAAGGGGGGAGAGGAGAGGAGAGGGGAGAGGGGGAAGTGAGAGAGGAGAGGGGGGGGAGGGGGGGGGGGGGGGGGGGGAGGGAGGGGGGGGGAGGAGGGGGGGGGAGGAGGGGGGGGGGGGGGGAGAGGAGAGAGAGGGGAAGAGGTGAGGGGGAACGAGTGTGCCTTTTTATTTCAACCCAAACCCCCCAAACAACCATTTGCAGGCAGTGCTTTTTTACTTTAACCATATTTTCATTTTCAAACCACATTAAGGGTATTTACTCAGTTGTGTGGACATGCGTTCAGTGTTATTCACAGCTCAGAGAAACGTGACCCTGTGCCTTCCTCCAGCTTGCAGACTAATTGAGGCACACCACTTCCTGGTTTTACAGTCCATCCCCCTGCCGCCAGCGGGGGCAGCAGAGAGAATGGGGAATTTTGTAAAATCATTAATATCTCTGTCATTTTTCACTGACTGGAAAAATCCTCGGCACACATGCGGCGGAGGGGGGCTCTGAGCGAGGTGGCCAAAAATGACGGCCGTAGGTGGCGGCGTTCTCTCAGAAATCGCAGCACAGATCACCAAATCCGGTCAAGAACAGACTTTGAGTAATAAAGATGTGCAGGCAGATAGGGGTTGATCTTGGTGCCATGTTTGGCACAGACATTATGGGCCAAAGGGCCTGTTCTTGTGCTGTACTGTTCTATGTTCTAATCTAAGGCATATATTTGGCTTACTTAATTAGGTTACTTCATTACAGTGGTGGCGTTGAGACTCAAATTGAGTTGCAAAGCCATTTAACAAATTATCAAATAATAATTTTGAAAGCAAAACTGAAGTATGGGAAATTTATGGACAGGAGGCGGCATAGATACAAAACTAACCATGGGTAGAAAGAAAGCAGAAGTGGCTTATCATAGTGATAGAAAATTACAAGTGCTATTTCCTCGTGGTCAGTATATAAACCAGTGCTTCGTTTTGTAAACCAGCATCTGTACATCGGGTTTCGGCCCGAAACGTCATCCATTTCCTTCGCTCCATAGATGCTGCTGCACCCGCTGAGTTTCTCCAGCATTTTGGTGTACCTTCGATTTTCCAGCATCTGCAGTTTCTTCTTGAACACTCTGTACATCCATGTGCCTGCTTTTTATATATATTTATGAATTGGCCTAAGTTAGATACAATATGATGGAGAACTCAGCGGGACAGGCAGCATCTCTGGAGAGAAGAATTGGGTGACGTTTCGGGTCGAGGCCCTTCTTCAGAACCGATTGTGGACAGTATGAATTGGCCTTTGATACTCAGAGCAATATTTCAAAATTTGAAACAGTACAGTACTGCGAGTACTAAAGATGACAGTGAGATATTTCTACCACATGCAGAACTTGTAAAATGAATATATTTCAAGAGTTGAATTACAAAGTGAAACATTTTTTTGTAGAATGTACAAAGGGAGGCAGTAGGAACTAAATGGCATGATATATAATGAGATGCGGGTATAGACATTGGACAATATGTATCGATCTCAGAAGATGGCATAATTTGAGAAGACTGTCAATAATTTTAGTTTTATTAAAAGAGAAACTAGATAGAAATGCAGCAATTTATAAACTACTGTTATGCTTCATCGTGAAGATTCTTCAATCCTGTGCACCATTAGATTGGGTGCCTGAGCCAAAAGAAAGTTACTTGAATGGTACCATGCCAGATTTCAATTATATAAATAAACTATCAGTGATGGGTTATTTTCTCTAAGCAAGAAGGGTGAGGAAATGTAATAAAGCTGGCAATATTGTAAAGACTTTGGTGGGGTTTAGAGTTTCATTTAAAGATACAGCATGGGAAGCTTTAAGGATGTTACGCTGAGCAAAAAAGATAAATATATAACATATATAACATAATAACAATTAAACAGCTAGCGGAAATGACAAGACTCCATGAACAACCCAATCCTCAATGACAGTGGGCCCAGTGCTAAAGATAAGGCTGAAGCATTCACAACCATGTTCAGCTCAATGGACCAAGTGGATAATCCGTATTGATTTTCTCCCAAGATGCCAACCATGTTTTCAGCCAATTTGATTCACTCCATGTTATATCAAGAAACAGCTGAGAGCACTGGATAGAGACAAATAAATGAAATAAGACTACATCCTAGCCATAGTACTGAAAAATTGCACTCCAGAATAGGCCACACCTGCAACCAAATTGTTCCAATATGACTGCGACTGCATCTAGACTAGCAATGTGTAAGTTTGCTTTTGTATCTTTCACAGGATCATGTAGGTGTTTACTATTCTTTACAAAGTGGGCGTGACAAATTCAATTTGGCTCATTATTGTCCCACCAGCCTATATCAAGTATCAACAAAAGATGGAAGTGTTAGAGGAGAAGTGGTAGTAAAGTGAAGACAACATTTGATTGAGTGCAGCATCAATGAGTCCTAGTAAAGCTGATGTCAATAGGCAATTAAAGGCTCTGCAATGCTTGGATTCAAGGCTTATATAAAGGAAGCTGGTTGTGATTGTTACAAAAAGCAGAATTCGGTAAAAACTCAGCGGGTCAAGCTAAGGCAAAAATTGAAAAGTTGTAAGTGGACATTTTGGATCATGACCTTGCATCAGAACCCTCTGTAGATACTGCTTAACCTACAAATTCCAGCATGTGTAGTCCTTTTGCTTCAAAGGTTTGGTTGTGGTTGTTCATTGGGAGGCTGGATCATCACAGTAGAAATTAATCACAACAGTGCCCAAGCTTTCAGCTGCTTCATGAATGACCTTCCTTCCATGGTAAGGCCATCTCAGACAACGTATCCCATTTGACTGGCACTCCATTCACAACCTTAACCATTCATTTCTTTCACCACCAGTTCACAGCAAAGACAATGTGAACCACATATAAAATACACCTTCCAAACTGCTGGAGATACCACGACAATAACAACAATCAGCAATTTACGGCACAATAATGTGCCCTAACTCTTCAGTAATGTGTGATGGGGAAAAATGTTGTCAGAAATTGAAAAGTTCACTCACTGTTTGATTTTGACGAAATGATTAACAAGGAGAGAATGATAGACAAATGCATTTTGTTTGGGATCTCAAAAACATAAGATTTAGCTGTTTATAGGCCTCACCACTAAAGCTAGAATAAAAGATGAGATGACAAAGCAAAGGAATAGAAACATAGAAACATAGAAATTAGGTGCAGGAGTAGGCCATTCGGCCCTTCGAGCCTGCACCGCCATTCAATATGATCATGGCTGATCATCCAACTCAGTATCCCATACCTGCCTTCTCTCCATACCCTCTGATCCCCTTAGCCACAACTAACTCCCTCTTAAATATAGCCAATGAACTGGCCTCAACTACCCTCTGTGGCAGAGAGTTCCAGAGATTCACCACTCTCTGTGTGAAAAAAGTTCTTCTCATCTTGGTTTTAAAGGATTTCCCCCTTATCCTTAAGCTGTGACCCCTTGTCCTGGACTTCCCCAACATCGGGAGCAATCTTCCTGCATCTAGCCTGTCCAACCCCTTAAGAATTTTGTACGTTTCTATAAGATCCCCTCTCAATCTCCTAAATTCTAGAGAGTATAAACCAAGTCTATCCAGTCTTTCTTCATAAGACGGTCCTCACATCCCAGGAATCAGTCTGGTGAACCTTCTCTGCACTTCCTCTATGGCAATAATGTCCTTCCTCAGATTTGGAGACCAAAACTGTACGCAATACTCCAGGTGTGGTCTCACCAAGACCCTGTACAACTGCAGTAGAACCTCCCTGCTCCTATACTCAAATCCTTTTGCTATGAATAGATGGCTATAAAATACAGAGAAGCAAGGCGATGAAGGAATTTAAAAAAAATCAGATAAACATGTGACCAAGACCTTTATTAGCAATAATTAATTACCATGGTACACAAAAAAGCTGGAGAAACTCAGCGGGTGCAGCAGCATCTACGGAGCGAAGGAAATAGGCAACGTTTCGGGCCTTCAGACTTCAGACTGAAGAAGGGTTTCGGCCCGAAACGTTGCGCATTTCCTTCGCTCCATAGATGCTGCTGCACCCGCTGAGTTTCTCCAGCTTTTTTGTATACCTTCGATTTTCCAGCATCTGCAGTTCCTTCTTAAACAATTAATTGGTTTGGTGTAAAGATAGTATATGACCAGCAGATATTTGGATGAATTAATGTGAGATGCACACAAGATGGCCAACCTGGAGAGCATTACAATACATGAGAATGAATGTGATGAAGATTTCAGAAGCAGATGGCATGGAGGTTGAAATGCATTGAAGAGCAAGTAAATTGTATCAGTAAAGATCGTTATATTGAATCGGATGATCATAACATTGCTGAGTTGTGTGCTGAAGCTCAATGTTAGTAGTCACGTGGGGGAATTAAATTAATTCCGAGGGAATGTTTTCTTTGTTAAGAATGAAGGCATCAACTTTACCAATAATTAGCCGATGCATGTTGCATTTCAAATAAGACGTATATAGACACAGAAAGGTACAGCACAGGAACAGGCCGTTCGGTCCACAATGTCTGTGCCGAACATGCCAAGATGAACTAATCTCATCTGCCTGCGCATGGTCCATATCCTCCTCATTCCCTGCATATCCACATACCTTTCTAAAAACCTCTTAAACACCACTATCATAACAGGCTCTACCACCACCCCTGGCAATGCATTCCAGAAACCCGCCATCTTCCATGTAAAAGACTTTCCCTGCACATCTCCTCTAAACTTTGCCCCTTTCACCTTATAGCTGTGCACTCTCGTCTTTGACATTTCCACCCTGGGAAAAGGGTTCTGACAATCTACCCTTTCATAATTTTACATACTTAAGGAAGCAGTAGAATATTGAAAATAGTTCTGAGACAATTCCAACCCATTCCCATCATGCTGATTGGCTGTTCTGTTTGCAATTCAAATGTAATGTCCAACTATCCTGTTTCTTATAAAGTGCATTTTTGTCTATATTTTTAAGATACATAAAGAGCATTTTCAACCAAGAAATACATTTGAAAGAACTGCCATTAGATTTGTAAATGTATTAACTCTTTCAATAAAGATTTGCAAATCTTATTCAAAGTAGGATTTCATTCTTATAAATGTTTTTAACCAAGGTCAGCCAGTGCTCCAAGGAATTCACATTGCTCCAGCACGAACTTGTCACAGTAACTGATTTGCCAAGTTTTCAGCAAGGGTTTTGCTTCAGCACTGTGGTGCTGTTTCAGGAACAGAGCCAGCCCCAGACCTCTTCAGTGCAATACCAGCAGCTCTGGCCACTCAGTTATTTCTTGGACTTACTTAGACTTAGATTTAGACATAGACATATTTCCTTCCACCAATAAAAAAATAAAAATAAATAATTGGTAGTTTAACATTCAGATACAATGGAAAGACATGTGGATAAAATTGTATAGCTGAACAGATTAGGAGAACGTCAGAGGTACTGTCAAGGGTTTCAAAGTCAGCAGTTAGTTCAGTGGATGAATTAGACTTACCATAATACAAACATTCTTCTGGTGATAGAAAATTTTGTAACTGAATAAATAAATGCTGCAAGTATGGAAGGAGGTGGTAGAGTACATCCAAGGGTCACAGATACATGGATAGATTTGTGAAGAACTGTAATTGCAAGAGGAATAGACTCTATGCAAGAGGGCCAATGCGTCTCTCCAGTGTTGCAGCCAGGGACTCCTAACAGGTGGTCAGGGAAGTCTCTGCCAGGGAATGATTATAGTTTATGAATGCCTTCATTCTGCAGTGCCCTTAAAATAAGCTGATTCCATGGGCTGATGGAAAAGTAAAGGAAGTCTCTACTTCTTGATTATGGAGTTTAGTGACCCAGCAAATGTGAGCTTTAGGAGTTATCAGATGCTGTCTGCAATTATCTTGAGGATATGAAACTAGGAGTGATTGCGACTTTGATTTCAACAGATTGAGCCACACTTGCGAGACGGTATTTATGATCACATGACATCACAAATCTTTATGAATAATGACTGCAGTTTAGGTGCTGATCCTCCAAAAGGGAAGTAATAAACCCCCTTAACTACATGTTTCCTACAGCAGGGTGATCAAACCTGGACACAGTACTCCAAATGCAACCTCATCAATGTCTTGTAGAACTGTAATATCCCAATGTGAATATTCAATACCATGACTGATGTGCTGAAAACCTTCTTGACCCCCCTTGATCTACCTGTGACTCCACTTTCAAAGTACTGTGTACCTACACTACTAGATCCCTCTATTCTACAACACTCCCCAGAATGCTGACATTTACCATTCTCAGTGTATTCTGAAGAAGAATCCCAACCCAAAATGTCACCTATCCATTTTCTCCAGAGATGCTGCCTGATCCGCTGAGCCACTTCAGCATCTTGTGTCTATTTTTAGAATTTGGGGCGTTCTGTCACTTTTGTACAAAATGTTGGTGAGGCTGCATTTGGTGTAACGTGTTCAGTTTTGCTACAGAAAGGATGTCAATAGGCTGGAAAGAGTGCTGAGAAGATTTACGATGATGTTGCCAGCACCCGAGGGCCTGGGCTTTTGGGAGAGATTGGATAAGTTAGTATTTTATTCCTTGGAGTGCAGGTGGCTAAGCTATGATCTTAGCGGAAATGATAAGGGGAGTAGATATGGTCTCTGACCCAGTGTAGTGGAATCAAGAGCTAGAGGACAAAGGTTTAAGGTGAGAGGGGAAAGATTTAATAGAAATCGGAGGGGAAAATATTTGTCACTCAGAGGGTGGGTATATATCATGAGCTGCCAGTGGAGGTAGTTGATGCAGGTACAATGAAAACATTTAAAAGCCGACTCAGACAGGTATATGGATAGGGTAGGTGTAGAGGGTTATGGACAAATGGTCACATACAGTGACTATATAATTATCTATTATTTATGTTGTTATTTATGATTACTTAAGTTGGCAGAAAATGTCATAATCTAAATAGAACCATTATCGATCAATATGAGCGTTTTGTTTTTACTTATTTATATACTGTTAGATGCCATGTCTTCCATAATAAATTCTCAAATCTTGACCACCACATTGTCCCATAAAAATATTAAAATCCAATAAATAAGAACAGATATATATAATTATTTTATATAAATATTTTATAATCTACCCAACCTCCTGAAATTCTGTATGATGGCTTCCCTTATGTCCTGAAAATATTCAACAAGAAATCCCATATATCTGTCAATTCTTCATTTCCACTGCTTAATACTTCTACAATATGTACATTGTTATTTTCAAATAGAAACAGAAAATGATGAAAATACACAACAGGTTGGGCAGCATTTGTAGACAATGAAATCAGGTCATTGCGTGATGAAAAGTCATCAACCTGAAATGTAATTCTATTTCTTTCCTAACAGATGCTGCCTGACCAGCTGAATATCAGTAAGGACTAATACTGACACCTTTGGGGCATATTAAAAGTCAACAAAGTTTTGATAATTGTATAAAATTAGATTGCTATGTAGCAGCCTGGCAGTTAAAGTGAAGAACACCACAGTTATACATATAACCACATCTGAACAACTCTGTTTAAAGCAAGTTATGACATGGGAAGTTCCCTTCCCTACCCTTTTTCCGACCCAAACCACCTCTTCCCAGGTAATTTCCCTGCAACCACAGGGGATGTAACACCTGTCCATATGTTCCCTCACCTCCACCCAGGGACCCCAGCACTCCTAGATGAAACTGAAGTTTACATGCATCTCCTCTAACCTCATCTACTGCACGAGGCGTTCCCCATGAGGCGGGACCAAGTGTAGACTCGGCGACTGTTTCACTGAATGCTTATGTTTGGTCCGCCAAGGCCGACTGGATCTCCTGTTGCTAACCATTTTAACTCCTCTTCCCATGTATACACTTACATTCTGTTCTGGGACTCCACAATTGTCCGAGGGAGGCTACACACAAACTGGAGGAACAGCACCTCACATTCCGCTTGAGTAGCGTACAACTCAACAGTTTGATCATTGAATTCTCCACTTTTAGGTAACTACCAAAATCCTTCCACACTTCTTCGCCCGTCTCCCCACTGTGCCCCAGCTGAATTAGCTTTTATTTCTCCCCTCTCGCCCCCCCTCCCTTGCCATCTACATTCCTACCACTAGCTTCATCATTTGCAAATCTTCAATCTTTTTGTCTCACACCTTCTGTCTTTTCATAGACACAAAATGCTGGAGTAACTCATCGGGACAGATAGCATCTCTGGAGAGAAGGAATGGGTGAAGTCACCGATTCCAGTATCTGCAGTCCTTCTTACACATTCTTTCTTTTCATCTCTGGCCTTAGTTCAACCATCTGTCTATCAAACAAACTCCCTCACTTGTATTCAGGCTTTGTCCTGCCGCTCCCGTCTTCCAACTTTGCCCACCGCCCCTCACCCCATTCCACCACTCCACAATCAGTTTGAAGAAGGATCCCGAACCGCAATGCCACCTATATCCTCCAGAAATGCTGCCTGACCTGCAGTCTTTTTTGTAAACTAGCATCTGCTGTTCTTTGTTTCTATAAAATGTAACAATGGTGTTCACATATCACAATGTTGTGGAATTTATGTTTTTCCATTCTTTATTTCATTGCAACAAAAATGTTGTGCTTTAGATTTGCGCGTGTATTGAATCGTTCATGTTATCTCAGTGATTCACATTGAATAAAGTATGTTGATATCTAGGGATTTTTTTAGGTCCATCTCAGAGAACACAGAGCACATTGCTTTACCTCTTTACTGTAAAGGTAGAACCACGAACAGGTCAGCTCCAGTATTGCACTTTAGGGAAGGTAATCCATTGTCCTTTATCCTTTTGGCTTGTATTTGATTCAGGTTCACATTAACATGATGTATGGAAGTATCAAACATTAAGAATTTCCTCCCTAAATGGGCAGAAAATATCTGCTAAACCAGCATGTACAACTTGCATCATATTTAAAAATAAAGTCTGATTACACTCTTCAACTGGATTGAATTCATAAATCAGATATATTCTTATTGGTTGAATATTACTACAGTTTCTGGAATGGTCAAAAAATCTTGAAATAATATAGCTGTAATGTTCAAATTATCCCAGCAACATTTGAAACCAGACATAAAAATTAGTCACAGCCTGCAATATTTTAGAATCAGAATTTATTCGTCCAAATAGCAAGCTTCCAACCAAAATATTTGCACCAATTTAAATTGAACGTTTGGATTTTGTATATGTAATGTGCAGGAACATCTGTGCCTATAGGGCGAGGCAAGAAATAGAAATATATTGCAGTTGAATTATGGCTAAGCAGCTGGTGCAGGAGAAGAGCTTCAGATTAATGGTTTATTGGGCTCTCTTCAGGCCATGTGGAAACTGTACAAGAGGGATGAGCTGCACATGAACTGGAGGGAAACCAACATTGCAGGGAGGTGCGCTCATGCAACTTGGAAGGATTTAGAGTAGCAAAGGTTGGAAACCAGTGCGGTGGGTCAGCAAGTGGAGGGACTGCTGGGAAGGTAGAGGTTATAACAGGTAAATCTCAAAGAAAGGACAGGCAGGGAGTGGTTAACGGACATGTTAAAACTCATGGGCTTAAGTGTGTTTATTTCAATGCAAGGACTATTATGGATAAAGAGGATTAAATTTGAGCTTGGAACAGTGCAAGTAACTTTGATGTTATGGTCATCTTAGCAATTTGTTTGCAAGTGACAGGACTGGAAGCTAAATGTTCCAGAGTTTCGATGTCTCTGACGTGATAGCATGAGGGGTAAAAGTGGTGGAGTTTACTTTAGTTTAGTTTAGAGATATAGTGCAGAAACAGGCCCTTCCACCTACCAAGTACGTATCAACTAGCGATCACCTTGTACACTAACACTGTCATACACACTAGGGACAATTTTATAATTTTTACCGATGGCAATTGTGCTACAAACCTGTCCGTCTTTGGAGTGTGGGAGGAAACCGGAGCACCCAGAGAAAGCCCATGCGGTCATAGGGAGAACACACTAACTCTGTACAGACAGCATGATCGAACCTGAGTCTCTGGCGCTGTAAAACAACTGTGCATTGTGTCACCGTGCCGCCTCTGTGCGATTTAGTAATCACGTAGAATGTCACAGCTGCTTTCAGACAGGACACGGTTTGTTCAATGAGGCAATATGGACAGAGCTCTGAAATAAGAGAGCAATTAAACTAACAGGATCATATTATCGACCTCCCGATAGGCATCGGGAGATAGATATACAGACATTTTTACGGAAAGATATAGAGTAGATGTAGAGTAGATTCCTTCTACTTCCACATTATTCAATTGCACTTCCTTAGTGCAAGAGGCTTAAATGGGGCATCATTGGTTGGGTAGGGGTTTTTTGAAACAGCTTGTGGACACTCTAACCAGTGGAGGGATCATACAAGACCTTGTAATGGGACAAATGCTGGCGACTGATGTTTGACGACAATCCACTAGTTTTTGTCATAATTACTAATGGTGATTGTTAATTCTGTGTTTATTCAATCAACTCATTGCAAATTCCCAACTGATGTGATGATATTTGATAACTTGACCATGGATTATTTCTCCACAATATGGCAGAATCATCTAGGAATAGATACACCATCCAAGTGCTCTCCAGTTATAAATGACTTGGCTAACACAAATCCGACTGTATGCAAATTCTCCCACATATTTTTAGAGCATTTTTCAAGCTATTAATAATAATTATTATTCTAAATGTTTCATGATATTAATTAATGACTAGTACAGTGTAGATCGATCAATTCAATTATGGCTAGTGTTAAGGTAATTATTCAATAAAATGACTGAATTATAGCATATGTGCAAGGGTTACCATAGAAAAAGGATATTTCCGACTAATGGAGAAACCAGTTTATGTACAGTTTTCAAGAACAAAACCATTACGTTATCCAGGGATTACCTGTCGTACCACTGGATCTTGAATTGGGAAATTATCCTGGCCAAGTGACGGTTGTTTGAGTGGAAGAGCATTTTGGAACAGTGATCACAACTGCTTAGGTTTTAAGATAGTTATGAATGGGATAAGTTGAGGTCTGGGGAAAGTACTAAATTGGGGTATGGCAGATTACAGCATTGTTAGGCAGGAGCTAGGGAGAGTAAATTGGGAGTATCAGTTATTAAGTAAATCCTCATCAGACATGTGGTAGTCGTTTAAAGACCAGCTGATCAGAGTTCAGGGTATGTTCCAATAGGGTATGTTAGGTAACAACATCTTGGATGGCCAGAGAGGTTATAAATGTAATCACAAGGAAAACGAAGCATATATAAGGTTTAGCTAGATGAAACAGATAAGGCCTTTGAGGGCCGAAAATGTAATTGGCGTCGGATTTAGGCTTTTTACATATACATTAAAAACAAGAGGCTAACTAGGGAGAAAGTGGAAATACTCAGGGATAAAAGAGGGAATTTATGCCTAGAGTCAGAGGATGTAGAAGGGGTGCTAAGCAAGTACTTTGCAATTGTATTCACCAAGGAAAAAGACATGGAGATTAGTGTGGGGTATACTAATATGGTTGGGCAGTTTGAGATCCGGAAGGAGATGGTTTTGAGTCTTGAAGAGCATTACAATGGATATGTCTCCAGGACCTAATGGGATCTATCCCATTTGATTGAGGGAGGCAAAAGAGAAGATTGCAGAAGCCTTGACAAAGATCTTTGCCGTGGGGAATGCCCCAGAGGACAGGAGAGTAGCTAGTATTGTTCCTTTGTTTACATTGGGATAATAATGCAAAATTATAGGCAGTGAGCTTCATATCAGCAATAGGGAAAATATTGGAAAAGATTTTAGGGTTAGGATTTATTCATATTTGTTGGGGTAAGGCAGATTACAGCATTATTAGGCAGGAGCAAGGGACAGTAAATTGGGAGTAGCAATTAATACTGTTACTTTCATACTATTCAATGTTATTATTGTGTCTATTCTGCCTGCAGGTGGTGCTGCGATTGAAGTGACTGAAGTTTCATCTACTACAAACCCACTGACTCCCATGGCTATCTGGACTACACTTCTTCCCACCCTGCTTCCTGTAAGGACTCTATCCCCTACGCTCAATTCCTCCGCATACGCCGCATCTGCACCCAGGATGAAGTGTCCCAAGCCAGGGCATCGGAGATGTCCTCATTCTTTAGGGAACGGGGGTTCCCCTCTTCGACTATAGATGAGACTCTCACCATGGTCTCTTCTACATCCCGTAGCTCCGCTCTCACTCCCCATCCCCCCCCCCCCCACTCGTAACAAGGACAGAGTCCCCCTTCTCCTCACCTTCCACCCAACCAGCAATCACATACAACAGATAATCCTCCAACATTTACGCCACCTCCAACGGGATCCTCCACCTCCACTGGCCACATCTTCACGTCTCTTCCCCTTTCGGCTTTCTGCAGAGAACGCTTCCTCCGTAACTGGTCAATTCGTCCCTTCCCACCCAAACCATCCCCTCCCTGGTACTTTCTCTTACAACCACAGGAAATGCTACACTTGTTGCTTTACATCCCCCCTTGACTCCAACCAAGGACCCAAGCAGTCTTTCCAGGTGCGGCAGAGGTTCACCTGCACCTCCTCCAACCTCATCTATTGCATGCGCTGTTCCAGATGTCAACTGCTCTACATCGGTGAGACCAAGCGCAGGTTTGGCGATCGCTTCGCCCAACACCTCCGCACAGTTTGCATTAACCAACCTGATCTCCCGGTGGCTCAGCACTTCAAATCCCCGTCCCATTCCGAATTCGACCTTTCTGTCCTGGGCCTCCTCCATGGCCAGAGTGAGTCCCACCGCAAATTGGAGGAGCAGCACCTATTTCGCTTGGGCAGTTTACACACCAGCGGTATGAACATTGACTTCTCCAATTTCAGGTAGTCCTTGCTTTCTCCCTTCTTCCCCTCCCCTTCAAAGCTCCCCCACCGCCCACTGTCTCCGCCTCTTCCTTTCTTCTTCCTGCCCCCCACCCCACCCCCACATCGGTCTCAACCCGAAACGTCACCTATTCCTTCGCTCCATAGATGCTGCCTCACCCGCTGAATTTCTCCAGCATTTGTGTCACCCTTCGAAGTTTCTGTATCAATGTGTTTGGAACCTGAATATTATTGACATCATCCATGTTAATATCGCATTGAGCACATCCTTATTCTATAGCAAGAGCAAATGGTCATTTACTTTATGTATTATATTATTTTAACTTATTCTAGTTGGCAGCAGGGCGAAGGCTGCGGATGCCAATAGGATCAACAAACTCATCAGGAAGGCTGGCTCCATCCTGGGATTCATGGGATGTGGTCTTGGAGGGGAGGACGCTCCTCAAACTGCAGAGCATCCTGGCCAATACAGCTCATCCCCTCCAAGACACACTGGTGAACCTGAAGAGTACCTTCAGCAACAGAATGGTTCCACCAAGGTGCAGGACAGAATTCCACAGGAGACCCTTCTCCCCTGTGGCTATCAAATTGTACTACTCCTCCCCTTCAGTTGTGGGTTAGACTGAGACTGACTCCCCCCCCCCCCCACCCCCTACCCACCTCTTCAATCTTTCCACTCGTCACTTTCATTACATGTTTCATGTATTTTGTGTTTTTTATGACTGTTGGCAAATCAATTTCCCTCCTGGGATGAATATTCTATCGTATCGTATCGTATCATATTGCTGATATTTAGATGTCATTATCATTTTAACTTCTACATTTTGGCTTCCTGGTGTCAGTTCCATCATCCAACTCTCTCACTGCCTTAAGTCACCAATAACAGGTATTTCAAAAATTACACATCTATTTCATGTCTTCGTTAAAAATAACCTACCAATATGATTTTTGCGCTCTTTGCCAACAGCGTTTTGACTTATGGAAACTTTGCGTTACAGACAGTTCTCAGAAGTGTGGCACAGTGGCGCAGCAGTAGAATTGCTGCCTAACAGCGCCAGAGTCCCGGGTTCGATCCTGACCACGGGAGCTGTCTGTAAGGAGTTTGTTAGTTCTCCCCGTGACTTGTGTGGGTTTTCTCCAGGATCCCCGATTTCCTCCCACACACCAAAGACATACAGGTTTGTAGGTCAACTGGCTTGGTGTAATTGTAAATATCCCTAGTGTGTGTAGGATGGTGTAAGTGTGCCGACTTGGTGGGCTGAAGAGCCTATTTCCACTCTGGATCTCTGCACTAAACTAAACTGTTACATATTCTGGGGAGTGTCTATATTAAAAAGGTACAGTTCTCCTTCTCAGAGGAAAATGATTAGGAGCAATTTCTGTGGTCCAGCATTTTTCTGGTCCAGTACTGTCAGTTAGGGTGCTGCACAGGAGAGCTGGAATCTGTTTGATCGTTTTTAATTCCATTTTTGACTGCACTCTTTATTGTCATTGCAGTTCATTTTACAACTAGTTCTTGGTTACCTTAACAATTTTTTCTCATTAAATCCAAGTCTGTTGGTACATTTATGCTCACTAATAGCAACAACAGACTCACCTCCAGATTCAGGAGAGTGGCATAAAATCAAGCAATATTGGAACCATGGGCCAAATAATAGTTGGTGGGAAATTATGTTGGAAAGATGAGTCTTGTTCCATTCTTTATTTTACAGCATGGCCCACTGCTTGCAGAGCATATTTCAGTCCTTTTATGCTTAGCATTCTTATAACGTGCACACTACAGATATTGGACTCTTTTTTACCAACATATTTCTACTCCATATCTTTCTAACAATTACCAGCTAATATTCTAGTTCTTTGCAGTTGAAATAACCTTCTAAAATCTGATTAAAAGTCAACCAATTGGTAAAGATAAAGCACATCATGAAATCTCAGAGGCATCAACATGCATTCACAAAGTCATGACCATGTTAAGCTACATGAAATTAAATGCACATCCTGATACCTCAGCAGTTTAGAATAGGAAATATGTGGCTTTTTAGAACAATTTTAACCAAACTTCTGTGCACTACAACTAGTTTAAGACAATTATTCATAATGTGGTTCCTCAAAGGTTTAATGGTCTGCATGCTAATTATTAAGTTAATGAAAAGGTCCCGTAAACAACATTCCTCAGGTGCATATGGACTATATCCATTCTTTATTACAACACTTCAGCAGTTTCCTATATTTCCAAAGCATTTGTAGTCCAACGAAATTAAGGAATTAATGTCCTTCATTCATAAAAGATGCTGTCTTCATTTAATTCCACTACATCCATTCCTCTGGTTGTAACCATTGCAGTGGACTGAGACCAGGCACATCAAGTTCTTGGGGAAGAAACCACCATGAAAGGCTGCCCCCCCCAAGAGAACAAATCAACAATGTACTTCAAAATAATGAGAGTATAATTTGCCTACAATTAAGTTCTCCATATGACATATGTAGAGCATATAAACAAGCTAGAAGTCTGTAAAACCAACAGGGGTATGCATCAGCTGGAAGAGATAAGATACGTCCCTTCCACATAGGCACAAGAATCCTACAGACTTTTTTTTTTGTAGGAGAGTACTGTGCTTAATAAAGGTAGTAACAATATTCATGCCAGCGTATAGTCAGGGTGCAGACAGATACAAGCTGACACATGCCTTGTAAATTACTGTGTAACTGGGCTTAGTACAGTTGGTAGAACAGATTAGCTGTCTAGTCAATCTATTTACCAAACTGATGTAAAGCTAGCAACCATTTTAGGATGCTGTCATTCAGGATTCAAGTCTTCTAAAGGCATTTCTTGGGTATCTTGGGCCTGCATCCAGTTCTCTTGCAGCTGAGGTGGCACCCAAATTAAATGTTATTCCTATGGAGAATCCTTCTAGTGTAAAGCACTCCTAATGCTCAGCAGTCAGTATTTTGTAAATCTGTGAACAAAACAAAATGGCATAATTTTAGTGCATGTCTAACTATAAAAGAGCATATACTCTTAAGTACATCTTATTTTAAATGTTTTAATGTGTCAAAATGTTTTGCAATATTGAACAGAATTACTGTGCACAAATCAGTCTTTTTATATTTGCGATTTAAGATTTCAGTGATGATGCCTGCAATAATGTGTACATTGGTTCTACAGTACAATTTGATATTTAATTTACCTGTAACAAGTTTTGAGCTGATGAGACTTTTATCATTTATGTCTCCAGCTTCTTTTCCCCTTCATCATGTTGAAAATATTAGGTAAGCAACTGGATTGAGGATTTGAACTAAATCCGCTTCTAGTAGAATGGTAATTATCTCTGAAAGGGGCAAGACTGACCTCCATTGTCACTGAAATAGGCATTGCTGGGATCTACAGCCAGGGTTTCTTGTTTGCAAACAAGTGCTGTGTCTCCTATGGAATGTGCTAAGCATAAATAAAGTGATCCCTTTAGAAAAGATAAGAAAAGAAGAAAATCATTCACTTCATGTTTCCATTCAGCGTGAAGCTACTGTCAACAAATCAAATACTTGGAAACATCATGAGTTTGTGATGGCACTGAACATTTTCTGCTCTGATTTTGCTAAAACAGAGTTACCAACATTGTTTTAAGAAGTTACAAAAGAATCGTAGCCTTCCTTTGTGATCTCCGAAGAAAGAAGGTGTTTTCTTTGACACCCTGCTTTACATGGTAACCAACGAGCACCACCACTGAAGGCCGCATAACCATACAATTGTGGCCACCAACTCAGCCATCAAAAGATCCCGTGCAATAAACAGGACTACTGCAATGTGTACAAAACATTCAGGTTGGGAACACAGACAGATGGACACTCGTACATCAATCAAGGAACCTGAAAAGGAGACATCTCACTGATCACTTCAGGGTAGAGATAGGGATGGTTCATATCAAAATGATACAAAGATGGGATAAGGTCATAATGGAAGAAACAGTCCAGGAAGAGAGGCATCCTGTGCTAATAAATTAACTGATTTGGAGAAGAGGGACAATGGGCCAGATAAGCTCCACAGCTGAGAAGCAGTAGACCACGCTCAGAGACTACCTGGTACACTTATTTGATGTTACAGAAAGAGGAGAGAATGTGGAGAGAGTGATTATGTACCAATAGAAGTTAAGGAAACAGCTACAGCTTCTTTGCTTGAAATAATCAATGAAACCATATAAACTCTCAAGGAAACATGAATGAACCGTCACATAGAGGGGCCTATCACGTGCGGACTCAGAATATAGAAGACATGGGGCAAGATTGTAAAAGTAACTGGAAAGGCAAAGATTGCCATGAAAGTTATCATAGCACCTGTTATGAGTGTGAGAAGGTAACAGGATAACAAAAGAAAGGTCAATTGTAGACCATGATGGTAGGCTTAGTGCAAAGGCAAAGTGCAGAAACTAGAAATTATATCTTCTCACACTTCATCAAAGAGTTGTTGATATTGATGGAGAAAATAGGCAGGCATAGAATGAATGAGATATCAGGAGGTTTGCAGTATTGTAAAAGTAAATGAAATTCAGATGCTGGAAATCTAAAATAATCTAAAATAAAAACAGAACACTTTAAAGCAAGTCAGATAGCACCTGTGGAGAAAGAAACAAAGTTAACATTTAGGTCAATTACTTTTCAACGAATCTTCATCCTGACTCGAAAAGCAGCCAGATTTTTGCCTTCTGGTTACAGACATGGTACAGGTATCACAGTCCCAGAAGACTGATCATTTTGGACTATTGTTTTAAAAAGGGGATACACTAAGAAACTTTTTCAATCTTTTTCAACTGTCTTAACATCTGTAATTAGAAAGTTACCAGAGAGAATTCTGATGGATAGGGTATACATGCATTTAGATGGACCAGGGCTATTAGTGAGAGTGAGCATGGCTTTGAACGTGGGAGGTCGTGTCTCACAAATCTGATGTGAGTTTTTTGAAGACAGATACAGAAAGCTGGAGTAACTCAGCAGGTCAGGTAGTATCTGTGGAGAAAAGGAATAGGTGACATTTCAGGTTGAGAACCTTCAGATTTTTGAAGATGTGACCAAAAAGGTTAAAGGTAGACAACAATGCTGGAGAAACTCAGTGGGTGAGGCAGCATCCATGGAGCGAAGGAATGGGTGACGTTTCGGGTCGAGACCCTTCTTCAGACCAAAAAGGTTGATGAGGGCAGAGCTGCAGATGTTGAATATGTGGACTTCAGCAAAGCACTCAACAAGGTTCCACAGGAAAAGCTGCTCTGAAAGGTTAGTTCACACGGGATCCAATGAGAGATAGCTGAATGGATCGAAAATTGGCTTCATGGAAAGAAGCAGAGGGTAATGGTGGAAGTTTGCTTCTTGTACTAGTGTGCCTTAAGGGCGTCGTGACGAGCACGTGATGCGTGCGTGATGAGGCGTGGTGGCGTAAGCAGTGGCGCGCGGCACCACAGGATTTCGGGATTCACAAAATCTTCGGGCACCACCTGCATGACACGCAAATGACGCCCAAATGGGACAGGCCCTTTAGGGTTCGGTGCTAGGCCCATTACTGTTTGTCATCTATATCAATTATTTGAATGAGAATATACTTGGCAAGAGTAGCAAGTATGCAGATGATACAAATGTGGGTGGAATTACGGATAGTGATATTATTCTATGGGGGTCATTGGCTTTAGAGATCTTTTTTCCTCAGAATCTATTTCTATCATTTCAGGATTCCAACTTCTGCATTATTTCACTGTTGGATTACTAATGGAATTAGTCACAAAATCTTAAAATGAAAATGTAATCCGTACAAGAATGAGCTAATCCATGTGGGAAGGACAAACAAGGCAATGTGACATATGGTCAATGGTAGGGGACTAAGAAATTTAGCCAGGGGATCTTCACATGCTTGTACAGATGGATGAAATTAATAGACCAGGCTGTTTATGGCACCTTAGACACAATATACATAGACAAGGAGATCATGATGAAATTACATATTTTCTAAAAGCTTTAGTTTTGTGCATCACATGGGGGAAATAATTTGATAGTGTTGGAGCAGTTGCTGAGGAGACTAGTGAACATTTATTACAAAATAGTGAAATGTAGTTAATGATAGAGTTTGAATAGGATAGAGTCGGGTTTTTTTGGAAAAGGGACTGATGAAGATCTATTAGAGGTATAACCAATGTTATGGTTACCAGGCAGGGAGAACAGGATGAAGTAATCTATCTCCCTTGGCAAGAATGTTATCCAGTGTGTTACATGAATTCAGTGATAATTGTTTTTCAAGAAAATCCAATGATTCTTAATCCAATGAGTACTGTTGGTCTAATGTCTGAAAGGCTGTCATTGGCAGAAGACCTCATCACAGTTAAAACATACCTGTATGATCAATTGAAAAGATACAAGGGAAGTGGCATGTAGCTGAAAAACTGGAGCACAGATCTTTTTTGCTTGCAGTAACTGAAATAACGGGCAGTCTGGTACCTCTCTTTTCATATTTATATTATTTTTCATAATCAACCAATCTTTTCCTCGACTGAAACATGTGCAGGATACTTTCCACATAGGTTCCTATTATATCCATGCTACTGCATCCATTGTCCTTGCTGCAGGCTCATGCAGAGAAAATAATCTACATCCACATGAACATAGTCAGAGTACAAGGAAGAAGAAAGAGAAATTCATTGCATACTTCCTGTCAAGTATGTCCTATTATTGTGTTGAAAAAAAGGTGATATCTGACATTAGCACTAATTCAGTAGAGAAAGGATACATATTGTATTGACAACACCATACAGTACCACTGGTTTAGAGGAATCAGGACCACAAGAGAGAAGCATTCGTAAGGCAGCTAGTGAAAATACACATTGAAATGCTGGCAGTGTCCAGCTTGCCTAATCAGATATACAAGATCGCTACCACACATAAGATGATCAGAACAGACGCGGTCTGGCACTCTTACGTCAAATATTTTGGGGTTGCACAGTGGTTCAGATAGTGCTGCTGCCTCACGGTTTCAGTGACCCGGGTTTAATCTTGATCACTGACGGAGTTTACATGTTCTCCCTGTAACTATGCTGGTTTTGTCTTGGTGCTCTAGTTTCTTCCCACATCCTAAAGGTATGCTGGTTGTAAGCTCCTTCATTCCAATAAATCTCCCCTAGTGTAGAAGTGTAGTATGAGAATCAGTGGACATGTGAAAGAAAATAAGTTACAGAAAAATAAGTTGGCGAATTGCATTGATGAGTTTGTACTGAGAATTGGCATAGGTTCAATGAACCAAATGGTCAGCAACGTTGCAAGAATACGAAATATGAGGTTGACAAAAATGCTGGAGAAACTCAGCGGGTGAGGCAGCAGATATGGAGCGAAGGAAATAGGCGACGTTTCAGGTCGAGACCCTTCTTCAGTCTGAAGAAGGGTCTTGATCCGAAAAGTCGCCTATTTCCTTCGCTCCATAGATGCTGCCTCACCCGCTGAGTTTCTCCAGCATTTTTGTCTACCTTCAATTTTCCAGCATCTACAGTTCCTTCTTCGACAGAAATATGAGGTTGTTCATTGCCAGTACAGCATCAGTTCTACTCATAGAATGGAAACAGGCCCTTCAGCTCAACTCTTCTATGCTAACCAAGATGCTCTATCTCAGCTAATCCTATTTGCCCATATCGCTCCGATATATTACTCTTAGTAGCATGCACTTGGTAGCTGAAGAAGCAGGTTCAGCTTCCATTGGGCAAAGGCCAGGTCTATCATAGCTCTGCTAACTATGAAGTAACCACAAGTGAATCGCCAGTGATAAATCTTACTGTTTAAGAAACAAAGAAGTATTTCACTAGAGCTTGGAACAGATTTTGAGGTGCAGGCAGATATTTTCCAGTAGGCATTCTCTTTTTCCATTTTGCAGGATCAGGAGGCTAGGGCAACATTAGTACGATATGACTCACAGTAGAGTCAGAATTACAGGTAGTGGTGGCACAGTGGTATAGTTGCTGCATTGCCGCGCCAGAGACCTGGGTTCAATCTTGACCACAGGTGCTCTCTGTATGGAGTTTGCAAGTTCTCCCTGTGACCATGTGGGTTTTGTCTGGGTGTTCCAGTTTCCTCCTACACTCCAAAGATGTACAGGTTTGTAGGTTAAATGGCTTCAGTAAAATTGTCCCTAGTGTGTAGGACAGTAATGGCGTAACAACAGTTCCATTAATTGTTGAAAACATTCTGTACTTTATGAAAGTGGATGTTCTTAATATTCATAAAAAGCTTTAGGTTCTGAAGTGGAGCCATGCCAGTCTGACCCCAACAATTTTAAGAACTTGATTTTTGAAAGGTATAAGATGGCACCAGAAACATAGCGATTCTTCGTGTACTGTCTCAGAAGAAATCAATTATTTTTCACAGTACAATCTTTGCACTTTTGTACTTATGTACTGTTATGCTCATGTATGGAATGATTTTACTGGATTGTATGTAAAACAAAAAAAATCATTGTATCTTGGTGCATGTAACAATAAATTACTATTGAACTATATTGATATTAAAGTTCCTGAGCAAGCATATCTCCGAGGGGGGGTGGCGGGATTAAAATCCAGTTTTGTACCGCCTGCCGGAGGCGGATTTCCTCGGGCTGCTAGAAAAATCGATCAGACTTCTGTTCCAGCTTTTTTTTTTTTTTAAATCGCTAGACAATTTAATAATTAGATTAAAATAAAAAGCGACTTCTAATGCCCTCAACACCTACAATGTGACGGATCACAAGAACGGGACAAAACACAGGGAAAAGTCGTATATTTTACACATAATCTTGCTTCTAGGGATGGCTTTTGTTATATTCTGGACAGCAGAATGAATAACAACTTACACGCAGGCTGCCTGTATCACAAGAGAGTTTTATTACCCAACATTCCCTACATATACAACACCAACTCATTAGCATATACATGAATATGTATGAATACATTACACTGCTCTCCTTTTTTTAAAGTATTAAATCTAAGTACATAGATACAATTTTCTTGTTGTGATACTTGATTTATACCAGTGTTAATTGAATCTTAAAAGATAACACAATATATTTATTTTACATATTTACACATTTTCATTCTACCTAGACAGTGAGTTACTTAACTTAAAAACCTAATCTGACTACTGGTTTACGGATCCTGCCTGATCGTCTAACAGTAACAGGTGTAACAGGTTTAGGTGTTGACTCAACTGTAGGCTTGTTTGGCTCTGTTTTAGTACTCTGACTTTGACCAGAGGAATCTGTTTCTTTGTCTGTACTGACTGAACTTTGTGTTTCAATCACAGTTGGCTCTTCCAACTTACTTTCAGATAAAGACTCAGGGATTAGGACTTCATGTTCAGTTTTTGGTTAATCTGTGGCTGGAATCATTTGATCAACATGAACACTTTTGATCCCATCTCCAACTTTAACTAAGCATCTTTTTGTTCCACACATTTCCACTATTTTCCCAACATCCCATTTGTCTCGACTGGACTTGTTGGGAGGACTGAGAACACGAACCTGCTCATCAGGCTTGAAGTACCTCTCCGTTTTGTGGGTCAAAATGGCGTTTTTGACTTAGCTGTTTTTGTTCAACTCTCAAGGCTGGACTAGATTTGACGTATTCTTAGCCTTCTCTTCATCAACAGTTCTGCAGATGAGTAACCTGTTGTTGTGTGTGTTGTGGTTCTGTACTTCAGCAAGAAACTAGCCAAACGATGTTTCATGCTGAGCTTTGAACTGCCCTGCAAAACCTGTTTCTTGAGAGCGTCTTTGACAACTCTAACAGACCTTTCCGCCGCCATGGAAGGTATAGCTGACTTGGGAACAAGTATCACTAATAGTGGCTTGTGATCAGTCACTAGGGTGAATGGTCAGCCGAGAAGAAACTGATGGAATTTCTTGATTCCGAACAAGATGCTGAGGGCTTCCTTTTCTATCTGCGCATAGTTGCGTTCACTCAATAACAGGGTGCGGGATACAAAAGCAATAGGCTTTTCCTGTCCATCATTCATTACGTGGGAGATCACTGCACCAACACCATAACTTGAAGCATCACAAGCAAGTTTCTTCTTGCGTGTCGTATCATAGTGAACAAGAAGTTTGTCACTTGTCAAGTTTTCCTTGCAGATGTCAAATGCACGTTGCTGTTCCTTTCCCCACGTCCATTTCACATCTTTTTGTAGCAGATGATGAAGTGGCTTTAGCACAGTTGCTAAATCTGGAAAGAATCGTGCATAGAACTGCACCATCCCAAGGAATGATCGTAGCTCTGACACATTGTTGGGTTTTGGAGCATTCACTATCGCTTCAACTTTCGCCTTCACAGGGCGAAGTCCGTTGGCGTCCACTTTGAGTCCAAGGTAGACCACCTCTGACTGTGCAAATGCACAATTACTTTGACCCAGTTTGACATTGTGGCAGTTCAGTCGTGTGAGAACTTGCTGAAGCATTTCCAGATGTTCTACCATGCCCTCTGTGAATATCAGTAGGTCATCCTGGTTGCACACACAGTGCGGAATGCCTTGTAATATTTGGTCCATGACAGACTGAAAATGTTTCGGGGAGGATTTCACACGATAGGGCAGCTTTGTATATGAATACAAGCCCTTATGTGTGTTGATAGTCAAGTACTGCTGACTTTCCTTATCGACATTGAGTTGGGCATAAGCGTGAGACAAATCCAGTTTAGTGAAGACTCTTGCTCCGCTAAGTTCTGCAAACAGATCTTGCGAGGTAGGTAACGGATATTGTTTGTCATCAACAGCTGGTTGATTGTGACTTTGTAATCACCACATAGTCGAACAGTTTTGTCGGCCTTGGGCACGGCCACAATTGGCGTTGCCCAGTTACTCTGGTCTGTCTTCACAAGTCCTCCATTACGCTCTAATCTGTCGAGCTCTACCTCCACTTGTTGCTTTAGTGCATATGGTACAGGTCTTGGTCGACAATACACAGGTCTCACATCTTGCTTAAGTCAAATGTGTGCAGAGTACCCTGTTATTCCCGGGTAACTGTCAGCAAAAATGTTTGCATGTTTGTTTATGACGTTTTCAAGACGTGATTTGGACAAATCAACGCTGAAAATGTTCTTCCAGTCTAATTCTATTCTACTCAGCCAATCCTTTCCAAGGAGGGTTGGTTTATTTCTGTAGCTGGCTACTATGATGGGCAGTGTTACTGACTGACCATTATGCTGAACTTTACAGTTCATTTGTCCACAAATCTCCAAAATTTCGCCCGAGTAGGTTCTCAGCTTGACCTTACTCTCAAACAATGGTATCTGTGGGAACTTTGTTTCGTACAGGTCTTTGCTCATGACCGAACAATCTGCTGCCATGTCAATAAACATATCGATTAACTGTTCATTAATCAATAGTTTGGTTCAAAAGTCCTTGCCTTGGCTGGTTGGAGGCTTATCGATGTTGGTTGCATAAATGGTGTACAACCTAAGTTCATTTACATCTGGGTTCACCTCCAAGTTATGAACTCCTCTCTGGTGTTGTTGCTTGATTCCTTCTATCTCTCCTTCACCACTAATCTCCAATATATTGTTTGCCATGAAAAACATGTTTGCTCTCTCCATATAGGAGCTGAACGGCTCTCTACTCTTGTCAAAAGTGCCAAGGTTTCCAATGTAGCCCTTGGATGCTGCCATCGTGTTGTTCTTTTTAAAAAAAATAAAAGGTCTGTTCAAAAACCCCGAATTCCTGTCTGTTCTGGTGTAACAATTCACCTAAAACTTAGCTTAAAGACGATTCAACTTACGATTAAATTTTGGAAAACGCTTCCGCTCTCATTGATAGGTAGAATTAACGCTATAAAAATGACTTTCTTACCACAATTAATATATTTGTTTCAAGCGATCCCAATATATATTCCAAAATATTTTTTCAAAAAATTAGATTCCACTATCACTAATTTTATATGGGACTACAGAACACATAGAATTCAACGAAAGCATTTGTGCAAATCTAAAGAAGTTGGGGGTTTATCATTACCTAACTTTATATATTACTACCTGTACTGGGCAGTGCATATTAAGAACATAATGTACTGGCTGGATAGTTCCACTCAGCAGTTGGAGTGGATAAGAATGGAGAAAGAGGAGTGCTATCCGCACGATATAGGAACGATCCTGCTCTCACCGATAAAATTGAATAGTATAATATATAAGAAGAACCCAATTATTCACAATATAATAAGAATTTGGAAACAAATAAAAGTATCCTTGAAATTAAATAATTTATCAGTACTAACCCCACTATTGAACAACCCCGCATTCAAACCTTCTCTCATCGACAACGCATATCAACAATGGGATGGACTGGGGATTAGGAAAGTAGGGGATATGTATGAAGTGGGCAAACTGTTATCATTTCAACAATTAAAATTAAAATTTAAATTGAAGGATAATCAATATTTTAAATATATACAGGTATGTGACTATGAAGAAATATACACATAGATTTCAAACTATATTTTTAGATCCTTTAGAAGAAGCAATGAATATTAAGGCTGATTCACAAAAATTAATATCATACTTTTATAATAATATATTAAGTAGAGAATCACCCTCAACAGAAGCATTAAGGGAAGATTGGGAACATGAGCTAATGATAAAGATCTCGAAGGATAGATGGGAAAAGTATTTGATGAATACACATAACTGTTCTATTAATGCAAGACATAATTTAATTCAATTCAAATTATTACATAGACTATATTATTCAAAAACGAGGTTGAATAAATTTTACCCAAACGTCTCTCCCAGATGCGATAAAATGTTTGTTTCAAAACGCTAATATAACACATTCATTTGTAGGATGTACAAAGTTGAATAAATTTTGGAGTGATATATTTGATATATTTACAAAGCTTTTCAAGTCAAGAATAGAACCCAAAACGGAATGGATTATATTTGGAATAATAGGAGAAGATACCAATTGAAATAAAGACCAAGTTTTTTTTAATTATGGGTTAATAATTGGAAAGAAATTGATACTTAAATTTTGGAAAAATACAACCACACCAACTGTTAAAATGTGGATTAGGAATATGATGGACATAGCACGCCTTGAAGAAATGAGACTCCGACTAATAGATAAATATGACCAATTCTTAAGGAGTTGGTCTCCTTTCATCGACTTTTTGGAATCATGTGAAGCAGCGGTACCGTAAAGATTGCTGATTTCAGTTCATGATGCGGATAGATCTACATCTCCGAATACAGATTTGAAAAATTATCTTTTAAGGGGCCTTCTCTTCTATTGTTTCTTTCCACTTTCTCTCTTCCTTTTTTATTTTTTATATACACACTTCACGTTTTTCTACTCTCTACCATCTATTTTTCCACTTTTTCCTCTTTCTATTGTTTTCTTTTTCTTGTCCTGCTTACTTCCTTCTTATAACATAAAACTAGAGGTTGTACATAGAATGGATTACGGTATTACATAGTTGGCACCTAAAATTAGGTTCCACTGTACTGTTTTGTGCTGTATTAACTTCTAATAAAATAAACAAAAAAAAAAAAAAAAAAAAAGACGATTCAGCTTGAGGAATTCGACAAAAAAGCTCAGTCTAAAATGTGTAACAATCCGAAGGGCGACATCTTGCCATGTAGACACAACATAGAGATAGCCTGACAAACTCGCCGACTTGTACAGCCGATGTTTTAAACTACAGTCCCCTGCGAAGAAGGATCTGCAGGCCTCTCATGTCCAGCTCACAAACAACTGCGACACAACTCCGTATTTACTGTTTAAATTGTTAAACAATACTGCGCGTTGTAAAACAGTCCTGCACTGTATTTAAAGGATGAGTTCACAAACTCTATCCCATTCTCGTCGTCAATTTTGTTATATTCCGGACAGTAGCATGAATAACAACTTACACGCAGGCTGCCTGGATCACAAGAGATTTATTACCCAACATTCCCTACTTATATACAACACCAACTCATTAGCATATACATGAATATGTATGAATACACTACAGCTTTAATCTAATTTTACGTTGCGAAAATGTGATTTGGGCCCCATACGAACCGGCAGTGTTTTTCCTGCAGATATGGAGTTCAAATTCACCACAAATGCAACGTTCCAATCGATCGCGTTCCAGAAGCAAGATGATTAAAATGCCTTTTTCTCGGACAATCATGTCATAAGCCGTCTAAATTGTCTATATTTTGTGTTATTCTCTCTCCATGATCATTATTTTGAAACTAAATATTCACAAAATTTTGAGTCACATGTATTGTGCAAAAAACAATTTAAATTATATTTTGGGGGGACGTTTCTGGATTAATTTATGGGAATTAAACATTAAATTCCTTCCATCTGGCATATAAATTCATGACAGTGAGATTTAAAAATCATGTTATATTGTGAATTCTTGTGTGAATGGGATTAGTCTGTTATTTGGATACTTAGGCTATTTTTTTAAATTATCCTTTTCTTAAGAAATGGAATCTACAGGACATTCTTAATGGGAAAGTAGTGGGCAGAAAGGCATGTCATGTGTGGTTTGAAGAGCAAAAACTTTACAAAGCTTTACAAATGCCAAAATTGAAAAATTGAGGAAAAACAAGGTGTACAGAGTTGCTTATTGGTTACAATCTGAGGAGTATGATGATGCTACTGATTATGATATGCCAATGTACCAGCTAGCAACTGATCTTCTCCATAAAGACTTGGTCTATTGCTAGAAATTGTAATTTATTTACCTATCTGTTACGGACTTACAGCATATAACACAATAATATTAAAGTTCTGATCTTGAGAATATCACATTTTTGAATTTTCAAGGCAGTCTGGGTGTTTATTACTATTTCCGTCACAAGAGTCAATTTTGTAATTAGATACAATTAGGTAATTAACTAATTATATGCTTTAATTTCAGGTCATCCAAGTAAGATGTTTTATATTTGTTTCAGAATGCTTCAATCTATAATAACTGAAAAATTAATTCAGTTCTCTTAATTTTTAAGAAAGTTATGAGCTTTTGACTGTCCTCGATCACAGCTTTTGTGTTGTCAATGGAAAAGCAATAGGGAAAAAGATACTAATTTCCGAGTATGAAAATGACCATAATTGTTTTAATACTGAAGCTATGAAAGTGAATTAGGTGTCAAATTAAACTTCTTTTTATGCTTTATCTGATGGGATAAATTGCAGACTTGATTTTTTAAATCTCAAAATGTTGTAACATTGCTATGTATTGACCAGTTACATAAAGGCCTTGTTCAGTAACTCAAACACCAAGGAATAAAGGAGGCTGCAGACAGTGGTAGACATTACGTATTGCATCATGTATTGTTTTTTGGCTGACTAGATAGCACGCAACAAAAGCTTTTCATTGTACCTCGGTACATGTGACAATAAACTAAACTAGCTAACTAACATTATCTGGTCCATCATGGGTATTCGAAGGGATCTACTGGAGGTACTGCATGGTAAGGCAGCTAATATTATTAAAGATCCCCACCACTCTGACCACGCTCTCATCTTGCTACTGTCATTGGGAAAACAACTTGACAACCGTGACTTCTAATTTCAAGAACAGCTTCTTCCCAGATACCATCAGACATTTCAACACTGTATAATGCTAACCACAACCCTACCTCAGCAACTATGATCTGTGCACTTCAGTTTTGCAATATTATGGCTAGCAGTACTGATTATTAATTTGATTATTAATCACTGTATATTTATTTGTCATGTTACTATGCTAATGGGCCTGCAAAGCTGCAGCAAGTAAAAATGTCCATTACAATTACATATGACAATTAAACAATCTTGACTCTTGATTGATCCTTGAGTTAGGGACAGTGACTTTGATCTCAACTGTCACCAAGTCCAAAACACAGGTATGTGTGTGAAGTTGAAGGCACATGCGGTTTCAGATTTCTGAAACCTTGACTTTGACAAATCCTCAAAGAAGTCTGAAAAAGGGCATGGGGCTCTGCATTCCTGGGAGAGATTGAACTCTGCAGTGGTGAACCCTTTGGTCTTCAAACATGCTTAAGACCCCCTCCAAAGGCATGGTTCAAGGTAGACAAAAATGGCAGAAGAGGCTTGTGGAAACCTCAGTGAGCAAATGTTATATTGATCAGTTAGCTGCCTGAGTGCTGCAGAGTCGTGTGAAGTTTCAATTGAGAATCAGTAAGTGCCCATAGGTTTCAGATTTATGAAAACCCGTTAGAACAGGAAATTACCAATGACAGCAGTGTTTCACTACAATTCGATTGCATTCGAAACTGCAAGGCTAGAAAATAGCTTTGCACTACGAACTTCATTGGTTGCACTTTCCATGCTGGAAACATGCCCCATATGTAAACTAATTATTTTGGGAAATACCTGGTCAAATTTCCAATCAACATGAAATGACCTGGAAATAGTCATCATTTTGTTTTTCAATGAAATTACACTGACAAAACAATTAGCAAAAATTGATTTTTGCACATACAATCATATATGAGCATAGGGGCACGATGGGTCACTTTGTCCCTCGAGTCTGCTCCATGATTCAATATTATTGTAACTTCAACCCCACATTGTCACCTACCCTAATAGCCTTTTACTGACTGAAGAAGGTTCCCGAGCCAAAATGTTCTCCATTGATCCATGTTCTGCAGAGATCCTGCATGACCAGGCTTGGATAGAATGGATGTGGAGAGGATGTTTCACTAGTGGGAGGACTAGATGTCATAGCCTTAGAATTAAAGAACGTTCTTTTCGGAAGGAGATGAGGTGAAATTTCTTTAGTCTGACAGTGGTGAATCTGTCAAATTTTATGCCACAGAAGGCTGTAGAGGCCATCAGGGGACATTTTTAAGGCAGATGGGTAAATTTTTGATTAGTAGAGGTGTCAGAGGTTATGGGGAGAAGGCAGGAGAATGGGGTTTGGAGGGAGAGATTGATCAGCCAAGATTGAATGGCGGGGTAGGCTTGATGGGCCGACTTACCTAATTCTATTATCACATGACCTTATGACCCACTGAGTGACTCTTTTTTTGTAAACCAGCATCTGAAGTTCCTTGTTCCGTGGCCTTTTACTCCTGTTTTCTAAGAATCTATCTGTCTGCCATTAAAAAAAAATTAAAGACCATACAATCAATTATGAACTTATAGTTCCAAAACTCACAACTTTCTCAGAGAAAAAACATTCTCCTTATGTCTGTCATAAATAAGTGGAAAAAATTTGCATCAAATTCATTCTGTCAAGACACCTCAGGATACACAGTCAAATCCCCTCTCACCTAAAATCCAGCAAATACAAGCTTAGACAATCCACTTTTCTTCTAAAAACAATCCATTCCAGTTAGTAGTCTAGAAATGTAATCTGAACTACTTCTAAACCATTAACATAATTTGTTAACTAAGGACACCAACACTGCACACAGTTTAGTCAATTCAAGGTCTCACTCATGCCTGACATAAGTGAAGCAAAACGTTTAATTGGATGCAAAGAATTGCCCCTTGTGTCTAGATGAATGTAAAATCTGGGGAATTGACAGGAATGGAAGGAGGATAAAATGGGCTAGGGTAAGATTAGTAGAATTGTGTGCTTGATAACTGCCGTGGATTTGCTAGGGCGAAAGGCCTGTTTCCGTGCTACATCTCTCTCTGACTATAAGAGTTCAAATATATAAATAATATGAATAGAAACAATAATATTAAATTACATCACATCTACACCTTCCACTCTTTAGATCTGGATTCACAGGATCATCTTCCATAGGCTCCTACACAATACCAATTAACGCATAAAACATAACGGATCTAGCTGAGTTATTCCAGCACATTATGTCTTTTTTGGTAAACTCCACAGTTCCTTCTCTCACCAATTAACACACATTCCTTTCCGTTTCCCTCCTGTTCAGCATTCAGAAGAGAACACTATCCACGATACCAAGCATGACTTTTCAGTCACCCCAGACAGAATTCTTGCTAAATCACGTGTGGGACCTTATCACGTGTGGGACCTTATCAAAGGCTTTCTGAAAGTCCAGGTACACTACATCCACTGGCTCTCCCTTATCCATGTTACTGTCTACCTGAACTTAGTTGTTAAGGATAACATTCATTTCTTTTCGTTCATTTTTGAATGACAAATAATTTCAATTCAATTCAAAATGTACAGGTCTATTACTAAGAAGATCTTGAAACATTTCACATTGTTTGTCAATGCTCTGCATAGTCTACTCTTCTGCCTCACTTTCCCAAAGTTTACTTAAATTTAGAGCCTTGTTTTCTGACTCATCCTTCTCCCTCTTAATCGAATACCATTCAACGGTGACTGCTAGCCAAGCGTTACTGCACCATTAACTAATTGACTAACTCAGACTAATTATCATTATTTTTGTTAGCTGAAGGAAATATCATTCCAGAAAATTTGTACACAATATTCTAACTATGGCACAACCAATGAATGATAAAAGTTTTCTATTAGGTTCTCAAGCATTGTTTCCCATTTGAAAATGTAGCATATCACTTGCTTTTGAAGGTTTGTATATCTGAACCCTGATTTTTTAAATGTGCACATTTTATGCATCTCCTTTCTCCAAATTACATCGAGATTTTGAGAGCGGGCAAAGCGGGGGAGAGAGCGGGCCGAGAACGGACAGAGAGCGGGGGGAGAGCGCGGGCAGGGGGGGGAGAGAGAGCGGGCAGGGCGGGGGAGAGGGCTAGCAGGGCAGGGAGAGAGCGGGCAGGGCAGGGAGAGAGCGGGCAGGGCAGGGAGAGAGCGGGCAGGGCAGGGAGAGAGCGGGGAGGGCAGGGAGAGAGCGGGCAGGGCGGGGGAGAGAGCGGGCAGGGCGGGGGGAGACAGTGAGCACGGCAGGGAGGGAGGAGGGAGAGGCGGGGAAGAGAGAGGGCAGAGCGGGCAGGGAGAGAGAGCGAGCAGGGCGGGGAGAGAGAGGGGGAGAGAGCGGGCAGAGCAGGGGGGAGAGAGGGGGCAGGGGAGAGAGAGGGGGTAGGGCGGGGGAGAGAGCTAGCAGGGTGGGGGAGAGAGCTAGCAGGGCGGGGGAGAGAGAGGAGAGCGGGGGAGAGGCATGGAGGCAAATAAAATAATGTGGATTAATAAAATAACGTGACTACCTGAGCCCGTGCTAGCGGTCCGGTAGCCCTGACAGTGAGTTTAAGAAATTCTGCCTTGAATTTTATTCAAAGGAACGCAGTGTTAAAACACAATTACATTTACTGAGGAATGTGGATCGATGTATTGATGACACATTGTATAACTACCGTTAACTACTGGCTGTTAACAAGTGCTAACAGTGGCAGTTAACAAATCGTTTTTGTCTGAGTTGAATAAAGTGAGTAATGGTTCGAATCTTTCTGCAGTACTCATTAAACCAGAGCTGGAAATTGAAAACCAGGGGAACTCCGTACCCCTGCGTACCCCCCCATTTCCATCTCTGAACAGCATTTAAAAAACAGTACGTGAATGGGAAAGGTTGAGAAGGATATTGGCCAAAAGCAGGCAGATGGGAATGGTGGGGCATCTTGGTCAGCACGGGCAGGTTGGGGCCGAGTAGCCCGTTTCCAGGCTGTATGACTCTATGACTATGTCAACCAAGTTTCCTAACCAAGCAAGTCCCACTTCCCCACGTCAGTCCCATATCCCTCCAATCCTTCCCTACGCATGCACCTGCTCAAGTGTCTTTAAGTGCCATAATTATACCTGCCTCCACCACTTCCTCTGGCAGCTAGTTCCATGTATGCATCACCATCTTTAAAAAATCCTTCTGAAATCTTACACAGGAAACCGAATCACCTAATGCTGAGGGTGATTGTTAATGGGCAATGGTTGGTTATTCCAGAAACAACTATATTTTGCGAACATTAGCTTAGTTTAGTTTACTATTGTCATGTACAGTGCATTCAGAAAGTATTCGGACCCCTTCACGTTTCCCAAATTTTGTTACGTTACAGCCTTATTTTAAAATGGATTAAATTCTTTTTTTTTGTCATCAATCTGCACACAATACTCCAGAATGAAGAAGCGAAAAACAGGTGTTTACAAATTTTTGCAAAGTAATTAAAAAGAAATAACTGAAATATCACAATTCAGACCCTTTGCTATGACACTCAAAATTGAGCATGGGTTCATACTTTTTCCATTGATTATCCTTGAGATGTTTCCACAACTTGATTGGAGTCCACGTGGTAAATTAAATTGATTGGGCATGATTCAAAAAGGCACACACCTGTCTATATAAGATCCGACAGTTGACAGTGCACGTCAGAGCAAAAACCAAGCCATGAAGACGAAGGAATTGTCCTTAGACCACCGAGACAGGATTGTGTCGAAACACAGATCTGGGGAAAAGTATAAAACAATTTCTGCAGCATTGCAGGTTCCAAAGAGCACAGTGGCCTCCGTCATTCTTAAATGGAAGAACTTTGGAACCACCAGGACTCTTCATAGAGCTGGCCGTCCGGCCAAACTGAGCAATCGGGGGAGGAGGGCCTTGGTCAGGGAGGTGACCAAGAACCCGATGGTCACTCTGACAGAGCTCCAGAGTTCCTCTGTGGAGATGGGAGAACCTTCCAGAAGGACAACTATATCTGCAGCACTCCACCAATCAGGCCTTTATGGTAGAGTGGCCACTCAGAAGCCACTTCTCAGTAAAATGCACATGATAGCCCACTTGGAGTTTGCCAAAAGGCATGAGAAACAAGATTCTCTGGTCTGATGAAACCAAGCTTGAGTTCTTTGGCCTGAATGCCAAGCGTCACGTCTGGAGGAAACCAGGCACCGCTCATCACCTGGCCAATACCATACCTACTGTGAAGCATGGTGGTGGCAGCATCATGCTGTGGGGATGTTTTTCAGCGGCAGGTACTGGGAGACTAGTCAGGATTGAGGGAAAGATGAACGGAGCAAAGTACAGAGAGATCTTGATGAAAACCTGCTCCAGAGCGTTCTGGACCTCAGACTGGGTCGGAGGTTCACCTTCCAACTGGACAACGACCCTAAGCACACAGCCAAGATAACGCAGGAGTGGCTTTGTGTCCTTGAGTGGACCAGCCGGAGCCCAGACTTGAACCTGATCGAACATCTCTGGAGGGACCTGAAAATAGCTGTGCATCGACGCTCCCTATCCAACCTGACAGAGCTTGAGAGGATCTGCAGATAAGAATGGGAGAAATTACCCAAATACAAGTGTGCCAAGCTTGTAGCATCATACCCGAGAAGACTTGAGGCTGTAATCGCTGCCAAAGGTGCCTCAACAAAGTACTGAGTAAAGGATCTGAATACTTATGTAAATGTGACATTTCAAAATTGTTTTTTTAATTACTTTGCAAAAATTTCTAATCACCTGTTTTCACTTTTCTATTATAGTGTGTAGATTGATGATTAAAAAAATAAATTTAATCCAAAATGTGGAAAAAGTGAAGGGTCTGAATACTTTCTGAATGCACTGTATACCAAGATACAGAGAAAAGCTTTTTTGTTAGCCAACAAAAAGATTATACATGATTGCAAACAAACCGTCCACAGTGTACACATACAGGATAATGGGTGTATCATTTAATGCAAGATAAAGTTAGATAAAGTCTGATTAAAGAAAGTTTAAAGGTCTCTAATGAGGCATATGGGTGGTCAGGACCACATTCTAGCTGGTGAGGGGACGGTTCAGTTGCCTGATAACAGCTGGGAAGAAACTGTCCCTAAACTGGAGGAATTTTCAAAGTTCTGTACTACTTGCCTGATGGGAAAGGGGAGAAAGGGGAGGTAATGACTGGATTGAGACTCGTCCCTGATTATGCTGTTGGCTTTGCCAAGGCAGCATGAACTGTAGATGGTTTTCATGGAAGGGAGGTTGTTTTGTGTGATGTTCTGGGCTACGTCCACAACCCTCTGCAATTTCTTGTGGTCTTGGATGAAGTTGCTCCTAAAGCATGCTGTGATGCATCCCGATAAAATGCTTTCTACAGCCTATTATGCTGGCATCCAGGCTCCATCTCATAAGATCCAAATCACATCCAATCTCCCAAGTTACCAATTCCAACCTCGACTCACAATCAGCCATTCCACTGCTCTCCATGCCCATTTGCAGACAATCATGACACTAAGCCTTGGTCATTAAACTGACTCACTAGCAATATCCACTGGACGATGGAAAAATAGTGGACTTCCATTCAAAAGAAAGTTTAATCAAACATTCAGAAAATAATGATAAGGTATGGTTTAATGAAAGTAAAATAGTATTTAATAAATTCCGTATGGTTTGTTGAGGATGTAAATTATAGGATGAATAAAGGGGAACTCGTGAATGTACTAAATTTGAATACATAAGCCTTTCAATAAAAGCTATTCAGAGTAATATATTAGTATAGATTGAAAATTGGTTAATGAACTGAAAAAAAATAAAGAAATGTCATTTTCAGAGCAGCAAGCTATAATTTGTCAGGCAGAAGGATCCGTGGTCTCACCTATTTACAATTTCATTAATGGGTTGGGTTGAAGGGATTAAAAGTATGTATTTGTTTGCTGATGACACAAAGAAACAAGGTTGCAAGGAGAACAAAAAGGACTGTTAAGGGGTTATGGAAGTGGGAAGAAAAATGGCTGATGAAGTACAATGTGGAGAAATAAGTGATTATCTACATTGGTAGAAAGAACTGCAAAGCAAAATTTTCTTTAGACTGAAAATCTAAATAACTGCAGATGCTGGAAATATAAAGCAAAAACAGAAAATACTGAAAATACTCAGCGGAACAGGGTTCATCTGCAGGGAAGACAGACAGAGTCAATATTTCTGATTAGAGATCCTTCCCTAAACAATAGTGTGTCACAAGATACACAAAGTCAATATGCAGTTATAACTAAGAATCAGGAAAGTAAATCGAAAGCGAATCTATAGAGAGCTGGCCTTTATTGGATGAAGTGTAAAAGTAGGGAAGTCTGGCGCAACTGTCGCAAAATCCCAGCGAGCTGCTCAGGATGAAAGGAATCCCGGCAAGCCTCGGCCCATCCAAACAGCAGGCCTGGCTCACCCGCTGTGTAACCAGGAACCACCCGCAGAGGGAAACCCGGCAAGCCAACGGCGTTTCCGGAGAGAGATGACAGCAGATGCTGGACAAAAGGAACCGGGGGGTGGGGGAGCCTTACAGTCCACACCCTCAAGGATGGCTGCAGGAGGTGTCCCCCAGGAACAAGATCTAACAAGGGCAATAGAAGCAGAGGGACGACAGTTCGCGGGATAACCGGATTGGAGACGGCTGCAAAGGACTTTTGTGGCACATTGCAGTTGGGACTGTAAAATGACGCCAAAATGGAACCTCTTGCATATAGACTCAGTGGGCTGTTCTGTATATTCTGTACTAACCGGGAGATTATGTTGATGTATGGTGATAGACTTTGAGCTGGATGCAAAATAAAATATTTTATACCTTGGTGTACATGATAATAAAGAAAGATAAATAAATAAAGCCAGGCAGAGGAAGATGCTGCGTGGCGGATGCCTTCCCGAGGTGCTGCTGTGCCCACCCAGAAGGTTCGTCGGTTGGCGGGACCTCGACCAAAGGCTCATCGGTTGGCAGATGCCTCGCCTGAAGGCTCAGCGGGAACGGGCTCCCGCCCAAAGCCTTGTCAGAGCCTGCCCAAAGGCCCGTCAGTCGACAGGCCCGGGAACCCGCCTGAAGGCTTGTCGGTCGGTGAGACTAGTAACCCGCCCAAAAGCTTGGCGGTTGGCGGGAGCCGCCCAAAGGCTCGCTGACCGATGTGACCAGGAACCAACCCGAAGGTTCATCGGTCGTTGGGACCGGAAACTGCCTAAAAGCTCGGTGGATAGTGGGAGAGAGTTGGGGACGTCAGATGCGAATACCAAGGACCGGTAGGAGGGTGACCGGGGTAATGCCTTCAGCACCTTCAAGGTAGGCTGCAGGAGGCGTCTCTGGGACACAGAGATGGTCGGGCGAAGAGAGGGATATTGGTTCGGGGGAACTGCTCCAGTATGCCGAGCGCAAAGGGCGGACTGGACTTTGAACTTTGAATAATGGTACCAAAAATGGTGGCACCAGCAAATGTAATATATACAAAAATAATTTCACTGTGCAGTTGTATATGTGACAAATAAAGCACTATTGAAATCATTAAGCCATAAGGGTTCTGATGAAAATAAACCTGGAGAATTGTGGAAAGACAGATCTCCTTATTTACAGAAGGAAATACACACCTTAAAAGCAGTTTGCATGAAGACTGATCTCCTTATTTACAGAAGGAAATGCATGCCTTAAAAGCAGTCCAAAAGGTTACTAGATTGATTCATGTAATAAAGGGTTTGCCATGCTAAGAAATATTAAACACAACAACCATATATTTTTAGAAATTAGAACGATAGGTGATTTTATTGAATTACTAGACCAAGTGCAGACCCGTTGGGAGCCCCCACCAACTCACGCGGCTCAGGAATCAGCAGTGCGGCTGTTTTTAAATGGCGTCTTTGAGGCGAGATGCGGGCGCCAGCAACTGTTATGGTCGCTGGCCAGCAGGAGGCGACAAAATGAGTGGGGGGGGGAAGAAGGATTTTATTAAAAATGTGTACATAAACATGACGAAATTTAATGAGAAGTGGATACTTGGAATGAAAAGGCAATGAATCAAAGGCTGGCAGCCACAAGTCAGAAACACACACAGCCAGCCAGCCAGAGTTTTAATATTATACTAGACCAAGTGCAGACCCGTTGGGTCTGCTCCCCCAACGCAGCCGTTCCCTACCCGTAGCCCCCACGGGAGACGTGGTCATCCAACTCAATCCGGTCAGGACTCAGCAGTGCGGGTGTTTTTAAATGGCGTCTTTGAGGCGAGATGCGGGCGCCAGCAGCCGTTATGGTCGCTGGCCAGCAGAAGGTGACAAAATGAGTGAGTGGGGGGAGGGGGGAGAAGGATTTTATTAAAAATGTGTACATAAACACGACAAAATTTAATCAGGAGTGGATAATTGGAATGAAAAGTAAAATCTCTACCGAAATAGAAAACATCTGGGCGTTTGTGGGTCAGGTGTTGGCGTAGCAACGAATCAAAGGCTGGCACCCACAGACTGGCAACCACAAGTCAGGCAGAAACATAGCCAGCCAGCCAGACAGCAGCCACAGAGTTTTAATATTATATAGATATATAGATAGATACAAGATTCAATGAGAACTTGAAAGGGTAGATGCTGTGAGGATATTTCCCAGATGGAGGCATCTAGAAGTGTGCAGTTTTTTGATACATTGAGTGGCACGGTGGTGCAGATGGTTGAACTTCTGTCTCATACTCCCGTGATATGGGTTTGATCCTGACCTCTGGTGGGTTTGAGTGGAGTTTCTATCTGTGACCATGTGGTTTTCTCCAGGTTCACCAGTATCCTCCCAAATCCCCAAAACATGTGGGAGTGTATGTTCATTAGTTGTAATTGCCCCTAATGTGCAGAGGAGTTGTAGAATGGTGGAGAGAGGTTGAGGAGGTGAAGAATACAATGGTTTGTGGCAAGATTTGGGTACCTAACGGTCAGCAAGGACTTGGAGGGCAAAAGTGCCTGTTTCTATACTGTATTTCTATGACCAAGAAAGGACTACCCATTTATGATTGAGTTGAGGAGAAATTCCTTCTCTCAGAGCGTTATGATTCTCTTTGGGAGCTCTGGATTCTGGGTCATTAAGTTTATTAAAGGTTAAAATATACATATTTTTATGGAAATCACACATAGTGGAATTATGGGCAACAATCAAATAGCTATCAATTTTGAGGGATTTACTATACAACTTGTACTAATGACTATTCCTAATGTTTTCATAGATTGTCAGATATTTCGCGAATAGTGTTGAATACATAAATCTGAATGCAATTGTCTTGAAGGAATTAGTTTTGCGGAGATCCTTGCTCAGCCTAGAGATCTATTGGATTGCTTGTAAGTAAGAAACAATGAATGAGACTGGAGTTAACCATAGATCATGAGATGCTCACAAATTGTTACCTAGAATCAATGGTAACATGTACTTGAAGGGACCCCTTATTAAGATAAAATTGCAATTTCATATTTTAAGCACATGGACAGGATTCAAAAAGGTGTTTTAATACCAGATGAGCAGGTGTATTGATATAACAGGATAGGAACCCCACACAACACTATTATTCTTTTCGGACTGAGAATCAGCATATTTTAAAACATATATTAGTCACCGCTGCAGCAAATCAACTGTTTTGTATCTTTTATGGCACCAGTTAGGTAATTCATTCAGCCAAACCATTTAACCAATGAGTCTTAGTGCCTGTAAATAATGGATGGAAATTTAATAAACTATTTGAAAGGGCCTCATGTACACTAGGGAGATAATATGACATACAGGTGACAGCCATGTGAGGATTTGATGTGGTCAGAATTCCTCGAAACACGGTAGATTTCACTCTCATTATGTAAAACATAACTTATCAGCAGGAACCAATGTGCAAATGTTTTTAACTTTTGGTATTTGTGACATGGGCATTGACAAAAACAGGAGAAAATGTGCAGTGATCCTCTCCAATTAAAAAAAAAGCATAATAGTTATGGAATCTACTCAGAAAAATCTTACTACATTTAAATTGTGTCAGACAGCATAGCAGTGTTTGCTTGCTCCTGCAGAGAGCAACATGCCCTCAATGTTCTTTTACTGCCAAATACTCATTCCTCTTCCTCAAGCACATCCTTGTCCTCACCCATCAGATTCTTCTGGCCTTTGTCTCGAGGTGGTGCCTCCTTTGCTTCATGCTATAGAATGGGAGTTCAATTCATGCATAACCTGCAAAGTATCCATCTGTTAGGTGCACATCCTGGACTGATAGAAACAACAGACGGCCAGTTGTATTCTTCACTGTTGTCCTGGTTGTGTTGTAGCATTCATTGTTGCGATTTTCAGCAGGAATAGAACATAAAATATTGAACAGTACAAAATAGAAATGGGTCCTTCAGCCCACAATGTTTGTGCCGAACATTACGCGAAGTTAAACTGATTTCAACTGCCTGTACATGATCCATATCCCTTTATACCCTGCACTTCCATGTGCCTATCTAAAAGTCTCTTAAAAGGACTACCATCACCCCCGGCAGTGCATTACACATCCGCACCACTCAGTGTAAAAATCCTGCCCTGCACATCTCTATTAAACTTTCCCCCTCTCACTTTATAGCTATGCCCTCTAGTATTTTCTACCATGGTGAAAAGGTTCTGACGTTCAACCCTTTCAATGCCTCCCATAATGTTATATACTTTTATCAAGTCTTTTTGCTACCTCCGATGTTCCAGAGATAATCCAGTCAGAATTCTGGTAAACCTGCTCTGGGATTTCTGGGAGTAATTCGGAAGACGCAGCATCTCTTCAACCCAAAGAAGAAACATGTTAAGGCCTCCGTAGCTAACAAAGGAAGTCAAATATAGCATAAAAGCAAAAGAAAAGTCAGATAACATGGCAAAGATTAGTGGGAAGCAGGCTGATCGGGAAGCTTTTAAAAATCAACAGAAGGCAACAAAAAGAACACCAAGGGGAGAAAAGATAAAATAATTCAGGAAGCAAGCTTTGGTAAGACGATACCAAAGGTTTTTTTCAGATATATAAAGAGTAAAAGAGAGGCAAGAGTGAACATTGGACCGCTGGAAAATGACGCTGGAGAAGCAGTAATGGGGAACAAATAAATGGTGAATGAACTGAATAGGTTTTTGTACGTCACAGTGAAAGAACACCAGCAATGTGCCAGAAATTCAAGAGAGTCATGGGGCAGATGTGAGTGCAATGACTATTACGCCGCTGAAGGTGCTCGGAAAACCAAAAAATGTTCAGGTGGATAAGTCACGTGGACCAGATGGACTGTATCCCAAGGTTTTGAGAGAGGTATCTGTTGAGAATGTGGAGGCATTAGTAGTGATCTTTCAAAAATTATTAGGGTAGGGAATGGTTCCAAAGGACTGGAAAATCATAAATGTAACTCCGCTGAAATCTATATCAATGATTTGGATGAGAACATACAAGGCATGATTAGTTAGTTTGCAGATGACACTAAAGTGGGTGGCATTGTAGATAATGAAAATGGTTGTCAAAAATTGCAGCAGAAGCTTCAAAGGTTCATATATCAGAGCAACACAAGCAGGCCTTTCGGCCCATCGAGTCAATTCAATCACGGTTGATCCATCTTTCACTCTCAACCCCGTTTTCCTACCTTCTCCCCACAACCCTTGACACCATTACCAATCAAGTATCTGTATCAGTACATCAACATCAGTAAGACCAAGGAATTGTGGACTGGTAGGGGAAGGACCCACAATTTTGTTAACATCAATGGGACGATGGTGGAGAGGGTCAAAAACTTCAAATTCCTGGGGGTGCACAGTTCCGAAGATCTTTCCTGGACCCAGCACACCGATGCAATTATAAAGAAGACACATTCAGTGACTCTACTTCCTGAGAAGATTGCTGAGATTCGGCATGTCGAAGAGGATTCTCCTAAACCTCTACAGATGCACAGTAGAGAGCATTCTGACTGGTTGCATCGTGGACTGGTTCGGCAACTGGAGCAAAAAAGACTACAAAAAGTTGGGACCACTGCCCAGTCCATCGCCAGCTTTGGCCTCCCCACCGTCGAAGGGATCAATCGTAGTCGCTGCCTCAAAAAGGCTGCCAACATCATCAAAGACCCACACCATCCTGGCCACACACTCATTTCACCATTGCTTTCAGGAAGAAGGTACAGGAGCCTGAAAACTGTAGCGTCCAGGTTCAGGAACAGCTTCTCCCCTACAGCCATCAGTCTATTAAACACAACAACTAATAAGCTCTGAGTTTTGAACTGCAAAAGATCATATTATTATTGCACTATATGTGTTATTTATTGAACTTTTGTTTTCCTCTTCCCCCGTTATGTACTATGTTTACATATTCACATATTCTGTGGTGCTGCATCAAGTAAGAATTTCATTGTCCCATCTGGGACATATGACAATAAAACACTCTTGACTCTTGTCAATCTCCACCTTAAAAATACATAATGACTTGGCTTCCAGCCGTCTGTAGCAATGAATTCCAGAGATTAACCACATTCTGACAAAATAAATTCCTCATCTCTTTTCTAAAGGTACATCCATCCATTCAGGCAAAAGGAGGCATAAAGGAAGTTGGGATCAAGTGAATCCCTGCAGGAGTTTTGGGAACTCCAGAGCATGCTTAAGAAGGAAATCAGAAGGGCTAATTACAGAGAGGAGATAGCTTTAAGATAATATTAAGGGAATCCAAAGAGATTTCATACGTACACTAAGGGAAAGAGGATGACTAGCGAGAAAACCAAAGTGGTCATATCTGTGTAGGAGATGGGCAAGGTCGTTCATGAGTATTTCGATTCTGTGTTTACTGTGGAGAAAGATGCGAAGACCGGGGAATTTGGGATAGTTAATGGAAGAGTCTTGATGACAGTCAGTATTACAGTCGAGGAGGTGCTGAACGTCTTAATGCTGAAGAAGGTGGATAAATCTCCCGGGCCTAATCAGATATCTGACAACACTGTGGGAAGAATGAGAGGAAATTGCAGGTGCCCTGGCTGAGATATGCCTATCATCATTAAAGACGGGTGAGGTGCTGGAGTTCAGGAGGGTGGTTAATATTATCCTCCTATATAAGAAGGGGTTCAAAGAAAAGCTAGGAACTATAGACCAGTGAGACTAATGGCTGTGGTAGGCAGGTTACTGGAGCATATTTTAAGAGATAAGATATACTGTATATGCATTTGTATAGACAGCGGCTGATTAAGGATAATCACCATGGTTTTGTACGTGGGAGATCGTGTCTCACAAATCTGATCGAGTGCTTTTAAGAATTAACTAAAACGGTTGATGAGGTCAAAGCCGTAGACGTTGTCTATATGGTAGGTTGATCTGGAAGGTTAGATCGCATGGGACCAGGGAGAGCTAACCGACTGGATAGAGAATGAACTCCATGAAAGGAAGCAGAAGATGATGGTGGAAGGACTGGAGGCCTGAGAAGAGTGGTGTGCCTTAGAGATTAGTGATAGGCCCATTGCTGTCTGTGGTTTATAGCAACGATTTTGATGAGAATGTACATGGCATGTTTAGTAAGTTTTGCTGATGACACAAAAGTGCATGGCATCATAGATAACATGATGGTTATCAAAAAATGCAAGATCTTGAACAGTTGGGCAGGTGGGTGAGGAATGGTTAATGGAGTTTAATATGTTAAGTGTGAGGTGTTGCATTTTGGGAAGTCAAACCAAGGCAAGTCCTTCACAGTGAATGGCAAGGTTCTGGGGAGTGGTGTAGACCAGAAGGATCTAGCAGTGCAAGTAGTGCAAAGTGTCATCACATGTAGATAGGGTGGTCAAGAAGGCTTTCGGCACATTAGGCTACATCAGGGTACTGAGTGTAGAAGTTGTGATGTTATGTGACAGTTGTACAAGACATTGGTGAGACCACATTGGGAGTATTGCGTTCAGTTTTGGTCAGCTTGTTATTGGCAAGATGCCAAACTGGAAAGGGTGCAGAGAGGATTTATGAGAAGTTGAGCAGGCTAGGACTTCATTCCTTGGAGCACAGGAGGATGAGGGGTAATCGTATAGAGGTGTATATGATCATGAGGGGAATCGATAGGTTGAATGCACAAAAAGTATTTTTCAAGTATTTTACCCAGAGTAGGGGACTCAGGAACCAGAGGATTGAGGTTTAAGGTGAGAGTGGAAAGATTTAAAAGGAACCCGAGAGGCAACCTTTTCACACAAACGGTGTTGGTTATATGAAATGAGCTGCTAGGGGAGGCAATTGAGGCAGGTCATTCCATATCACAACATTTAAATAATATTTGAGCAGGTACACAGATAAGAAATGTTTAGATGAATATGGGCTAAACGCAGGCAGGTGGGACTAGTGTAGATGGGGCCTCTTGTTCGGCGTGGGCAAGTTGGGCTGATGGGCCTGTTACTATATTGTATGAATCTATGAGGTAACAGGCAGGATAGACAAACATCATGTTGTTTACTTGGATTTTCAGAATGCCTTTGACAAGTTAGCCCACGTGAGGCTGCTAAACGATATAGGAGCCTGTGGTATTACAGGTTAGGTACCAGCATGGATAGAAGATTGGCAGAGGCAAAGAGTGGGAATAAAGAGGCCATTTTCTGGTTGACTGCCAGTGATCTGTGGTGTTCCGCAGGGGTCGGTGTTGGATCCAGTATGTCAGAGAATTTACATAAGGAAATATTGCCGGAACCAGACTTCGAGGTTGTGAGGTTTTATTAACATTATATCATGGAGAGCCTGTCTGCTGGACCCAGACTCTGCTACTAGTAGTTCAGCGATATCTTATATACAATAGAACATAGAAGTCTACGTTACAAAAGTCATGCTTTGGTTTACAATAGAGTACAAAAGTAAGGAGAAAACAATGACAGCGTGATAACCTTTACCCTGCTATTTCCTTCAGTTGATTCGGTTTTTTTAATATACAGGGGACGGTTATCCAGAGTTGCTGATAAGTACATTCTGAGCAGTCAGGGAACATACAAGCAAGCACAATGGAGACATTACAAGCGGGTACCAAGTTTTAACTCTTTATTTGCCAACCACAAACATTCTTCCACACTTTTCACATTATATGTTATTGATCTGGATGATGGAATTGATGGCTTTGTGGCCAGGTTCGTGAATGATACAAAGATAGGTGGAAGGGCAGGGGATGTTGAGGAAGCAGGGAACCTGCAGAAGGACCTGGACAGATTGGGAGAGTGGGCAAAGAAGTGGCAAATGAAATATAGCGTAGCAAAATGTATGGCTATGGATTTTGGTAGAAGGAATAACGGCAGAGACTACTTTCTAAATGGGGAGAGGATTCAGAAATCGGAGGTGGGAAGGGACTTGGGAGTGCAGGTGCAGGATTCCCAAAAAGTTAAAATGCAGGTTGAGTCAGTAATAAGAAAGGCAAATACAATGCTAACATTCATTTCAAGGGGACTAGAACATAAAAGCAAGGAAGTAATGCTGAGGCTTCATATGGTACAGGTGAGGTCACATTTGGAATATATTGAGCAGTATTGGGGCCCATATTTTAGGAACCAGAGGAGGTTTACGAATTATCCCAGGGATGATTGTGTTAACTATAAGGAGAATTTGATGGTTCTGGGCTTGTACTTGCTGGAGTTTAGAAGGATGAGGGGAGATCTCATTGAAACCTACTCGATAATGAAAGGCCTAGATAGAGTGGACGTGGAAAGGATGTTTCAAGTAATGAAAATCTAGAACCAGAGGGCACTGCCTCAGAATAAAAGGAGGTACCTTACAATTGGAGAGGATGAATTCCTTTAGGGTGTTGAATCTGTGGAATTTGTTGCCATATACAGCTGTGGAGGCCAAGACAAAGTATTTTTAAAACTTAGATTGATAGAATCTTGATTAGTAAGGGCGTCAAAGGTTACAGGGTGAAGACAGAAGAATGGGATTGAGAGGGATAGATAAATCAGACATAATGGAATGGTGGAGTAGACTCCGGGCTGAATGGCCTAAATTTGCTCCTCTGTCTCATGGTTAATGATAGATAATGTTTCCTTGACATCTTTTTTTAATTAATAAAAATATTTGTTGTCAGTGGTGTGTTTAATAATTTTACAAGAACTATCTAAAGGTGTTTGTCCTGAGTAAATCACACAAAAGTTATTAACCTAAATTCCATCCCATTAAAGAACCTATATGGCAGCATTGATTCAAAATCACATAAAGTTAGTAAAGCTAAGCACAGGAGTTATTAAGACTTAAGACAGCTCTGTTGGTGTTTAACACTTGATATACACAGTAACAAATGGAACTTGCTAATAACATCCTAAAATATAGATTATAATAATCCAATGCAAGTAATTTAACGGATTAATGCTGAGGTGTATCAAAGATGCAACACCAGGTATGAAAATGAGCTACACATTGCATTCACATGCAGATGAAATATGTGTGCTACAGCAACGTTAAACATACTGGCCAGACTTTAAATAATTAGTTGCAAGGAGTCAAGCCAATGAAAAGTGGGAGAGAGATAGTTTAAGGCAGTGTAGTAAATTGTTCCATTTTTGCAGGTAATCTAAATGCAAACTAGAAGCAACTTATCATGAGAATGGATTTTCCACCATCTGGTCAAATAACAGGGGATTTGTCTCGTGGCAAGCAAAGAATAGAATGATGTGAGAAAGATTAGCGGACAAGTCTTACAGTTGGCTAAAATGTATTTTGTGCAAACAAGAACAGATGACGCCTCAACAATTACACCTGTCAAAAAGTCCAGAAAGCAATCCATCTCTGAAGAGCCCAGTAGAAAGCAGGCAAGTTCATAGAAAAATGAATTTTTAACAATTGCCAAAGAACACGTTGATGCATGAAAATTTAAAAAATTCTGATATCAAGTACTGATAGCACATTTCACCTTCACTTGATTCGAAAACTGCAAGATTCACTCAAACACTGAGAATAAGTTTAAAACATCATCTTTGAACTGAATTAACACTATGACAAAACCATGTTTTTTTAATGGAATTTTAATGGTTATTTACCCAATCCGGGTATAGAGGAAGTTGAGCAGGCTACGACCTTATTCTTTGGAGTGCAGGAGGATGAGGGTGATCTTATAAAGGTATATAAGATCATGAGAGGAATAGATACAGCAAATGCACAGAATCTTTTACCCAGAGTAGAAGAATCAAGAACCAGGGGTCATAGGTTTAAGGTGAGGGGGGAAAGATTTAATCGGAACTTGAGAGGGACCTTTTTTCACACAAAGGGTGATGGGTATTTGGAACAAGCTGCCAGAGGAGGTTGTTGAGACGGGTACCATCAAAACGTTTAAGAAACATTTAGACAGGCGCATGGATAGAACAGGTTTAGAAAGATATGGGCCAAACGCAGACAGGTGGGACTAGTGTGATGGGGTATAATTTATTTATCTCTATCATGTTACCTATTAGCCTCCTTCCCTCCAGGAAAAATAAACCTATCCTATCCAATCTCTCCTGATAACTCAAGTCCTCCAATCGTTAATATCTTTGTGATTTTTTTCTGCACCCTCCACAGCTTAATCACAGACATCATCCCCGAATCATAGTCATAGCTAACCAATTGAATGCAGCATTTAAACACCCTTCTTTCCAACTCGTCCATGCTGACCAAAATGCCTAAAGCCCCTGTCCCAATTACGTGTCTTTGGCACGCTAATTACGCAACCTCGTAGTCGCGCGAGACGGTCCCGCGAAGGTCGCGCGCGATTTCATGTACCCGCACTGCCGTCTGTAGCTCATGACGTCATTTGAAGATGGACACAAAATGCTGGAGTAACTCAGCAGGACCGGCAGCATCTCTGGAGAGAAGGAATGGGTGACGTTTCGTGTCGAGACTTTTCTTCAGTCTGAAAGAAGGGTCTTGACCCGAAACGTCACCCATTGCTTCGCTCCAGAGATGCTGCCGGTCCCACTGAGATACTCCAGCATTTTGGGTCTATCTTCAATTTTCTTGGCCCCGCTCTGGGAGTAGAAGTGGGGGCGGATCCAGACCGCAACGACCATGAGCCCCAGGCTGAGCTTAGCGATCATTTGCCTGCTTCTGCTGCTGTTGGAGGTGAGACGTTGCGTCGTGCCAGGGTCTTGGGCCTGTCCCACTTTGGCCGTCAGTTACGCGACAGGCTGTTGGCACGCGAAGATTTCGTTCGCTACAAAATTTCGGAACCCTGCGCGATGTCGCGCACAACTACATACCCCTCCGCGCTTCTCAGTGGGATTGGCCCCCCGCGGCCATACGATGCCCCTGCGCCTCAACGCGACCACGAGGTTGCGTTATTTGCGTGCCAAGGACACATAAGTGCGACAGGCCCTTAACTAAGCTAATCAATTTTGCTGCTTCTGGTCCATATCCCCCACACCTTTCCTATCCATATGCCTGTATAAGTATCTTTAAAATCTCATAATTGTATTCACTTTTCCACTTCCTTGGCACCACCATGTGGGAAAAAGTGCCCCTCAAGTTGTCTTTAAACCTTTCCCTTCTCACCTTCATGTTCACCAGTTTTTACTCCACTACTCTGGGAAAAAGACGGTGAATGCTCACCTTACACATACCCCTCATGAGTTGAAATACCTCTGTCAGGGTCACCCCTCAGCCTCCCATGTTCTGGGCAAAAAAGACCCAGGCTATTTAGCCTCTCCTTATAGCTCAAACGATCCAGACCCATCAACATCATCGTAAATCTTTCTTGCACCCTTTCCAGTTTAATGACATCCTTTCTAGACCAGGATATGGCCCATTTTTAGTCACGTGTGTGACCAAAAATATGAACAATTATGGAATGCATCTCTTCTAATTCTGAAAGCATTACAGGTACATTACAGGAACCCAACTCCTGTACACAAACTGACTGAAGAAGGCAAGCCACCTGGTACGCTGATCTGGAAGGTTAGATCATATGGGTGATGAGGCCAAATGCTTCCTTCACTCTGTCCACCTGTGCCACCATCTTCATCGAACGATGGTGCCTGCATCCCTCAGTCTCTGTTCTACAACACTTCCCAGGATTCTACAATTATAGTGCATGTCCGACCCTGGTTTGTCATACCAAAATGCAACATTTTGCATTTATCCAAGTTAAACTCCATCCACCATTCCTTTGCCTATTGACCCAGTTGACTGTAATTTTAGATAACCTTCTTTAGTGCTAACTCCACTATCAATTTTAGTGCCATCCACAAAAACTTACTAATCTTGCCAGCTGTATTCATGTTCAAATCATTAATATAAAAAATGACCGAGTACTAATCTCTGTGGTACATCAATTGTTAGTCTCCAAACTTAAAAAAACAACCTTCTACACCACTATTTCTTACCTTCAAGCAAATGATGTATCTAGTTGGTTAGCTCACTTGGTGTCCAATGTGATCTAACCTTCCAGGCTAGCCTGCCACGTGGTACCTTTTCAAAGGCCTTGTGGTAGGTATGTTACAAAGCTTACCTTCAGCGGCGCTGCAATTCTGCCACTGGCCGTGTGCGCGATTTTGGCGCATTTGAGTGGGGGGGGGGGGGGGGGGGGGCGGGGTTAAAACGGGGTTTTTTTTCCGACCTGATCCTGGATTATATTTGTTGGAGTGCAAGATGTTGCTAAAGAATCGTTCCTACGGCCGTTCTGTCCGTTTTTTTTTTTTTAATTCACCCGACAAGTTAATCGCTGGAATGATTTTAATATCAGCTTCTGAAGCCGCCAATACCGACAATGGGGATGGATTTTATGGAGGACCAGGTAAAAGAAAGTAGTTTATTTTTATGTATAAAACTGTTTCTTAAGATGTATTTAATTCACATTTTAAGTTGCGAAACGGTGATTTAGTCCCCGAACGAACCGGCAGTGTATTTGCTGCAGATATGGGGACTAAAAACACCGCATCCTGAACGTTCCAAATGGTCCCGTTCCAGAAAATCCCACTCGCAAGCTGATTTAAATGGCCATTAATTTACAGGTATTAAACATTAAATTATTTCCATTTGGCCTATAAACCCACGACAATGAGATTTAAAAATTATGTTATATTCTGAATTCTTGTGTGAATGTTATTTGGACACTTAAGCTATTTAAAAATGTTAATCTATTCATAAGAAATGGATAGATGTTTAGATCTAGTAATTGAATTTTGCAATTAGCTACAATTAGGTAACTAACTAATTATATGCTTTAATTTCAATTCATCTAAGTAAAATTGTTTCATATTTGTTTCAGAATGCTTCAATCTATAATAACTGAAAATTTCTTTCAGTTCTCTTAAATGTTAAGAAAGTTATTGGCTTTTAAATGTTCTCGATCACAGCTTTTGTGTTAAGTCAATGAAAAAGCAATGAGGAACAAGATGCCAATTTCCAAGTATGAAAATGGCCATAACTTTTTTAATACTGAAGATATGAAAGTGAATTACGTGTCAAATTAAATTTCTTTTTATGCTTTATCTGATGGGATAAATTAAAGACTTAGTTTTTTTTATCTCAAAATTTTGTAACATTGCTACTTGTAGACAATGTCTATTGCACAGCTCTCATCAGTCTTCTTGGGCTCCTCTTCAAAATTCTCAATCAGATTTGGGATATTAGATTTCCTATGCAAAAAAATTGTGCTGTCTATCCAATATCAGTCCATGCCTTTACAAATGGGTCCTCTCTTGCAGAATCCCTTCAAACTAACCTACCCACCACAGTTGTAAGGCTCCTTTTCTATAGTTTTTTCTTGCAATATTTCTTATAGAGGCACAATATTAGCCACCCTGCAGTCTATAGCCACCTGACATATGGATATTGATGATACAAATATCTGTCGGTGGCCGCACAATTTCTTCTGTAGCTTCCCAGAATGCACTTGATCAAGCACCAGCAATTTATCCACCTTAGTGAGCCTTAAGATCTCTAGCACCGCTTCTGTAATGTGCTTCCATGTCTTTCTCCGCAGTAAATACAAATGAGTAATATTCATTTAACACCTCACCCATCAACAGCATCTCATGTTCAGCAAAAGTAGGCCAATCGGCCCATCAAGTCTATTAGGCTATTCAATCATAGCTGATCCATCTTTCCTTCTCAAACCCATTCTCCTGCTTTCTCCCCATAATCCCCGACACCCTTACCAATCAAGTATCTATCAATTTCCGCCTTAAAAATATCAAATGCGTTGGCCATCACCATATCATACACAAACCTGGCCACAATACCTTCAATTCCCTCATCCATATCATTGATAAAAAACATGAAGAGTAGCGGCCCCAGCACCGACCCTGGTGGAACACCGCTGGTCACTGACAGCCAACTAGAAAAAGCCCCCTTTATTCCCATGATTTGCCTTATGCCATTCAGCCAGCCTATCCATGCTTGTATCTTCCCTCTAATACCATGGGCTCTCAACTTCTTTAGCAGCTTCACGTGTGGCTCCTTATCAACAGCCTTCTGAAAATCCAGGTAAACATCCACTGGCTCTCATTTGCCAATTCTGCTGTTAACTTCCTCAAATAAATCAACAGATTCGTCAGGCAAGATCTCCCCTTCACAAAACCGTGCTGACGTCAGCCTGTTTTATCAAGTTTTAACAGGTATTACCATCTTCATCGGTTGGGCAGGTGGACTGAGAATTGGTTGATGGAGTTTAATACAGAGAAGTGTGAGTATTGCATTTTGGGAAGTCAAACCAGGGCAGGACATTCACAATAACAATTATAATAATAATAATAATAATAATAATAATGGATGGGATTTATATAGCGCCTTTCCAGATACTCAAGGCGCTTTACATCGCATTATTCATTCACTCCTCAGTCACACTCGGTTTTGGTGAGCTACTTCTGTAGCCACAGCTGCCCTGGGGCAGACTGACGGAAGCGTGGCTGCTAATCTGCGCCTACGGCCCCTCCGACCACCACCAGTCACTCATCCACTTCACACGCAGGCAGAGGTGGGTGAAGTGTCTTGCCCAAGGACACAACGACAGTATGCACTCCAAGCAGGATTCGAACCGGCTACCTTCCGGTCGCCAGCCGAACACTTAGCCCATTGTGCCATCTGTCGTTATCTGTGAATGGCAGAGTTCTGTGGCTGTTGCAGTGCAGATGAATCTAGAAGTGCCTATCTAGGATAAGATAGGATAGGACTAGAATATAAAAACAAGATGTAATACTGGAACTTTAAGATATTGTCTATCCTGCTAATTATTTCTCTAAGAATTCCAACAGATTTGTCAGGCAAGATCTCCCCTTCACTTAACCATGCTGACTTCGGCCTCTTGTTAAGAACTGAATTTCTTGTTAAGAACTGAATTTCATTCCTTACCAGCAGAGTTACCCCACCCCCTCTGCCCATCAATCTGTCTTTTCGATAGGATGTGTAACCTAGGATCTTTTCGATAGGATGTGTAATATCTCCACACATATTTGGCCATGTTGGTCTTCAAGAGACCCCATTTTCTCCCTTGTTACTAGTTTGCCCTCAATATACTTCTAGAATCTCTTTCAGTTCTCCACATATTCCTCTTTTGGCCTCCTAATTTCCCTCTTCCACCCCCTTTACTCCACAAGAGATACACTTGATCCAAGCGGTCTATACCTTGACATATGCCTCCTTCCTTTCCTTAAAAGAAACCTTAATAGTTCTTGTCTTCCATAGTTCCCTATTCTTACAAGCCATGTCCTTCACTCTAATGGGAATCTGCTGGCCATGCACTCTCCCCATCTCATGTTAAAACTCCCCCCACTTACCAAATGTAATTTTAACTGCAAATAGTCTCCCCATCTATTTCTGAAAATTCTTGTTGAATACAATCAAAAATGGCCTTGCCCCTATTTAGGACTTCAATTTTTTGATGAGCTGTCCTTTTCATTAACTATTTAAAAACTAATGGTGACTAAAACTCCCCACTAAAGTTTAAACACTTCAGTCACCTGCCGTGCCTTATTTTCCAAGATGATATTGAATTTTGCTCTTCTGTACTCGGCCCATCTGATTGAGAAAATGTTCCTAAATATTCTTAATCACACCCGTTCAAGCCCTTCGCACTATGGCAGCCCTGGGTTATATTTGTAAAGTTTAAATCCACATATTTTATAGTCCTGGCATTCTTGCAGATATCTGTGATCTATCTACATACTTCCTTTTCCGACCCCTGTCGACTATTGGTCATCAAAGTGATAACTCCCTTCCATTTATTCTTGTTAGGAAATGTAAATGATGAACTGGGTCATGAAATATTCTTCTAACTATAGTGTCCAAATACTCTGCTTTCTAGTAATGAAAAATCAGCTGAATTAAGTATATTTCTATTACTTCAACATCATTGCGAAAAGAATTCCAACGCCAAATACAGGGAGTTACATATAATGTCCTGGTCAATATAATCTATCCATCGATAATTAGTCAGTTATTTTATTGTCCTTCATGAGACTTTGAGGGTGCAAACTGGATATTGTGCTTCTCTACAAAACAGTGAAGTCTGGACTTAAAAAATAATGTATTAACTGTGACTCCATGGGACATCAGTGACCATTGAAATCACCATATAAGTATGCTTCTGTAGGAAGGAACTGCAAATGCTGGTTTAAACCGAAGATAGACACAAAAAGCTGGAGAAGCTCAGCGGGTCAGGCAGCGTATCTGGAGAGAAGGAATAGGAGATTCCAGTCGAGGCTCTTCTTCGGACCTGATAAAGGGTCTTGAGCAGAGACGTCACCAATTTCTTTTCTCCAGAAATGCTGCCTGACCCATTGAGTTACTCCAGCTTTTTGTGTCTATATAAGTATGCTTGTTTTTTCCATGTAGTTCTCATTTTAACACAGACTAGTAAGGTAGGAGTTGGTTCTAGTTCATAGGACACTGGTGGCCATACTGAGGAAAGTGTGACCTGTTCCACTGAGATCGTCTACATCTTAATCGTGCTAGGTCCAAAATTATAACACACTGCATTACTCAAGAGGTAGAGTGCATTGTTAACTAAATAATGGGAAAAGGATCAAAGTTGAAATGTAATGAATCAACCAAGAGATAAGAATGTAGAGAAAATTACTGATATGAAAAATGATAAACACTGTGACAGAAAGGGACACATCTACGAGTAAATCAGTAGATAAAGCAAGAGTTTACAATACAACAGATGAAGAGGACTAACGGTTCCATATCCAAGTACATACAGCATTTGAAACAAAGCTGAGGAACTGAGAGACAAAGTGAAGTAAATAAATATGATCTAATGGTTATCTGAGATATGGCTCCAGGTCGCCAGAGCCTAAAACCTCAGCATTTAAGGGTACATGACACTTAAGAAGGGCAGGAAAACAGGAAGAATAGTAGCTCCATTAGCTAACGATGATCTTGGACCATAAGAGAGGTATGACGTCAGTTCAGGAAAACAGGATGCTGAAGAGGTTTGAACAAACAAAACCAAATTATTTCTTATAATATGAAACTCAAGTGGATAAGTCTAGCCTTTTCTCATAAGATTGCCCACCCAATCCAGCAGTGACGGAAAACCCGGGGGGTCCAGAGGGGACACGTCCACCCCATGTTTTGGGGGGTGGGGGACATCCCCCCCAAGTTTTTGTGATCCCGATTTTAAAATCGCCGTTTTTAGCGCTGGATTGAGCCTCCGAAGCCTCGCGCGTGTGTGAGAGTGTGCGCATGCGCGCGTGGCCACCAAAAAATGGTGTCCCCCGTCCCCTCCATGTTTTGATAGTGAGTTCCGTTCTTGCAATCCAGGTTCAGTAAACCCATGTTATAACAATAGACAATAGGTGCAGGAGTAGACCATTCGGCCTTTAGAGCCAGCACCGCCATTCACTGTGATCATCCACAAACACTACTTTGTTCCTGCCTTCTCCGCATATCCCTTGACTCCACTGTCTTTAAGAGCTCTATCTAACTCTCTCTTGAAAGTATCCAGAGAATTGGCCTCCACTGCCTTCTGAGGCAGAGAATTCCACAGATTCACAACTGTATGGGTGAAAATGTTTTTTCTCTCATCCCCGTTCTAAATGGCCTACCCCTTATTCTTAAATTGCGGCTCCTGGTTCTGGACTCCCTCATCATTGGGAACATGTTTCCTGCCTCTTAGGTGTCTAATCCCTTAATAATCTCATATGTTTCAATAAGATCTCCTCCCATCTTTCTAAATTCCAGTGTATACAAGCCTAGTCGCTCCATTCTATCAACATATGACAGTCTCGCCATCCTGGGAATTAACCTTGTGAACCCTACGCTGTACTCCCTCAATAGCACGAATGTCCTTCCTCAAATTTGGAGACCAAAACTGCACACAATACTCCAGGTGTGGTCTCACTAGGGCCATGTATAACTGCAGGACCTCTTTACTCAACTCCTCTTGTTATGATGGCCAACATGCCATTGGCTTTCTTCACTGCCTGCTGTACCTGCATGCTTACTTTAAGTGACTGATGAACAAGGACCCCCAGATCTCGTTGTACTTCCTCTTTTCCCGACTTGACACTATTCGGATAATAATCTGCCTACCTGTTTTTGATATCAAAGTGGATAACCTCATATTTATCCACATTAAACTGCATCTGCCCACTCACCCAACCTGTCCAAGTCACCCTGCATCTTCAGAGCATCCTCCTCACAGTTCACACTGCCACCTAGCTTTGTGTCATCTGCAAATTCGTTAATGTTACTTTTAATCCCTTCATCTAAATCGTTAATGTATATCGTAAATAGCTGCGGTCCCAGCACCGAGCCTTGCGGTACCCCACTAGTCACGGCCTGCCATTCTTAAAGGGACCCGTTAATCTCTACTCGTTGTTTCCTGTGTGCCAACCAATTTTCTATCCATGCAAGTACCCTAACCCCAATACCATGTGCTCCAATTTTGCCCACTAATCTCCGATGTGGGACCTTATCAAATGCTTTCTGAAAGTCCAGGTACACTGCATCCACTGGCTCTCCCATGTCCATTTTCCTAGTTACATCCTCAAAAAAGTCCAGAGATTAGTCTAGCATGATTTGCCCTTCGTAAATCCATGCTGAATCGGACCGATCCTGTTACTCCTATACAAATGTGTCGCTATTTCATCTTTTACAATTGACTCCAGCATCTTCTCCACCACCGATGTCAGGCTAACAGGTCTATAATTCCATTTTCTCTCTCCCACCTTTCTTAAAAAGTGGGATAGCACAACCCTCCAATCCACAGGAACTGATCCTGAATCTATAGAACATTGGAAAATTATCACCACTGCGTCTATGATATCTAGAGGCACTTCTTTAAGTACTCTGGGATGCAGACCATCAGGCCTTGGTGATTTATCAGCCTTCAGTCCCATCAGTCTACCCATCACCATTTCTTGCCAAATGTGAATTTCCTTCAGTTCCTCCATCACCTTAGGTCCTCTGGCCACTAGCACATCTGCAGGGGAGGAAATCGCTATCAAAACATGGGAGGGACACATTGGGGGGGGGGGGGGGGGGGGGGGGGGGGGGGGGGGGGGGGGGGGGGGGGGCACAATTTCTTGGTGGCCATGCGCACGCTCATGCGTGCACGTGCGCGTGCACACACACATACACATGCGATGCTTTGGAGGCATCAGCCGTGGGCCCTGTGGACGGTAACATTGGGATCTGACCTGGTTGGTGAGCGACACAGAACTCCAGCAACAGCAGCTTCGTCCGCCCCGAATCGTGGGGCTTGAATCGGCCCGTTCGCGGCCGATGAAAGGTCTCGCGAACCGGTCGATTCAGTCCTTAGAAATCGTCTGATACCCGCTTGAATCTTTCAAAAGGTACAATGTGATAAATAACACTGAAAACAAATAAAACTGAAGCAAATAAAGGCAAACAGAAGAACCAACCTTGGAGGGAAGGAGAGAGGGGGAGGTTGGGGAGGGGGGGGAGAAGGGAGGGAGAGAGGGAGAGATAGAGAGAAAACTAAATAACGCGAGTGATCGTGAATGAGGGACTTACCTGTAAGCCAGCCATGAAACCCGTTCGACCGGAGCCCTTAATGACCTGACCCGTTTAAATCCGATACCCGTTTAAATCTTTCCCATCCACCAATACATCCAATGAGTTCAAATGGTAATTGTACCCGCATCAGACAGCTTTAAGAAATTCTCCGTGAATACCTTCAGTAATACTTGAAGGTCAAAACACAATTGGTGACACAATGTGTTAATACGATGTTAATAGAGACATTTAACAAGTGCTTAACAGTGACAAATAAAGTCTCGCGGAAAGCGGAGATTTTAATAGATTTTTTTTCACCGAATTTCAAAACCTGGATTACAAAACATTCCCCACCTCTCAAAACATGGGTGGGAAGTGTCCCCACCCCCCCCCCCCCCCCCCCCCCCCCCCCCCCACCACGGGATTTCCGCCCATGCACATCTGGGAGATTGCTTATGACTGCCTTCGTGAAGACAGATCCAAAGTACCCGTTCAACTCGTCTGCCATTTCCTTGCTCCCCATAATAAATCTACCTGTTTCTGTCTTCAAGGGTCCTGCTTTGGTCTTAACTAACGTTTTCCTCTTCACATACCTAAAGAAGCTTTTATATTCCTTTATTTTCTTGGCTAGCTTACCGTCGTACCTCATCTTTGCTCCCCGTATTGCCTTTTTAGTTATCTTCTGTTGCTCTTTAAAAGATTCCCAATCCTGGCTTCCTGCTCATCTTTGCCATGTTATACTTCTCTTTTATTTTTATACTGTCCTTGACTTCCCTTGTCAGCCACGGTCGCCCCTTACTCTGCTTATAATCTTTCTTCCTCTTTTCTTCCTGTGTTCCTTCTCTTCTTAAGTGTCATGAACCATATAATCTGTTATTACCAATTGTCTGCTATAACCAAGATATGTATTATAATTTTGTGTAGTTGAAATAAAGGACTGCAGATGATGGTAAATAGGCAAAAGGACTGGAGTGCTGGAGTAACTTAATGGGTCTAGTGTGACCTGGGTGAGGGAGGGTGACTAATTCTCCTCCCCATTCACAGATAGATCTTTCTGACCAAGGTCTCCTCCATTGTCAGAGTGAGGCTAAACGTAAATTAGAGGAACAGCATCTCATATTTCACTTGGGCAGCTTACAGCCCAGTGGTATGAATATGGAATATTGATTTCTCTAACTTCAAGTAACCCCGGCATTCCCTCTCTCTATCCCTCCCCCACCCAAATCGCACTAGCTTCTCGTTTTCACCCAATAAACAGCTAACAATAGCTTTCCTTTATCATCATTACTTTTTTGCATATCTTTCATCACAACATTATCATGTATATCTCTCTTATCCCTAACCAGTCTGAAGAAGGGTCTCAACCCGAAACGTCACACATTCCTTCTCTCCAGAGATGCTACCTGTCGCGCAGTTACTATAGCTTTTTGTGTCTATCTTAGCCATGATATGTATTGTCCACACGAGGCCGAGGCAAGTACGATAAAAGCATTTAAAAGGCATTTTGACACGTAATGAGAATGGGAAATTTTAAAAAGGACTAGACAAAGTGGGACCCGTTGGGTCCCGTCCCTTCAATACGCGGTTGCGGGGGGGAGGGGGTGGCTTGCGGTGTCACTAACACACACTATCCAACACACCCCACCAACACTAACACTAACCACCTCCACACACACTAACCACCCCATTGATATATTAAAATTATTAATTCACTCCTTTTACCCCATCCCCCGCCCTATCCACTCACGCATAGCTCCCAGCTCGCAGGCACGGCAAGAGAGGGAGGGGGGGTAGAGAGGGATACAGAGGCACAGAGAGAGACACAGAGGCGCAGAGGGGGGACGCAGAGGGGGGACGCAGAGGGGGACGCAGAGGGGGACGCAGAGGCACAGAGAGGGAGGGGGGAGGGAGGGGTGGGGGAGAGAGGGGGGTGAGAGGGAGCGTGAGGTGGGCATAGAGGGAGCGTGAGGGGGGCATAGAGGGCATGGGTGACGTTTCGGATCGAGACCCTTCATCTGCACCCTTCATCTCTTCAAGAATTGTCCAATTCTAGGCCACCATTATTTCATCTCCAAACTATGGGCCACACCAAGGCCCTCTGTTTCTTCCTCGAACAGATACCTAACCAATTTTCTTCTACTAACATTCTCCTCTGCCTAGCAGACATTGTCCTCAGTCTCAACAACTTTTCTTTCGACGACTCTCACTTTCTCCAAGTTAAAGGTGTACTCACAACATGGGCACTCACATAGGACCCAGCTATGCCTGCCTTTTTGTTGGTTAACTTGAACAGTCCTTGTTCCAAATGTACACTGGCACCAGCCCTCAACTCTTTCTCAGGTACATTAACAACAGCATTGGAGCTACCTCCTGCATCCATGTAGAAGTTGCTGATTTTGTTAACTTCACCACTAACTTCCACCGTGCCCTTAAATACAAGACGTACACTTTATATACAAACACCTGAACTATCTCCGACAGTTTTCTCCCCTTTCTTGATCTCTTTGTCTCCATCACAGGGGACAGACTACCAACTGGTGTCTACTATAAACCTACTGTCTCCAACTCATCTGCTCCCAAGATATCCATTTGTAGACATCCGAGATGTCCTCAGTCTTCAGTGAATGTGGCTTCCTTCCGGCTGTCATCGATGGATCGCTCATCCACATTTAAACAATAAGTATAAAGTACCATGGCTATATTTATTTTTCATACTTGGACAAATTTTAAATGGTGCAGACTTAACAGAAAACCAGTTACATCAGTGCAATGGTATTGCTGCGGAGCACGTATTAAGAAAAAGGATTGCAAATTATCTTCACAGCAGCAATGAATTAAATGTTTTTTGTATATAAAGTGTACGTCTTGTTTCCTGTAACCTGATAAGATTTTAGTCTAATAATTGCTTTCAAAATAATCCTGAGGCGAATAGGACTTGTTACTGATAAGCAAATACCTGAGCTCTAGAAATCTAGATTTGCTGTTACAGATGTACCATCATACCATATCTTTGTGGAAGCACCTAGTCACTATTTGCCTCATAATTCCATTGCATTCAACCGTTAAATTCCTGTATTTGCATAGTAGATACAAAGTAAATTTACCATTGAAATTAATCAAATTCTCTCTTTCTCTCTCTTCCTTTAGTTCTCCAACTCAAACCACACACTAAACTGAAAAGCAAAGATATGCAGATGATAGAAATCTGAAATAAGAACAAAAAATTCTTGGAACACTCAATAAATGAGGCTGCGTCTTTTAATAGAATTAACATTTCAGGACAAAGCCCCTTCACCTGAACTGGAAGGAAAATAAGTAAATTATAGGTAGACACAAAATGCTGGAGTAACTCAGCTGGACAGGCAGCATCTCTGCAGAGAAGGCATGGGTGACGTTTCGGATCGAGACCCTTCTTCAGTAAATTATACTCGGGCATGGTTATCTACTGATTTGCTATCTACAGAAGCAGCATACTCGCAAGTTTGGTTCTGGTTGCCGTCTTAATTTAAACATTTGCATACATGAACACATTAAGGAACCAATAGTTATCTATATTGTCTGCATGGTAATCAGTTTCCAGACCATTTGTGTCATGACTCGACATATCATTTACAAATAAATTGATTTCTTATGATATTGCAGACATTTTGGACATCCCATCATTTTTGCATAACATCTTAAGATATCTTGAAATGATTTCAACAAAAATTGAGGTGATTGAGTTGAAATAGCACGTACCCTAATAAGCTTTGAAATGTTTGAGTATTTATTTTGGCCAGATGATACAACCGGTGTGCAAGATATAACACTAAAATTGATAACAACTGTATTTAAAAAGAGTTAACAATAATCATCCGATATAAATAGCGGTAACTACAACAGTAAGAATAAATTCTATTCAACCCATACAATCCCATAAATTGTGTAGTAGAGTGGACTAGTAAGGCAAGAGATTTTAACATCTATATAATTAAAAGTCTCATCTTAGAAACATAGAAAATAGGTGCAGAAGGAGGCCATTCGGCCCTTCGAGGCAGCACCGCCATTCATTGTGATCATGGCTGATCGTCCCCAATCAATAACCCGTGCCTGCCTTCTCCCCATATCCCTTGATTCCACTAGCCCCTAGAGCTCTATCTAACTTGACTACTTCCTGTCTGCACTGTATATTGATTTTAGAAAAAACGCTTCATATATTGCTATGATTTTTTGGCCATTTTACTCAGTCCTCCTCTGCTGAGCAGGCCCCGAGGATTTTTCTCATCGATGAAAAATAAAAAAAGTTGTGAGTGTTTAAAAAACTTGAGGTCCTCTCGCCTGTCAATCACAGCGATGAAGGTAACACCCCTTCCGGGGGTGGGGGGCATGACTATAAAACCCCAGATGCCTGGACGTGACTCAGTCACTCTGCAAGATTGCGAGGGAGAGGCCACGACTCTCATTCTAAGCTGCGAATCAACTGAACTGTGAGTCTGCAATGTACTTGCAATAAATAATTTGTTAGCCCTTAATGACAATGCCATGAGTTGGCCTGCTGTCCTGCCTGTGCTTGAAACTGCAATGCTTTATTACGTCCGACTGTGTTGGTTCAAAAGTCCCGCTCATTTCGTGACTTCCGCTTAGTGGACAGGTCGTGCTGATTGCGTAATTTCCGGTAAGTGCAGAGGTCACGATTGCGGAAGTTCCGCGGACTGCGGAAGCCCCAAAGTGAAGAGGCCGCACTCAACCGTGTGAGTATTCAGGAATGTTTACTGCCATATATATGGTGTGTGTCAGTGAATATGTGTGTATGTGTTTGTGAGTGTATGTGTGCGTGTGCGTGTGTGTGTGTGTGTGTGTGTGTGTGTGTGTGTGTGTGTGTGTGTGTGTGTGTGTGTGTGTGTGTGTGTGTGTGTGTTTGTGAGTGTAAGTGTTTGTGAGTGTTTGTGAGTGTATGTGTATGTGAGTGTATGTGTTTGTGAGTGAGTGCGTGAGTGCGCGTGTGTGAGAGTGGTCTCAGTGGCCCACAATGTCCATACTAGCGCTCTGGAAACCAGTCCCTTCGGCCCACACCATGCTAGCACTCCAGAAAGCCCCCCACTGGCCAGTAATATTGGAATGGTGGAGAGGTGGAATATTGCGTTGGGGGACCAGCCCTTCCGTGTGAAGCTGGGACCCAACGGGTCCCATTTAGTCTAGTAAATATTATAAGATACAAAGTGCTGGAGTAACTCAATGGGTCAGACAGCATCTCTGGAGAACATGGACAGGTGACGTTTCAGGTCGGGACCCATTAATAGGGTGATAAATAGGAGGGCCTGATCTCCTGCTTTATCAAGCCCTACAGTATATCACTCTAGGACTGGATCAAGTTTAGCAGTATGATAAATTGTATTACCAGATCAATAGAGTACGTGTAAGTAATGGGTTAAATATTTGCAAACAGTCACATTGTTTGTTCTGCCTGAATAAGCTAAACTTGCAAAATTAGAAGCTGTATGGCAAGAGAGATCAGGCAAAGGAATAAAACAAGATACAATACAAGGTGATCACGGTCCAAATTACGTAGATTGTGGTTAATGATTGGCCATGAGCCAAGGATAGGAGTCTGGCAACCAAATACAAGGAGACAAGCCCGCAAAGGTTGGGATTTCACATTCAGGCTGGGTTGTTAGCGATGCCCAGGAGACAACAAGTAAGACTACCTGCTCACTTAGATTTGGAATCCCTCGGGCTTTGTTAGGTATCTGCCTTGTTTGCATGAGTAATCTTCTAAGAGAGTGTGGAAAAGAATAAAATAAATTCCAAAATCATCATCAATGTTTATGAACTTTATGTGGCAATACAGCAAGTCCTGAGAATGTTGTGTTTAACCATCATGGTGTTCTAGGCAAACCATACTTCCCATCCCATTCCACCTACATCCCTCCTCTTCCCTCGAGCTTTACATTTAATTCCTCGATCGAACCTCTTCTCTCCTTATCATCACCTTATTGTCATTAGTCCCCTTTTGTCACCGTTTTGTCTCCCTTTCTTCGCTAGCCTTTATCCACCCATCTACCAAATTCAAATAGTCGAAAATATATTTATTTTTACATGTAACAAACTTTTAGACTATAAACTGAAGCAATCTCAGATGGAGAAAATTGCCAAATGTGGATATTCTAAGTGACAGCATTTGCCAAGAAAAAGCAAGAGTTACATTTTTCTTGTCAGATGCCTTCTTTCGAAAAAGAAGACTACAAAAGAAGAGCGAAAAATACTATAAAAAGTTGTGACCACTGCCCAGTCCATCACCGGCTTTGACCTCCCCACCGTCGATGGGATCTATCGTAGTCGCTGCCTCAAAAAGGCAGCCAAATTCATCAAGGACCCACACCATCCTGGCCATACACTTAGCTCACCACTGCCATCAGGAAGAAAGTACAGGAGCCTGAAGACTGTAACGTCCAGGTTCAGGAACAGTCTCTTCCCTACAGCCATCAGGCTATTAAACACAACGAATAAGCTATGAGCACTGAACTGTAAAAGATTATATTATTATTTGTTATTTGCACTATATTTGTTGTTTATTGAACTTTTTCTTCTTTTCCCGTTATGTACAATGTTTACATATTCACATATTCTATTGTGCTGCAGCATGTAAGAATTTCATTGTCACTCTTGACTCTTTCAAAAGTGTCCCAAATGTCATACACAATAAACTGTTTGCTTCAGATGTTTAAGAAATATTTGTTGTTTTTGAAATGTATTCTGAGGTGTTCAATTATTTGTTAGTTACAAAGACTGAAAAAGACCACTCTGCACATTGGTATAATCTTAACATTATAGAACATTTATTACTCATATCTCACTAACAGCAATTATTGAGTCCTAGAGTTGAGCCTAGAATATGTCATCAGATTTCAAGATGAAACACATTAGAATTGAATAGTACATAAAGGAAAAATAAAAAAATAAGATGTTGAGTGTTGCTGTAAAGATTAATTTCAGGATCAGTATTCCACAGATTTGGAGGGTGAAGTGAAGGGGGTGGTGTGATGAAGGGAGACTTCAGACCATGGATAAAATTGCAGCAATTTCAGAGCCTTGGATGATGTATTGTGGGTTGTGGAGGCAGCAGACAAAAAGGTAATTGACAGCCAGCAAACAGCAATATAGCCATGCTCTTGAAAGACTAGACTGTCCAGAGAGTACCAGATGATCTCAATGAGTCATAGTCATACAGCATGGAAACAGGCCTTCGGCCCAACTTGCCCACACTGACCAACATACATCTATGTTCATCCCATCTATTTGCATTTGCCCCATATCCCTCTGAACCTATCCTATCCATGTACCTGTCCAAATGTTTCTTAAACGTTGCGATAGTATCTGCCTCAACTACCTCCGCTCATTCCACATACCTATCACCATTTGAGTTAAAAAATTGCCCCTCTTTCTCCCCTCATTATAAATCTATGTCCTCTGGTTCTTGATTACCCTACTCTGGATGAAAGACTCACTAAGAATGAAGAAAAAATATTTGCTGCCTGGAGTCACAACTCACATAAAATGATGATGATTATGGCGTTTAGAGACATCGTCTCAGCTCCAGCAAATAACAGCAAATGGTTCAAAGGGAACTGTCCATGGTCCAATCATCTTCATATTTTCTCCAAAATAAGATCTGAAAGAGGGATCACAAGAGAGACTAGAGATGTTAGAATCAGGAACAAAAAACAAACTGAAGAACTCACTGGGTCTGCTATTCATTCCTCCCTTATATGTTTCCACTTATCACTTATCAGATTACAATATCTGCAGCTTCTTGTGTTTCCACTTGTCACCATACGACCTTTGTCTCTACTTCCACCGTTCCCACTCCCCACCTTGCTTTATCAGCCAACTTTTTGCTCTCTCCTTATGTAGCAGCCTAGCACCGACCAGCCACTGTCTCCCAGCCACTGCAGCCTGTCAGCTCCTGCCACACTCCTTCCACTCACTTCTTTATATAGGCCATCTCCTCTTCACTCTTGGTCCATGTAAATGACGCAGTCATTCTCACAAACATGGTACAACAGAATTTTATTAAAGAACACTTACAGTACTCAATAGCATGTTTTTTTCAGCTGTGCAGCAGCAAACAGACTAATAGCACAAGCTGGGTTATGGTAATATGAACCGTGTAGTGGGCAGAGCTTCTAATAATAAAGCTCTACAATTGGTTCATGTGGAGACCCGTGGGGTAAACATGGCGAAGCCGGCGAGCGGGGCGCCGAACGTTGTGGTGAGGACGAAGGGCACGGCCAGTGGCTGATCTGCAGCAGCAGAGCGCGAGGGAAGAGACAGTCCGACAGTAGAAGGGTATGTCAGACGCGTGGCTTCTGGATACGAGACCGCAGGAAGTGGTTCCTTCACAGGAAGGAAATGTTGACGGTTGCATCTGTAAAGGCCGCCGTCGGCGCTCACCAGGTATGAGCGCAGCTCCTTGGCAGGGCTGTGAATGTGACCCAAACGGCCATAGCCCTTGTCGGTCTGAAGGCGAATAACTTGCCCACTGGAGAAAGGTTTAAGTAGTTTGCTGGACTTGTCGAAAGATTTCTTCTGTGCATCGCGTTTCAGTTGGAGTTGTTTCTGGATGAAAGGAGGTGAACGGACCTGTGGCTGCAACAGCTGCTGGGGCATGGGCAAGGCAGCACGAGTCTGCCGAGACATCAGGTGTTGGGCTGGAGACCCCAGTATTGGGTTACGGGCGATGTGCCTTAAATTATGCAGATCCAAGAATACTTCGGATTTGGCAATGTGTGAGCGCTCCATTAATTGTTTGGCGCTACGGACCATCCGTTCTGCGAGTCCGTTGGAATGTGGAAATTCAGGACTGCTGGTGACATGGCGAAAATCCCACCGTTGAGAAAAGTTTTTGAAACACTGACTGGTGAACTGACTGCTGTTATCAGACAGGAGACGTGCAGGGGCGCCGTGAACGGAGAAGTGGCGTGACAGCTTTTGGATGACTGCGTCGGATGTGATGTTTAGGAGTAGGTCAATTTCGAACCAGCCCGAATACGTGTCAACGAGAACCAGATGGTGTTTTCCCACGCCACTCGAAAATGTCGGTAGATCGTGGACCACGGCAGAGGAGGAACAGGGTGTGAGAGCAAGGGTTGTTTCTGTTGGTGTGGCGTCAGGCTGTTGCAGACAGCGCAGGCTTCGACTTGTTCACGTATATATTCGGTCATACCAGGCCAGTAAAACATGCTCTTTGCTCGTTGTAGGGTTGCTTCCACACCGGGGTGGCCCATGTGGACGGCAAGTAGTTGTCTTGAAGAACAGCTGGGATGACTGCTTTGTGAACCTTGATTATGACCCCGTCCTGTAGCACCAGTTCGTCGCGAACCATGTGACATGAGCCACGCCGGATGACTGATGACAGTAGTTGTAGAGTTTTATCTGCAGCCGTTTGCTCTGCCAGGCTGCTTCAGCATTCAGTAGGTACGTACGACACCATAATTACCATGAACTGGTCTTGTTCTGAGAGCTGTTGTTCGCAGGTTTTGCATGGGGCTCTTGATAGCGTGTCGGCTATGTGCATGTCCTTGCCCTTTTTGTAGACTATAGCAAAATCGAAACACTGTAACTGCATCATCATCCGCTGCAGACGGGCCGGAGCGGCATGAATGGGTTTGTTCAGAATGGTGACTAGCGGCTGGTGGTCTGTTTCCACGATCACGGACTTGCCAAAAATAAAGTCTTTGAATGGCGTGCAGGCAAAAACCACAGCAAGCAATGCCTTTTCGATCTGGGGATAACGTTGTTGAGTCTCAGACAGGGTGCGGGAAGCGTAAGCAACAGGTCTGCAGTCACCTTCGGTGGAAGTCTGTAGGTAAGCAGCACCGTTCATATTGGGATACATCACATGTGAGCGTCACCGGCAACTTCAAAACAAAGTAGGCAAGGGTTGGAGCACTGGCCAGTTGCAACTTAAGGATTTCAAAGGCTGTCTGGTGCTGTGGGTACCAGGACCAGGCAGTGTCCTTGTGAGTCAGTTCCCGCAGGGAGGCAGATATATCGCTGAGGTAGGGAATTAATTTCCCCAAGTAGTTGACCATTCCCAGGAATCTCTGTAAACTAATAACGTCAGTGGGAACTTGCATCTCGTTGATGGCAGTGGTCTTGGAGGGGCCATCACTGGTGAAGACGTACCGATATAGTTGACTTCTATGACACAAAATTTGCATTTTAGAGGGTTGAGCCTGCGATGGATGTCTTTAATATGGTCTAGTATATTTTTCTTAATTGGCATCTTGTTCAGCCGTGTTGCGTCCGGCAACGAGAATATGATCGACAATGATGGCCCGCAAATAATTGATCCATTGTGCGTTGGAAAACTTCGCTAGTAGAGTTGATGCCAAAAGGCAGCCGTAGGAATTTATAACGGCCGAAGGGGGTGCCGAACATGGTGAGATTGGACCAGTCAAGGTCCAGCGGGATCTGCCAAAACAAACTTTTAGCATCCAGAACAGAGAACACGGATGCACTGCCTATCTGAGCAGCAACTTCCTCTACTGTACGCATCGGGTAGTGTGGGCATTTCATTGCTGTGTTTTGATCTCAGGGTTTGATGCAGATTCGGATTTATTCCTCTTTCTTCTTTGTTGCAACCACCATGGTGGAAACCGTCAGACGGGTCAGTGACAGTAGCAATGACATCCAGGGACACCATCCACTGGAGCTCATTGTATACTCTGTCGTGCATAACATGCGGAATACGGTGTGGTGCTCGGACCACAGGTAGGACGTTTGGATCAGTGGCGATGTTGTACTTGATGGGCAGCTTTCCAAGCTTGTCGTCAAATAGTTCTTTGTATTGTGAAAGTATCTGCTGAGTGGAGCCCTCAGTGGGAGAGATTTCATGCACAGCAGGCCCAAAAGTAACCAGTACTAGATCCTGGCATGCGTTAATGCCAAGAAGAGTTGCAGAATTCCCACTGACAATGAAAAACTTCAGATTGTGGGCTTGTGACTCCAGGCGGCAATTCAGTTCAGTTTCTCCAAGTGAGAGCAGTTCCCCTCCCCCATAGGCTTGCAAAGTGGCCATAGTGTTTGTAATACGTTCGACATTACGGATTTGTTTAAATTCAGATAAAGACATGACATTGCATTTAGCACCAGTATCTATCTTTGCAACGGTGATGTTAATGTTAACAAACAGAGAGAGTTCCGGGTCAAGTTGCTTGTTAGTGGAAGCAAACAGCGAGTTGATGCCTGGACTGTTATCTTCGTGCTCTTGGAGGCGAGCAGGGGATGGCGCCGCTTCCAGCTCCTGGAATTCGTTATCAGTAGGTTCATGTTTTAACAGGTGCACAGATTGCTTTGGGAATGAACGAGCGATGCGTGAGCGATAGCATTTCATGAAGTGGTTCATCTTCTTATAGTCGTGGCAAATTTTTCCGTAAGCAACGCAGAATTCGCGACCTGGAGCGTGGAAGCCGTCACAGTTAGAGCACCGTTCGATAGATCTGTGAGGCTGTCGAGGTGGTGTGTGGGGTTGTGAACGCCGGTTGCATTAGGAGGTGTCGGTAGCATTGACACTGTATGAGGAGCGTGGCCCAGAGCCCAAAGACTTTGTGTGAAAACTAGTTAGTTCAGCAATCCTGCAAGTATGTTCAGCTCAGACCAATGTAAGTTCTGTATCGCGGAGCAGTTCGTCTCATACCTTATCACTAAGCAGGCCTCCTACCAGTTTGTCGCGGATGAGATCCTCACACAAATCCCCGAAATGGCAGCGTGCAGCCATGTGTTTTAAATCACTGATGAAATTTTTAACAGGTTCTCCTTGCTGTTGGTAGCGAGCAAAAAACTTAGTAGGTTCAATTATGGAGTAACGAAGGTCACACAGCTGTCTGAACTTAGCGAGTAAGACTGCAGGGTCATCAATAGTTTCAGCAGGCACTACAATCTGGTTGTTGTGATCCAAAACTGCATAGTCGAAACGCTCAGCGGGCTTCATTGCTTCAGGGCCAGTGACATTGAGTAGTGTAGAAGCATGCACGTCTGGTGCAGCGTTGCAATGAGCAGCATGAATGTAATGGTTGTAATCGTGCTCAAAAACGCGCCAACGTTCAGCGATGTCCGAGTCAAAGATCAGTGGGTCTGAACGGCAAAGCGAGCTGGCCATGGCAGTAATAGTGAATAGACAAGAACAAAGGGGACAAAATAAAAACTGATATACTTAATCACGGAGTGGGTTACGATCCCACTTCTGACACCGTGTAAATGACCCAGTCATTCTCACAAACATGGTACAACAGAATTTTATTAAAGAACACCTACAGTACTCAACAGCATGTTGTTTCAGCTGTATAGCAGCAAACAGCCTAATAGTACAAACTGGGTTATGATAATATGAACCGTGTAGTGGGCCGAGCTTCTAATAATAAAGCACTACAATTGGTTAGTGTGGAGTAACCAATCTATAGTCCAGATGCAGGATCTTGACCCAAAACATCAATTATTCCCTTTGCGTCCACATGCTGCTTGACCCACTGAGTTCGTCCAGCAGCTTCTTTTTTGCTTCTGAAAGAGGGGTGGTTTACTAATGTTGAATATCATTTATAACAGTTAATGAGGAAAGTTTGTGTCAGGAAATATGTAGAAACAAGGAAATGCAAATGTTTTTGTTACTTTTATTTTTTTAAGAAGATACAACGCAAAATAAGGGCCCTTTGGCCGACCGAGTCCGCGCCGACTGGCGACCCCCAAAACCGGAGACAATTTTACTGAAGCGAATTAACTTACAAACCTGCACGTCATAAGAGTGTGGGAGGACCCAGAAAAAACTACATGCGGTCATAGGGAGAATGTACAAACCCCGTACAGACAGCACTCATAATCCAGTTCCATCCTCTCTGGGGTCTGATCTTCGGGGAATGGGCAGGGGCTGGCTCGGTGGCTTCCCCACTACAAGCCGCAGCCTGCCAGGCCTTTGTGGGTCCAGCCATAGCCTGCCAGGAGCTTCTATCTATGCTTGCTTACACATAGTTTAAACCTGTGACTTGTGGTCTTTCTCTGTCAGTTGAACTGGAATAATCCATCATAAATACACCTTTTAATTATTTTATGCTTCTATCAGAATATGGAATTCCTTTTATGCCCGTCCCACTTAGACGACTACAGGCGACTAGGCTGCCGCCACATGGTCACCAAGGTGTCGCCAGTATAATCTCCTCAGTCGCCCAAAGAATCGTAGCGTTTTTCTGGTCACCGCTGGATTTTGAAATGTTCAAAACGACAGTCAGCGACAGTTGGCTTGACGTCAATGAGAGTAGCCTGACGTAGGTGCTGTTGTAGGTTGTAGCCAGGATGACGTAGGTTGTCGCCAGGATGACGTAGGTTGTCGCTGGTGCTGACTTTGGTGAATTCCATTGGCGACTACCGATGTCAACCGGCAACAGGTGCCGGCGACTGAATTGTCTTATCTTGTCGTAGCTTGTCGCGGGTGGACCTAGGTTGTTGTAGGTGTGGTCGTAGGTGGACGTGCTAATGGGGCACCGGTTGTCGGTAGCTTGACTAGGTGGTAGGTTGTTGTAGACATTGTCATTGACATTGTCGTAGGGGGGGTCCATTCGCCGGTTTTTCGGCGACCTACTCCGACTATGACTGTTGCTGGCAATCGCCTAAGTGGGACAGGCCCATTACTTTCCTTTTACTTTCAATTCAGTGGAACATAAAACACTCTCATTTTGGTGTGGGCCTAATCAGTTGTCAAGATAAATGCATTTAGCAGTGAAACATGTAAATTAAAATCTAGATACACATCACCTTCCAAGGAATGCACGTTCCACATTTAGAAGTAGCAATCCAGAAAGAGATTGAAAAATAGCACATTAGGCTTGCAATAGCACTGTTAGGTACTTGTGTTCTTTAGCAAACGAAATAGTCTATCCCTACACAATCTGGCTTACATATGTGACTCTATACCAAAAGCAAGTAATTTTTTTCAAATGCCCATTAAAATTTGTCTAAAACTCCTTGTTTGCAACATTTAAAAAATAATAAACAGACCACTGGCATTACACTCAGATGTCGCAATGCATAAGTTATTGGAAGCATGCTTTCATCTTCAGATGACGTTGAGGTGTTCGTGTGCTTCCTTAACCATAGCATCAATGTTCAAAACATGAAATATTGGAGTAACCCAGCCAATCAAGTAACCTCCATGGAGGGAATGAGTAGGCAACATAATTAGACTGCTTCTTCATACAGTTCTTCACACAATGTGGTTGGTACAGGCCAAATTGTTGGTGATATTTACACCTAGGAGCTTGAAGGTCTTGACCATATCCACCTCACCACCAGATATATAATCCACCCTCCCTCCTGAAGTCTATGACCAGCTCCTTCGTTTTGCTGGCATTGAGGAAGCACTATGATGGGAAAAAACAATTTCACTTTGTTCTCACCGATCAACGATATGAATTCAATGATTCTGAAATGAGTGATGGGCATACTGATGGGCATTTGGTTAGTCCACAGATGACATGTGGGAGTGGTTTAAAGGCCAGCTGATCAAAGTGCAGGATCAACATATTCCAATAAAGAGGAGGGGATAAGGAAGGCATGGTAAGGGAACCATGAGTGACCAAGAAGATTATAAACTGAGTCAGGAAGAAAAAGGAAGCCTATGTCAGGTTTAAGAAGATGAAATCAGACAGGCTTATGAAGAATATAATGTGAGTAAAAAAGAACTCAAGCGGGCAACTAGGCCATGATATGTTTTGATGAGTCAGATTCAGGAAAATGCCAAGGCTTTTTATACTAATGTTTAAAACAAGAGGGTGACCAAGGATAAATGGGGGAATCAATGCTTGGAGTCGGAGGATGTAGGTTAGGTACTAAACAAGTAGTTTCCATCTGTATTCACCGAGGAGAAGGACTTGGACAACAGCGAGATCAGTAAGAATACAAATATACTAGGGCATTTTGAGATTATTGAGGAGGTGGCACACACGGATTTTCGTTGGGCTTTTGATAAGGTCCCTCCATGGTGATGATCCAGAAGATTAAGATGTACGGGATTCACAATGAATTTGAATTCAGAACTGGCTTATTCCATAGAAGGCTGTGGTGGAAGCTGGAGGTGTGACCAGTGGAGTTCCACAGGGATCTTTGCTCTTTGTGATGTATACTGTATATATATGACCTGGACATAAATATAGGTGTCGATGAGCAAGTTTGCTGATGACACTAAATTAGGAAGAGTTACAGTGAGGAAGGCTGTCTGAAAATACAGCGGAATATAGATCAGCTGCAGAAATGGTGAGATGTTGCACTTTGGGAGGTTAAATGTAAGGGGAAAGTAGAAAGTTAATGGCAAGATCCTTGAGCATTGATGTGCAGAGGGATCTTAGAGTCCAAGTTCATAGCCCACTGAAGGTGGCAGCACACGTAGCTAGGGTGGTAAAGAAGGCATATGTTATGCTTGCCTTAATTGCTCGAAGCACTGAATATAAGAGTCAGGAACTCATGATACAGATCTATATGATTTTGGTTAGGCTGCACTTGGAGTATTACGTACAGTTCATGTCACCCCAGTACAGGAAAGATGTGGAGGCTTTGGAGAGGGTGCAACAAAGGTTTATCAGAATGCTGCCCAGATAGAGGGTTTCAACTACAGAGAGAGGTTGGATAGACTTGGATTAACTTCTCTGGAATGTCAGAAGTTGAAGGGAGATGTAGAAGTATATAAAATTATGAGAGGCATAGATAGGATTGATAGAACCTTTTCTTCCAGGGTGGAAATATCCAACACTAGATGGTATTGGTATAAGGTGCAGGGGGGAAAGTTTAATGGATATGTGCAGGGCAAGTTCTTTTAATACGGAGAATAGTGGGGGGCTGGTAAGCATTACCAAAATGGTGGAGGAGGCAGATAGTGACGTTTAAGAGGCTTTTAGATAGGCACATGGAAGTGCATGGATTAGAGGGATATGGATCATTTACAGGCACATGAGATCAGTTTATCTTGGCATCATGTTCAGCACAAACATTGTGGGCTGAAGCACCCATTCCTGCACTTTAGTGTTCTATGTTCTATACTATCCCATTAGAGATGAGGTCCTGTCTTTGCATTGAAGATGCACATCGCTGTATTCTGTGCCACTGCCATGATGGTAAAGATGGATTCATAGCATATGTATAGGTACAACATAAGGTACAAGAATTGCAATCTGTAAACCTGTAGCCTAACATTTATTTCTGTACTCAGTGGATCAAAGTTCCTTCAGCAATTTATTTTTTGCTCAATATTACTGCACCTTCGGTCCCCAGTGTGGCCCTCACTCAATGATTCAAAGAGGCGAATCAAATGCAACTGCCATGCCCAGTGACGAATAGTATTGAACAGTTAAAGGCAAAGAAAAACTGGATCTTTGAACAACAGTATCTCAATAACAGCAGAGTGCAACATGTAAATACAAAACACAAGGCTAACATGTTGCAACCATGTTCAGCCATAAATCCAAAATGATTACTCAAATTCAACCTCCTTTGGTTCCCAAATTGAAGGATTCAGTTTTAAACAAAATTGATTCCTCCCATGATTTCAAGAAATGTCAGGGCTACAGCAAAAACGCATAGTCAAAGTCATAGAGATACAGCATGGAAACAGGACCATTGACCCACAGATTCCATGTTAATCTGGGTTAGATTTACACTAATCTAATCCAATTTTATTTTCTCCATATTGCTGTCAATTTCCCCCAGATTCTACCATGTGCCTACAGTCAAGAGGCAATTTACACAGGCCAATTAACTTACCAACCCTCACATCTTTAGAATGTGGACGAAAAACAAGAGCACCAGGAGGAAACCCATATAATCATAATAACCCATGTAACCACAGGAAGAATTCCACAGTCAGCACCCATGATCAAGATTGAACCCAGGTGCTGTGACATAGCAGCTCTACAAACTGTGCCACTGAGCCAAACAATGTTTGAACTACAGTGTTTCCACCATAACCATGTTTCTATTCACATGTACCCTGTGCAACTACAACACAAGCACCTATCCTACGATTTTAAATTGTTCCATGAAATGAAATTTGCACAAACCAAAGATCAAATCCAATCTGAATAATTATCATCCCATCAATCTACTCTCCATCATCAACAAATGATGAGACGATCAAATTATATTGACTCATTGGTAATCTGCTTCTTTTTATTCAAATTGGGTTCTGCTAGAGCTATTTAGCTCCAGGCCTCATCATAGTTCTGTTCCTAAAGTGGGCCAAAAAGCTGAATCATACAAATCTGGTTACACTGATCCTACAAGGAAGGTGTTTGTAGTTGAAAGTCTATTAACAGTCTCAGGCTATTAATACACATGTTTTTCAAGGGTAACTAACATGGGTCAGTTGCTTCAATGGAAGCGGGAATGTTTGCTGATGATTGCTTGATGTTTAATTCTAATATTTTGAATAATGAAGCAATCGTACCTCCAAGCAGACAGGTCTGGACAACATTCAGACTTCGGCTGAGAAGTAATTAGAAATACTTGTGCTCCATATATGCAAAGCAATAATCATTTCCAACTAGAGTCTACCTGCCTTTCTTCTGTACAGCAAGTTAAGGCAAACGTTGGTTTATAAAAAAAGACACAAAGTGCTATAGTAAGTCAGCGAGTCAGCAGCATCCCTGGAGACCATGGATAGGTGATGTTTTGGGTCGGGAGCCTTCTTCAGACCAAACAGCAGGAATCACAGAGGGGGTGCAGTGAGAGAGGGTCTCACAGAAATCCCATCAGAGAGAAAACTTCTTCGAAGTTAGCATACCTTCAGGAGATTTCAGTGAAGCAAAATGTAGAAACAAGGAACAGCAGATTTACAAAATAATACACAAAGTGCTGGAGTAACTCAACAGGGCAGGCATGGACATGGACAGATGACATTTCGGGGGGACCCTTCTTCCAATCACTGTGCCTCTTCTGTATGCATTGCCAAATCAGCAAAATGAAAATTCTGATATCACCAATAATAAGAAACATAACTGGAGCAGATAATTATTTCCTTCAAGAGGAAGTAAATTACATGCTTCGTATAGTGTGGTGAAAAGAGCTGTACATGGTAGTGCAACTATGGTCTAACCAATGTTTGATAAAGTTGTACCATAACCTACTCATATATTCTGTGCCCTCGCCCTCGCTTATGAAGACAAGTAATTCCTATGCTTCCACCACTTTGTGCCATACGTATTCAAGGTGATAACAACTTCCAATGGGAATCTAACTGGCTCTCCCCTCTGCCTTACTTACCGCTTCCCAGCATATTTTTTCCAAGGGCCAGAGGGAAATCTTCAATGAAAGGATTTTCATCCACACTAAATGTAATATTAAATGAAATTGGGCTGAATTTGGGATCCAGTCTAAGAGATGTCGAATGACAGAAAATCCCCAGGCAATCATAGATAGAAATGTCAAGGCTGGCATTGATAAATGAATCAGACAGGTGATAGCATCAGGGTTGAAACTAGGGTGCGGATAGCTTTTGGAGTTGAATGGTGTTGTCATATCGGGATGCCTTACTGGGCAGTGGGAGTTAAAAGGATCATGTCTAGAGATGGAAACTTATCTTAGACAGGGGAATTTGAGCAAGTACTTGAGCAAGTGCAAGCATGTACACTTTCCAGGTGTAGATGGGTTCCTTGCGTATTTACGATTACAGAAGGAAAATTGAGGACTGTGTAATAGTTGATAAGTCCCTGATTTTTCATTACATTTCATTACTCCTCTCAAAATGAATCAAGTAACACACAAAAAGAGAGTGATACATGATCCTATTTCTAGGTGGATGCTTTTCTTCAGCATTATTATAATTTGACAAGTTATGGAAACTATTTTGAATTGTATTTTGGGATTTTCAGATATGAAATTACAGTTTCAATGTAATTCCACATCACAAAACCAGGATACAGTACTGCTGGTAGGTATTTCATAAAAGGTAATCTACAGGATGAATGCCTTCGCAGTACTACCTGAGAAAGAAACATGGTTGTAGTCAATGGAATACTCTCTACTTATTTTGATGTATACATCTCCAACAACACAAAAACAAGGACTTCAAATTGGTTACAAATGACTAGGCTCAAACTAGCTGACTGGACTTAAAATTGTCTTTGTTTCTGGTACATTGCTTTGCAAATAAATTGTTTCACAAACTCAATTTTTCTCCAACGCTGTTAATTATATTGAAATGAATATATAAAATTAGGTACTGATAGCAGCAGTGGAAGCTTTATTGCACCATTATTTTGAAGGACAAAAATGATTTCAAGTCAGACCTGACAGGTTTTACAGCTAGTTCATTCTGATCTCAGGAAAAAGAGAATGCAAGGATATTGAATCCTAGCATTTCAATATGGAAGTGATTTGCAACTTTATTTAATTTTGGTTTTCTTTCCCTCCATTTGACTTTCAAACCAGAACATGGGTGTGACTATTGACTCTTGAATCCCTTCTCACCGCCTGCTTGTATTAACTGGACAGATGAAAACATCTAATAACATCTCATAACTATAACTTACTTAGTTGACTCTAAAGCTCCTTACATTTAGGAATCTTTCTTTAGCAATACCATGACAGCGTGTGGATACAACATGGAGGAAATTCAAGTTGGAATAACTGTCCACAGTAATAAGCATTGCCAAATTCAGTAAGATCCACACAGAAATTAGGGTCTGAAATTCAGTTTTAGAATCTGTTATTTCATATTACACAGCTGAATATTGGTTATAAAATAATTTAAAGAAAAAGAAACTACATATCACATTATTAGAATTACAATATCCAAGAGGTTGTGTCGTTGCTCCATTTCTCAAAAAAGAAGTAATAAAGAATACATGCCTACAATTTAGGATTTTGCTTTTTGAGTAAGTTGATAATCTCTGAGAATGCAGTTTTTTTAATTTCCTAAAAATATAGACTCAGTGTAACATAATTATGAATATGTCTGAAATTATTGAAGCATAAATTTCAGAACCTTTATGTGAGGGTTTGACTGGAACTATTTTATTTTATTTTTTAAATGATGTGTGATTAGGCAAGATGTTTCTATTCACTGATATATCAAAACAGTCATACTTCATCGAACATTTGAGGGTGATTAAGTTTTAGGTTTATTTCTGTTGAAGAATGGTCAACATATGAAACAACATTCAGAATTTGCAATGGGGAAATCTGCAAAAAACATGATATATATGTTCAGAATATCAAATGGATCTGAGACCTCTTGCAGCTTACCTGATTGCCAAATAAATTTTAGAGAGTTTATATCAACTTTATATTGGGATTTATGGTTTTGGTTATTGTAGAAGATGTGGAGAAGAAGGTAGGCAAGTACCCTGTACATAGAAATGAGTTCAGTCAAGAAATGGAATAAGCACAAGCCTCCTGGATTTTGTCATCAAATGAATGTAAAATGCAATTTACTTTTAGAATCATACTGCATGGAAACAGACCCTTTGGTCCAACTAGCCCATGCCAACCAAGATGTCCCAACTGCCCATGTTGGGTCAATATCCCTCTAAATCTCTCCTATCAATGTATCTGTCCAAATGCCTTTTAAATGTCGAAACGAGGGAGTGGGGAGGTGAGAGGTTACGTAAAATTGGAGAATCCCATGTTCATAGCGTAGGGTTGTAAGCTACCCAAGCAAAAAATGAGGTGCTGCTCCTCCAGTTTGTGTGCGGCCTCACTCTGCCAATGGACGATATTGTGTGACTTACGCCCCAACGGTATGAAAGTCCTAGCCTGCCCAATCTCTCAGGCCCTCAAGTCCTGGCAACATACTCATAAATTCTTTCTGCATTTTTTTCCAGCTTATCAGCATCCTTCCTATAGCAGGGTGACTAAACTGAACATAATTTCCAAATGTGGATTCACCAATGTCTTGTACAAATGTAACATAATATCACAACTTCTATACTTAATACCCTGACTGATGATGCCAATCTATCGAAAGCCTTCTTGACCACCTTATCTACCTGTGACGCCACTTTCAAGGAACAATGGGACCCTTCTTGAGGAAATTCACGTCTCCAATTCATTTAAAGAAGGGCCCTGACCCAAAATGACAACTATGCTTTTTCTCCCAAATGCTGCCTAACCCGTTGAGTTACTCCAGCACTATCTCTAGTATAAGCTAGCGACTGTGGTTCATTATTTCCACATTTTGGCTTACTCCACTGCAAAATCTCCTGAAGTTGGGCCCACTTTGAAGAAGTTCTCTTTCTCTCTCCACCGAGAGTTCTGCAAGACCCTCTCTCACTGCTCTGCCTCTGTGATTCTCGCCTCCAGCTTTCCACCCACCACTCCCCCACCCCCTACTTTCAGAATGAAGATGGGTGCCGACCCGAAACATCACGTATCTTTTTTCTCCTGAGATGATGCCCGACTCACTGAGTTAAGGGCCTGTCCCACTTGGGCGTCATTAGCGCGTCACGTAGATGGCGCGCGAAGATTTTGTACATCGCAAAATCCAGGGGTGCCGCGCGTGACCGCGCATCACTGCCTATGTTACCACGTACCATGCATGCATAATGCGCACCATGCGGCGTAATGCGCACCACGCACTTGTCGTAACGCATAAATAAAGTGCAAATGATGCCCAAGTGGGACAGGCCCTTAACTCTAGCATTTTGTGTCTTCCTTCAGTAACACCCAGAATCTGCAGTTCTTTGTTCCATTCCTCAGCCCACTTGTCCAACTAATTAAGATCCTGCTGTGATTTTTGATAACCATCTTCGCTATCTCCGATACCACCCACTTTAGTGTAATCTGCAAACTTACTAATCATACCTTCTACAATCTCATCTCCACACTCCTTCCAATGTTCCTATAGTGTGTTGAGTAGATCTGTACATGGTACTCCAGCTATGGCCAAATCAGTGTTTCACAAAGTTGTATCATAACCCCAAATGCTCTTAGATTCTATACCCTGGCAAATGAAGGCAATAAAGTAGATGCCTTCCTCGTCACTTTACCCACTTGTGTGGACATCTTCAAGTTTTCCTTTCATAAACCTGCATAGATCCCTGTGGAGCTTTTACTTGTCACAGACCTCCAACCTGAATATTTTCCTTCCACCACAACCTTCTGTCTTCTACCAGTAATCCATTTATGAATCCATATGACATTAGAATTAGAATTACCTTTGTCATTCAGACCTTACGGTCTGAATGAAATTTCGTGCCTGCAGTCATACATACAATAATACAATAATAAACAACAATAAACACAAATTAACATCCACCACAGCGAGTCCTCCAAGCACCTCCTCACTGTGGTGGAGGCAAAAATCTTAGGGCTGCAGTCTCTTCCCTCCTCTTCTCCCTCTGCGCTGAGGCGATACCCCACCGGGCGATGGTACAAACAGTCCCCGGCTCACCGAACCCCGCAAACGGGCCGGCTCAAACACCGCGGCCCGGGGTGGTCGAAGCTGCCGCCCTCCAGTCCAGCGGACGCAGCCGCTGGCCCGCGGCTGAACCCCGGACTCAGGTCATAGCCGCCAGAACGCCGTCCCAGCCACCGGAGCACCGTTCCAGCCCCGAGCTGGATCGCCCTCACGTGAGTGCCGTTCCTCCCTCGAGCTGGGCTGCTCCGACCAGGAGCGCCGTACCTCCCTCGCGATGGGCCGCTCCGACGGGAGCGCCATTCCACCCTCGAGCTGGGCCGCTCCGACGGGAGCGCCATTCCACCCTCGGGCTGAGCCGCCCCGACGGGAGCGCCGCAGCCCCTCACGGGAGAGTCCCAGCCCCGCGCCAAGCCGCCCTCACGGGAGCATCACAGCCTACACGGGAGCGCCGTTCCAGCCCCGAGCCGGACCGCCCTCACGGGAGCGAGCCCAGGGCAATCCCTGACTGGCTCTGCCTCCGGAGTCTCGAGGTCGCCAGCTCCGCCATTAGGCCTCAGCGCAGACGGAGGCAGAGAAGGGGGATACGACAAAAAAAGTCGCATTCCCCCGAAGGGAGAGACAGCAAGCCCTGTTTCAACCCCCCACCACATAAACACAATCTAAAAACCAAAAACTTAACTAGACAAAACGAAAAAAAACAACACAAAAAGTAAAAACAAACGGACTGCAGGCGAGCCGCTGCTGCCAGGGCAGCGCCGCCACTTCTGGACATTAATCCCATGCATCTTAATTTTCAGGGCTGATGAGGGCAAAGTCATAGATGTTGTCTATATGGACTTCAGCAAGACATTTAGTTTAGTTTGGAGATACAGTGCAGAAACAGGCCATTCGGCCCACCAAGTCCATGCTGATCAACGATCACCTATACACTAGTTTTATCCTAGGGACCTAGGGACGATTTACAAAAGACAATTAACCTACAAGCCTACTTCTTTGGAATGCGGTTGGAAAATGGAGCACCCGGAGAAAAGCCACACGTCACAGGGAAAATGTACGAACTCCCGTACAGACACCTGTATTCAGGATCAAACATGGAGCTGTAAGGCAGCAACTATACTGCTGCAGCACTGTGATGCCCCAAAGTAATCCGGAGATGACTACTGCCGCAACATTATCCTTAATCAATAAAGCAACACCCCCTCCCCTTTTACCCCCACCTCTATCTTTCCTCTAGCACCTCTACACTGGAACATTAACCTGCTAATCCTTTTCTTCTCTTAGCCAGGTTTCTGTAACGGTTATCATATCCTATGTACATATGCATGCCCCGAGGTCATCTGCCTTACCTGTCATGCCTCTCGCATTAAAATAAATGCAATTCAATCCAACGGTCCACCCTCGTTCCTTGCCGTGCTCCTGGCTATTCTGTACACTGAACTTCTTTTCATCATTTTCCATACCAACTTTCAGCCTCTCAACTGCCTCAGACCTGTATTGAAAACCACTCCCTGTCAATATAGTTTAAACGGACCCGTATAGCACTAGCAAACCTGCCTGCCTGGATATTGACTCCCATTCATTTCAGTTGTAACCAATCACTCTTGTACAAGTCACCCCTGCCCCAGAAGTTATCCCAATGGTCCAAAAATCTGAATCCCTGTCTCCTGCACCAGTTCCTCAGCCATGCATTCATCTTCCCAATCTTCCTGCTCCTTCCTTTACTCGCACATGGCACCAGGAGTATTCCAGAGATCACTACCCTGGGGGTCCTACATTTTAACCTATAATCATTTTGCAGGTCCTCATCCCTTTTCCTATCCATGTCATTTGAACCAATATGCACAGTGAATTTGGACTGCTCACTCTCCCCCTTGAAAATGTAATTCAGCCGCTCCGAGATATCCTGGACCCTGGCACTGTGATACAACACACTAGAGTATCGGTTGCAGCCACAGAATCTCCTGTCCGTCCCCCCTAGCTAAATGGTCTCTTACCACTGTGGCTCTGACTGACATTGCACCCCGCAGTGCCTCGGAGCCAGGCCCGGTGCCGCAGTTCTGACTACTACTGTTGTTCATCCCCGACGGGTCATCTCCCCAATAGTATCCAAAACGTTTTGAAGGGTAATGGCCACAGGGGGTCATTTGCACTCTCTGTCTACTCCTTTTTTTCTCAAGGTCACCCACCTACTCTCTTCCTGTACCTTAGGTGTGACTATCTCACTATAACTCCAATCTATGAAGCTCACATTCTCCTGGATGATCCTACTCTCCTGGAAGGTCGTCTAGCTGCAGCTCCAGTTCCCTCAAGCAGGCTGGACACAAATCCCACAGGTATAGTCTTCAGGGACAACAGCAGTTTCCCTGACTTCCTGCAGGAGGAACATGGCCACATTCTGCTTCCCATTACCACTGTACTAAAACCAAGAGAAAAAAAGGCACAACAATTACACACAACAGCAGAATGTCCCCCTCTGCCCAACCTCTTTTCACAGCTTCCTCACAGAAGCCTCTTGAGCCAAAACCTCAGTACTTCCCCTCCACACAGCCCCTCTCCCAACATGGCTGATCCCAATAGGCTGCTCCGCTGCACCTTGCCTTTTTTTTTTTTTTTTTTTTTTTTTTAAATCGACTGCCCAATTTTTATCACCAATCTCATCCAATCCCGACTGCTTTTTGAAATCTCCCACTGCTGTTGCAACACTGATATAGACTTAAAGTTCTTTGAATTATTTTGCAACCATTGGTGCTTCAGCAGTTTAATATGAAATTGCATTCCCTAAAATGGAATTTCAGATCCTAATTCGAAGGACTTCTGTATCCAGTTTACTGAATTTGGCAGTGCTAATTTGTATTAAGATTGTTGTTGCATGACAGCGAGGAAAAAAGATTAAATGTTTGCTATCTGAACCAATCACATGAAAATTGATGTTTTTTTAACAGCTGTACATTTTGGCCTACCATCAATATTTTTACATACCAATTAGCAATGGACAGGTTTGAAACATATGCATGGGGTTAAAATGATAAATATTTTAAATAAAGGAGAACCTTTCGTAACCAGAAGCAGCTGACATTAAATCTTTGAGTGGTATATTTTAGGGTTGTAACTCTTCTCTTCCAGTCCTCATTTGCTGAAATGGCCCCTTCTCCAATTAGGTGTACTACAGTCATGAATTCAAGCATTTGCAAATTTATTTTTGAATAGCTTACAAGGTTTGATTTATTGAACAAGTGTAATTTGTAAGAATTACAAACATAACAAAAAACTGCAATATAAATTTCTCCCCTGCTCTCCCTTTGTAGTTATTAAGCAAATTATGAGCAATGCAACATTTCAATCTGATAATTCTAGAGAACATGGAACGGGGCAGCATCTCTGGAGAACCTGGACAGGTGATGTTATTGGTTGGGACCCTTCTCCAGACTGAGTGTGGGGGTTTGAGGGGGGGGGGGGGGGGGGGAAGAAAGCTGGAAGAAAGGCGAGGCAAAACAAAGTATGGCAGATAACAGCCGGACACAAGCAAGTGCTTTTTTTTTCAGATGGTTAGAACAAAGACCAGAGATAAAAGGGTTGAAGAGTACCTTATGCGTTTGGACTAGATGTTTAGGCTGAGTAGTAACAGTTGTACTGATGTAACGTTAATTGTATGACAGTTTTCTCTCTAGCTGCCCTGCAGTGCCTAAAATAAGTTATGAATGTTGTACCATTCATTTTAGAAAGACTTGCCTGGAGGAAAGCTGCACGCATGGAGGGGCCTCTGCTAGTGAGAATATGACAGTCAAGAATGGAGCCATCTTTTCATAATCCTTACTTTACATTTGTCTTCAACTGTGCAGCATATCAAACATTTGTTGGATTTTCATGCGAGACAATTTGCTTATATTTTAACAATTATATTATTTTATAACAAACTTATTTTAGAAATTTTTTTTTTATTTTAACATGTATTTTAGTGAAATAAATTTCACACAATTTAAAAAGGTACATTGTGAAAATATATCAAAATATCAATTAAATAGTAACCAAAAATTTTAGCACTAAGCAACACCAACATATTCATAAAGAAATTGTCTGCCTTAATCTCTCACGTAATTTTGGTTCCAACTGTTTTCATTTATTCAAAAAAGTTTTTTCTTTGTTTAGTAGACCAAAAAGACCAGCAAATGCATGTCTAAAAAAAGGATAGAGATGTATCAAATGAATTCACATGAAAATTGGCTCCAGTTTTTCTGAAATTGGTCGTGGTATTTAAATGGTGAATGATAGAACCACTTTTAAGTTTAAATAATAGCTCATATTTTGAGTTTTTTACTTTGTAATACATTCCAATTGTGTAGGGCTTTAATGACATCACATCTTATGTCATGTTTTGACATCTGTAACAGAACATTTGCACTCGCATTGGATGGAGCATGGATATTATACCTCATATTTAGGAAGGATAGGAAAGAAAGCTGGGAACAATTTGTCTGTGAGCCTAATGTTAGCATTAGGAAAAAGGCTGGAAGAATGTCATAATAGAACACCTGCGCAAAGAGAAAAGTAACCAGAAGGTACACAAAAATGCTGGAGAAACTCAGCGGGTGCAGCAGCATCTATGGGGCGAAGGAAATAGGCAACGTTTCTGGCCAAAACCCTTCTTCAGACTGACTGAAGAAGGGTTTCGGCCCAAAACGTTGCCTATTTCCTTCGCTCCATAGAAGCTGCTGCATGCGCTGAGTTTCTCCAGCATTTTTGTGTATTCGATTTTCCAGCATCTGCAGTTCCTTCTTAAATGAAAAGTAACCAGAATATAGTTTTACAGCTACAGAAAATGTGGAGATAAAAAAAGTGCAAGCCACAATGAGGTAGGTTGGGAGATCGGGACTCCATCCTTAGCTTATGAGAGGTCAGCTTAGTAGTCTGATAACAACTGAGAAGAATCTGTTCTTGAATCTGTTGGTAAGTGCTTTCAAGCTTATGTATCTTCTGCCCGAGGTGAGAAAGGAGAAGTAATGATTGGGATGTACCTAGTCCTTGATTACACAGCTGTTCCCCAATGCAATGTAAAGTGTTGATGTGGTTAATGGGGGAAAGACTGGTTTCTGTGATGGACTGTGTACTGGGCTGCACTCACAGCTCTCTGCAAGTTCTTGTCGTGTTGGGCAGAGCTGTTGCTAAATCAAGCTGTAATGCATCCCAATAGGATTACTTCTATGGTGCATCTGTATGAATTGGTAAGAGCCATTGGAGACATGTCAATCTTCCTTTGTCTTCAGAGGAAGTAGAGGCATCAGTGTGACCATAGTGGCCATATCGTCAATGTGGTTGGACCAGAACAAATGGCTGAAATCATGTGGAATCATGCGAAATCATCCACTTTGAGGTGAACCACTTTGGTGTACAAAGCAGAATGTTGGTAAATGATGGTAGATTGGGAGGTATAGATATGCAAAGGAACTTTGACGTGCTTGTATGCTAGTCAGTGAAGGCAACATGCAGGTTTATTAAGAAAGTAATTAGGAGGGTAAATGATAAAAGTAACTGAATACAGGTGGAAGGAAATGAAAAACAAACTGTTGGAGGAATTTAGTCTGAAGTAGTGCCCAGACCCGAATCATCGTATGTGTGTTTCCCTCCGCAGATGCTGCTTGGCCCACTGAGTTCCTCCAAAGTTTGTTTATTGTTAAAGATTCCAGCATCTGTAATCTCTTGTGTTTCCACAGGAGGAAGGAAGTTTTCCTGAAATTGTAGAGGGCCTTTGGCAAGCTTCAAGATTATTTTATTGTATTACGTCCCATCAGTGAAATTCTTACTTTCAGCAGCAGCGCAAAAGTTTATAAACAAAATACTTAATGGATAACAAGAAAAAAACCCAAGAAAAGGTCAATAAATATATAAACCAATATAGTCCAAAAATAAAACAATAGTCCCTACTGCAACCCAGGCAGTTTGTTGCTCAGAGTTTAAGTTGGTGTTCGTAGTGTTCAATAGCCTGATGGCTGTTCGATGGAAGCTGTTCCTAATCCTTATTTCAGACTAAAATAACTTCTTCCTGATGGTACGTGTGCAATGAGATCATTGCCAGGGTAGTGTGGGTCAGCGATGATGCTGGCGACCTTTTTGAGACGGTGCTTCTTATAGATCCCTTTGATGCTGTGTGCTGATCGGTACTCATGATGGACTGGGCAGTATTTACTTCTTTTTGTAATCTCCTTCATTCCTGGGCGTTTGAGTTGTCAATCGAGGCTGTGACGCAAGCAGCCAATAGGCTCTCAACCGTACACGTGTAGAAGTTCGATAGAGTTTCCGTCGACAAACTGAATTGCATCACATTGTTTTATAAGCACTATCCAAGTCTCTCCTCAGCTTACGAACACAATCAATTTTATTCAACCTTTCCTTATAGGTAATATCCTCTAATCCAGGCAGCATTCACGTTAACCTCTTCTGCACCACTCCAAAGCCTCCATGTCTTTCCTGTAATGGGGCAACCAAAACTGTACACAATACAGCTTAATGCAGCTTAACCAAAGTTTTATAATGCTGCACATTACTTACTCACTCTAATAATGTCCCAACCGATGAAGGCAAGCATACGCTTTCTTTGCCACTATATCTACGTGTTACCATTTTTAGGGTACTATGGACTTGAAAATGTTTTATTCTAAATTTGAGAATCATTTACATTCTGATTCTTCTAAAACTATCAGCATCAGGTTAAGCGCTCATGTAAGGTGTTTACACCTTTGGGCTGTCTATTTTCTGAAAGTCATACAGTTGCTATAGAATCATACGGCATGGAAACAGGCTCTTCGGCCTAACTTGCCTATGCTGACCAAAATGACCATTTATGCTAGTCCCACTTACCTGCATTTGGCCCATAGTCTTCTAAACCCATCTTATCCATATAACTGTCCAAATGTATTTTAAATTATGTGATAGTACCAGCCTCAACTACCTCCTCTGACAGCTCATCCCATATGCCTCGTTAATTTTCACTGCACCCTTTCCAACTTTTCTATAACAGGATGACCAAAACGGAACAAAATATTCCAAATGTGGCCTCACCAATGTTTTGTACAACTGTAACATACTCCACTCCCGGCCTTGTGGCCAATCACCAGGATCGTGGAGCAGCAACCTCATTACCATTGGCAACGTCCCATTGTGATGAGATTGTGGTAGTCGGCAACTTGAGAGCCCATTGTGATTGGTGCAGTGTGAGTGGCATTGTAACATCATCACTGGAAGCTCCTGGAAAAAGGGCTGTCTGTGAGAAGGTGGCTTTGACACTTTTTTTTAACTTTAATCATGAATAACATTTGAAATATTGCATGAAATCTGAAGTGAACCTGATTACGGTGTGGAGGGGAATCAGATATTAGTACAGTGGCAGCAACCTTGTTATCATTGGCAACGTCTCATTGTGATGTCATTTTTAAATGTGATCCATTGTGATTGGATATCTGTGAGATGGCATTGTGACATTATCACGGGGTGGGGGGGAAGATTTCAACCTTCACGTGGTCCGCCCTGTTTCGACGAATGCAATCAACCCGGTGTGCACAATCAAATAAGATCAAATAGAACAAGTTGTCCTACAACTTTAGGCTGTGCACGCCATACGCAAGAAGAAGATAATCACTGGAAGTGCTGCAAGAGTCTGCCACTGAAAAGCAGCACATTTTTTTCGAATTTGACTTTTTTTTTAAATTTTAATCATAAATAACTTTTGAAATATAGCATGAAATCTTAAGTGAAGCTGAGTACGGTGTGGGACCAAAATGCAACCAGAACTTGAAGAGCAGCCCCTTCAGATATTGGTAGAGGGGCAGCAACCTTGTTACCATTGGCAACGTCCCATTGTGATGACATTGTAGCAGTCGGCAGCCAGCTTAAGAGGCCATTGTGATTGGTGCACTGCGAGATGCATTGTGGCATCATCACTGGAAGTTCTCTGTGAGAAGGCTGGAAGCTGTCTGTGAGAAGGCCGTTTTGGCTTTTTTTTTTAAATACTTTAATCATGAATAACTTGAAATATAGCATGAAATGTGAAGCAAACCGACAAGGAGATCATCACTGTGACAAGGCTGGAAGCTGTCTGTGAGAAGACAGTTTTAGCTGTTTTTAAAATTTCAACAATAGAAAATAGGAGCAGGAGTAGGCCGCCATTCAATGTGATCATGGCTGATCATCCCCAATCAGTATCCCGTTCCTGCGAATAATAACTTCGGAAATATAGGTGGCAATGCGACAGGATGATGTTTACCGCCACCATGGGAAAAATGTGAGTAGGATGTGTGAAAATGGGAAGGCTGTGGCCTAGTGTTTGGGAGAAGATAGGAAAACCAGATTGACACAGAGACACATCGTGGGCACAAACAAGACGTAGACTTTTGGTTATATAGAGATGTACCAGCACTCCTAGATCCCTCGGCTCTACAACTCTCCCCAGAGTCCTGCCATTCACTGTATAGGTCCTGCCCTGGTTTGACTTCCCAAAATCCAACTCTTTGCACTTATCTGTATTAAACTCATCTTAACCATTCCTCAGCCCACTTACGCAACTGATCAAAAGATACTACCTGTACTGCAATTTTTCAGACTATCTTCCCCGTCTACAAAGCAACCCACTTTAGTGTTATCTGCAAACTTACTAAACATTCCTTGTGTATTCTCATCCAAATCGTTGATATAAACCACAAACATGGGCCCAGTAACAATCAGTGAGACACACCAGTAGTTACAGACCTCCAGTCTGAAAACAACCCTCCACCATCACCCTCTGCTTCCTTCCATGACACCAATTTTCTATCCAGTCAGCTAGCTCTTCCTGAATCCCATGCGATCTAAACTTCCAGAGCAGCCTACCATGTAAAATCTTATCAAATGCCTTAGACAACGTCTATGACTTTCCCTTCATCAACTTTTTTAGTTACTTCCTCAAAAAATTCAATTAGATTTGAGACATACAATCTGGCACGTACAAAACCATGCTGACTATCCCTAAGCAGCCCATGTCTATCCAAATGCATATATGTTATCTCTCAGAATACTCTCCAGTAACTTGCCTATTATTGACATTAGGTTCAGTGGTCTATAGTTCCCAGGCTTTTCCTTACAGCCCTTCTTAAATAGGAGCACAACATTAGCCACCATCCAGTCTTCCAGCACCTCGCCATATCTAACGAGGATATGTCTATCCCTTCCAAGTGCCTGCAATTTCTTCTCTAGCATCCCAATGTCCTCTGATATATCTGATCAGGCCGGGAAGATGTATCCACCTTCGTACGTCTCAAGACGTTCAGCACCTCCTCGACTGTAGTATTGACTGTGTTCAAGACACATCAATTAACTATCCCAAGTTCCCCATCTTTTTCCACAGTAAATACAGAGGGGAAATACTCATTAAGTACCAATAATGAGGGAACTTTAACCATGAGCTGTAAGAAGGATGCTATGCGGCTGCAGGGTGACTTGGATAGGTTGGGTGAGTGGACATGTGCATGGCAGATGCAGTATAATGTGGATAAATGTGAGGTTATCCACTTTGGTGGCAAGAACAAGAAGGCAGATTATTATATTATTAATGATGGCAGATTAGGAAAAAGGGAGGTGCAACGAGACCTAGGTATCCTTGTACACTAAAAGTAAGCATGCAGGTACAGCAGGCAGTGAAGAAAGCTAATGGTATGTTGGCCTTCATAACAAAAGGATTTGAGTACAGGAGCAAGGAGATCCTACTGCAGTTGGACACGGCCCTGGTGAGACCGCAACTGAAATATTGCGTGCAGTTTGGGTCTCCTAATTTGAGGAAGGACATTCTTGCTATTGAGTGCAGCGTGGGTTCACCAGGTTAATTCCTGGGATGGCGGGACTAATGATGCAAGAATGGATCGAATGGGCTTATATTCACTGGAATTTAGAAGAATGAGAGGCTATGTTACAGAAACATAACAAATTCTTAAGGGATTGCACAAGCTCGATGCAGGAAAAATGTTTCAGATTTTGGGGGAGTCCAGAACCAGGGGTCGCAGTTTAAGAATAAGGGGTAGGCCATTTAAGACTAGGATGAGGAAAAACTTTTTCAGCCAGAGTTGTGAATCTGTGGAATTTTCTGCCACAGAAGGCAGTAGACGCCAATTCAATGGATGTATTCAAGAGAGAGTTAGATATAGTTCTTAGGGCTAATGGAATCAAGGGATTATAGGGAGATACCAGGAGCAGGGTACTGATTCAGGATGATCAGCCATGATATTGAGGGGCCGAATGGCCTACACCTGCACCTATTTTCTATGTTTCTATATGAAAGCATGTTTACTAAACTACACTCTCATTAGTTAGGTGGAAGCAGTAAATGCGGTAAGAACATCGATAGATATATGATTCCCAAACATCAAAAGATTACGTGCTCAGGAGGAGATTACTGCAATGTTATTTATCAAAACACATCAAACTCAGCTACCTCCTGATTTGCGCCAGGATCTGATAGGGATCTGTTTCTTGAACTATCTTGTCAGTTTTAAAATGCTGTGAGTCAACAGAACTTCATAGCAATATACAAGTGACAATACTATTGAGCATGGTTCCCCATTATCCCCAGTTAACACTGTGCCTAATTAGTAAGTTATGACAATCATTTTTGTGCTGAAAATATTTATTAATTGAAATGGTCAACTATATTCACATGAAACAAATTCCCAAATTAACTTATCGATAATTTATTTAATTATGTATCAATTTACTGGTCTGTAACACTTTGTGAGTTAAGTCTAATACTTCAGAAAAGAAAAATCAAACAATTGTGTTACTGCATGTTCATCTGCAGAGTTTCTGCCACATATATAACCAGATCAATTTAAAGAGAAAACAATTATATTAAAAAATTTTATAAAAATGACCATTTTTAAAATAAACACGTTTCCTTCAATCAGTTTCTAAACTAACGAAGATAGTCTCAGATAAAGGAGCTACATCATCACTCAAATACAGACATTTTCTTTCTTATGCCCTTTGCTATCCCCCATCCTCTCTACGACTGAAGATTCAGGGGCAGTTTCTTCCCAGTTGTTGCCAAATTACTTTATCAGTTCTGATGAAAAGGCTTTGACCTAAAACATCACCGTCCCTTTTTCCCCAAATGCTGCAAACTTGCTGAACTTTTCCACCATTTTTTGTTTTTATTTTAGATTTCCAGCATCTGCAGCTTGTTTTTGATTTTCACAATACTTGGTCAAAATTGTTTTCAAACTCCAATTCCAATGTAGACTTCTCATTACAAACCATGTCTGAATTTAATCCATTATCTTATTCCTGCACTAAAAATGTTAGTAAGTATTAATCTGCAGGAGGTGCAGCCTCAAAAAGACAGTCTCTATCATCAAAGACCCACACTTCACGTGGTCCGTTCTGTTTCAACGAACGCAATCAACCTGGCGTGCACGATCAAATAGAACAAGTTGTCCTACATCTTTAGGATGTGCGCGCCATACGCAAGAAGAAGACTACCATTAGGAAAGAGGTACAGGAGCTTGAAAACTGTGACCTCGAAGTTCAAGAACATCTGTTAGTTCAGTGATAGTGTGGAAGCAAACCCTTTGGCCCACCAAGTCCGTGCCAACCAACAATCACCCATACACTAGTATTATCCTACATACCAGGGGCAATTTTACAGAAGCCAATTAACCTACAAACCTGCATGTATGGAATGTGGGAGGAAACCGTAGCACCCGGAGAAAACCCATGCGGTGACAGAGAGAACATACAGATTACACAAAGTCTATCCTGAGCAACTCTACTGCTTTGCCATTGTGACGCCCCTGAAACCACAGGACAAAGGAGACAGTGATCGACTTCAGGAAGCGAAGCCACAGCTCCATCCAAGACCACAAAATTTTGCAGCGAATTGTGGACACAGCCCAGATCATCTCACAAACCAACCTCCCTTCAATTGACCCAATTTATACCTCGCACTGTCTCAGGAAGGCCAGCAGCATAGTGATGGATGAGTAGCACCCTGCCCACTCCCTCTTCTCCCCTCTCCCGGCGGGCAAAAGGTATAGAAGTGTAAAAACACACACTTCCAGATTCAGGGACAGTTTCTTCCCAGTTGTTGTCAAGAAACTGAACCATCCTACCACAACTGGAGAGTTGAACGATTATCTATCTCATTGGAGACCCTCACACTATCTTTGGTCGGTCTTTACCTTGCACCAAACGTTATTCCCTTATCTTGTATCAGTACACTTTAAATGGCACGATTGCAATTCTTACTGCAATTGATTGTTAAATTATGCAATTTTTTACTTACCATTTGGATTGAAGTTCCATTGCAGTTTGGTTTTTATCATTAGATAAAGCACAATTTATCATACCTACATTAATGTTTAGTTTAGAGATACAGCGCGGAAACAGACCCTACAGCCCATCGAGTCCATGTCGACCAGCGATCCCCACACACTAACACCATCCTACACACACTAGGGACAATTTACAATTATACCAAGCCAATTAACCTACAAATCTGTCCGTCTTTTGAGTGTGGGAGGAAACCGGTGGTCCCGGAGAAAATCCACGCAGATCACGAGGAGAACGTACAAACTCTGTACAAACAAGCACCCATCATTGCACATCCATTCCATCAAAAACGGCGCGACTCACGTCGCAGCGGCCTCTGCAGTCTGCCTGTTTTTTTGTTATTTTTTTGTCCCGTTTTAATGTAGTTTTTATTTTTTTGATGGGGGGTGGGTGTGTGTGTGTGTGTGTGTGTGTGTGTGTGTGTGTGTGTGTGTGTGTGTGTGTGTGTGTGTGTGTGTGTGTGTGTGTGTGTGTGTGTGTGTGTGTGTGTGTGTGTGTGTGTGTGTGTGTGTGTGTGTGGGGCGGGGGGGTGGGGGGGTAACTTTTAAAATCTTTCCCCTGCACGGAGAACCCGACCTTTCCCTGTCGGGTCTCCGTTGTCGTTGGGGCCTAGCACTGTGGAGCGGCCTCCAGCAGGAACGTCCTGGGGCTCCAGTCACGGAGCTGCGGAGCTACTCACCATCGTGGAGCTGGCCGAGTCCGGAGCGGGTGGAGCGGTGGTGGCGCGCTGCTGCGACCCGACCCCGGGGATTCGGAGGCTCCAACCGCAGGTCTGGTAGACAGCAACACCGGGAGCCCGCGGGTCCCTGCTGGGAGACCGCTTTTCGGGGCTTCCGCAACGGCGACTTCTCCCGCCCGAGTAGCGGGGTCGAGGATGACCTGGAGCGGGGCCTGACATCATCGCCCGGCGTGGCTTCAACGGCTGCGGGACTTTGCTAGCGCCCGCCCGGGGCTCCAACAACAAGACCCGGAGCGTGGCCTTGCACCACCCGGCGCGGCGTTAATGGCCGCGGGACAATTGTTGTCGCCCGCCGGGGGCTCTGACTTGGGCTCTGACTTTGACTCTGACATCGGGGGGAGAGGGAAGTGCAGGGGAGAGATAAGTTTTTTTGCCTTCCATCACAGCGAGGAGGAGATGCGCTGTGATGGATGTCTGTGTAAACTGTGTTGTGTCTTGGGTCTTTTTTTTCTTGTATGTATGACTGCAGAAACAACATTTCACTTGAGCCTCTACGAGGTTCAAGTGACAAATAAATTGTATTGTATTGTATTGTAAAAATAAAACTTAAGAAATGCCTCAAATTATTTTTATGATAAATGCAACAATAAACAACAAAGAAACAACAAAACATCAGAATGATACACATGTATCATGCAATCCAAAGGAGTGAAAAATAAACTAAAGTATAATAACAAAATAACCTAATGAAGTGGCGTTCAGAGCAAGAATATATGACAGCACCTCTGTGAATGGGATGTGAAAGAGCTGATCAGTTGAAAAGTTTGATAATAGTGAGAAAAAACTATTTTAAAATCGTCATCTGGGTTTTCATTCTCCTGTATCTTTTGCCAGAAGGTAGAAGAGAGTAAAGGAATGGCCAGGATGGCAGGCATCTTCGGCGATACTTCTAGCCTTCCTGGTGCAACGTCTCATGATGATGGACCGGATATAAGGAAGTGATGAGCCTATCATGGTCTAGGCTGTGTCACTACTTTCTGCAGGTGAGGTGGTCAAGAGCAGAACTGATATCCATCCCGTCAGAATACATTCTGAAGCCCATTTGTAGACGTTCGGAGAATCCTCATGGACATGCTGAAACTTCTCAAATGCCCCAGAAAGTACATTTGCTGATGGCATTCTTGATTGTTACATCAATGTGAAGGATCCAGGTTAAGTTGCCTATGTTCCCAATATCAAGGAATTTGTACTTGGATTTAATCAATTATTCATTCAGAAGTTCAATTAATTCCAAATTTCCATGACAGCATTTGTTTAATTAGTGTTAGTATGTTAACAACTGGTTATGCTGTACTATTTCTCAGATTAGTGTTTGCTTAATGAATTTAAGGCATCTTGCAGCCTTTCGTTAATATTTTACTTAGCCCAACCAAAGTGGGTTGGAAATTATCTCCAATGTTTGTATTACATAAAACACACAGTAAAAGCTAATAAAGCCAAATCGGTATGTTTCTGATAATTCTTGCTGCAAGATGAAATACAATTTCTGTAACTTTGCACTTTCATGATGTTTCATTCAACTTTCTTTCAAACACCAAGTTACAATGTTTCACATCATACTTATTCGGTGAACAAATGCAAATAACTTTACCAAAATGCTGCCTAAAACACTTCCCATGAAAAACCTGCATGCCCATCATGGACACCATGTTCTCAGATATGGATCCCTTGCTTGTCCAAAAGAATCTCACTGCTGAATCAAGTCCCCAATAATTTTAGGAGAGCTTAAAAGTACCTCCAATAAACTAGTTCTTGCTTTCTTGTTCAGTACAGTTAAACTGACATGTGTGCATTCTACGTAGAATCATTAAAATTCTCTTTCAGTTTAGAAATTCAGGATGGTGCATCTTGCCAAATGTGTGGCTTCACATATGACCAAAAAAAAGTGATTTTAGGCAGGACAATACACTGCATATCAGTCTCCAAACTTTTCCTTCTTACGACAGGGTACTGCTTCCGATTGATCAGCCATGATCATATTGAATGGTGGTGCTGGCTCGAAGGGCTGAATGGCCTGCACCTGCACCTATTTTCTAAGTTTCTATGTTTCAAGGATGTGCGGTAGTGGAAAGGAATGATCCAATATCCTTGCTACGCACAATAAAATATACTTTATATCTTTTTATTTGAATGCTTTACAAAATACACAAATTATTTTCACAAAATAACAGTATATTGATGGTTATCAGTTCTGCGAATCATAAATAAACTAAGTATAGGAGGCAGCAAAGCTCGACCAACAATAACCAAAAAATATAAAAAGCAACAAATTACAACCACTATATCTTCCAAGAGGATGTCCACTACAGAATATCTCTAGGTCTATCCCTAGAAGTTATTTATTTTGAATTTCCCAACCTGAACATCACTTCAAACACCACTAGCTGACCTCTGCCAAATGCCCCAGTTTGTAGAACACTGTCTTATGAGATCAAGGTACCGTATTTCCCGGCAATGAAGACGCACCTGCGTCGAAGACACACCCCATTTTGAGCCGCAAATTTTGAAAAAAGGCTGGCGGGACATAGAATTCCTCATGCTCAAAAAAATAAAAAATAAAAATAAAGTAAGTAACAATTCAATTTGCCCAAGGCTTCCAGATTCCTCCATTCAGAATGACTGAATGGGTGGGGGATGGAGGGTGACGGCAGGTGGAGAGATGGTGGGGAAAAACAGGAGCACACCGGGACAAGTTGAACCAGTTGTGATCTTATTGAATGACAATACTAGTTCAAGGGACTAATTGAGGTTCCTCGCGCTGACACAGGAGTAAACTCCACCTCCCGCTGTCCTGTTATCCATCGCCCGCTGACACGCTCCACTCTATGATCTTTGCTCTTGAGCTGGTCCCCTCACTGTCCGGTCTCCGAGCCAGGTCAAAAATAGGGATAACGAGAATTTCAAAACTAATACCAACTGCTTTTGTGCGCGTCTGTTGGCAAGGCAGCAGCATTCTTATTCTCTCTGTTATTCTCACTTGACCGACAACCGTCACACATCTCCAAAGCATGTCCCCATGCAAATTTACATTGAAACACACGGACCGGGCAGTGAATGCCATGCAGTGTCACCCAGCGCAGCTAGTGAGGCCATGTCCTGCTCTAGGCGGCAGTCGGAATTTAAGGGTTTGCGGGAAGCGGCTGACATGAGCGAGGCCGGCGAGCGGCAGGAGAGAGGTGTTCAGACGGAGAGCACTGCCAGAGGTGAGCGGACTGGCAGAAGGCGCTGAGGTGGCGGCTGGTTCCGCTGTCCCAGCGGCTGCTCGCAGTCACCCGAGCTCCTTCCTTCCCTGGCCACAATGCGGTGACTCCGCGCCTGGAGCACCGCGGCGAGTGAGTTGCTGGTATGATCCCCGACCCCCTCCTTCTCAACGCTCCTGCCCTCCCCGCAACTTTACCACTGGCGGCCCAGCCAAATTGTGCAGCCCAGGCATGCTGACCCAGGTCAGACTTCCCACAGGCTGTGAAAGGAACTCTTCCCTCCCACCCCCCCAGCAGCACTGCCGCTTCCCACTTTACAGCCGCTTCCCAACAGCTGCCAGCAATGAGGGATAGACTTGGCTATCTTTCTTGGCTAACAACCTAACCTTCGGCCTCCAAGACACAGATACATTTTTGCGCCTTATTTTCGGGTAAAATATAGCGCCTTCATTGCCGGGAAATACGGTAAGTGAAAATTTTAAATTTAAAAGTATCTTATGGGATCAAGGCAAATGAAAAAGAGGTCCTTCTGCAGTTGTACAAGGCCCTAGTGAGACCACATCTGAAGTATTGTGTGCAGTTTAGGTCTCCAAATTTGAGGAAGGACATTCTTGCTATTGAGGGAGTGCAACGTAGGTTCACAAGGTTAATTCCTGGGATGGCGGGACTGACATATGCTGAGAGAATGGAGTGGCTGGGCTTGTATACTCTGGAATATATAAGGATGAGAGGGGTTCTTATTGAAGCATGTAAGATTATTTCGGGTTTGGACACGCTAGAGACAGGAAACATGTTCCCGATTTTGGGGGGGGTCCAGAACCAGGGGCCACAGTTTAAGAATAAGGGGTAAGCGATTTAGAACGGAGATATGGAAACACTTTTTCACACAGAGAGTTGTGAGTCTGTGGAATTCTCTGCCTCAGAGGGCAGTGACAGCCGGTTCTCTGGATACTTTCAAGAGAGAGCTAGACAGGGCTCTTAAAGATAGCAGAGTCAGGGGATATGGGGAGAAGGCAGGAACGTGTGGATGATCAGATTGAATGGCGGTGCTGGTTCAAAGGGTCAAATGGCCTACTCCTGCACCTATTGTCTATCTCAGCAGTTAAAATAAATGATTTCTGAAAAAAAAGACATTTATGTTTTGCTTTTCCTATTTATTCATATTTAAAATAAGAATATTGAAGGCTATTAAATTGATTAAATGTAGACCTGTTAAAATAATTCAGTTAGAAACTCTTTACTGAACAGTTATTGTTCAGGCTGGTAACAATACGTAGTTAGACTTAGCTTAACTATGTGTTTTACAAAGTTGAATAAAAATTTACATTGAAGAAGAAATTTCACAGCACATTTATCTGTTCACAGATAAATATTCCAGAGATCTTATTTTATTTAAAAAAATGTATTTCCAGTTAATATCTTATATTCTATTTCAATGCAATATATAGTTACAGTGAAACAATTTTACAAATTTACTGTAATAGAAAATGCTTGCTATATTAGAACACCTTCAACAGACATTTTAAAGATATACTAACCTAATGAGTTTGGGCAAACTCTGGAACAGTTGTTAAAGTATCATCATCCTTATTAATTTTCAAAACTACTGTGCCATGATAGCAGTCACAGACCTAAAACTACAATTATAGCTTACTATTTTGCAGATATTAATGCTTAGTTGCACCACAAACAAATGTTATTTAATTTTTGTATGCATCAAATGTTACAAGGCTATGCTACTTTAAATAAAATGTGCAATATTCTCATTATTTCCCTTATTTTAAACTAATTTCGATAGTTATGTTATAACTATTTCTATATTTTTCATCTTTATGACAATCACTTCACACTGCTCCCAGGGGAGTCTTTTGCAGGTTAATGTATTTGTGGAAGCAGAATCGCAAAATAAATGACAACTCTTTAAAAATCTCATTAATAAACACATGCAAATTTTTATAAGATTTACAGGTTGTTGGAAATTCACAAAGGAATAATGTCAGAGAACTTGCTGCTTAAAAACAAATAAGATTACCAGACTAATGCAAAAAATACACCTTTGTTAGTCACCTACTTTTACTGAAGCCAATGTTAACAAGGAGATCATACACTAAAGTTAAATTTAAATTTTGCTCCAACAAATTTCAACAATTGGCAAGCTAGGATAGCATAACTGCATAGCTGCATGATTTTCAAATAACATTTGAGACTAAAGAGTTAACATACATCTTACCTTTTAAAAACTATTAAAGTTAATGAAGGATCTCGACCCAACACGTCACCCTTCCTTCTCTCCAGAGATGCTGCCTGTCCCGCTAAGTTACTCCAGCTTTTTGTGTCTATCTGAGGTTAATGATTAATGAGGTCAGCTCTTTATGAATACTTTCTAAATTTCATGACCAGTGGAAATCTGGGATCTGTTCCACCCTACCAAAACCTCTTGATCTCTATGGAAATTATATATAATAGTCGTGCCTGTCCAGCTTGTAAACCTCCGCTTGTCACATTCTTGAACTAGCTGCAAATAAACCTGCAAGAGCAACCCAGTCCCAATAGAAATACCAAATTCCGGGCTGTACAGTAACACAGTGGTATATATAGCTGCTTGCTCACAGCGCCAGAGACCCGGGTTCGATCTATACCTTGTGTGCTGTCCGTGTGGAGTTTGTACATTCTCCCTGTGACCGTGTGAGTCATCTCCGGGTTCTCCGGTTTTCCCACATCCCAAATACTTGCAGGTTTTTAGGTTAATTGGCTTCTGTACATTGTATAGGATGAGAAAGTGGGATAACATAGAATGAGTGTGAACAATGGTCAGCATGGACTCGGTGGGCTGAAGGGCCTGTTTCCACACTGTATCTCTAAACTAAACTAAATTGCAGAGTAATATTGATAGATTAAATCGAGAGGATAAAATTCTGGCACATGGTGTTCAACCTAGGGCATTTGCAAGGTCATTGATTATGGACCAATAAATACATATTAATAGAATTTTTAAATCATGAATAATTAGTGACTGTTGTGAACTGAAGAGCTTTGGGGACGTGATAATGAATTACTAAAATGTAGCAGGCACCAAAAATAATCACAGATACAAATGAAATTTCAGTGTTTATATCCAAGGAGAAAACGCTAAACAGCTGCTTGTAAAACTACATATGGAGTTTTCTGTACAGTTCTGAGTAATGTACCTAAGAGATAATATATTGGTTTTGGACAGAATGTAGTACAAATATGACAATGTCAGATTACTCACTGTTTATTTGTGAGATAGCACAGACATGCATTTGTCACATCAAACTACAAAAGTGCAGAAGTGAAACTTGAAACAAATATTGTTCTTTTAGCATTCAGGAAAATTAAACCCGATGAACATTTACAAATAAACTTAGAGGTATAACTGGGAAAGACATTAAAAAAAAATTTGCTGAAGATGATGCAGTTTTCTCAATTCTTCTGTTACTTTCAATTTCAACAATGTCTCCTCTGCCCTTTACGGTTTCTTATGTGTCCACACTCAGAGATATAAGTATTCTATTACACATTTATCTGTCCAGTCTTGTGAAGCAGTAACAATTAACCCTCCCTTCACAGTGATTGATACAGACTTTGCTTTCAATTTGTTCCACTACACAGATCATGAAATTCAGAAAGCACATATCATTACTGACCTACAGTTATAGAAAGAGGACGATATGCAGCCAGAATTAATTATTAAAAACATGAGAAAACTGTATCAGCATGAAACAATCCATACAGTCATAATGATATATGAATACATTTATTTTACTGCATATAATTAAGACCCTTTTTATTAATGCAAATACAACTAAATTTTAACAAAAAAGTTTTCCTTCATGACAAATAAATGATTTGTTTTTGAACCCAGACAACAAAAGGTCAGTTTAGTAACCTGGAAAAAATTTCAAATGCTTTATTTCTTTCTATAAGGACGAATGTTCAAGTTGGCCATCAGGGGAGTTAGCAATCAATTAAAAAAAAATTAACAAGAAATGGTTCTAACTCTAGTCATTATTCAGTCAAAGTAGACCAGTTAGTACACACGAGTATCCAACTATTCTTTGCTAAAAGCCTTAACTGTACATCTAGTGACAGCTGAAACATCAAAATAATTTTATCATATTCAGGTAAATGTAATAGCTGTCATTTAATTATTAGTATATTAATTACATAATCATATACAGCAAAGCTAACCATGAACAAATATTGCAGAAGGACATAACCGAGACAACAATATGGAATATATCCTTTTAGAAGGTACCTGCAGACTTTCCTAATAAACTTCCATAGACAAATTGTACAAACTATCCTGACTGGGTTGCATCATGGCCTGGTACTGCCATTCCAACGCACAGTAATGCAAGAAGCTGAAACCCAGACGGACCATCACGTGCACAGCTCTCCCCACCATCGAAAGCGCTTACTTAAGGCTTGAAATATTTTATGGCGTTCTGGTTGCTCCATTACAGGAAGGATCCAAAGGGTGCAGAAGAGGTTAACCAGAATGCTGCCTGGATTAGAGAGAATTAGTATGAGAGATTGGACAACTTTGATTGTTTTCTCTGGAGGGTCAGTGGGTGAGGGGACACCTGTTAGAAGTATATAAAGTTATGAGAGACATAGATGGGGCAGACTGTTAGAATTTATCCTATAGAGTCGGGAAGGAAAAAAAACCTTTCCTATTGTAATAGAAGGGGTTTTTAATCAAGCAGGTTACTTTTATCTGTATGATGTTCAGCTTCTTGAATTTTAGTGGAGCTGCACTCATGCAATCAAGCCCATGATGTGCTTTTAGATGATGTTAAGGCTATGTATGAGGTGTCACATCTTCACACCAGTCACATTCACACCCCCCCCCCCCCCCCTTTCGGCTTTCCATGGAGACCACAACTCCTTGGTTCATTTATCCCTTCTACCCAAACCAACACTTTTCCAGTTATTCTCCCCTGCAACCGCAGGAGATGTAACACTTGTCGCTAAACCATCTCCTTTATATCCATCCAGGAGCCCTTCCAGTTGAGACATGCACCTCCTCTAACCTTATCTGCTGCATTCAGTGCTTCTGATGTACTCTCCTTTACATCAGCTAAATCAAGCGTCGATTGGCACTTGCTCTCCACAAGACCTTAAGACATAGCAGCAGAATTAGGCCATTCAGCCTATCGAGTGTACTCCACCATTCAATGATGGCTAAGCCTGCTAGATCTCCCAGTTGTTAACTATTTCCCATACGGCGCATTTTGGCCTCAGCCTCCTCCATTGCCAGATTGACGCCACATGTAATCTGGAGGAACAACACATCATATTCCTTCTGGGTAACTTATAACCCAATGATGTGAACATTAACTTTCCCAATTTTAGGTAACTACCCAAGGTCTCAAATGCAAACATGAAATTGTTAATGCCATCACTAAAATTTTGAAGTAACCTTTATTTGTGCAATTATTTTTACAATTATTAATAAAGTTACAAGATTCCTGAAAAAACCTGTGTCTATTGCTAAATTGTAAAGATATTTATAATACAATTCTGATTAAGCTACAAATAACCACTTCTGAACTGAACATGCTGGGCTTACAGGCGAGCAATGGCTGACTGTAAATGATGAACTGCAATTTTTGGGGGATTTAACCCTCCACCACCCCACTTCTGAGATGGTACTCGTATTTAGCAATGTTTCCCACAAATGGTTTTGATCACCCAAACTCTGCCACATTATGTTGTGTACCATATTTTAAGTAAATCAGTCAAACAGAATAGGATAATCAAGGGATATGGAAAGAAGTAAACATTGCTGAAAGGTCCTGGCTATGCTATGAACGTTAAGGTTTAATGTTGGAACAAATCAGCAGGTCAGGCAACACCTGTGGAAAGAGAAACAGAGTCAACTGTTTCAGGTTGAAGATTCTTCATCAGACAGAGAAAGCGAGAAAACAAGTTAGTTTTAAATTGCGTAAGGGGAACAGGATCATAATGATAAAGAGATTATCTCTGAGTCGTGAGGCCAAAGTTTCCTGGGTAATTCAAATGTTTACAGAACTGTCTGGTTAATCGATTAATGTTGGTTGTTTGAGAAGGACTGTGGTAGTCAGAGGGTTATAACAACTAACATGGAATGAAATAGAAACTATGTTCAGTCTTCACATACATATGGAGGTGACTACACACAGAGTGGTTAATGGTCCATGACGCTCTCTAAGAATGTATGTGCAAGGAGATTGATAATCATTTAATCAAAGGAGGAGTAAGTTCCCAGTACTGACAAATCAAAGTTAGTTTGCTTTACTGAAACTCGATCTCAGATGCCTAATTAAGCAAAAGCAATGAGATGGTAACCATTTAGATAAGAAGCACTCAGACATCTGCAATGTCACCAAGTACCTCATCAAGAGGCAGAAAAGCTGGCCATTCCTATGTTATAAGAGGTAAATAGAGGCCAAGTTTATGACAGGGAAATATATAAATGATGAGGTCTGCTTGGGTCTGCTGGTCACATGGCCAGCAGACCCAAGTGATGAATGGGGATTCTTGCATAAACTATCAGGAGCAATCAAATCTATGCTCCTCTCTAGTTAATTGGCCCAGTACAACCAGCTTGAGTACCACATATTGATTAAAATATTAAATGGAAGATGATGCTGTGACAATCAATAGTCCTGCTGAAATTGGATAAATATGGCCAAAATAAGTCAGAATTATCAATTGGAGAACAAAATGAATAGGAGGAAATGGATCTTGGAAAAGGACTTAACTCACTAACAAATCCTGGAACAGCACAACAATTTGGGATTGCATGAGAACCAACGCTGGCAAGGAATCTGGGACTCGGGGACTAAGAAAAATCACAAGTCTGAGTGAGATCGATAAGCGCATGCCTAGCTGTATGGAATACTGCACAGGCTGCGTGCTTTTGTACTGCCTTTGCAATCAAGCATACCTTCTGCCAGTTGTCAACGATGTGTCTCTAAGAGTGAATTTGGCATCACAGGAGAAAACAGACAGAAGGACACATTAAAGCTGTGAAATGCAGACCACAGTTGTTACTGAAACTTGAAACTCGAAGTATATTGGAAATGTCTAGCAAATCAGACAGCATTTGTACAAAGAGGAAAAAGCTGAGTTAATATGACAGATGGATATCTTTCCAGCAAAAATTGCCCAGTTCTGAGAAAAACAGAAAAAACAAGCTATCAGAATTAGTCGAGTTCAATATTGAATCCCGTAAGCTTGAGCATGCTTAAGCAGAAGGGTCGTTCTTCGAGCTTCCATTGGGCTTTGTTGTAAAAGTATTGGAGACCAAAGACAAATACGTCAGATTGGGAGTGGGAGATGTGACAGGGCCACCTTTGGGGACTGAATGGAGGTGCTCTATAAAGTGTGTCAATTTACAATGTTTTTGTCAATGAATAGGAGGCCACATGGTGACAACTGAATGCTAAATACTGGTATGGAAGAAATACAAGGAAATCTCCACTTCACCTGAAAGGAGTTTTTGGATCCCTGGATGGTAAAAATGGCAACATAAAAGAGCAGGTATTGCATCTCTTGCAGTTGCCGAAGAGATTGCACGAGAAGGGAAGTGGTTAGTGGAGTGAAAGAGCTAATGAGCAACAAGAGAGAAACTCCACCCTACACAATTAATTTCCACCAAGGATCACAGATGTTCAAATCAAACTGGCACTTTGAGATAGTCTGATATCTCCACACTGCAATATGAGCATGTTCTTTAATTCACAATACAACACCAACTCACTGTAAACAGTCATTATCTCAAGTTCTTATTTATCCTATGCATTCAGTGCAGCAAGAAATCGTATTTTTCCATTAAAACATTAAAAAGCACACTTAAACAGCTCATAAATCCTAATCTGATCTTTCTTCACCTTCATTTTCCACTAACCCCATCTTTTACCCCAATTCCACCCTCTGCTGCATTTTCAGTTTACATCCTTTCCCCATGGCCACCCAAAAAATCAATTATCAAAGGCTTCAGACTGATCTCCCAAAAAGTTTCCTCTTGCATGGAATAATTCTGCTACCTCCATCTATATTCCCATTTCGTAAGCCAAGCCTTACCACAGAATATGCATCCTTTCTTCCACCCCTAGAAATCCTGGTTCTTTTCTCTCACCTTCTCTAGATCTATTCAGTTGACAGGACATTGGCCATCTTAATGTTTCCATTCACTCAGTTTAACCACCAGAAATACACACTGCTTATTGAGAAGTGCAGCCTCCATTACAAACAATACCCAGGTCAGGATTGAAGCTAGGGAAGTGCAACAGCAGCATAAACTCTAGTGTACGAACCAGTTCTACTGATGATTCATTCCACAAAAGTGACTCTGAGATGTCCTCCAAGTTCCATAACTCTTACTTCCCCTCTTCCATTGCTGACAAAAACTTTCAACCACTTTACATCTGTTTCATGAATCTTTACTCTCGATTGTTCTTCCAGCTAGAGCAAGGATATGGTCCCCCTAATCCTGATCTTTCACACTAGTGCAATTCACATTTAATAGATCAACCTTCACAATTTCAGCCATCTTCAGTGAGATTCCATCACCAGACACATTTTCACCTGATCTCCCTTTTCAGCATTCCAAAGGGACTGGAAAAAGTAGAACACTAAAATAAAAAAGTGTTCTTCCAACTTCATCACCATTTCTTTCTTCAAACGGAGAAGCAACATATGCTGTTATTCAAAAAATTTTGCTTATAATTTATTATTTTCAGTTGGTGATTACAAAATGATTAAATATTGAATTTTAAAATACCTATGGTTTTCAAGTACGAGACGACATTTAAACGTATATTTAGCATCAATTTTGTATATCAATTTCAAGCCCAATTGGATAACTCATTTCATTTATTTCAATTCTTTCTTCTTAAAGGTTTATAATTTGACATCAGTTTTTGATTCCTCGATCTGCAAATCTTAGTTCAAAATCAAATCATTTGGAGGCGTTCAATGCCTAAATAGACTTTAAATATTTCCTCAAAGTAAAAAATGAGGAGGGAAGTGTTTCCACTCATGATCTTAACAGGCAGCTCAGATTGCGGACTCACCACTTAGTAAAATCACAGGCATAATCCCACATCGTATATTAGACCATCAGTAAAAAGGATGAGCACTCTATAACCCCTTCAGATCATAAATATGCAATAGAAATATTATATGCAGAACAAATCCAATGCATATTTAAGAACATAAAGTGCAGACATCCATTCAGTCAGGGAGGAAATTACATAAATTATCAAAATCCTTGAAATAAAATAAAAAATGTTGCCATGAATTGAAGCAAGTACATGTTAAGTCAGGATGGATTCTGGAACATCTGTGTCATATTTTCATATGCATACATTCTATTATTCATTTTAAACAGAAGGTTAATAGAATGGTGTCACTTATTCCAACAGCCGTATGTGCACCTGTACCTACAGTCATGTCCTGCGCACATATCAAATCGGCCTCACTGAGAGGAAACCCAAGGAGAGACACTGGCCCAGTTGGTCATCTGAACCTGCATGGACCAGGTGGAAAAAATACTTGCAGATTTCATTAACCTCTCCATACTCCAATCTGAGGTTCACACCTCAATTTGGCACTATCATGACAGTAGCTGTCCCAAAGCTCTGACGTCTGCCATCATGAAATGTTTCAACTGGCTGATTGTGGCACACATCAACATCAGCCTCCGGACAGCCTTGACCTCCCACAATTTACCTCTGAAACAGTTCCATACATTGAATTCTCCAATTTCAGGTAATCCTTGCATCCTTTGTTCCCCCCCCTGCCATCTCTATCTCTTTCGCTCCTTCTGATCCACCTCTGGACCTTGCTTTTTTGTTCCCTTTCTCGTAACAATCCTCCAGCCACCCATCACACATTTGCATCTTCATCCTTCTCATCGTTCCATTCATCCACACACTTCACCAACTGAAACCCCTCCCCCATGTAGTTTTGCCTGCCTTTAAATGGCTCTTATCATCACCTTCCTAACATCAGATTTCAGTACTTGAAGTCTGTATGTCCCCACTCATCACCCTTCAGTCTGTCTTCACCTTCATGATCCCCTCCCACCTTTTTCCATTTTTCCTTTATAATGTTCTCCTTATCTGAATCCACATCATCTGCCTAACTTCCAATTACACATCTCACCCTGGTAGGTGCCTTCTAGCCATCATCTTCACCCCTCCTTGGTCCATCTGTCATCTATTGGCCTTTTCCACATCCCTCTTAATCTTTGCCTTAAATTGTCTATCTCCACCCACAGTCCTGATGCAGGATTTCAATCTAATCAATGACACCTTTCCTCCCTACAAACATTGCTCAACCCACTCAGTTCCTCCAGCAGTTTCTTCTTTGCTCCAGATTCCAGCATCTACAGTCTCTTGAGAAAATGGAGGCTCAGCCAACACAATCTTCCCAATACTACGATTATAGACAATAGGTGCAGGAGTAGGCCATTTGGCCCTTCAAGCCAGCACCACCATTCACTGTGATTATGGCTGATCATCCGCATTCAGTACCCCGCTCCTGCCTTCTCACCATATTCCCCGACTCTGCTATCTTGAAGAGTTCTATGTAACTCTCTCTTGAAAGCATCCGGATAATTGGCCTCCACTGCCTTCTGAGGCAGAGAATTACATAGATTCACAACTTTCTGGGTGAATGAATCGTATCTTCAAAATCCCGATGAAAATTGGTTGTTCCTGCACATAAGGTGCTTTCCTTAATCCAGAAATCACATGAATGCAAATATTAAATACGAGAATAAAACATAATTTGAATTCAGCATTGATAGTTGTGAGAGGTAAAATTAAGCCCTAACGCTTATTGGTTTTGTCATCTTCTCTATACTTCTCATGATTGCTTATTAAAATCATCAATCTAGCATTTTATTTGAATGAACAACATGCAAAAGACAGGTCGCAGGGTGAGAGGAGCAACATTTAAAGACGCGAGGGGCAACTGTTTTCCAAAGACGGCGCTGAGAACTCTGCCTAAATCCACAAGAAATTGCAGAGATTTGTAATCATAGTCCTGTCCATCATACAACCCAACCTCCACTACGCCAAGTCTGTCTGAAGAAGGGTCTCGACCCGAAACGTCACCCATTCCTTTTCTCCAGAGATGCTGCTGGTCCTGCTGAGTTACTCCAGTATTTTGTGTCTATACTTAACATTGCCTCCACAAAGTAGGCAACATAATCAAAGCCTACTTACACCTCAGTCACATCATGAGTCAAGAGTGTTTTATTGTCATATGTCCCAAAACGGAACAATGAAATTCTTACTTGCAGCAGCAGATATGTAAACATGGTGGAACTCTGTAAACACCATAATAACCACCCAAAAAAGTTTAGTATATATATGAAAAGAACAAATAAAGAAACAAACAAGAACAGTGCAAAAAAAAACAGTGAGACCTGCTAAGAGTCTGGAACTTGGTTGCCATCAACCAGGGACCCCCTCCGCTGGCGGAGGGCGATGGCCTGGTTGTGAGAGCGGCCGGCTCTTGTCCTACCCCACCAGATGTCCGGGAAGCTTGACTGTGTGGAGTAGTTCCGGCTGAGCTAACCCCCTTCTCAGCCAGAAGTGCTTGTGGACCCATCCCCCTAAATTCTTCTCGGGAGACAGTCCCACACAACCCGAGGAATCTCCTTTATGGACCCCTCCCCCACACCTCCTGAAACTTGTCCACCGCCCAGACACATCCGTCCACAGTTTGTTTTACCATCCGGTCACGAGAGGGACCCCCAGTGGAGGTCTCTTTGTGTAAGGATTCTTCCCTTTTATGCGGGGGGCATGGGGTGAAGGGTACTACACCGAGGAATCCCATGCAACCAACGATTTCCAGGACCACTTGGCACCGTGTGGGGTTGAATGCATCCTGGACCAGTTACTTAATATTTAGTATTAAGAATATTTGGTAACTTTGTATTATGGTGGTGAATGTGTTGGTATTGTTTGTTTTGTAAATATTATTGTTGTAAATAATTGAATACATTTATTTTTGGTATAAAAAGTCTATGTAGTTTGGAGCTCATTTGGAGGTTGTAGCGTTTAATAGCATGAGGGTTGTAGGGAAGAAGCTGCTCCTGAACCAGGATATTACGCGCATTGATCGCTTCGATAGTGGGGAGGTCAGTATCTGTGATGGACTGGGCAATGTCCACCGCTTTTTGCAATCTTCTTCCTTCCTGGTCGTTCGAGTTGCCGAACTAGGCCTTGATGCAACCAGTCAATATGCTCTTTGCTGTACGCCTGTAGATGCTCAAGAGAGTTTTCAGAAACATAAAAAATCTCCTCAATCTTTGATGGACTTTCTTAACGATTGCATCAATGTGCTGGGTCCAGGACAGATCATCAGAGATATGCACGCCCAAGAATTTGGTTATTAATCTCTCTCCACCACCGTCCCGTTGATGAAGACAGGTTTGTTAATTCTCTCTTCCCCCATTTCCCAACAGGCAGAAGATACAATTGCTTGATGGCACAACCACCAGATTCATGATGATGAGGATGAATTTCTGACTATCCAATCTACCTCAGTGTGGCCCATGCACTTTTATTTATTCTGCAATTTCTCTACAGCTGTAATACTACATTCTGTACTGTTTATTGTTTATTTTGCATGACCTGTTGTACTCATATATGACATGATTTGCCTACATAACATGCAAAACAAAGTTTTCAATGCATCTCGGTACCCATTGAAATAATAAACCAATAACAATATAGAAACATCTACAAAAATAGGTTGTAATGGTGCAGACCTCTTCAGGCAGGCCAAGTACAAGCTGGGAAGAGGAATCAGAGCTGCCGAGAAAGGTTGAGAAGTTGAGAAGCGAGTTCTCAGATAATGACTTCTTCAGTTTGGAAGGGCTTGCAAGAAATCGCCAGCTGCAAGAGGAAATCCCACCGCTCCTTGGACAATCATCAGCTGACCAACTACCTGAATTAGTTGTACTGCAGGTTCGATAAACAGATAAACCTCTTCCCCCCCCCCCTCCCCTCCCCAATCAACACTTCACACCTTATCACAGCCTGACTACAGTCTGCAAAGACTGGGCCCTTTCCCTCTCACCCCTCTCCAATCACCACTTAACTCCCACTTGCAGCCTGACCCCAGTCTGAAAATACTAGGCCCTCATCCACCACTCACCCACTCTTTGCTGCCCAACATCAGTCTGGCCACTTCTCCATCACCAACAATAGAAATTGAGGAGGTGGAGAGGCTATTCATAAGACAGAGAAGCCGGAAAACTCCAGGACCGGACAATGTTTCCCCCTCTACTCTCAAGCTCTGTGTCGGAACAACTGGCAGATTACACAGACATTTCCATCCAGTCCCTGCAAACCTGTATTGTCCCTGCCTGCTTCAAAGTCTCCACTATTGTCCCTGTACCCAAAAAGACAAGGATTACTGGTCTTAATGACTACAGGCCTGTCTCACTAACCACTGTAGTCATGAAGACCCTTGAAAGACTTGTGCTGGCCCAGCTGAAAAATATCACAAACCCCCTGCAGGACCCTCTGTATTTTGCATACCGGGCCAATAGATCAGTGGATGACAGTCAACCTAGGCCTCCATTTCATCCTCCAGCACCTGGACCGCCAGGGGACCTATGCAAGGATTTTGTTTGTGGATTTTAGCTCTGCATTCAACACCATCGTGCCAGAACTACTACACTTCAAACTTTCCCAGTTGACTGTGCCTGAACCTTTCTGTCAGTGAATCACCAACTTCCTGACAGAGAGAAAGCAGCATGTGGGGCTGGGAAAGCACATCTCGGATCCGCAGACCCTCAGCATAGGAGCACCGCAAGGCTGCGTACTCTCCCATCTCCATTACTCTCTCTACACCAACTACTGCACCTCCACAGACTCCTCTGTCAAGCTTCTCAAGTTTGCGGACGACACAACCCTGATTGAACTGATCCAGGATGGGGAGGAATCTGCCTACAGACAGGAAGCGACACAGCTGGCGTCCTGGTATCTTTGTAACAACCTGGAGCTCAATGTTCGTAAGACGGTGGAATTGATAGTAGACATCAGGAGAGCTCCTCCCCCTCCCCCCCCCCCCCCCCCCCCCTCGCCTCCCCCCACTCACCATCAACAACACCACAGTCACATCTGTGCAGTCCTTTAAGTTCCCTGGAACCATAATCTCCGAGAACCTTAAATGGGGGGCCACCGTCGATTCCACAGTTAAAAAGGCACAACAGACGATGTACTTTCTACGGCAGCTGAAGAAACACAATCTGCCACAGGCAATGATGGTCCAATTCTACACTGTCATCGTAGAGTCTGTCCTCACCTTCTCCATCATGGTCTGGTTTGGCTCAGCCACCAAGCACGACATCCGGAGGCTGTAGCGAATCGTTCGATCAGCTGAGACGGTTGTTGGCTGCAACCTTCCCCCACCATTGACGAACTGTACACTACAAGGGCCAGGAAGTGAGTGGGTAAGATCATCTCTGACCCCTCTCATCCTGGCAACAAACTCTTTGAAGTACTTCCCTGTTGGGCCTTTTTGCTGCCATCTTAGAAAGATTGCAACCTACAAAATTTACTGCAACTAAGAAAGGTGAATCCCTGGGATCTATAGACCTGTGAACATAATATCTGTGGTAGGTAAATTACTGGAGGGAATACCGAGGAATAAGATTCCCAAAAGCTTAAGCTCTCAAATCCTGACAACATCCTCGCAAATCGTTTATGCACCCTTTCCAGCTGAACAAAATCTTTCCTATAAAAGGGTGACCAAAACTCAACACAATACTCGAAAAGTGGCCTCACAAATGTCTTGTACAACTGTAACATGACCTTCCAACATCTTTACTCAATATAGACACAAAGTGCTGGAGTAACTCAATGAGTTAGTCAGCATCTAGGGAGAGTGCCTTTCAGTCTGAGGGGGGGGGGGGGGTCCCGACCCAAAACATCATTACAAAGTGTAACACCTCATAATTCTCTTAACTCCATTAAGCATTCCTCAGTCCACCTTCCCAATCGATCAAGAGCCTGCTGCAAATTTTGACAACCGGCAGGCCTCAGGGTTCCAAAAACAACCATCCACCAACACCTTCTGGTTCAGTACATGAAACCAATTTTCTACCCAGTCGGCAATCTCTCCTCGATGTGATCTAACTTTCCAGAGCATGTGGAACCATGTCAAATGCCTAGCTGAAATCCATATATACATCTACAGCTCTGCCCTGATCAGCATTTTCAGTCACATCTTCAAAATACAGATTTGTGAGATACGATCTCCCACGTACAAAACCATGCTGACTATCCCTAAACAGCCTCTGTAAATGTACATGCATGTATATCCAATCCCTCATAATACTCTCTAGTAACCTTCCAACCACGAATGTTGGACTCACTGGCCTGTAGTTTGCAGATTTTTCACTGTAGCCCTTCTTAAATATAGCCACAACATTTGTTATCCTCCAGTCTTCCGGGGCGCCTCACCTGTATTTAAAGACGACTCATAAATCTAAGCGAGGGCACCTGCAATTTCCTCTCTAGCTTCCCACAATGTCCTTGGATATATCTGGTCAGGTTCAGGAGATTTGTCTACCTTCATACGCATTAGGACCTTCAGCACCTCCTCCACAGTAATACTGACCAGGAATAAAGGCGCAGACTCTTGTAAATGAGAGAGGATTGTAAAATCAGAGGACATGGGAATACTGGTGTAGGTTTCCCAAAAGGTTAATTTTCGGCAGTACGGAAGGCAAATGCAATGTTAGCATTTATTTCGTGAGGACTAGAATATTAAAACAAAGATGTAATGCTGAGGCTTTATAAGGCACTGGTCAGACATCATTTGGAGTATTGTGAACAGTTTTGGACCCCATATCTGACAAAGGATGTGCTGGTGTTGGAGAGGGACAAGAGGAGGTTTACGAGAATGATCCCGGGGATGACTGGGTCAACATGGCACAGGGCCTGTACTCGCTGGAGTTTAGAAGGATGAGGGGGTACCTCATTGAAACTTCCTGAATAGTTAATGGCCTCGATGGAGTGGATATGTAGAGGATGTTTCCACTAGTGGGAGATCTAGAACCAGAGGGCATAGCCTCAGAATAAAAGGATGTACCTTTAAAAAGGAGATGAGGAGGAAATTCTTTAGTCAGAGGTTGGTGGATCTGTGGAATTTATTGCCAGATTGCTGTGGAGGCCAAGTCATCGGGAATTTTTAAGGCAGAGATTGACATTGATTAGTAAGGGTGTCATGGGTTATGAGGAAAAGGCAGGAGACTGAGGTTGAGAGGAAAAGATAGATTAGCCATGGTTGAGTGGCAGAGTCGTCTCGATGGGCCAACTAGCCTACTTCTGCTCCTATGAACATATTTGTGCCGGTTACTCACACTCCCCCTTGAGAATATCATGCAGCCACCCAGAGACATTCTGGACCCTTGCACCAGGGAGGCAGCACACCATCCTGGAGTCTCGAATGCTGCTACAGAATCTCCTATCTGCCCCCCGAAGATACCCGAGTAATTGAATGAATTTTGAAATGGGAGTCAAGCTACAATATAGGAAGATTTTGCAATCGTAGAAGGGTAAATTTTTATTGGTATTTAAAAGGTTGGTAGAGTGAGAGAAATCTAACAGAATCAAAGCTTGAAAGACCAAAGCAATAAATGAAAGAAATACCTACATTTAACACAGAAAATTGTGATGGGTAAGCCAAGAATAAAATAAGCACTAGAATAGAAATCAGCCATTCAGCCTTTCAAATCCATTCCACCTTCAATTAGAGCCACACCGATACAGTCAGTGATTATTACATTCATTACTACATTTGCCTGAACTATAATTTTAAAATTATACAATCTTGTTCAGTACTCCTCACCCAATCCCAGAAGAAATATAATGCAACTTTTACGTTCTTCAATTATAAATCTGCAGGCATCTATACTTGATGCATACACAATGATTCCGTTTATTTTAAACTACTCATCATCGGCGGTCACTCGAAACAAGTATGACTGTCCTCTCCATAGGGTCGTCTACTTGTAGGTCTGCAGATGTCTGTAGAGGCCGATCCGCAATCCACACACCTTGGTGCAACGTGGCCAGTAGAGACTGCTGGTGGTTGGTAGTCGTCGAGCCCCCTTCTCTCTCTCCTTACGGTGCTGTCGCTTTGTCTCTGCGACACGGCGTAGTTCCATTTCGTGAAGTGCAGCTCCTTCCTGCACGGATTTCCTCCAGGAGTGCCTGTCCAGTGCAATGTGCTCCCAGTTGCTGGATGTGGTGTGGAATTTCTTCAGCCTGTTCTTGATGTTGTCCTTGAAGTGGTGTTTCTTTGGCCATCCGGAGATCGCCGACCTTCCTTCAATTGAGAGTACAAGATTTGTTTAGGGAGACGTGTATTGGATATGCAGATGACATAGCCAGTCCATCAAAGTTGGTGCTGTTCATGTTGGCTTCCTCCAAAACGCTGATGTTGGTGCATTTGTCCTCCCAGCTGATCCTCAGAATCTTTTTTAAGGATCTTTGATGGTATTGTTCCAGGGCTCTCAGGTGCCTGCTGAGGGTGGTCCATGACTCGGCTCCATACAACAGGATGGAGAGGACAACGGCTCTGTAGACCAGCAGTTTTGTTTGATCCTTTAGGTCTCGGTCTTCAAAGACTTTTCCTGAGTCTGGGTTAGGCTCCGCTGGCACAACTCAGGCGGCCTCAGAATCAATGTCAGCTTTTGAGGAAAGAATGCTGTCAAGGTAGGGGAAGAAGTCAACGTTTTCAAGACTGGTGTCGTCCACTTTTATAGAGGGCTGGGTAGACGGCTGGTTGGGTGTAGGTTTATGTAGGACCCGGATATTTAAAGCTAGGTCCATGGCTCTGTATGCCTTGGCAAAGGTATTCAGGATGTCCTTGAGGTCTTCTGGAGAGTGTGCTCCAATGGCGAAGTCGTCCGCATACTGAAGCTCCATGATGGCGGTGTTACTGACTTTGCTCTTGGCCTTCAACCTACTAAAGTTGAAGAGCCCTCCGTCAGTTCTGTAGAGGATTGGGACCACCTGTGGCAGCTCTTCACCAATGAGGTGAAGTATGGCAGTAATGAAGACGACAAACAGGGTGGGTGTAAGCATGCTTCCCTGTTTGACCCCAGTTTCCACAGTGAAGGGCTCGGACTCAGAGCCGCAGTTGCTGAGCACTGTGACCGACATGCCATCATGTAGAAGCCTCAATATTCTGATGTACTTGTCGTGACACCAATACCTTGATAGTATGCGCCTGGCAGTCTACCGAGTCAAAAGCCTTTGTCAGGTCTATGAAGGCCATGTACAAAGGCTGCCTTCGTTCACGGCATTTTTCCTGGAGTTGGCATGCTGTGAATATCATGTTTGCTGTACCAATAAACAAACTATTGTTTATTTTAATCCTCAATTTGCAATTCAAAATATTTACAAATTGCTGAACTACAAGCTCAATAAGAGCATTTGAGATGCTGACGAAAAATAAACTTAAGATTGAAAGTGGAGTGGCAAAACATTGAACAAGAATGGATATAGAAAATCAAGTATCGAAAGAGAAATGATGACAGAAAAAATTGATTTAATTGAAAAAGCTAAAATTAAGACATGAAAAGAAAAATTGTAAATGTTTAATGTGTTAAAAAACTATAACAATAATTTAGGAGAGTGAGTGCAATTAAAATGGATCCTTTTCTACACTGTGTGACTGGTTATGAAGTACAGGTCCAGCACAAATTTTACCAGCACCCTTAGGTCCAGAGTTTTGCCAGGTTATCAGTTTCGCCGGACCAACTCATGGGGGCCGAGATACCGGCCCGCAAAGTCGGTCATGATAGTCGGCAATGAGAATGGATCTGCCGGCTACTGCCAGGACAGTTCCAAAGCCTTGGCTACAGGCGGCAAATTTGACCTGCCGATCAGCCAGGGAAGACCCATTGAAGTTAAAATCAGCTGCCTCACCACATAGGGCCACGTTTTTGGGGTGAATGCCTGGGGTGATTTCAAGTCCGTTCTTGTAATTTTATCCAGATTAAAGGAGGCGCCAGACCACCAGTTGCCGTAAAATCGGTGGTGGACCTGTATATTATTCCCATCAATGTTATCTGTGCATTGTTGGCGTCAATTTTATGTAATGAGTTTAATTAGTAATCAACTTGCAATACGGCATTTTCTTGAAATTTAAGCTAAAGTTGACTGCAAGCTGATACTTTCATAAGACCAACATTGACATGGTGCAAATGGTCCAGGTTTTGATGATTTACACAGTCATACAGTAGGGAAACTGGCCCTTTGGCCCAACTTGACCACATAGACCAATATGCCCCATTGCATGCGATTGGCCCATTTCCTTCTAAACCTATCCTATCCATGTTCCTGTCCAAATGTCTTTTAAAACATCATGGAGAATATATTTTACGTTACAAATTGCTGGACAATTTAGCAATCAGTGTGTGTGGTTTTAATGTTCAGGAAGGAACTGCAGATGCTGGAAGATCGAAGGTACACAAAATTGCTGGAGAATCTCAGCGGGTGCAGCAGCATCTATGGAGCGAAGGAAATAGGCGACGTTTAGGGCCGAAACCATGAACGTTGAATTCTCCCAATTTTGCTAGCCCTTGCTGTCTCCTCCCCTTCCTTAACCCTCGAGCTGTCTCCTCCCATCCCCCCCGCCCTCAGGCTCCTCCTCCTCCCTTTTTCCTTCCTTCTCCCCCCCACCCCCCATCAGTCTGAGGAAGGGTATCGACCCGAAACGTCGCCTATTTCCTTCGCTCCATAGATGCTGCTGCACCCGGAGTTTCTCCAGCAATTTTGTGTACCTGTGTGGTTTTAATGTCATTTTTCTTTACAGTTTATTCAAACTTAATGAATACTTCTAAAAAATGCATGAGCAAAATTTGCTGCATATCTACAATAAACCTCTTAAATAAATAATAGACAACAAGTTCTTCTATTACATTCATTACTACATTTGTCTGTACAATTAATTACTTAGTTATATGCTATTTTTGTTGATTAGTACAGAAAAACAGATTCATTTACACAAAAAGGCATATGCTAACAACTTAATTCCCAAATGGTAATGGCCATAAATTTCAGATGCCAACAGATGAAAAAAATGTTCAAAACATTCCTATAAAGATGGAAAGTTATCTGATCCAGATGCCATCAGGACTACATGAGGATTGGAACACAGCAAGGTACACACAGGAGGAAGAACTGCAGCACCAGGTTAATCTCATAAAACACAAGGAAAAAATATGAAATTTCCTGGAACTTAATAACAAAACAGAATATGGATATCAGTGAACTTTACAATCACTTTACAAAACACGCATTGTTTTTTTGAACAGGTTGCACATTGCTCAATCATTTCTTATATGCATTATTTCTTCACATTGCTTTTAAAGTGGTAGATCACTCGAAAACAATTTAAAAAATGTCCAACTGGGTGAAAGCCCTGACTTGTATTTGCATTCTTTAAGGGAACAAAGACAATAAATATTTATTGTTTATTTTAATTTTACTTTGTTGAAACTGGTGTTGAAAAATCTAAATTATGCTTTTTAATTGATTGCAAAAGCTTGCAATATTCTGAAATAGGTTCTATAATACTCATTTTTATTCATTTCACCCACCCCTTCACAGTAACTTATAATTATTTCCGGCAATTCACAACCCCTTCCAGTGCTGCTCTTAATCCACCTGTCAAGTAGGCAAGAAATACTCAGTGTTAAGAACAAAAATTACTAAACATTTTCCCTTTAATGTCTACATATTCTGCTTAGTGCATTCCTGGGATAACTGTACCTAATAAAGAAGCTGCTGCTGGCTTCTAATAATTTGGGCACATGTTTACATTAAATTAAAGAAATGTATTTTGTTTGTCAATTTAAATGTCAAAAACATCAAAGGTATCACCAATATTAGATGTTTCTCCAACAGTATTATCGATCACTGGAAACACATTCAAATTTTAATTTAGATTCAAGTTTCAGTACCAGGCAGGCAATATTTCCTTTAATGCATTTATTTAAATAGACAATTAAAAGTGTCAGAAAAATAACAAAAGATTTAAAATAAAATATTGCAACCGTCTTCTTTCAAAGAAGCTGATATTTATCTCTGCTTGCACACTATTCAAAAACCCTTTTGTTAGATTCTATTATATACATCTACTGAACAAAAGATGAATTTTGATGTTCCATATTTTCATCTTCAACTATCCATCAATGACAGCAATATTGTTGTGTAAAAAATATATATTTACATGTTTCCTGTTTTTGTGATCCAGTGCATACAAGTCCTTAAAAAGGTCCTAGGCATTGAATTCTTCTTAGATTCTGTTCTATTGAAAAGTTTATCATGGAAATACGAAACAGTTGACAACAAATAATAATTAAACTGCAGTGTTCAAAAAATAATAAAATATCCATCATATATTGTACTTGCTACTTTATGAATCAAAATAGATAATAATTTAGCATGGACCAACACACAGAATAAATCGAGTCATAAACTTAGGTAAGATCATAAAAAAAACACATGCACCAATTACTGCGCATTATGCTGAATTCAAGAATTAAAATTAGAGGCAAAAACTTATCAGATATATATATATATATATCATATAATATATCAGATACATTAATTCAATTTAAAGACTAAAGTTAAAGGAACAAAGAACATGAACGCATTTTATCAAATATTCTCCAGTGTGGAGCAGACCACAATTAGAATACCAAACTACATGGCCAGCAACACTTCTGTGATCCAGACCAGCCCATTTCATTTTGAATAATTACATCTTCCCAGCTGTGAGCAGAACCATTCAAACCAGCTTTTAAAATGACAGCATCAGTGCAAAGAATAAGAAACATCAAATTAAATATATCCTCCTACAACTTCTTTCTAAATTTTAAACCAAGTATTATTTAGTTCCACTCTCAAGTTGTGCAGAATAACAAATCGCACTCTTTGATTTACCCTTTCAGAATTCCAAATGGATACAGGTGATAAAAAAAGCACTTATACCAAAGCTATGAAGTTTCTCCTCTAAATTAATTCTATCTCGAAGATTACACTTCCTGATAAATGCATAAAACAGCATGAAAATATACTTCTGTACTCTAGTTGAGAAGATTACTAAGGTTGTCTTGCCACAAAGGCACTTACAAAAATACCACTTCACCAGGAGGGAAAAAAGGCACATTTAGAATAGGCATCTTCAAGCTTTACTGTCAAAGTGAAGCTCTATTGGTCACAATATTGCATTGAATAACACACAATTAACTGGTTTACTATCAAAGGTGCACAAAATAATTTTGTCATAATGTATCAATCACGACATTTTACCATTTTTATTGGCATAGAAAAAAAAGCTTTCTCAAGGTCTAGCCATCTTTTCTCATTCTATAGTGATCATTCTGAATTTGAATCATAAATAAAGTACAAGCCAATTCCATACAGTGATATTTGACTTTGCTATTAATGGTGTCATTGCGCTTTTGAGCTCAAGTTATCTAAAATGACAGTATTTTCAGACCACTCTAGGGTCCAAATTTATTAGTGTATTTCTATGTTGCGTTTTTGTCTTAAACAAATCCTCCAATAACCAGACATTTCATACCTTGGCATGACTGAAGCTTGGTAGCAGAATGAAGGTCCTCTGAATAAAGCAGAAAAAATTAACAAAAAAACTTTGAGTTCTTCAGAAGGTCTACTACTAGTACATTTTATGACATTATTTATATGACTGAATAATCCACGTACACTAACCTCTTGAAACCAATTATAATTCAGTTTTAGAGTTTACCTCTTTTTCAAACCGAGGTAAAATAGTTAATATTATCCATCTTTAATTAAAATTGTCATTTCAATATGTGAAGAGCTGTTTTTTTAATTTTATATTTAAATTTGAAAATATGTACTTTAACTACATAGTTTGTATAAACTTTTCCTTGACCTCCTATACCAGAATTTTAAAAATGGAAAGATAATTTGCAGAAGTTTAATATTATTTAAATACTTGGTTGTTAATATCTATACATTAATAAATAATGTTAATATCCATACATTTATCAATTATGTTTTTATTTTAAATGTGTCTGTTTGGCACACATTTTGTTTGTCTGTTAATTTTGCAGTACTCAATTATTTTCTGTTTGTTTATATAAATGTATATTAACCTTCACCTGTAAAAGTCCTATTTCAAAAGCAAGCTCATTAAAAAAAACCTTATATCCAGTTTGGCCTACTCAGCACCGAGCCGGAGAGCAATGGTGGCCTCTTCATACATAGTGTCATAGGCCCTGTCTCTGCAATGTAACGTGGAGAGCTGAGAAAATCAAAGAGTGCGCTTGTTTTCTGATATAAATTGAAGCGGAACAGGTAAAACTGTGAATAAGACTGTAGCTCTTTGCAAGGATGTGTCCTGTCGGTGACGGAAGAAAGGGGGGGTGGTTACAAGCGGCTTTCAAGGCCGGCCACTTACCCCGGCTTTTGGATAAAAGCGCGGGGGAGGGGTGGACAGGTCGTGGTGGCAGTCGGTGGCTGGTAGGTTAAAACCAAACTCGTACCAAAGTAATATGGCACCCAAAAAATAACCAGAATCACACCACAAAAACAACTGTCGTTACCGTTCACGTCTTGAAGGGTCGTGCTGGAAGCCTTGCTTGGTGGGCGCCATGTTTTTCGTCAACCGCTACTTTGCTTTTTTTGTTGTTTGATTTTTGTTTTGCTTTTCCTAGCTGCGGCCCGGTAATATAGTGGGAAAGACACGAATGCTATTTGAGGAAACCCATTGCAGAGTTACGGTTAAGTCCAGTCCAACTGTCTGGCTCCGGCACTGCCAGCCATCAGAGAGAAGTGAGAAGCGCTGTGCACAGAGCACGAGTCGGGGCCAACCAGCATGCCAAGAAAAGTAAAGAGCCTTGGCTGCACCTCAAATAATCCGAAAAAGATTGCATGGCATTAAAGCTGCAAGTGCGAACTCACAAACAGCGCTGGGCAGCGTCACATCACAGCACTTTCCCGTTGAGCCTCGGCTCCCATTGCGAGAGCAAGTCTTACTGGGTCTCTCCGTGTTTCTTTCCCTCCCCGTCTTTCGTTCGCTCTTTTTCCCAGGGACACATACTGTAACTGGCGCAACTACGCCACTCAGTTGCTGTTTCGTTTACTTTATGGGGTGTAGCTGAGATCTGTACCATAGCACAGTATATTAAAGGGATCTTATAAACCAGATTTAAAAGCTTCATTTTATCGTATAATATCAAAGCCATGTGACATTCAAATTATCTATCATTTTGTTTAGAAAAATCGGTTAAAAATTTCATAATAAAAGCCCTACTCGGTCTGGAAATGTCACCTAAGCTTCTTGGCGTGCGTCCCAGCAATTATTGCTCGGTTCCAAAGGAATGTTTGTACCTGGCACGTAATTATTATTACATAGGCCTGATTTTCCTCTTCTCTGTTATTTACACAAACAAATAACAGTTGCTAATTCCAATTTATAATTGTTATTGCAAAATATTGATCCAAAGATGTTCTACGATATGTTGGGGAACTTGCTTTGACGCTATAAGTCTGAGTGGAGAGTTGTATTATGCCTTTCGTGGAAATGTATCCAAATATTAATATAAAGCGTTTCAATTAGTTGCGCAGCCAAAAATATTCGCATTTTAGGATGTGTGAATGCAGATTGGGATTTTAGATGAATGCCAATATATCAAACCTAACAACTATTAAATTAAACTGCGATTTTCATTAAGCCAACAAACGACAGAAAGCGTTCATCCATAGCAGAAAGATTTGGGTAACTTTATAAATTTTATATTTGTAGTGTTTGAGGAGTTTGAAAAATAAAGTATTTCTAGTATTATTTTCTAATCAGCCGCGACGCAAACCTATCAATAAGCAGGTGTGTGGTAATGTTGATGGTGATTTAAAAGATTAGTCCAAGTTCTCTTAAATGCGTTTTATAAATATTAACGAACCTATTTATTCGCAAATCCACAGTATTTAATGTTTAAAACTTTACATTATAGGCAGTCATTGGGTAATTATGGGAGCAAAAGTACCAAGTTCATTTTGGGGTCCTCGGTGGGAAATCGTCGATGGCTTTTCAACGAGTACAATTTTTAAGGATGATAGACACAAAAAGCTGGAGTAACTTAGCGGGACAGGCAGCATCTCCTTCTCTCCAGAGATGCTGCCTGTCCCGCTGAGTTACTCCAGCCTTTTGTGCCTATCTTCGGTTTAAATCAGCATCTGCAGTTCCTTCCTACACATTTTAAGGATGGTTAGCCAACATTAGAAAGTTAGGGCTTTTCCAAGTTAATGACAACACTGTTGCTGAACTGTTTTAAAAATCTATATCGTAATCTACGGGGACGTTTCATAAAGAACTATTTAAATTTAATAACTGCGAGACAATATCGTATATTTTAACTGTCAGGTATTGATTGCTTTAGAACAAAATGACTGGGTAGTGCGAACATAATTCAAATGGTCTCCAAACCTTTCTGCTAATATTAAACTCTTAAACATATTCCAACAACGTCTGCAGTTATGTGAATTTTTATAAGCAAAACTTTTTTTTTAACTCGACTTTAAAGCACGATCGCAGGAATCTTCTGTGCATTGATAGTCACGTTATATGAACGTGTTTGTCCACTGTCTAACGTGGTTCCAATATAGCCGCTGGTGGATTGTTTTGACATTTTTAAATCGACAAGCAATTTGATAACGCATCGATTGTATTGCACAGTACAGTAAAACTGAAATGCCTCGTGAAATAACGTGAATATTTACATCGGTCCCCAAAATGTGTAATCAATTCTGTGGCCTTCTTCGAACACTGATCAACTAAAACCAAAATAAAAATCACAGGAAAGACATCTAGTGTAAAACTTGCAGGGTTTGTACTTAATATGCAAATAATTTACGATGATCCCTTGGTAACAACAGAAAAGTATGGACGTGTTGAGTATTTACTGCATTTTCAGTTTCAATTTTTTTTTTAGCATTTGTTGAGAATATTTAATATCAGTTACTCTGAAATGTCAGAGATGTCGTGATGTATAAATTAGTTTGATTCGTATTTGTGGTTTTGCCAAATGGACATGAAATTATTTAAATTATGTTTCTATTGTAGGAACTGGACCTTGACTTCCGGAGTATTTTATTTGGTTTATCCCCGGCGTGTTTGTTTCTCTTGCCCTCAGTTAATGAAACGGGACACAATTACAAATGCTTTCCATTCTCCTTCTTCCTGTAAAATCCTCACGTTAGTATAAGTGTCCGCACGTTCGCGGGCTGCCGGTGTCAGCCGCCAGATGCATAACCCGTTTCCACCACATGTTGGAAGTAGTATGCCAAAAATAACTTTTATGCAGTTTATTATGGGAAGCGTGTGATAATTTAATCAGACGGTCGTGCAAATGATTATCTCATCCTCCCAGCGCAAAGAGGAATGGCAAACATTCTTGCAAACATTATATATTTAAAAACACCGAAAGACTGAGTGGGACGTGTATATTATCAAGCAGCCGGAGACTTGACTACGCTGAGGATGTGAGAAAGACACTCACCGTTGCTGGTAAGACATGAGCCCCACGTCCTGGGGTGTCCCATTAGCGGCGGCAGCTCTTCCCACGCCAGGTGCTGCAGTCACCGAACCTCCTCCTCCACCAGTTGCAGCCGCTACTTGTACACTGAAATCCGGAAAAATTCTGATCATCCCCGAACTTGAATCGTCGACGACCAGCTCCACGGTTGCGGCTGACTAAACTGTGGGTTTTCCTTGAGCAGCAAACTGAACTTCAATCCCATTAGTGATAACTTCCACGCGTTGGGGTGTGCTGTCCTTTTTTTAAATCTTTTGTTTTATTTATTTTCTCTTTAAGTTCTGCGGATGGCTAGATAGCATGAGTCGACATGCCAATTTCACACACGGGGGTGGGGAGGTGGGAGGAAATAAAGCAGGGTGGGATGCTTGAGGGTTTTTTGCAGCTATCAAACTTGCTGCAATTTGCCGGGAGAAAGTGAAGACCAACTTGCCCCTCAACTGGAGACAAGCCGCTCGCCGCTGGTTCGCTGGCGGCCGATAGCAATTCTGGCGCGCGGCGCTTCCCTGCCAATCGCATTGCTCGCTGCGCCTCGCGCCCTCCCCCTCCCGGGCAGGGCGGGCTGGGCTGGCCTGGGGCGCGAGGGGACGCGCGTGCGCGCAGTTTGCGACCGTTAGCTGTGGGAACGTCGAGAAGGAGAAAGTGAATCTCGAGCTGGACGAGCCCGGACAGGGCCAGCGCGAGCTGCGCGGCGGCCGGGTGTCCACTGGTGTAAAGCCATTGATGGAAGGCAGGAGGCTCCTCACAAGTGCAGCCCCCAACACCTTGATGCACAGATAGATAAGCGATAACACCCTCGTTTTATTGTGCTTTCCAGCGCGATTATTTTTTGTTCTGTCAAACTATTTAAACGCGTTTGTGTGCAAAAGACGGGACACTTGTCTGAAGAAGGGTTTCGACCCGGAACGTCACCCATTCCTTCTCGCCTGAGATGCTGCCTGTCCCGCTGAGTTACTCCAGCTTTTTGTGTCCACGGTTTAATCCAGCATCTGCAGTTTCTTCCTGCACAAGACGGGACAGTTGTCCGATGCAACCTTTGCTCGTACATTAAGCTGTTCGCGGGAGTGTGTTTGGTTGCCAGTCAAAAGTAACGCAGACCTGTGCGAGCAGACTCTGACAGTCGATTTTTTTTACAATAAATACGTGTTAGTTGTCCCGAAAATGCCACAAAAAGGCTTCACGGGATTTGATTTTAGCTTTTTGCCCCAGGTTAACATTGCCGCTGTAGATACGTAACAATGTTACGTGTTCATAATAAAGCTATTTATAGGTTTGTGAAATAACATGCTTAGATCTCCCATGAGGTGTATAAACACCAGAGAAATATTGAGGGAATGTGAATTAACTTTGCGTTGCTGGTTTATAGATTAGGGAATCAAACAATTCCAAGCATAGCTGCCAGAAAGGATGTCAGTGCCAAGCGTCTGTATGGTCCGGTAATCGTTTCGTTACTTTTTACCCCACCAGCCCCTGGTCGAACCACGACTCGTAACCTCCTAAACCCACTTGCCCCATCTGGGTCCTCGTCACGCCAACCACCTCCATCCAATCTGACCGCAGTATTAGATAACATTAAGAGAGGCATAGAGATAATGATCAGTCTTTTCCTCCATAGTGTGGATATTAAATACCAAAGGACATAGGTTCACAGTGACGGAGGGGGGAGTTTAAAAAGATCAATGAAATTCATTTTATTTCGTCGCAGTTGGGCCCCTAGAACGCGTGTCCAGAGGAACTGCTGAAACAGGTAAGATTGCAACGTTTAAAAGCCATTTCGACATGAAGACGCGGATGGACAGGGAGACATATGGACCTTGTGCAGGCAAATAAGATTAATTTCGGGTGGCATCGTGGTCAGTGCAAACATTGTGGGCTGAATTACCTGTTCCTGTACTGTACGAAAAGTTCGAAATATTCGATGTTTCTGGGCCGTCACAGCTCTCCTTATTATTCACGAATCACTCCGATCGAACCAGGCACGATTTACTTTCGAATGACAATTGGGTATCTGACTGCCGTTGTTCACAGTAAATACAATAAATCTTTATTACAAACTCGAAACAAACCGAGAACACACTTTGGCTATCGTCTCTTGCAAGCTTCGCATTCGTTCTACTTTCGTTGAATTGTCTTAGGTTATAGTCTGCAATCTCATCAGCACACCAGCCACTGACTGACATACTTGGCTCCTCTGTTTTTTTCTTTTTGGCTACTGCGATGGTTCGCGCATCAAAACTTTAATTCAAGGGCGGCATGCTCCCCGAGGTTAGATAATTTCACTTACAGTAAAGTGTTGGATTCTCAGAAACTGTCTGATTCTGAACGTGATCTCGATGAAGCACGACTTTCAGTCCTTTAACTGAGCAGATGCTCAAGTTAATATACTAGGTTATGTTCAATCGGGAAAAAATGTGCTCCGATGTGAATGTTTCAACACATTTTCTTTATTTGTAACGTGATAACGATTCGCAACGTAGTCTATGCATGTTTTTAGGACTATACATGGCTTAACTCTTTAGGGTTTAAAACTGTTGGAAAGAAGCAAATTTGCCAGTCCGCAAAAAATCATGAGATCGGAAATCCGCAAACCAGTAACAAAATCATTTTGATTATTGTATCATGTTAGTTATAAAATGTACAAAATGAAATTGTACTTGCGCACGGGTAGTTGTGGATCTATTGTCATCAGTTTAACCCATTCGAAAGTTGTGTATCTGTGAAAACATTAGCGCACTGGCAGACCAAAGGCGGAAGAACATTCAATAGGTAGACACAAATTGCTGGAGTAACTCAGCGGGTAAAAGGCAGCATCTCTGGAAAGAAGGAATGGGCAACGTTTTGGGTTGAGACCCTTCTTCAGACTCAATAAGTTGGCAACCCCGGGCGAATAGGAAATAACTGTGTGTTTGCAACATTAAAATTAATGACATTTTGGTTTGTGGTCCCGCAGGAATTGAAAGTAACGAAACATCCTGAATGATCAGATACAGACGATGCACACGGAAGCATGTACCCTATAAACCTTTATTCTATTAAATTCTGTATTTTAATTTATTATGAATTATCGGCGTTATGACTGGATCTCCCAAAGCTTTGTATCTGTCTGTTCTCGCATTAAAAGTTGGGCTGACAATATGCACAGCGAGCGCAACGCTGCAGGCTGCAACAGTAGAAGAGCTTCGTCAATTCAGAATCAAAAATCTTCAGTCCATTAACATTAGTAATATGTAGCAGCGGTTTTGTAGCATTACGCATTTTCTGGAGATCTAGGGATGATAAATGCTCGCGGCTTCCCGCTAACACAGACCATCCACGGCGATCACTGTTGTAGTGGAAAAAAGACACAAAGTGCTGGAACGGGTCAGCAAGAAGGGTCGCGATTTAGTTTACTTTCATGTCATTGTTGAGCGATTCGTCCCATTGACGCCGTCCTTAGTGCTACGTTACAACTTACTAATTATTAGCGGATCATCTCTTATATGGCACAATATGATCGTGCATATGTGCAACCGATCCAACGTTTGTCTCGTTGAGCCATTTAGCACATCCTTAAATCAATGAAAGGCCACATCGGGAAAAATCTTCGTATTTGGCCTTAGGAAGAAGATAATCAAGTCACAATGCTGGAAAAGACTAATTTACATATATCAATTGCACGTGTGGTGGAATTACATTGGGTGCACAAACTGGCGGGACCCCCCCCCCCCCATTGAAATTAAAAATAATAATGAATTGAAAAAAAGTAGACATTGCACTCGACGTTTCCTATTGTATGAGTTCAGGAGTTGGGATCCTATGCCAATGACATTAATAAATGGATTTATTAACGTATAATGGACTGTGATAACGGGTTGGGAACAAAGATAGACAAATTATCGATTACCCACCAAACAAAATTTTTTTTGGTGATTTGGCAATATTTTGTTAACATTATCATTGCGGATAAAATTTCAATAGAAATGTGGTGCTAATATTAACAATGCCGATGATATGTTTCAAATGTATCTGTGCAAGGATAGTTTTCTTATTAATTTAATTCATCTTCTTCACTTGACCATCACAATGATTTTCCCAAGGGCCCGAGCCATATACAAGTATTTAAATATTACCACCAAATACACGGGGCATACTCGGAACTTCATCTTAGGAGTCTAAAGAATGGCCTCGACCTGAAACGTCACCCATTCCTTCTCTCCAGAGATGCTGCCTGACCCGCTGAGTTACTCCAGCATTTTGTGTCTACCTTCGATTTAAACCAGCATCTGAAGTTCTTTCCTGCACATTATCTTAGGAGCTGGTCAATTGAATTTCACTCATCTATTAACTAATAGGTGCCAGGTACCTGCACAAGAAAATCAAATATGAACAACAACTACTCTGAAACGTTCTTGTGATTACAATACCAATTATATCGCTTTTAAACTCTGCTGAAAGCAGTTACACTTCAGTCAAATTACAAAAAGGCAAAGTTAACATGGTAGCAAATATAATATTTTTGTTCTAAATTTGGGAACTGTTATTGTTGGCAATTAACATGTAACAACATCAACACCTGAACGAAAATGAAAGAACTTGAAAGTCCAATGCAGCATTCCAATCTCATAAATCAAGCTGAAATCTTTTGATTTGATATAACAATTACATATTGATAATTATTCTTACTTTACAAAAAGGATGCCAGTATCTATAATGTATAATTTAACTATCTGAGATATTTATGCATCTTGTTTAACATAATTATGTTGATACATGATTAGTTAGACTTTTGTAATTACATTGTTTATAATCTTCTTTAAAACTTTTAAATTGCAGGAAAATGGGAATGCTTCAAGACTTCACTTAATACTTCCTTCCACAGTGAGATATACAATCAATTTCAAATGTCATTTTCAAAATTTAATTGGTTGCACCAGAAATTGTGTAACGATATACAACAAAGTACATGGCAAAATTTGTTCTTAAATTCCATTTTAGGGAATTAGTACTTTAGAAGCTTAAGTAAGTATAAGCAAAACTGAAACCTAAAGGTCAATTATCTGATATTATTTGGTTTCATGAGCAATTAACATAATAAAAGAAGCCACCTCATTTGAGATTATCATTTTGTTGCATAGATATATCAATAGAATCAAGACATCCATTTGTGCATACATTTTTATGGAAGCATGATTTTGAATTAAAGATGCAAGAAACTGCAGATGCCAAAATCTCGAGCAAAAAACAAACTGCTGGATGAACTCAGCAGGTCAGGTAGCATCTCCAGAGGGAATTGATAGACACCGTTTTGGGTTGGTCCTTTCTTCAGTCTGAAGAAGGGTTCTGACCCAAAACATTGTCTGTCCATTCCCTCCACAGATGCTGCCTTACCCACTGAGTTCCACCAGCAGTTTGTTTTTTCCTGTTTGTTACTTTTGAACATACATTTTATTGAAATAAATTGTATAATTTTAACTAACTTTAGTGATAACAATCAAGTTTTCATTTTCAACATATTAGATCTGGAGGAAAAAGATAATAGTCTTTAAAATAGATAGACTAATAGTGTTGCAACAACTAAAACATAATTGGCATGAAAAATATAGATTATTAAATTATATGACATGCATTCTATTTTTAACAATAAAAAGTTTAATTAAACAAATTCATTTCTATATCAATCCATACAGTTGCATCATTCATTGACTTTTATTCACTCATTGATGATTAATAAACATACCAAGCTATATCAAGAATGAATGATGGAGAAGGTATCCCATAAATAGTTTTGTTTTCATCCATGTGATAAAAGTGCAAATATACTGTTTAATTACATACAAATACTAGAAAGATATGGGTGTTATCTTTTTGAATTAACTCAAAGTTAAGCTTAATATTAACAGTGAGCAAAAGAATCCGCAAACCAAGATCAGACAGTTAAATCCAGTTTAGATATTAGATTGGTGATTTGTGCTCAATGTATGTAAATGGTAACAATAACACCTTTCAGGATGGCAATTAACAATTCCCCAACCAATTTTTAAATGCTTTCATATGAGCCATATTTTTTGAACTGTTGGTGTGCATATGCAATGAGCTGCCAGAAGAGATAGTTGAGGCAGGTACTATGACAATATTTAAAAGGCATTTGGATGAGTATCTGGATAGTAAAGGTTTAGGGGGATATGGTCCTAACATGGGCTGGTGGGACATACTGTATGTAGATGGGTATCTTGGGCAGGTTGGGCCAGTATGACTCTGAGTGAACATTGACTTCTCCAATTTCAGGTAGTCCTTGCTTTCTCCCTCCTTCCCCTTCCCAGCTCTCCCACAGCCCACTGTCTCCGCCTCTTCCTTTCTTCTTCTCGCACCCACCACCTCGTCAGTCTGAAGAAGGGTTTTGACCTGACATGTCACCTATTCCTCCGCTCCATAGATGCTGCCTCACCCGCTGAGTTTCTCCAGGATTCTTAACATCAAACCATTTGATTTGTGTTTTTTTCTTTTCCACTAACTATTCCCCTTTCATTCAAAATTATTCGGTTTAATAGTTTTATGGATTATTTTGAACATCCATATTAAAAAATGATTGTTGGTTATTAAGTAATTTCAGATCCACTACACCATATGGATAATTCTTTCTGAAGCTACATATTATTTCGTTCAATTTTGTACTGCCAGGAAATCTGCAAATACTGTTTCCTTCTGGAAATATATTTGCGTAGGTTATGAAATGCATAACATTAAAAGTCATAATTAATTATTTCATCCTGGAGATTGCAAAAGCTGAGGTGAACAGTATGAATGTCCAAGGAGGAACTTGATAAATATATGCAGGGGAAAATAATTGAAAGATTTGTTGATGGTGTACAATGGGTAAGATGTGAGAAAGCTTATATGAAGCTGACACACCCAAAAATACTGCCCTTTCATACTTCTTTGTATAATCTCCTTTGATAACTTATTTTGAGTCAGATTGGGGAGAAGGCAGGAACGGGGTACTGATAGTGGATGATCAGCGGTGTTGAATGGCGGTGCTGGCTCGAAGGGCCGAATGGCCTACTCCTGCACTTATTGTCTATTATATACTTTGAATCATACTGTCCTTCATCAGTATGTTTAGGCACACCATCAAAGAAGTCAAAGGTGGTGGATCAGTGGCGCAGCAATTATAGCTGTTCCCTCACAGTGCTAGAGACCCGGGTTTGATCCTGACCTCGGGTGCTGTCTGTGTGGAGTTTGCATGTTTCCCCTGTGACTGCTTTGGTTTCCTCTGGGTACTCCAGTTTCCTCCCACATCCCAAGGTTGTATGGACTTCCTGGTTAGTTAGCCTCTATAAATTGCCCCTAGGGTGTAGGGAGTGGATGAGAAAGTAGGATGGCAGAGAACTAGCGTGAACAGGTGATCAATGGTTGACATGGACTCAGTGGGTTGCTTGCATTTGGCCCATCTCTCTGAAGTGTATTACATAATTTTTCATATATTTTCAGAACATTCACAAATTAATATTTATTTTACATAATGAGCATGTCACATGGGGCATTTCATGGAATATACAATGCCTATTGACTTAATTTTCTTTTGCATAATCTGGATGCACTGTCAAATACAATATATTTTGTACAGGAGTTCTTTTATTAACAACGTTGGTTAAACATTCCAGTCCCAAGTCACAACTGTCATGGAATAATATGAAATTGATGTCAGTGAAACTAAGAGTTTACTACTTTAATTTCAATTTAAGACAAAAATCTTCAGTAAACACTAATTTCCACAAAACCTACACCCAGATCAAAAGATAGTTAATAATAATCGGTTCATAATTTTCTATTCAGCAGTCCATAGAAAGAGTTCAAAAGTGAGCAATAGTTGACACAACAATTAATATTGCTAGGTATGCGGGTAACCAGCTAGATGAGTTGGGACTGTAACCATTTTGAATGTAAGAATGGGGGAGCCCGCAACATCAGAGGCATATAGACATCCCTTGCTTTATATACTTTCCTCCTCCTGGCTCCACAGAGGGATGCTTTTGATTTACTTTAGAGAGCTTCTTCTAACTTCTCTACTCACTGGACTATTAACAAACAACTTTCAAAAAACAACTGACTAATGGGAATCTCTGGTCCAAAGTCGAGAAGGAATTTCAAATTGGTATTAGTTTAGTTTTAATTTGAGACATAGCATGGAAACAGGCCATTGAGACCAACTTGCCCATGCCATCCAAACTACTCATCAAATCTAGTCCCATTTGCTTGTGTTTAGACCATATCCCACTAAACCTTTCTTATCCATATTACAAAGATCTTTTAAATATTGTATCTTTCTCTCTACTTTCTCTAACAACGCCGTCCATACAGCATCAGTTTCTGTGTGAAGAAGTTCCCCTGCTAAATATTTACCCTCTCACCTTAAACATAAGCCCTCAAGTTTTTGATTCCAAATACCTGGGAAAAAGACTGCATTCACATTATCCATGTTCTTCATGAATTTATATACCTTTACAAGGCTACCCTTCAGTCTTAAGTTCCAAAGCTTAAAGTCATTGCCTTCCCAACCTCTCCCATTAACACAGGCTCACGTGTCCTGGTGTAAATCTTATTTGCACTCTTTCCAGCTTAATGACATCTTTCCTGTTGCAGGATACCCAAAAGTGTACACAATACTCAACGTATGGCCTCACCAGCATCTTGTGCAAGTCACACAGCACAGAAACAGGCCTTTTAGCCCAACTTGCCCATGCCAATCAAGATGCCCCATCTACACTAGTCCTACCTGTCTGCATTTGGCCAATATGCCTCTAAACCTTTCCTATCCATGTACCTTTCCAAATGGGGTCTTTTAAATATTGATATAGTACTTGCCTCAACTACCACCTCCGGCAGCTTGCCCCATATATCCCAAACCCTATGTGTGAAAAGATCGCCCCTCAGGTTCCGACTAAATCTTTCCCCTCTCACCTTAAACCTATGTCCTCTGATTTATACCCCTGCTCTGGGTAAAAGACTCTGTACATTCATCCTATCCCTCTTATCCACCTCTATAAGATCACTTCCAGTCTCCAGCTTTCCAAGGAATAAACTCCTATCCTGCCCAGCCTCTCCCTACAGCTCAGGCTCTCATGTTCTGGCAAAATCCTTGTAAATCTTCTCTGCACTCTTTCCAGGTTAACAACATCCCATAGTAGGGTGAAAAATACTGAACACAATACTCCAAATGCAGCCTCACCTATGTCTTGTACAATTATAACATAACATCCCAACTTCTATACTCAATACTGAGGAAGGCCAATGAGGAATATTTGGTGTACTGAGTGCAGTTCTTGGTTTCCCCCAGAAAGAATGGGTAAGCTTTGGAAAGGGTGCAGAGGAAGCTTACGAGCATGGTTTAGAGAACATCAACTACAGGGAGTGGTAGGATAGACTTGGATTGTTTTCACTGGAACGCCGAGGTTGTAAGGTCTTTGGATAAAAAAATATAAAATAATGAGAGGTGTAGCTAGGATAGATAGAACCTTTTCCCCAGATAATTCCTACATAGTCCAAGAGATCACATTTCTCCACAGTAAAAATGGAGAAATACTCATTGAGGACCTTACTCATCTCCTGTGGCTCCACACAGAGATGATGGGTTTGGTGCGACTGCAACATAACATTCTAATTTCTATACTAATGCCCTGACTGTTGAAGGTCAGCGTGCCAAATGCCTTCTTCGTCACCCTGTCTACTTGTGATGCGAAATGAACTCTTAGCTCCCTCTATTTGACAACATTTCCCAGAGTCCTACTGTTCATTCCCAAAATGCAATGCTTCATATTTATCTGCATTAAACTCCATTTGCCTACTTACCTAGCTGATCAAGTTCCTAATGCATTTGTTAATAACCTTCTTTACTGTCTATGATACCATCTATTTCAGTGTCATCTGAATATTGTTCCTAATCTGTAGGATAGAACTAGTGTCAAGGTGATTGCTGGTCAGCACGGTGGGCTGAAGGTCGATTCCACGCTGTCTCCCCAAACTAAAAACTAAACTAAAGCCTCCCATGCAGGATATTATCAAAGTCCTTGATAAAGTCCATATAAACAACATCCACCTGCCTTCAATTATCCTCTTTGTAATTTCTTCAAAAAACTAACCAAATGTGAGACACAATTTCTCACTCACAAAACACTGTTGACTATCCCTAATCAGTCCTTGTCATGCAAATATACTGGAAGATCCTGCCCATTAGAATCCCCTCTAGTAACCTACCCACCACTGATGTAAGGTTCACTGGTTTTTATTTCCCTGGCTTGTTCTTGCTGCCCTTCATAAATAACAGTGCAACATTATCCACCATCCTGAACTTCACCTGCAGCATGATGCAAGTATTAGTCCAAGAAATGACAATTTATTTGCCTCAGCGCCTTAGCTTTGATTATTTTGTCCACAATAAAAACAGGTGAGAAATATTCAATGATAATTTCACCCATCCTCTTTAGTGGTACACATAGATAGATGGCCATGCTGATCTTTAAGAGGACCAATTCTCTCTCTAGCCACTCTTTTATTTTTAATATGCTTGCATCATCTCTTGAGAACTTTCTTTTATCTTGCCCAAAAGATCTATTCCATGGCCTCTTTTTGCCCTCTTGGTTCCCTCTTACTTCTACATCTGCACTTATTCAGTTTGATTCCCAACTGCTTAAACCTAATGTATGCCTTAATATTCTTGTTTGAAATAGTTTTTCAGATTTATGAGAGTTTTCAAGGTAATTTCATATCAATCTTAGTTATTTAATGATTTTCAATTTTTATCTTTCTGCCCAAGATTTAACTATAAACTGCATTATTATATTTTAAACGGAACAAAATATGCAGGGCAGTTTGCCTCTGAAAACCAATAACTCATTCCATTTTATTGTCTGATAAATTATTTTTTATTTGCCAACTTTAATTTAACTTTAACCCATGCAATCTAACAGCTTAAGGCTTAATATTTTCCACATCACTGGACACATAAACACAATACAAGAAAGCATTGTATATCATTGTACATGAACATTAGCATTTTCTTGTACATATGTACATAAATTATACACACAGCATACCTTGCTATCACATCTCTTTAAGCCAGCTTTTTAACTGGGAAAAGCAGCTTTTTAACAAAAGGTATAAGATATACAGCAAGGCACACATTGTTAAAACATTTCTTCTCTTCCCCTTCTTAAGAAGCAGAAATAATAAAACTTGACTGTGTATTGAAATGAAAAACATATAATTGCAATATACAGCACAGTAAGATTGTTTTATAAGTTCTACCGTTGCATAGATTGGATCTATGTATTCTATATTTATATTGGCTTAATATTAATTACATAAAACATATCAAGATATGATTATTGATTTTCAACATACAGTTTGAATTAGTTCCTGTTATCAATGTTATGCTACTTTCCATCTCTTAAGTTCAAATAATATTCATGGTTCATCTTGGAATTAGCATAGTTAACACAACAGAGCCCACTTTTCTGTGAAGGTTTTTGCTCCAGATAGATTGGATGGATATATTCTCTCCTAAAATCCAAACATTACTCCTATAATACATGAAATGGCATGACCAGAAGTGACATGAGATTATACCCCAATATCTTTCCAAATGTTGTGGTTTCCTGTTCCATACCAAAAAGTACCTACACCAAGAAAATAAGAACATTTATAAGCTGTGTATCAGAACAGAGGAGTCCCTTGGAGGTAGCTTTGGACAAAAGTCCATGAAGAAGAAAAATGCTGGATGTTGCTGCAATCTGTTGGTATTGTTACCAACAAGGGAGTAACAGTAACTGCCATACAAAGGATCAGCAAAAACAACCAGTTAACCACACCAGCATGAAAAACTTGCATTTGGAAGGAGCTTGTCTTCAATATCAATGAAGAGGATGGTTCAAATCGATTAGGTGTTACCTTGGGAATTGGTGGGCAAAAATGGAGCAAGGATATGGCCAGATTTCTGGAGGGAAAAAGAGGTAAATATATGTTTAGTCAGCAGCAAAACAGTAGAAAATGCTTCTTTCAATCAACATTCTAAATAGAAAATCTTACATCTAAGGAATAAAAGTGCAATGTTATTAATTAGAATGGTTCTGAACATCAGTATCACATACAAAAATATTTAAAATATGAATGTTTTTTTGTCAGCCACCAAATTACTGTAATAGTTGTACAGTAAAACAAATTACAATGACATTGAATAATTGTTGAACTTTGATACATTTTTAATACCGGCTTCACTAGAGGAGGTAAACTACCAAGAGTGACCTTTATTTTCTTGCTTCTTCCTCATCTGTTGTCTTAAATATGTAGACAACTCTCTCAGGTGCATATATCATTATGCAAACAACATTGATTAAAGCAAAGCCTGGTGATAATGGATAAGTAAAGCGGTAATTGTTGGCCTTCACATGAATATAAAAAACCTGAAGTCATGACTATCTGCAATGCAAAGAGCTGAAAATGCTGCATTTAAAAATATTCATAAATGATATTCTTAAACCTAATTCATTCTATATCTATTCTGTTATACATATTTTAAACTTTCTATAAGTTTTTCTTATATCTTACAGCATGAAAGCAACAACATCTGGCCAGCCATAGGGTTCGATTTTCATAGTGAGGACTGGGTCTGGGATAATTAAACCATGCAGCAAAGAGCAGCAGTTTGTGATGAGGATTATAAAGAAATGGCTCTCAGAATACAGTTGAAGAGATTAATGTAATGTGCATCTCTTGTACAGCTTCTAGGAGGCACTCCAGACATGCATTTATTCAACTTCTAAATTAGGCAGACATATTTCGATCTATCTAGTTACCTTTGCATTTGATCTTGCTTTGTTACTACTGACCTCTGCATTTATATAGAAACACGATTGGCAAAAGAAAGAGAAGAGCAGTGAGCAGTGAATTGAAAAAGTAACAAGCGAAACAGGAGGTTCTTTAGAAAGGCATTAATGTGTACCTTAATGCATTAACTATATCTTTTCAAAAATGAATTTTCCAAAGGCCTTTATTTATAAATGAAATTTGAACTAATAAAATTCAAATCAAAGATGGAGTATAACAAAGCATATTCAGTTTGACATCAAGCAGCTCAGTTCCTGGCTAGCGAGGCTGGAGTGAGGCACACCACTGGGGATGTGCACACATTCTCGATGTCCGAGCACGACGGGAGGAGGGCTCTGACGCGTGTGAACACGAGGAAAGCTGTAGGCCCAGATGGTATATCTTGGCGAGTACTAAAGTCTTGTGCTACTCAGCTTGCTCCAGTGTTCACCACAATATTCAGCCTCTCCCTGGCCAAGTCCGTGGTCTCTGCCTGCTTCAAAAGATCCAGTGCCAAAGAATGCCTCTCCAGCCTGCTTGAATGACTACCGACCCTCACCCTCACCTCGGTAGTCATGAAATGCTTTGAAAAGCTGGTCAACAATCACATCTGCGCCTTCCTCCCTCGCAACTTGGACTCGCTGCAGTTCGCGTACCATCCGAACATATCCACGGATTATGCGGTCTCCCAGGTTCTGCACACTCTCTCTCACCTTGACAGCCAGAAGAGGGGCTATGTGAGGATGCTGTTCATTGACCAGCTCAGCTTTCAATACGATAGTCCCCACCAGACTGGCTGAGAAGCTGCTGGGCCTTAACACTCCCCAGTGTGCCTGGCTCCTGGACTTTCTCACCGCCAGGCCCCAGGTGGTCAAGATGGAAAGACATATATCCAACCCCCTCACCCTGAACACAGGATCCCCCCAGGGTTACATCCTTAGCCCCCTACTGTATTCCCTGTACACTCATGACTGTGTGGCCAGGTTCAGCTCCAACTCCATCGTCAAGTTTGCTGATGACACTGTGGTGGTGGGCCAGATCTCCGATAATGATGAGAAGGCCTACCGGGAGGAGGTGTCTGATCTGGCACTCTGGTGTCAGGACAACAGCCTCCTCTTGAATGTCACAAAAAGTAAGGAGCTGATTGTGGACTTTAGAAGGGCAAAACATCTGAGGACATGCACGCCACTGGAGATAAATGGGACTACTGTGGATAGGGTGAGCTGCTTTAAATACCTGGGAGTCCACATCACAGAGGATCTGACATGGACAACACACACTGCCACACTGGTGATTAAGGCAAGGCAGCGCCTTTACCACCTCAGGCAACTGAAGAAATTCAAAGTCTTTCTGAGGATCCTTCAGTGCTTCTACTCTGGGGCTGTATAAAGCATCTTGTGTGGCAACATCACAAACTGGTTTGGGAACAACTTTGCCCAGGACAGGAAGGCTCTGCAGAGAGGAGTGCGTTCGGCCGAACGCGCTATGGGAACTACACTCGCCCCCCCTGCAGGACCTATACACCAGGAGGTGCAAATCCAGAGCCAGCAACATTATGGGGGACCCATACCACCCCAGCAACGGACTGTTCCAGCTGTTACGGTCAGGCAAACGCCTCCGCACTGGAAACTCTTATCTCACCAGCGACAAATTTACTGTACTAATTTACTGTTGTGTTGTGTCTTGTAAAAAATTATTTTCTAACATGTAAATACTGATTCTGTTCTATTCTGTTCTGTAGTTTTTGCACAATCCGCAGGCATTGCCACTTTCATTTGACTGTGCATCTTGTATGTGTATGTGATAAATAAAGTTGACTTGACTTGACTGGATGGAACAATTGTTAGATTTTGTTTTCTATTGACTATTATAATTTTGCAGAAACGAATAGCTGATAATTATGCAGCTGATGCAAGTAATTGCTTATAGTTCCAGCCAGTTGATGGGGTAGGAGTCAGGAGACTTTGAGTTGTATGTTGCAATCCCAGAAATCTTTAAGTTGAAATACACCAAGGGTAACTGCAGTGGAGGCAAACCCCTCAAGGAAAGAGGAGCAGTGGGCATTATATACAAGCATCGTGATCATATTCACTATTTTACCAAAATAACTAACGAGTGAGGGGAGATGACAATATGATGTCTCTTTTAGATCTAGTTTTTGCAAACAGTACCATAGAATCGGTGGCCGATTAGGAAAAGGGGAGATGCAACGAGACCTGGGTGTCATGGTACACCAGTCATTGAAAGTAGGCATGCAGGTGCAGCAGGCAGTGAAGAAAGCGAATGGTATGTTAGCATTCATAGCAAAAGGATTTGAGTATAGGAGCAGGGAGGTTCTACTGCAGTTGTACAGGGTCTTGGTGAGACCACACCTGGAGTATTGCGCACAGTTTTGGTCTCCTAATCTGAGGAAATACATTCTTGCCATAGAGGGAGTACAGAGAAGGTTCACCAGACTGATTCCTGGGATGTCAGGACTTTCATATGAAGAAAGACTGGATAGACTCGGCTTGTACTCGCTAGAATTTAGAAGATTGAGGGGATCTTATAGAAACGTACAAAATTCTTAAGGGGTTGGACAGGCTAGATGCAGGAAGATTGTTCCCGATGTTGGGGAAGCCCAGAACAAGTGGTCACAGTTTAAGGATAAGGGGGAAATCTTTTAGTACCGAGATGAGAAAAACATTTTTCACACAGAGAGTGATGAATCTCTGGAATTCTCTGCCACAGAAGGTAGCTGAGGCCAGTTCATTGGCTATATTTAAGAGGGAGTTAGATGTGGCCCTTGTGGCTAAAGGGATCAGGGCGTATGGAGAGAAGGCAGGTACAGGGTACTGAGTTGGATGATCAGCCATGATCATATTGAATGGCGGTGCAGGCTCAAAGGGCCGAATGGCCTACTCCTGCACCAATTTTCTATGTTTCTATGTAATAGTATTACAGAATAGCTAGAAATAACACCAAAATAGTACTAAAATGCTGCATAGATGGAGCTGGTTTGCTATCTTAGGGTTAGTTTAATGGGCTTTAATCAGCCAAATATTTGCAAAGTTAAGAATATTTAATTGACTCACATTATTGGGTACTGATTTGGCAGCATTAGAGTCTCCTGAAAGTTCACTCTGGTGGGATACACACACTGTAGGTTTAATTTCAATGGTTCTAGAGTTTTGAACTTTCCTGAGATTCCGTCTTACATTTTTTTGTAAATAAATAATCTGTAAATCAGCAAAAATAGTATTTCACTTTAATAATCTTTTTTTTTCTGTCCCATTTCCACCTTATTAAATGTAAAATGTAGCATGTGCTGCATTAAGTCAATCACACAAATCCATGCATTTGATGTGTGGGAAGGAACTGCAGATGCTGGTTTACACCGAACATAGACACAAAATGCTGGAGTAACTCAGTGGGGACAGGCAGCAACTCTGGAGAGAAGGAAGGGATGATGTTTCGGGTCAAGACTCATCTTCAGACTTCAGGGCTGCAAGGAAAAGTCACTTCTTTGTCCACTCTCCCGACCTGTCTAATTCCTTCTGCAGAGTCCCTGCATTCTCTACACTACCTGCCCCACCACCTAATTTGTATCATCCGCAAATGTGGCCACAAATCACCAATTCCCTCATCCAAATCATTGATATACAACGTGGAGTAGCGGCCCCAGCACCCACCCCTGCGGAACACCGCTAGTCACTCGCAGCCAACCAGAAAATGCCCCATTTATTCCCATTCTTTGCCATCTTCCATTCAACCAACCTTTTTGCCATGCTAGTATCTTCCCTCGGATACCATGGGTTCTCATCTTCTTTAGTAGCCTCATGTGCGGTACCTTATTCATGGTCTGAACAACCAGGTAAACAACATCCACTGACTCTCTTTTGTCTATCCTACTTTCCTCAAAACATTCCAACAGATTCGTCAGGCAAGATCCCCCATTCACAAAAACATGCTGACTTTCGGTTATTTTATTGCGTGCTTCTAAAAACTCTAAAACCTCATCCTTAATAATGGACCCTATAATGTTACCACACACTGAAGTCAGGCTAATCAGCTTGTGGTTTTCCCTCTTTTGCTTCACTCCCTTCTTGAACAGCAGAGTACAATTTGCAATTTTCCAGTCCTCTGGAACCACTCCTGACTCTAGTGACTCTTCGAAGATCACCACTGATTGTTACTCAGCAGCTGAAATGCAGTTTGAGTTTTTAACTCAAGTTTGCAGGTTTTAACTGGGCTGGATGTGGAGAATCTGTCTCATTAGCCTCTTTCACCAGAAACAGCAGCAATGTGATATGGATAACAATTAGGTCTCAGAGGATGAAGTACATAGGTCCTTCCCTGAAATACTTCAAAATGTCTTTGATGTGTGCAGCCATCATGAGTATGGTGGGCTGGATGGGATAAACTGGTACTCTCCTCTCCACTATTATAAGAGTGCAGCTGGAAAGTAGGTGAAATGTTGCTTATTTACGAGAGGTATTTTTGAAAGCCATACCACATCTACATTTTCAAAATAAGCTGCTTCTCCCAGGCTTGCAATTTGCTGCCCAACAGGTTAACATGACTACAAGACATCTGATCTAGATAAGGTCAGTCACATGATCTACAGTGCAAATGGTGAGAAGATATTTTTTGGGTATTGCAATACTATATACGTATAAAGTTTAGAGGAAATTCTGAATCTTCTTATCCCCACAAAATAATCACATTATGGCTACTCTGCTTAACTGCCTGCTTGAGGTGGAAGGAGAACACATGGGCCTCCCTCGCACCCTTCCTAAAAATATTGTCATATAGCCCCGACATGCAAATAATCAGGTGAATAAATTGCCCCAATTAACATTCTGGCTGTCTTGTTCTTGTCCTGTTGTGGCTCAATGCTGAATACAATCAAATATGCATTGCTTCTTGCATAAGGATTTTAACACTAATAATTTTTCTGTGCCAGATGGCTAAAGGCCTGGGTCATTGAGCCAAAGACGAGCCATATTAAGTACTGCAATGATGGTTAAATGAAATAGAACATAGAACAGCACAGCACAACAGTGTCTTAAATGCCACTATCATTTATATTTCCCCTCTCACCTTAAATCTAAGCTAGGGAAAATGGTTCTGGCTGTCTATCCCCATCAATGCCTTCCAATATTTTATACACTACTATCAGGTCTGCCTCTGGCATTCTAGAGGAAATAGTCCAAGTCTATCCAACTGCTCCCTATAACCAGCATACCCCCTAATTCAGGCATCTTTCTGATAAACTTCCTCTGCACCCTTTCCCAAGGCTCCACATCCCTCCTATAATGGGGCGACCAGAACCACATGCAATACTCCAAATACGGCATAACTAAAGTCCTATAAAGCTGCATCCTCACTTCCTGGCTCTTATACTCAATGTCCTGGCCTAGAAAAGCAAGTATACCAATTGCCTTCTTTACCACTCTACCTACTTGTGGCACCAGGAGTAATCCTGAGATTACTACCCTTGGGGTCAACTTTTTAATCTTTTGCCTAATTCCCTATATTCACTTTGCAGGATCTCATCATTTTTTCAACCTTATGTCATTTGTTTCAATGTGCACAATGACTTCTGGCTGCATGTCATCCCCCTTGAGAATGTTCTGTAGCCGGTCGGAGATGTCCTAACCCTGGCACCGGGGAGGCAATCCACCTGGAGTCTCACTGTAACTCCCGTCTATAACCTCTGCAATTACCTGGAATACCCTCAGATCCAGCTGCTGCTCCAGTTCCCTAATGCAGTCTGTAAGAAACTGATTGCACCCTCCACAGGTACAGTCCTTAGGGACACTGGAATTCTCCATGACTTACCACATCTCCAAACATACTGTAATTAAAGTGACAATTGAGACGAATTATCTTAATAATAAAAATGTGTAACGTTTGCTTTAAAAAGAGATATTGAATTTGGCCATTAAAAACATGCAATTTTAGGAAGTGTTGATTTCTAAACCAACTATAAGTAAAATTGGTCCTTTAATCTATCTTCTTCAAAATATAATATAACTTCCACTATTATAGATTGGATTAAGAGACAGTGGAACTATGCAGTATTAATGTAACAGTAACCTACCCCTTTTTCGGGCAAGTTAAAGGTCCCATCACAATGATTTTCTTTCTTGTCAAGGATCAGTTTGACTTTGCCATCTGCACCTTCGTCATCTTCATTTATAGAATGTCCATTTTGTGGAAATTTTGTTTTAGTGCTAGGGGACACATTGTCTTTTGGTTTCTTAAAATAAATGTTATTTGATTGCACATCCTTCAGTGGATTCTTTTTCATACCATAAGACTGATTTACTGATATATTTTCATCAGTTTCCATGTATAATGGTGGTTCAATGGGCTCAAACATTTCAACTTTTGGCACGACTGTAAAGGACTCATTGTATGACAAACATTTAGTTGTGTTTCTTTGTGTTTCGGGCAGCAATGAATTAAGGTAAGGATTTTTCACATGGTATTCTACAGATTGAAATGTATTGTCTTCTGATGTATTACTTGTTTGATTAATGGGAACAAAACATGTATCTAGATTCTTAGTGATTTTGTTAATTTCACTTAGATTTCCACTGCATGTCTTTTGATTAACTGGTGGCACATGAATAGCATTTAACGGCATCATGTCCAATCCATCATTTGGCAAAGGTAATTCATCTGGAACAGTGTCCCTTTGTAACGTAGAATCAAGTGAGCGGGATTTATGGGATTGTTCTGTAAAATCTTCACAAAGGAGTTTATCATCTTCACCAATGTTTTCCAGTCTAGCCTCTTCATTTAAATCTAAAGGCAGTGGTGTGCTGCTTTTCTCATCAATGCAAGTGTTTACCTCACCACAGTCACTGTCATGTGATGATATGGACAGGTAGGAGTAAAAGTCTCCTTTTCGCAGCTGCAAAGCTCGGTGAGAATGTTCCAACACTTTTTCCTTGATCTGAGCCACTGATGTTGGACTCACCATTTCAGAGTCATTGTGTGAGATGTTCTTCAAGGCCGAAGATGCCATATCAATAATTTCCATCACAAAATTATGAACAGAACTATCTTCTTCCTCCTCACTATGGGAAATATTAGAGTGGCAAGCACAGTTCGAAATAGCTTTTGCACAATCCTTGTTAACTTCCTCCAACTGTGTGTTTTCTAAATTATGATGAGATGAACATTCTCCAGCTAAATATTTACTGGTAGTATCTTCGTCACTGTGGCAGTTAAACATCAGTTCTGCTTTGGAATCTTGATGTTGTTGTTTACTCCTATGTTCACTTGTTGGAACTTTTTTCCCACCTAATACTCCAATATCATTTAACTTTTCAAATCTTTTCATGCAAATAACCTCCTCATCAGTATTAAAAATAGGTGACAATAAATGTTTGTTTGCAAATCTTTTGTCTTCCAAACATATAATATTTTTACCCTTCTCTTTGGATTGGGTAGGGGATCTAGAAACTAGAACGTGTTGTGATTCTGGTTTTTGCTCAATTGTACTATCAAGCAATTCAGATTGCAAACATTCAGTTCTATGAATTTTGCTGGTATTTCGCCCCTTTTCAAAGGAATAATGTACCTTGCTATCTAATACTTTATTTTGTTTATTTTCATGTTTTGATACAGATTTTTCCACATTGCCATTCTCCAGGTCATCTCTTAAATGGTGAGTACATTGTCTAAGAGTTTCCATTCCAGTCTGCATGAAATGTTTTTCATTTGGATAGAGAGAACTACTTTTATGATCTTTAGACTCCAGCTGCTTAAATACTGGACTGTTCAAAAATGGATAAAGTGAAGAAGTATTTTTGAAAGCAGATAACCTGAAACTATTAGGGTCTGTCTTGCTCAAATCCTTTTCTTCTGGATTCAATTTTGGATTCATTTTTTTCTTTCCTTTTGCAGGGACAGCAAAGATTGGTTTAATCCAGTGGTGGAAATCATTCTTCATGTAGTCTCCATCTAAAATGCAATTACTTTCTTCATTAATGTCATCGTCTGTAGCAATACTGGAATCATCATCATCCTTAATGCACAGTTCCTCCTCAGTTAGCGTAAGGGTTGAACTGGAAAGCAAATCACTATCGTCTTCTTCATCAGTGCAAGCAGAAGTACAAGACACATTTACAATCATGCTTATATTGGTATCAGCTTCATCAGTCATTGAGTGATTAATACGCTTTTTGAATGATGCATTTGAATCCAAAATTCTATTTTTATGCACAATTATGTCTTCAGAGCACAAGGAAAGCTCATCACTGCTGCTTAGTTCTGTGAGAGAAGCAGCAGAATCTTCATTGGCTGAGGAAGTGGCATCGAATGATGGTTGGCCAGTGAATGACATTTTAAGAGAATTACTCTGCAGTGTGATGTCTGAAACACTACGTTTCATTTTTGGACTTACTGGATTCTGAATGTTTTCTAAACGTTTCAATAGGTCCAAAGTTCTCTTACTCAGCTCCCCCACTGCTTCAACACCCACACTAATGTCCCCTGGACCCTGGAGGCCAAGTAACTCCTCTGTTATCTTGCATGAATTACCCCAACTATCTAAGGAAGTACTACGATGAAGATCACCATTTTTGTGATTGTTAGTTACATGGCTAAATATGTCACCAGCAAATGAAAGTGACTCCACAGATGACCTATGGGACAAAAATATGAGATCTGTTTCATTTTTCAGATATTCATCTGGAGCTACTCCATTATCATCTACTGCTCTAAAATCAGTTTCAAGGTTACCTCTACTTGATGATACTAGCAGACATTTTTCTGCCATAGCACAGTCCAGTTTGCCATCTGAAGGTGAGAATCCATTTTTACAAATAATTTCAACATAATCTGGTTTTGTGCTCACATTCGCATCAGTAGTTACATTTTCTTCAGGGGAGTGAGTTATACCTAACTCAAGCTCAGGGCCCTGCAGGTAAGAATAGTCATAAAATGTGAACACATCATATTGTGCCTCCAGATCTTTTGAAATATCCTTCGAACTGATTTTATTCATTTGAAATTGCTGTAAATTCCCCTCATTGCTCAGAGACAGTGATTGAAAATCTTCTGACAATTGTACATCATATTTTGTTCTTTGTATCTTTGTTACATTCTTTATTTCCTTTTTTTCACAAAGGTCTTGTCTTTTACAAATGCATGATTGAATTGGGCAGTCTCTATGTTTCAGTTCTATTAGGGGGTGGAGAGGTTTGGTAGATAGCTTAGTTTGCACTCGATCATCTTGGTTTGACAGAGAGGTTGTTTCAGTATTACCCTCGCTGACTATTCCACTCTTGCTCTCAGGCCTCAGTGCCATTGGTTTGTCTTGTCTCACTGGAATGAAATCACCCAGTAGGTCTGGCAAAGAATCATCAGATGAGAACGAATAATCTTTACTTGCACTCCTCACTAAATTGGTGAGCAGCTTTGCATTGGAAACATTTGATGCATTATTGAAAAATGATGAACAATCTTTTCCAAGAAGCTGTAGATTATGTAGGGTGTGGTGCTGATGGGAATATGGATAAGAAGAAGAAGAAGGTGGTTCACCAGGACTGTACAGTGATTCTCCAGGGCCGCTGCTGTAATGATCCAGTAGAAGCTCATCAACGAGATTGTTCATCGGCTCAAGTGAAAATTTTGATATGTCATTCTGTTCACATGCAAGATCAAGTGTCTCATCACGAATACCAATCAAATTGTAACTCATGTCTGTCTCATCCCATTCCAGTGAATCTTCACCTGAGATATTTAAATTCATCAGGCCAGGTTCAATACAGCTTGAAGAGACCTAAAACAGAACAAAAATTATGTTTAAAAGCTTTAAGTTTGTTTTAATGAGCATTAATAAAATGACATGATTTGCATTTTTAAATTATTTATTAAAAAAGCAAGATTAGTTTAAGTGGATTTTTTCAGGACCTAGTATAATGTATACAGTGTATAATCATCTACATCAATAGTTTATGGGTGTGGTGAGAAATTTGTAGGGTGATATAAAAATTGACTGAAGCATTGAATATAACAGTGAAGACATTCTAGAGCTTATAAAACACTAATTAGGCCACAGATAGTTTACAATGCACACTTCATAGCCGCAATGATATATAAGCATTTATGAAAGCCTTAATGGGGATGTAGGTTTAGTTATAAGAAAACATAGTACAGGCTGCTGTTAATTCCTTCATATCAGAGGAGGCCAAGGCGAGGTTCCATTAACATGAGAGAGTTTCAATTAACCTAAAAGTCTGAGAGAGTACATTGAGAGCTGTTTCCCCCAGCAGCAATGTGAATAGGGGAGGTGAGGAGGGGAGGTGGGGGTCTGGAGAAGGTTGGGAGGAATCTGAAACTTTCTATCTGAGTGAACAGTTGAGACTGGAATGTTTATCACATTAAAAATATTTGGATGAGCATTTGATATGTCATAACCTACAAGGCTCCGGAATCAATCACCACAACTCTCTTTTATACAACAGGTGTCATTAGATTTCTGTGATTCTATAAATGACTAAATAATAAACTTGGCAGGCCCATAGTGGCATGGTATTAAGTAATGTGCACCATTATATTTTACGTAAATCTCTATGGACAGAGTTTCATGAATATATATTGGGATCACTAATTGATAGTTGTTATTGGGCAGATTGTGGTTAGTGCAGGTGGTGCAGTTCCTCAAAGGCATCAAAGTGAAGTCCAGAGCACTTTCACGTGGGCCTCAGTAAGTGTGGATTAGGCTGGTCATTTGTTTATGTTGATGTTTGGCAAATTGCCCATTTGCAGGGCAAGGACCTCCTAAAGGCTGTTTAAAATATGAATTCATCCCCCCTGAAATTGATCAATTCAGTTTATTGTCACTTGTACTAAGGTACAGTGAAATGCTTTTGTTGCGTGCTAACCAGCCCGCAGAAGATTTTGTGATATTGCGGAATGCAATAAAATATTGAAGTCAGCAGCAAACCAAGAGGCTTGCAAGCAGTTCTATGGTTTCTTGTAAAAGTTAGCACAAGAAAGGATGAAGCCTAGAAATTAGATCGGATAGGGATATTAAATTAAAAAAACTAATAATCAAGGGAGGAAGCACAATAACAACATTTCCACGTTGTAATGCATCACTCTGGAAAATAAGTTTGCCACTTTCCAGCATGACTGATGTGCATCTAATGTCACTTTCTCATTGTTGTTGGTGACATCAGTACACATTGCCCCAGCAGCCATCATTGTTAAAAGCTCTATTAAAAGTAAGTCCCATACCATGAACCTTCGAATCACCTTGCACGGTACAAAAATTATTTGCCATCCAGTGATCTCCACGCAACTAACCCGGGACCTGACTCCCTGGTCCCTGAGGTTCCGATTTAAGGCCCTATTCCAACCTTCCCTCATATTCTTACCTCATTTTTGACTTTTCTCCACCCACTACAACGCTGATACTGATTGTCTACCTATTATTTTACCTGTTCATTGACTTGACTTGATCCTGCCTCCTTAGCCTTAATTTTGAAAGTCGCTCATTCCTTACCAGACCAGGGTACTCTGATTGCTGATTAAACCTACCTGCACCACTGGCCCCAATCTTGTTTGCCCTAAAATGCTTCAACCTTGATGACATACACGCCCATCACTCCTCAGGTCTTAATCACCCTGCCATTACCCTCCCATGCCTTTGTTATGATATCCAATCACACCACTTCCTCAACATGTCCTGGATCTGAATGGTGAATGGACTCAACCACTTCTTCTGTCCCTCAAGGATCCATGAGTACAGGTACACAGTCCCCTGAAAATTGTGTCACAGGTAGACAGCGTGTTAAAGACTTATTTTGGAACATGTGGTACATCAGTCAGGATATTGAGTATAGAAAAAAAGACACAAAATGCGTGAGTAACTTAGCGAGTCAGGCAGCATTGCTGGAGAAAAGGAAGAGTTGCCATTTCGGGTAGGAACCCTTTCTCAGACTGAAAAATAGAGATGGGAAGAAACTGGAGGCTCAAAAAGGCTAGAACAAAACAGAGCCAGCAACAGATTACCTCAGGAGGGTGGAGTCCATAATAGCCCATTGTTGCATGGGGAAGATGTGCTAATGGCAGGGATACAAGGATGCAAACAGTGGAACTAGTAGAATGCCTAAGGTGGGGAAGGGGAAAAGAATGCAGGAGTTACTTAAAATTAGAGAAATCATTATTCATACTGCTGGGTTGTAATCTTTGGAAAATATTAGGATTAAACAAAATCCTTGAGGAGGATATAGGTTGTAGGATTACATCTGAGGAAGATAATATGAATGATCAGTGTGTTGATCAATGTTTGGAGTCATGTGAGATGGTTGGGGTCTTAAATGAATACTTCTCTCTTTCTTTTCCATGGAGAAAATTGGATAAACTAGGGAAATCAAGGAAGAGAACAGTGATGTCCTGAAACAATCAATATTACCAAAGAGAAAGTTTTGGTGGTCACAAAGCACATAAAAGTGAATAAATCCCTGGAGCTGGACCAAGTGTATATTAGGATATTGTGGGGAGTCATGAAAGAGGTTGCTGGAACCCTGGCAGAGATTTTTGTACTTTCCTTGGCCATGGGTGAGGAATCGGAAGACAGGAGGGCAGCTAAGGGTGCAAGAACAAGCCAGGGAATGGCAGGCATGTGAGCCTAACATCAGCAGGGGGCAGTTTACAGGAGGTGATTTTGAGAGACAGGATCTATCTGCATTTGGAAATGCAAAGTGATTGCAGATAGTTCAGCATGGCTTTGTGCATAGGAAATCAATTCTCACAAATTTGATCAGGTTTTTTTGAAGAGGTAACCAAAAGAATTGACGAGGCCAGGGCAGAAGACATTGTCGACATGGACTATAGCACGGCTTTTGACAAACTCCCTCATGGTAGGCTGGTTTGGAAGATGAGATTACATGGTATCCCAGGTGAGCTAGCCAATTGGATAGAAAATTAGCTAGATGAAAGAAGTCAGAATGTACTTGTGGAGAGCTGATTTTCAGATTGGAGGCATGGTTTTAAGGTGAGGTGGGGAATGATTTAAAAGGAACCTGAGGGGCAACTTTTTTACATAAAGGGCAGTGGATGTATAGAACTAGGTGCAGAGGAGGTAGTTGAGGCAGGTACTATCACAATGTTTAAAAGATATTTGGATGGCTACATATCCACAGAAAAAATTAACGGAAACTGATGAGCAAATTATTGTATCTTCTCCTTTGAACTTCAAAGACTCACTGAAGATAACATTTCCCATCAATGTTTATTGAACTTTGTATCAAAGGAAATTGGAATAGTTTAGTTTACTTTAAAGATATAGAGATACAGCATGGAAACCGGCCCTTCGGCCCACTGAGTTCACGCCGACCAGCGATCACCCGTACACTAGTTCTATCCTACACACTAGGGACAATATACAGAAGCCAATTAACCTACAAACCTGCATATCTTTGAAATGTGGGAGGAAACCGGAGCACCCAGAGGAAATGCATGCGGTCTCAGGGTGGACGGACAAACCCCTTACAGACAGCAACCCATAGTCAGGATTGAACCGGGGCCTCTGGTGCTGTAAGGTAGCAACTCTACCACTGCTTCACTGTGCATCCCTTTGTGCTGCAGAATGTTGCCCTATTTTAATAATACCACTCATAAAATCAATTTATAATGTTTTAATTTGCTGTGTCAGTTTAAAAATAAATGGCCATATGCTTTCAGCAGTACATTCACAGATGCTGGATGAGTTTTCTATTATTGACACACAATCAAGAAGAAACATAATGTTGCATAAGTGAAAATGACAAAACATTCATTCTATTATTCAAATTTTAAAATACCAGATTGGCACAAGGTCTAGGAAACTTTTAATCAAAGACATAAAGAAAAGAAACCAGAGTTCACAGCAATGAATCTGCAATGTTCACAGCACCAATTTTCTTTAATACTGCCCTAATACACACAATACTATCTCTTAATTCCCCTGGTGATCAAAACATAATCGACCTCTGTCCTGAATTTACTCTTCACCTCATCACACAAGTAGACTGCCCCAAAGATTTATCATCATCTGAAAGAATACATTTCCTAATCTCCGTCTTAAACAGTTGATTCCTTGTCCTGAAACAATGAACTCTAGTTGCTGATTCACCATCAATGTAAATCAACATCTTTAATTTTATTCCTTCATTGGATGCCTACATTATTATCAATCTCTAATTGATGCAGAAGTGAGAAGGCATCTGAGAGACAACCACATTACTTAGGCTGGATGTGGAGGGCCTAGCTCATTGGCCTAATGCACCCTGAATTCCCATTATGCGGACAACTGGGCCTCAGAGCAGAGGCCTTGTCTCTGAAATGCACCTGACAGAAGGCAAACTGTCAGAGCCTGAGCTTCACCAGCACTGAAATATGTCATTTTATTAATTTTCAAATGTTTCTAACATTCAGTGGCCTATAAAGGCTATGGGTCACACAGAGCGCAGGTAGCAGAATGCCTTCCATGAGGGGAATTAGTCAACCATTGAGTACTTACAACAATCTGGTAACTTTGTTAGTACTAAGAGAACATACAGCACAGGAACAGGCCCAACAGCACACAATGTTTGTGCCGAACATGATGGCACGACCAACTCTTATCTGTCTGCACATTATCCCTATCCCTCTGTTAATCCTGGCTAAATTGGAGCAGCCAGGACATTAAAATTGAGTAAGGGCTTGTGTGCTGCTGGGCCATTTGGGTCAAGTTAAATGTGCCTTTGCAGAACCGGGACAAGCTGCTGAATGGTGCTAGTTTGTCTGTGGCCTAGATAAGAGCTGCAGAGGAAGGATGGGACCTGCAGAGTCTTACAATAAGGTGTAAAATGCATGGAACTGATTGGGTCAATGCAAACCAGATATACATAGTGTAAATAATGTTGCAAAGCCTCATTTGGATAGTTGTTGATTGGTTGAAATGTTAATCTTGGCCTGGGTTGTCTGAATCTCAGGGAACATGTTGTTTAATTCTTCTGTGTTAATTTCCATCTCGAAACTTCTCCAGATACAATGTATTAGTTACCGTGTTATTGGGTTAGGGAACTGTCTATCATGTACTGTGTTAATCGATATGTGTTATTGGATTGTATAGAGACCATCCCCATGTGGTTCGGCCCCTTAAGGTTCGTGGAGCTCCCACGAGGTCCAATGTCGATCTTCTGGAAGAACTCTTGGGACTGCGTGACTTTTTGGAGTGTCTCTGCTTGCACGAGGCTAGAAGGGCTTGGTCAAGCAGATACAAGGATCTAACCCCCAGTGTTTAGGTATTGTATAGGGGAATTTGTGTTGTGTTATCCAAAATAAAGTTTAGTTGCTCAAATGCTTGATTCAGTATTTTATTGACCGAAACTAGACTGGGGGGAGCTTAGAACGAGCTATTATCAGGAGTGGATACTTGGAATGAAAAATGAAATCTCTACCGAAATGGAAAAAATCTCAGCGTTTGATGATGGCGTAGCAATGAATGAAAGGCTGGCAACCACAAGTCAGGCAGAAGCGCGCGCGCGCCCACACACACACACACACACACACACACACACACACACACACACACACACACACACACACACACACACACACACACAGTTTTACACACACACACACACAGTTTTAATAGATACTAGACCAGGTGTAGACCCGTTGGGTCTCTTCCCCCAACGTGCGGTATTGGGGAGGGGGGGCAGCATGCGGCGTCACACACGCTAACTACCCCCTTGATATTATATTAATATTATTAATTTCCTCTTTTTACCCCATAACGGCCCTATCTACTGGCGCATAGCCCCCAGCTCACAGTCAAATCTGGAGAGGGGGGGGGGGGGTAGAGAGTAAGGGCAGAAAGAGAAGGGGCAGAGACAGAGAGGGGCATAGAGAGAGAGGGGTGGGGGGGGGGGGGAGCGGGTGAGAGGGGGAGCGGGTGAGAGGTGGGACGGGGTGAGAGGGGGAGGGGATGCGAGGGGAGAGCAGGGGGATGGGGTAGAGCGGGGGGACTGGGGGGGGGGGGGTGTGCTGCAGGGGGGGGAAGAGTGAGGGGCAGAGGAGGGGGGGGCAGAGGGCAGAGAGGGAGGGGCGATGGGGAGAGGATTTGGGAGAGGATGGGGGAGAGAGAGGGAGAGGGCGGACCTAAACTCGCTGAGTGGGCGGCTCGGACGGGGCCTACTGCGAACAACCTCGTGCGGCGTGGAGAGCCTCGGCAGGTCTCGCATGACGGGAGACGGTGTGGATTCAGAAGCAAGTCGGTGGCCTATGGTGACCTCCGGTGACCTCCCGATCTGCAGACCAAGGGAGGTTAGAACGGGGGGGGGGGGGGGGGGGGTGTTGGGAGGGGGGGTTGGGGGGGGGGTTGGAGGGGGGGGGGAGGGGGTTGGAGGAGCGGGCAGTGGGAGGCCAGCTGCGGGAGGTGTGGCAGGAGCGTACGTGGGCTGGGCGCGGGGCTTTAGTCCACAGCTGCGGGCCTCGATTTGTGGGAATGTGGACATTGTAACGTCAGCAGCTCAAGCGGCGATTATATTTTAAAAATTGAGTTTTGTGATCAATTTTATTCAAAAACTGGGGAAATAATTGACCAAGGAGTGGATTTCTGAACTCATAAGACAAATCCCTACCGAAATTGTAAAAATATCCACATTTTTACGTCTGCTTTTCGAGGATATACGTTGCTGAGGCAAAATGCCGTACACACACACACACAGTTTTAAAAGTATATATATATATAAATATATATATATAAAACTCTGATCTTGGATGTGTATTTATTTGTGTGATGTTCATATATATATATATATATCTGATATATATAGATATATGATACCATTTCACCGAAAGCTGTGAGATTTATGTCATAAATCCTCTTGTTCCTGATCTGGCCCAATGCCTTAGCTCACTCCTGTGCTAGTCTTGCAGCCACTCTAACCTTTTGCGATTGCATGGATCATAAAATCCTTGAGGCTGCGAGGAGTTGAATGCCAATTTAAATCAGTGGTGGGAGTAGCAACCAGTTAATACAACTGAGAAGCAACCTTAAATCTAAGACAAGATAGCTGCTTGAATAAACACCATTTTCTGCAGACAAGGCCATCTCTCAGTGCAGTGCTAAAGGAAAGGTGTTTTGGGTAATTGGATCCCCAAGAAAGGTATCTGAATACTCAAAAGGTCTTCTTGTCAGTTGAGCTCCCACTGTAAATTGTAATGCTATGGAGCCAGTTGCCTGCACCCAAAATGTTGAAGTAACCATCAATGTCAATAGCGTACTACCAAACCACTATCAGCATGTCTCTTGTTCCACCAGGGCAGAACACCCTTGACCACTGCTACACATCCATAAAAAACACTCACTGCTCCATTCCTCAGCCACATTTTAGGAAATCTGACCATGCTATGATTACAAACATAAACAAAAACAGGAGGATGCGGTGCAGAATCCTGTTCCGTGCTGATCTGCGGACATGTATGATATCCTACATGACTGCTTTGAGTCAGTGGACTGGTCCATATTCAGGTATTCTGCAGCTAACCTGAATGAGCACACCACTGCTGTGACTGACTTCATCAGCAAGTGCGTAGAGGAGTGTGTGCTGAAGACAATCCGAGTGTTCTCCAACCAGAAACCATGGGTGAACCATAAGGTACATTCCCAGATGAAGGACAAGACTGCTGCATACAAGTCAAATGATCCCAAGTGGGAGAAGAAAGCAAGCTATGATCTTCGCAAAGCCATAAAAAATGTCAAGAGACAATATTGGGACAAAGTTGAGTCCCAGTATAATCATTCGGACACCCGCAGACTGTGGCAAGGTCTGAATACTATAACCGGCTGCAAAGCGAAGTTAGGCAACGTCGCTGGTGATAGCGTGGCCCTTTGTGATGAACTTAATGCATTCTATACTCGTTTTGAGCAGTAGGCCAACGGGGCGATGACATCTGTCCCGACAGACTCGAGTGTCCCTTTTCCCAGGGTCGCTGTTGCAGAAGATAGATTGGCCGTCCAGACTGAGTGCCTGGCTGCGCCCTGAGGAACTGCATGGACCAACTAACGGGAATATTCATGGATATCTTTAATCTCTCCTTACTCCGTTCTGAGGTGCCCAACTGCTTCAAGAAGACCACTTTCATCCTGGTGCCAAATAAAAGCTTAGGAAGTTCGGCATGTCCCTAACAACTCTCACCAATGTCTACAGAATTTCTGAAAAAACCTGTGGAACTAGTTTCTCCTTACTTACAACAAAGTGCCACCCTTTAGTTGAGGGCCAGTATTGGCAACCTACAAAACACCCCATCAAATTTAGCACACAAATTGGTCACAGGTTGGCCACGGAATGAATGAGAATTATTTTGTGCCTGGTTTACATTTGAAAAACAGACATAATCGCCTTTGACTTCCAGAATATATAACTGCAATATTCCTGCAGTTGAACTTGGCCTGAGGCTCCTGCAGAAACAGCAGAACCTCTCTTTGTAAATTGAGCTGAGGCTGAACCTCAAGTATGTGGAATAACTCATGCCTTGACAAGAAACATTCCATTCCATTCCTTAATCTGAAGTCCTGGTTGAACACCCTATCAGGTGGTTGTCTCATCACTTTTCAAGCTGCTCTTACTTATTTTCCAAGAAATGGGATGGAGAGCCAAATAAAAGTTACGCATGTTTAATTGAATAATTATCTATGCTTACTATTACAATTCAAATGCAAGATCAACAACAATATAATTATCTTGACTACATTTAAACTAATGATACCTTGAAATCACGATATTAGTAGTTCATGTATAACAAAGACAATTACTTATTTACTTTAAAATAGATGATATCATGATGAAAATAGCAGCTAAGCAAAATTCATAACAATTTCTAAATGTGTATGAATGTTAACATTGCAAAGAATGATTTCAACCTATTTGCGATTGGGTCATATTATAGAAATGCAACTTTGTAACATGTGTATTTATTTTGCAACTGAGAGTTTATTTTATATCATATTATAGGTTTAATATTATATTTAAATTAATGCTTAAATTACCACTAATGCTATTAACTAATTTTCATTAAATATAGATTTCAAACTGAAAGGTTACAATACAAATCTAATCTTTTGAAATTAATACGCATAAAGAATTAAGGTCTGGTTATGGAAATGGTTTAACAGATTATTTTATTTCTCACTTTATTCATGACAAAAAGGTCTGTCATAATGACCATGCAATGATTGTAAATCTAATATAACGGCAAATCTAGCACTTGCTTAGGTATGTTGAACATCTACTGTGATGGATTTTTATTAGATTGAATTTTATTATCTGCATGCTGATAAAGGAAACACTAATGACTAGCGTTGTTTGTTATTACATGATAAAAGCCACGACTGTTAGTTCAATCAATCAGTTTAATCAAATAAACCATTATTTTCTTCCAAAATTATCATGCTGACGTTGCATTCTATAGAAATCGAATAATAATTAATGTAACCGCTGTAACTACTTTAACACTTTGATAATACATTTGATAATAAATATGGATTTCATTTTGTGATTGTTAATAGTGCACACCTGATTTAAATATCTTTCTACTTTTGGTTTTTAGAAATGTTGGAAAAAGAGTTGTTGGAAAAGGTAATTATTATCATTGCCAAACACATTTAAAGGAGAATAATTGGAACATGTGTTTGACAGAAATTATAATCTGTCATTAATATATCCAGGCAAAAGTGGTTAACCCATCATTATGTGATGAATTGTCACATTTTAAAATTACCTCTTTTATAGATTCACATTATTAATGTTTTTAAGAAATATTATGTTTTCAGGTATTTCAGCATCAGCGAAGAACTGTAACAAACCTTATCTAATTTGAAATATTCATTTAGCAACATTTTCAAACGGGAAATTTTTTGCGTAGAATTGTAAGGGCTGGCTCAGTGGTAGAGTGCTCGGCTCATATCCGCAAGGTTGGCCCTAATCCCGTGATCCCGGGCAGTGGGGTTCCCCAGTTAACGGCAAAGATTGAAAAACATGGAGTAAACCCTGAGAGGCAAGTGCATTCAAAATCATGCTAGCTGCATCTACCAAAGAGAAAAACTGACTAGATCTCAAAATAGATACAATAGGAGTTGGAGGGGTTGTGAATTGGATGTTCCTCTAACTGGTAATCTACCAGAGCTTCCTTACAGAGGCCAGCAATGCAGTCTTCTACTGGGCAGCTGATTTCCAAATGATTATCAGTGGTGAAAGGCATTGCAAATGGCGGACTCCACCCTTTGGATTGCAGTTTCAGCTGATCAAACCCTGTCCATCGTCTTGCAAACCGTCAAATTGGTCAGATTAATCAAATGCGTGTGAATATCTTTGTTATTCAAATACATTTAAAACACTTAGGAACACTAAATGGAAATACTACTGAAGTACAGTAATCACTTAATTCAAATACTATTAAAATAAATAGAAATTATGAATTATTTCTAATAGATGTTTCTACTTTCTTGGAAGATTGGTGAGATTTGGTATTTTGATGAGTACTCTCTTGAACTGCTGCAAGTAAAATACATTGACTGGTTGCATCATGGCTTGGTTTGGCAAATCGGATGCTCAGGAATTTCAGATAAAGGCAGAGAAGCAGTGAACCAGAGGTAATAGTGTTGAATGATGGCCATCATAGTCACAGCTGCTAATGGTGACACAATTACATTCAAGAGTTATCAAGTATCTGAACAGAGATGTAAAATATTTTGATTGCTTCTGGATTTGATAAAGTAATAGAGATATAAGGACATATAAGGAAGAATTTATGAGTATTTGAAAAACTGGGAAATTTTGTGTCAGTCAAATAGACTGAGGAACCTTTTAAATTTCTATATTTTATGATATTCCATGTTAGAGGCATCGTGTATAGAAAGCTTACCTTTTCTTTTCCTAGTTGCTTTTGTAGTCTATTCTGCCACTGGACAGTTTGCATTATTATGGCTTCCCACCTTCTCTCCAGGTTCACAATAACAAGTTTCATTGACTGACGATCAGCTTCCAAACAGCTCGAATCTGTGTCATCGAGGAGACGTTGGCATAAGTGCAGTACAGAAATTATGCCACGCCGACGTTGTTTAATTTCAGAGCACAGTGACTAAAAGCAAATTATTAAAATTAGTGACAATTATTAACTTGTATAATTCAATTCAATATTATTAAGCAATTGACATAAATAAATGAGAATTAAAATAAAACACGGCAATGGCCACACAATATATGAATCACAGAGTGTTTATTTACAGGGCATTTGTTATTGGGTAAGTCCACAGCTAATATGTGGGAGTTGTTTAAAGGCCAGCTGATCAAAGTGCAGGATCAGCATGTTTCAGTCCGGCAAGGTAAGGGGATCATGGAAATTGTAAACTTGGTCAGGAAGAAAAAGGAAGCACGTGTCAGGTTTAAGAAAGCATATCAGATTTGGCTTATAAGGAATATAAAACGAGTAGGAAAGAACTCAAGCGGGCGATTAGAAGGGTTGAAAGGGGCCATGCCATGACATGTCATTGGCAAATCAGATTTAACTCAATGTTAAAAGAGGGTATCAATGCTTGGAGTCGGAGGATGTAGGTGAGATGCTCAATGATACCTTACATTTGTATTCACGGTGAAAGACTTGGAGGAGAGCGAGATCAGTGTGGAGAATACAAACAGGATATGGCAGTTTGAGATCGAGAAGGAGGTGGTGTTGATACTCTTGAAGAACATAAATGTGGATAGGTTCCAAGGGCCTGAAGGGATCTTTCCCGGGTTATTGAGGGAGGCAAGAGAGGAGATTTCAGGGGCCTTGATAAGGATCTCTGTTTCTTCTTTAGCCATAGATGAGGTCCCAGAAGTCTGAAGTGTGGCTAATGTTTGTCCTTCGTTTAAGAAGGGAAGTAGAGAGAATTTAGGGAACAATAAGCTGGTGAGCCTCATGTGAGTGGTAGGGGAACTATTGGAGAGAATTCTTTGAGATTGGATTTACTCCCATTTGGAAGAAAATTAGGGATAGCCAGCATGGCTTTGTACATGGCAGGTATTTACTAACTTGATTTAGTTTTTCAAGGCACGACAAAAGAGATTGATGACGGTATGGTGATTGATGTTATATACATCCATTTTAGTAAGGCTTTTGACCTTATCAACCTGTGATGTCACTTTCAAGGAACTATTTGCCTGTACTCCTATATCTCTCTGCTCCGCAACACACCCCAGAGCCCTGCCATTTACTCTGCAGGTCCTGCTCTGGTTAGACTTCCCTAAATGCAACACCTCACCCTTACCATGAAGTTCAGAAAGAAGGAGCAGCCAGAAGCAACGAGAGCGAGTATTGGCTGATAGAAGGTGAGTCAGAGGGAACGAAGATTTAAAAAGAGCGCCAAATTAGCACTAAAGTAGTTGATTTGGTAGCAGATTAAAATAAGTGCAGCTGTAACGGAGTGGTCTTGATGAGGTGAAGTACCTTGGTGAGTAAAGTGCGAGTCTTTGGCTCGAGAGTCTTCGGCGTGGAGACTACGCTCAGAGGTGGAGAAGTTGAGAGGCACAACCAATTGGGATTTGCCTACTGAAACAATGGCAGGCATGTTGCTGCAGTGTGACTCTTGCAGGATGTGGGAAGTCAGGGACACCGCTCGTGCCTCTGACAACTACACCTGTGGAAATTGGGTCCAGGTGCAGGTCCTGAAGGATCGTGTTAGAGAACTGTAGCAGCAGCTGGATGATCTCAGGACCATCCGGGAAAAGGAGAGCTTCCTGGACAGGACCTACAATGCCACTGTTGCACCAAGGATACAAGAAGAGTGAAGGTGGGTGACGATGAGGAAAGGAAGTAAGCATGGAGTGCAGGAGATCCCGGAGGCTGTACCTATTGAAAACAGATACACCCACTTGGAAGCTGTCGGGATGACACCTCCAATCCTAGTGGCAGACAGGTCTTTCAATCAAGTCCTGGCACTGCAGCTTAACCGGAGAGACCTACGTCAGGTAACGCCTTAGTGGTAGGTTACTCACTAGTGAGTGGTACGGACAGGAGATTCTGCGGCAACAGGCGGGACTTGAGGATGGTGTGTTGCTTCCCTGGTGCCAGGGTCCAAGACATCTCAGACCGATTGCTGGGCATCCTCAAGGGGGAAGGGGAGCAGTCGAAAGTGGATGTGCATGTTGGCACAAACGACATCGGGAAGAAGAGGAAGGAGGTTCTGCAACGTGAGTTTAGAGATATAGGATCAAGGCTGAAAAGCAGGACCTCTCGGGTGGTTATCTCTGTTTTGCTTCCTGTACTTCATGCTGGTGCAGGCAGGAACAGGGAGATAGGGGATCTGAATGTGTGGCTGAGGGACTGGTGCAGGGGGCAGGGATTTAGATTTACAGATCACTCGGATCTCTTCTTGGGTAGGTGTGACCTGTGCAAAAGGGACGGGTTGCACCTTAACTGAAGGGGGACCAAGATTCTGCCAGGCAGGTTTGCTAGTGCTACACGGGTGGGTTTAAACAAAATAGAAGGGGGGAGGGGTAGACAAATTGGTAGCATAAGGATAGAGTTAAAGGGAAAGAACGTACAGGAAAAGTTGCGAAAGACACCCAAATTAATGGGAAGGAAAGTTCAAGAAGGGCTAAGAGAGTAAGGTCAGGTGAAATAGGAACCGGTGTGAGAGGGGAGTTGAATACCAAATTAAAAGTGTTATGTATGAATGTGCTAAGTATAAGAAATAAAGTAAATGAGCTAGGGGCTCAGTTAGAGATTGGTAAGTATGATGTTGTGGGAATTAGAGACATGGCTGCAAGAGGATCGGAGCTGGGAACTGAATATTGTGTCGTCCTATCGAAAAACCAGACGGGTAGGCAGAGGGGGTGGCGTAGCTCTGTTGGTGAGGAATGAAATTCAGTCCTTTGTGAGGGGTGACATAGAATCAGAAGATGTAGAGTCATTGTGGATAGAACTGAGAAATTGTAAGGGCAAAAAATTTCTAATGGGAGTTATGTACAGGCCCACAAACAGTAGCCTGGATATACGGTGCAAGTTGCATCAGGAGTTAAAATTGGCATGTAATAAAGGTAATGCTACAGTGGTTATGGGAGATTTCAATATGCAGGTAGACTGGGAAATTCAGGTTGGTACTGGACCCCAAGAAAGGGAGTTTGTGGAGTGCCTCCGTGATGGATTCTTAGAGCAGCTTGTACTGGAGCCTACCAGGGAGAAGGCAATTCTGGATTTAGTGTTGTGTAATGATAGAGCTCTAGGGGCTACTGGAATCAAGGGATATGGAGAGAAGGCAGGCACGGGTTATTGATTGAGAATGGTCAGCCATGATCACAACAATGGCGGTGCTGGCCCGAAGGGCCAAATGACCTCCTCCTGCACCTATATTCTAAGTTTCTATGTTTCTATGAACCGGATTTGATAAGGGAACTCAAGGTAAAGGAGCCATTAGGAGGTAATGATCATAATATGATGAGTTTTAATCTGCAATTTGAGAGGGAGAAGGTAAAATCAGAAGTGTCAGTATTGCAGTTGAACAAAGGGGACTATGGATGCATGAGGGAGGAGCTGGCCAAAGTTGACTGGAAAGGGACCCTAGCAGGGATGATGGTGGAACAGCAATGGCAGGTATTTCTGGGAATAATCCAGAAAATGCAGGATCATTTCATTCCAAAGAGGAGGAAAGATTCTAAGGGGAGTAAGAGGCAACCGTGGCTGACAAGGGAAGTCAAGAACAGTATAAAACTAAAAGAGAAAGATGAGCAGGAAGCCAGAGGATTGGGAAACTTTAAAAGAACAACAAAAGATAACTAAAAAGGCAATACGGGGAGAAAAGATGAAGTACGAAGATAAGCTACCCAAGAATATAAAGGAGGATAGTAAAAGCTTCTTTAGGTATGTGAAAAGGAGAAAATTAGTTAAGACATATATGCCCTGACATAGGTGGTGGGGAAGATGCTGGAGTCAATTATTAAAGATGTAATAACGGTGCATTTGGATAGCAGTAAGAGGATCAGTCCAAGTCAGCATGGATTTACGAAGGGGTAATCTTGCTTGACTAATCTTCTGGAATTTTTTGAGGATATAAGAAGTAAAATGGATAAGGGAGAGCCAGTGGATGTAGTTGATCTGGACTTTCAGATAGCCTTTGATAAGGTTCCACACAGGAGATTAGTGGGCAAAATTAGAGCACATGGTATTGGGGGTAGGGTATTGACATGGATAGAAAATTGGTTGGCAGACAGGAAACAAAGAGTAAGAATTAACAGGTCCCTTTCAGAATGGCAGGTAGTGACTGGTGTGATGCTGCAGCTATTTCCAATGTATATTAATGATTTAGATGAAGGAATTAAAAGTAATTTTGCAGATGACACAATGCTGGGTGGCAGTGTGAACTGTGAAGAGGATGCTATGGAGATGCAGAGGTGACTTGGATAGCTTTATTCTTTTGGAGCGCAGAAGGTTAAGGGGGGACTTGATAGAGGTTTTTAAAAAGATGAGAGGGATAGACAGGTGAGTAGGGAAGATTCAAACAAGGGGGGCAGATGCTGTGGTGAGTGATATAGGGGTAACATGAAGGGGAACTTCTTTACTCAGGCAGAGGTGGTGGAGGCAGATTCGTTTTTATATTTAAAAAACGTGGATAAATGTGAGGGTTATGGTCCACATTAGTGGCAAGAACAAGAAGGCAGATTATTATCTGAATGGTGTCAGATTAGGAAAAGGGGAAGTGCAGTGAGACCCGGGTGTCCTTGTACATCAGTCACTGAAAGTAGGCATGTAGGTACAGCATGCAGTGAAGAAAGCTAATGGCATGTTGGCCTTCATAACGAGAGGATTTGAGTATAGGGGCAAAGAGGTCCATCTGCAGTTTTACAGGACCCTGGTGAGACCACACCTGGCATATTGTGTGCAGTTTTGGTCTTCTAATTTGAGGAAGGACATTCTTGCTATTGCAGCGTAGGTTCACGAGGTTAATTCCCGGGATGGCGGGACTGTCATATGTTGAAATAATGGAACGACTGGGCTTGCATTCAATGGAATTTAGAAGGATGAAAGGGTATCATAGAAAAATATAAAATTATTAAGGGTTTGGACACGCTAGATGCAGGAAACATGTTCCCGATGTTGGGGGAGTCCAGAACCAGGGGCCACAGTTTAAGAATAAGGGGTAGGCCGTTTAGAACTGAGATGAGGAAAAACCCTTTCACCCAGAGAGTTGTGAATTTGCGGAATTCTCTGCCTCGGAAGGCAGTGGAGGCCGATTCACTGGATGCATTCAAAAGGGAGTTAGATAGAGCTCTTAGGGCGAGCGAAATCAAGGGATATGGGGCGAAGGCTGAAACAAGGTACTGATTGTGGATGATCAGCCATGATTACATTGAATGGCAGTGCTGGCTCGAAGGGCCAACTCCTGTACCTATTTTCTAAGTATCTATGTATCTATCTGCATTAAACTCCATTAACTATTCCTCAGCCAACCTACCCAGCCCATCAAGATAATTTTTGTTAAGCATCTTCGCTATCTACAATACCATCCACTTTATAGTGTCATCTGCAAACTTATTAATCATGCTTTGTAATTTATATTAGTAATAATTTACTATATTTGTAATATTTATTGGGCACTTTGAAAGGTTTCTCCACATAAACTTTGGTTAAATCGGGAACAAGATATCATAATCTTTCCCAGGTGTGAAAGAATACCAGAAATTACTGCCTTTGATTAAAAATTACATTCGAGATAAAATAATCTGTGGAAATAAAACAGATAGGCTTTCTATGAATTCCAGAGAATACACACTGTTGCTATCAACTGTGAAATAATAACTTGCCTGTGTATTGGGTTTATTTTTTCACTTATGCAATTATCACTCCATTGAACAGAATAATTATCACTCATGATAATATAATAAAATGCTTAAATTTTCCAAACATCCAAACAATTATCTGAAATGTAATGGTAATTTAAACAATAATCAGTATCAAATGCTCTTAAATTAGATTTTATTTAAAGCATAGAAAGCACAGAAAGACTATTTTCAATAGACCATAACATTGTCTATATAATTCTGTAAAGACCAGTGGACATCGATATGCATTGACAATATGTTCACTGTGTATTTATGAGTGGACATGTTATGATACCCTGTGACAACAGCATCGTGGGAGGCACTGTAACAAATAAACAATAACCCAAATAGGAACACAAATGGGTGTTTGCACAAGCATGAAGATTCTGCATGTGAATAGGATTGCCTTCCAAATAAACTATCTCTTTTGATGTAAATATATATTGTACATTAAGAGCATGGGCTGGATAATGTGGACTCAGCCCATGCATCACATGGGCAGATCAGTGATATATGCAGTCGCACTCGACACCACATGGTTTCCAGACCACTTGAAATGGCCACAGCAGTGAAACCAACGGATCTGTTTCAATGAGAATGACTGCAGGTACACACCACAAAAAAAATATCAATTTTGGTATTAACAGGTCATAAGGAATAGGAGTAGAATTAGGCCATTCGGCCCATCAAGCATACTCCGCCATTCAATCATGGCTGATCTATCTCTCCTTCCTAACCCCATTCTCCTGCCTTCTCCCCATAACCTCTGTCAACTGTAACTTACCAAATGAGAGCCAAATGAAGGTCATTGTCCTTCAACAATCCCAAAAGATAAATTGGATGCGATACCACCCTTATCACCAATGTGTAATGCTGGATGTTGATGACTGCTCACTGGCAGCTCCTTACAGAAGTATCAACCACCTTAAGGCATATATGTCAGCATATTACAGTCATTCTTGCCTGCACACGACAGCACAGAATTTGGCAACATAGTGAGAGATAGACACAAGTACATTTCCCACTCTCTCCTCAGACTCATTACTGAATCCAGAAACACATAAGACACACAAAATGCTGGAGTAACTCAGCGAGACAGGCAGCATCTCTGGAGAGAAGGAATGGGTGACGTTCCGGGTTCAGATCCTTCTTCAGACCTTTTGTGTCTATCTTTGGTGTAAACCAGCAACAGCAGTTGCTTTCAACACATTAGAGCTGTTGGTCTTTACTAAAATGGGAATTGGGTAGTGCATTTTTAATGATATTTTAAATTATATTACTGTTTGAATTAATTTACGTTGATTGTGGTTTTAAATGATTTTAAAAAATATTGTTCGCGATATTTTCTCCTTTTTCATTCTGAACATGAATCTCACATTTTCTAAATGTTTCTGATCATTAAGATTGGTTTAAAAAAAGAGAGGCATAGGCCTTAGCCGCACAAGTTATGAGAAGACCATTAGGATAGTCCATATGTGGGACATCCTGTTTACTGCTTGCAAACCACTTGAATGGCCACAGCAGTGCGACCAATAGTTCTGTCAGGGACATTGCTAAATCGGGGCAAGGACAACTTTGATGGTATGAGACAAGAACCCGCTCAAGTTGATTGGAGAATGTTGTTTGATGGAAAAAGAGCGTCAGGAAAGTGGGATGTTTTTATAAGTGTACTGACAAGAATTCAGGGCATGCCTCTGATGGAGTGAAGGGCAAGGCAGGCAAAGGTAAGGAAACATGGATGACGAGGGAAGTTGAGGCTTTGGTCAAGAGTAAGAAGGAGGCATGGGACAGGTATAGGCAGCTGGGATCAAGTGTTTCCCTGGAGGAGTTTCGGTAACTAAGGAGTAAGCTAAAAAAGGAAATCAGAACGGCAAAATTAGGACAGGAGTTCGGTCTGGCAGATAGCATTAAGAAAAATCCCGAGTTTATAAGTATATAGATGGGGAAAGGTTAACCACTGAGAGAGTGGGACCCCATCGAAATCAAAACAGTCAACTCTGTGTGGAGCCACAGAAGATGGGCAAGGTACTCAATGAATATTTCTCCTCTGTTTTTATTATGGAGAAAGACAGGAGGAACTTGGGGTAGTCACTGGAAGTATCAGAGCAGTCAGTATTACAAACATAGAGGTGCTGAAGGTCCTGACAATTTGAAGATAGACAAATCTCTCGGGCCTGATCAGATATTTCCGAGTACACTGTGGGAAGCTAGAGAGGAAATTGCAGGAGCCCTTGCTGAGATTTATGTGTCATCATTAAATACAGACCAGGTGTCAGAAGACTGGAGTCCTGGAGGCAAATATTACTCAATTCAAGAAGGGCTGCAGGGAAATGGTTGAGAAGTACAGGCCAGTGAGCTTAACATCAGTAATCGGAAAGTTTCAAGAGAGCATTGTGGGGGATATACGATATTAATGCGCTTAGATGGACAAGGGCTGATTAGGGATAGTGAACATGGTTTTGTACCTGGGAGGTCGTGTCTCACAAATCAGATTGAGTTTTTTGATGATGTGACCACAAAGGTCGAAGAGCTATAGACGTTGTATACAAGCATTTCAATAAGGCATTCAACATGGTTCCTCATGGTATGCTGCTCTGAAAGGTTCGATCCCACGGGATTCAAGGAAAGATAGCTGAATGGATAGAAAATCGGCTTCATGGAATGAAACGAAGGGTGATGGTGAAAGGTTGCTCTTCGGACTGGAGGCCTGTGACCAGTGGTATGCCTCAGGGTTTGTTGCTGGGCCCATTGTTGTTTGTAGTTTTTTCAATGATTTGGAGGAAAACGTTCATGGCATGGTTAGCAAGCTTGCAGATGATACAAAAGTGTGTGGGATTGTATATAGTGAAGATAGTTGTAAAAAATTGCAGCATTATCTTGATCGGTTGGGAAAGTGGGCTGAGGAATGGCTGGGAATTTAGTACAGAGAAATGTGATGTGTTGCATTTTGGGAGCACTAACATGGGCAGAACCTACACAATGAATGGTAGGGCTCTGGGGAGTGTTGTAGAGCAGAGGGATCAAGGAGTACAGGTACATAGTTTGTTGAAAGTGGCATCACAGGGAAATAGGTTCTGCCATGGTTTGCAACTCCTTGTATTTATGCAACTCTTAGTATTTATCTGCATTAAAACTCCATTAACCATTCTTCGGCCCACTTGCCCAACTGATCAAGATCCTGCTGTAATTGTTGCAAACCATTTTTGCAGGTTAATGAGCAATGATTCCTGAGGAAGAACAGTACGAGAAAATTGTGAAGAAGTCTTCCTGCCGATGATTGACCTGTGACTGAGACTTCATAGGCTCTGGAATTGTAATTGAGCTATCCAAGCTCGGCGCTCCTGTCTATACAGTGTGTTACCACGTCTGCTGGGTTCATCCTTGTGATGGGACAGGACAGACTGAGGGATTATCTTGGAGGAGTTTGCCAACTATGATCCCATAATACTGATTCTATGAGTATGACTATGTCAGGATATTGCTTGATTATTATATGGGAAAGCTCTCTCAATTTTGACATCATTCCTCAACTATCTGTGAGAAGGACTTTGCATTCATGCTGAGGTCAATGTCAAATATTCCGAATGGAGTTCCTTTTTCTGTTTTAACTTTCCGGTTTTAAAACAACTCTGTCGGGTCATTTCAAGAAGCACATAAGAGTCAACCATATTGCTGCAGGTCTATGGTCACATAAAGTCCTGGCCAGGCATGAGGAACAGATACCCTCCACTGATGAACATAAATCAAATCGTTGGTGTTTTAAGGACAATCCTGTTATTTCCTGGTCACAATTACTAAAACCTGTTTTTAAACATCTGAATTATGAGACCAGATTGTCAATCCCGTAACCTGAACACTATACCACTACTGGACTGGAATTAAATTTAATAAGAGTAAGGATGGAGAGATATTCAATGTATGTGTAAAAAATTAAAACAGCACACATGAAACAGCACATATGATTTTGAACTGGAATCTCAATCGGCAATATGTATTTGGATTATTGTAGTGTGTAAAGATTTATCTTGGCAACCAGCACTCAATCCGTATAAGCCAGCTGCAAAATGAAGGCTTACAGAACAATTATTTGACTCTTTTACAAAATGTGTTGAGTTATACATCAGCTGGACAATATTTTACAAGGATATTCTATTTGTTGATGTATTACTTTTGCAATATTTCAAATTTCCATAAATCTATAAAAGGTAGAGTTTCATTATTTCTATAATGAGAATAGTGTATCTTTAACATTTATGAATTTTAAATAAGATAGATGATAAATTCCCCCTTTATTTATTGCCAAATATGGGTTTGTAGTGTATTATTCAATTTTAGGCAGTAATGTATTTCCATCTACAATTCCTTAAAGGGCCTGTTCCACTTACGCGGCCTTTTCGGTGACTGCTGGCACCCATCATAGGTCGCCGAAAAATGTCAACGTGTTGAAAATTCAGTGGTAACAAGAAAGATGCTACGACTCTTTGGGTGACTAGGATACCTCTCACGACCATACAGGCGACCCCTGGCGACCTCTCACGACCAGACAGGTGACCCCCCCCTGACGACATGTTGCCAGGGTTTGCCTGTATGGTCATCAGAGATCACCTAGTCACCCAAAGAGTCGTAGCGTCTTTCTGGTCGCCACTGAATTTTCAACATGTTGGAATCTTTTGGCGACCTATGATGGGTGTTGGCAGTCGCCGAAAAGGTTGCGTAAGTGGGACAGTTTGGCGAGTCGAGACAGTGAGTGAATGGTTTTATTTTGTAATGGTAAAACAACGAATAAACTAAGGTCGGCAAGACAGCCAAAAAAACGCAATGCTACTTCCACAAGTGTGGCGCTAGAATGATACAACTCGGTAAAAAGCGCATGAATATCGCCCCCCCCATGCCCACGTGACCGGAGCAGCCAATCCAAAGGTTTGACTACCCAAAGTCACCACCAGGTTTCGCTAGAACAGGCCCTTTAAAGGATACATCTACTGTTTTAAAGTGAGTTCAATCATTTACTGTGTTTCAAGCACTGTCATGGCTATGCTGTGTTAAAAGGAAATTTAATTTACAATATCTCTTTGACCACCTGAAGGCTATCACATGCATTGCACTCTTGATGACGTTACATTCTGTTGAACTATGTGTGCCGTATAGGTGCCCTGTGATAGGTGGAGGTGTCCCTCCAAACTTTGTGTCAAAGGCAAACGAGGATATGTTACTCTCTGTCTTTTTTTAAAGAAATTGTGAACAGTTGATTGTCCAGCACTGATTCTCGTGGCACCCTGTTGGTTACTGGCAACATACCTGAAAACAATAAATTATTCCTATTTATTGTTTTCTTTTAACTAAATCTTGCTGCCATGGAGCTTAAGTATCTCCGTTTATGGCAACAGCCTTTTATTTATCTATTTTTTTAGCCATAACTTATTGCCTATCCCACATTGTCCATGTAAAGGCTGTGGTAAACCATTTTCTTACAGTTTTTCTGGGAAAGGTATTTTCACAGTGCTGAGGTCCTTTTCCATCTTGGTGTTAGAGTTACAGGTCTACTGTCAGCCTAGATGAATAACTATAGATGGTACACTTCGCAGTCTCTATGCACTGGTAACGTAGTGGGGGTGATAGTGGAAATGATTGTTTAGGACGGTGCATCAGATACTCAGTACGTGGGCCACTTTGGGATGTATAGTCTCAAGCATCTTGAGTTTTATTGGAGTTGCATTCGCCCATTCAGATTGAGAGAATTCCAACATATTCCTGATTTGTGGCTTATAGATGGTAGACAGACCTTGGATGTCAAGAAGTAAGTTAGTTGCCATAGAATGCCCACCCTCTGACCTATTTGTGCTGTTCATGGTATTTATTTGGTTGGTCTAATTGAGCTTCAGATCTATTGTTAACCCCCAGAATATTGATGTTGGGTGATTCTGTGCTAGTAACGTCACTGAACTCCAAAGGTGTAAGACTTTCTCTCCATGGAGACGGTCTTTGTCTGATATTATTGTAGTAGAACACATGTTACTTTCCACAGATCAGCTCATGTATACAATAGTCAAATCTTGCTGCATGCAGGCATGTGCTGCTTCATTGCTGAGGAGTTGTGAATGGGATTAAACATTTTGCAATCATTGGCAAACATTACCTTTTTCGACCATTTGATAAAAGGCCATGGATGAAACATTTGAAGGTTGGGCCAACAACACCATAATCTTTAAGACTTGAGCAGAATTAGGCCATTCTGCCCATTGTCTATTCAGTGATTTAATTTTTCCATCTCAACCCTATTCTAATATAGAATGCCCTTCCTAATCAAGAACATATCAATCACTGCCTTAAAAATACCCAATGTCCCCACAGCCGTCTATGTCAGCGAATTCCATTAATTTACCACCCTGTCACAAAATAAATGGGTCCTCATCTGCATTTTGAATGTACACCCATTTATTCTGCAGTTGTGCTCTCTGGTGCTAGACTTTTCCATTACTGGAAACATCCTTTCCATGTCCACTCTATCTAAACTTTTTATTATACAGTAGGTTTCAATAGGATCCCACGTCATCCCTCCAAACTACAGCGAGTACAGACCCAGAACCTTCAAACACTCCTCATACATTAACCAATCATCCCCAGGATCATTCTCGTATACCTCCTCTGGACCCTCTCCAAAGCCAACACATTCTTCCTCAGATATAGGCCCAAACACCGGCCACAATATTTCAAAGGTGGCCTTATCAGCACCTGATAAAGCATTACATCCTTGCTTTTATATTCTAGTCCCCTCCAAATGAATGCTAACATTACATTTGCCTTCCTTACCTCTGACTCAACCTGCAAATTAATATTTTCGGAATCCTGCACCAGCACTCCGAAGTTCCTTTGCACTTCAAATTTCTGAATCCTATCCCCACTTAGAAAGTAGCCAATGCCTTTATTCCTCAACCAAAGAAACTCCTAATACTCTGGTGCTGAAACATTGACCTTCAGCAGCAAAACACTTTTATCAACAGCTTCAAATTCTATCATTCACTGGGGACAATTTACAGTGGCCTATCAATTCATATATCTTTGGGATTTGGGAGGAAAATGAAACATCTAAAGCTAACTCAATTGGCCACAAGAAAACTGTGCAAGCTTCATGCAGACAGCACCTGAGGCCAGGATTAAACCCAGATCTCTGACACTGCAAGGCATGCACTCTGCTAGATGCACTATTGTGACTCCGACCATTGGCAATGATTTTAGTTTAGTTTAGTTTAGAGATACAGCGCGGAAACAGGCCCTTCTGCCCACCGAGTCTGCGTCGACCAGCGATCCCCACACATCCGACAAGGGGTCACAGCTTAAGGATAAGGGGGAAATCCTTTAAAACCGAGATGAGAAGAACTTTTTTCACACTGAATCTCTACTCTCTGCCACAGAGGGTAGTTGAGGCCAGGGCTATATTTAAGAGGGAGTTAGATGTGGCCCTTGTGGCTAAGGGGATCAGGGGGTATGGAGAGAAGGCAGGTACACTGAGTTGGATGATCAGCCATGATCATATTGAATGGCGGTGCAGGCTCGAAGGGCCGAATGGCCTACTCCTGCACCTAATTTCTATGTTTCTATGTTTCTATTAACACTATCCTATTGCACTAGGGGCAATTTACAATTATACCAAGGCAATTAACCTACAAATCTGTACTTCTTTGGAGTTTTAGTGATTTCTCCTCTATGTTCACTGACTTCAGTATGAAAAATGTTTTCTGATTCCACAGTTGGTCAGATGCTGCCTTGACACAAGAGCAATCACTCTCACTCTGGAATTCAGCGCTTTGGTCAATGTTTGGACCAACGCTGTGACGAGGCTTGAAGCCAAGTGATCCTGGCAAAATCCAATATGAGCACTGTCTATATGGTCAAAGTACTCTTCTTCGGCAGGGAGCATTCTACGTATGGAATACATACTACAGAATTACTGGGGTTTTGTATTATTATTATGCCAAGTACATAACACATTTCAGAATTGAGATAAATTATTTAATGTTAATTATATTTTAATACTGATCATCCCCTGCCATCATCCATCAAATCCTTGAGGGGATTTGAACTGTCAAAGAGGAGATGAGTAACAAGGCAGAATGACAATCCCATGCTGGAGTGATTACAACCAGTTGCTCAGTTGGTTAGTTGTTCAGCTTTATCTAATAGTAAACAACAACTAGCACAGAATAAGATAAACTTGGATAGCTTGAAATCTGCAAATTGGCCTCTACCAAAAGATGTCTGCAGGAAGCTGGCTCTTGAAGGAATAGGTTGGATGTTGGATAAGGGCAGTGATCTTGTGGAGGAAACCATTACCAAGATGAACAGCATTAACATCCCAGATTGGTGGGAAATGGAGTCTTTCCATTTTAACCTCTCCTGTGCCTATTATTAGGGATCGAGCAGTAAAATCGCTCTTTGAATACGAGCATGTCTTATGAAAATCAGATTTTAGCTTGTAAAACTAAGCTGTTATGAAAATCATATCTATGATTGTCTCCATTTCATCGTACTTTTACTTGAATTATATCAAGGTTTATTAGGGGGTTGGGTTGGTTTAGAAAATAAAACATTGAGCTGTAATTGCTCGCAACTTGTGCTCTTGTTCCATTTAATTTTGTTTTATTGCTGCCCTTTATAATCCTTTTGCTGACATGTATTGGGAAATGTATCATTCTCAATAATAAGCAGAAGAAATAGAAAACCTGGTTTGCATGTGAATTTCTCTCTGATCCTATCATTTTTCACTGGTGTCTGGTGGACTGTCTGTTCCAATATGTTAGCAATACATTATGACCCACCAAAACTGCAGATATTGTAAATGGTTAGCAGTGCAACTATTTCTGGGGTTTTGCTTAACTTAGATAATGGCACTGTACTGGCGACAGGTTCCAACAATCATGGCAATTCCACAATAACTAAAGTCATTCTAATAACATGAGGAGATTTCAGTGAAGAAATTCAAAGGGACTGTTAATATAAATGCAAACAAAAACAAACAGGGCCGATTAAAGAAGGAAAGATCAACTAAATCAGATTCAATTGAAATCCATTATCTGGCAAGCCTGCAAGAAGTTAAGATAGGTTAAAAGATTGGGTTCACACTGAAGAGATTTCCAACAGAAGGAATTTGTTGGGTGAAAAGACATTTCCATTGAGAAAGGAAGCAGTTGCGTGGAATTCTCTGCTGATGTGTCAGAGGGAATTATGTTAGTTGGACAAAGTAAGAATAGTATCAAAACCAAGTAAACAATATCCCCATTTTATAATGTGGAACATAGAAACATATGACACAGGAACAGGCCTTTTGGCCCACAATGTCCATAAACATGATGCCAAGTTAAACTAATTTCCTTTGCTTCACATGATCCACAGCCCTACATGTCCTGCATATCTTCTTAAATGTTACAATCACATCTGCATCCACCACCAACTTCGGCAGCACGTTCCTAGCATCCACAACTATCCGTGTAAAAATCTCCTTTAAGCTTTACCTCTCTCACCTTATAGCTATGCCCTCTAGTCTAGTTTAGTCTAGTTCAGAGATACAGCATGGAAATAGACCCTTTGGCCCATCGAATCCATACTGACCATCGTTCATACTCTATGTCCTACACACTAGGGGCAATTTACACGCCAATTAATCTACAAACCAGCTCGTCGTTGAAATGTGGGAGGATACTGGAGTACCCAGAGAAAACCCATGCGGTCACAAGGGGAATGCACAGACAGCTCCCGTGGATCAAACCACGGTCTCTAGTACAGTGAGGCAGCAGTTCTACTGCTGCGCCACTGTGCCACCCTAAAAACAGGCCCTTGGCATTTCTTTCCATCTATATCTCTCATAATTTTATATACTTTTATCAGGTATCCGCCCAATCTCCGACTCCTCTCAAAAAACAACTCAAATGGGCCCAATATCTCTTTATACTAATTAACTCTAGTCAAGGCTGCATTCCAGTAAACTTTTTCTGGACACTCTCCAAACCCTCCACACCCTTATTGTAAAGGGGTGACCAGAACTGCACACAATAATGAATTCACAAGGAAAATAAGGTTGCATAAATAGGGCCTTCCAGTTTGGGTAATATGTTTACTGCCATTAATTGCATTTTTAATCCTAATTTTCTCATTTTATAGGTCAATTATTTGAAAAATACTTTCCAGCGAATCTTAATCTCTTTTCAAATAATTAAATAACATCAATTACGTCAGATAATTTCCATTGTACCCATTAAAGAACAATTATATATTTACAATTACAAATTGACCAGAAATGTGAAAGCACATTTTTGAGGAGTACCATCCTTTTGATAGGCAGTATCGTCTTTGTCTCGATTATTTTTTAATTGCAGATACAACTCAGGTTATCCCAAGATCCTCTTACTTCCATTACCTGTCTCTTTTGTTCATCTATTAATCATTTTATATCTATTTATGTTAAAATGTCTCTCCGTTATTTAGTCTAATATCTAGAATATTTTGAAAAACTGAACTGCAGATGCTGGTTTCCAAAAAAAAAGACAAAGTGCTGAGGTAACTCAACAGGTCAGACAACATCTCTGGAAAATATAGATAGATGACATTTCAGGTCAGAGCCCCTTTCAGACTGATTTCGAGTGGATGGGGGAGGAGAAAGCTGGGACAGCCTGGCAGATAATAGGTTGACACAGGTGAGGGGCGGTGGACAAGAGCCAGAGATGAAAAGACAGGATGTGTGAGACCAAAGGATTGAGGAGGTGCAAATTCTGTATCTAGAGGAAGGAATGTATAGGGGAAGGCAGGTGGAGGGAAGAAATAGGTGTCTGCAGGTGGGGTACAGGTGAGAGACTGTTGTGGGGGGGCTATCTGTTGCGCTAGTATGGGTGTTGCGGGCTGAAGGTACTGGTTTCCAGAGGGCTAGTATAGACATTGTGCGCCGTATGGATGCTTGGGCAGGCATCCAACTGTTGCAACGATTTTAAAAGCCAAGCCAAGGCAAACAATTGGGCTGCAGACACCCGACAACCAAAATTCATTTTGTGAACACAAACTTGTTAAAAAAGGGCTGCAGCCACTTTACAGCCGCATCGAGGGGACTCTCCGTGGAGTAGACGTGCGTTCAGTGTTATTCGCAGCTCAGAGAGCCGTGACCTTCTTGCTTCCTGCTGGTCTGGCAGAGACTGAATGAGGCACGACACTTCCTGGTTTTATAGTCCCCCCCCTGCCGCCAGCGGGGGCAGCAGAGAGAATGGGGAATTTTGTAAAAACATTAATATCTCTCTAATTTTTCATCGACGGAAAAAATCCTCCACACTCATACGGCGAAGGGGGACTCTGAGCGAGGAGGCCAAAAATGATAGCCATAGGTGGCGGCGTTCTCTCGGAAATCGCAGCACAGTCGGCCAAAAGCGGTCAAGATCAGAGATTTAGTAATACAGGTGCACAACCTTTTATCCGAAAGCCTTGGGACCAGACACTTTTCGTAATTCAGAATTTTTCGGCTTTCGGAATGGAAGATTTTTAGCGTAGATTTTAACGGCTGGCTCAGTGGTAGAGTGCTCGGCTCATATCCGCAAGGTCGCGAGTTTGCGCCTCGATCCCGGCAGTTACTCGATCGCGAGTTTGAGTCTTCAATGTAGTTTTTTCTTGCAGAATAGGAGAGAATAGGGAGGGTTAGGCTGGGATCATTCTCTGCGAGATAATCTTAGTGCGGAAGACAAGTGTAGGAGAGGTGTACTGACTGTGTGGGCAGAACTTTGGAAGTGATTGCCCACCATTCTCAAAAGCCGCTGTGTCTCCCTGTCCCTCCAACTCCAGAGGAATCCGCTCCCCGATGGGCCGCAACGGCAACAAGTGGCAGTTCGCCCACAGCCCGAGCTGCGCCCCCTCATCCGCAACCCGGGTTCCTCTGGAGTTGGAGCGGGGCTGGGCTAGAGTTGCTGCTGGCTGTGAGTCTCTGGGATCTCCGTGCTTGCAGTCGGTGTCCCGTTGGTCCTGACGTCTCCGGTCACCCCTCTGGACTGGAGCTGAGACTGGGAACTGTACCGCCCTTGCCCCCTCCCTCTGCAACTGCAAACAACTCCACAGTTCCCAGTCTCAGCTCCTGTACAGGGGGTGGCCGGAGACGTCACAGCCCGAGCTGCGCCCCCTCATCCGCAACCTCAAGACCAAGACGCACCTTGCACACAATCACCTCCTGTCCCTACGGGGAGCGTGTTCCTCTGGAATTGGAACGGGGCTGGGCTGCTGCTGGCTGTGGGTCTCTGGGATCTCCGTGCTTGCAGTGGGCCTGGGGGCCGGTGTCCCGTTGGTCCTGACGTCTCCGGTGATTGGCACTGGCTCCGACGTGAAGACAGTGCAAAACCCCCGCGCCGGTGCAATGGGCGGGGAGCTGGAGAGGGGAGGGAAGGGGGTCACACACATGGCCGGGAAGCAGAGGGGTGTAGGTGGGGTGAAACTTAAGGGAGCGACAATTTGCTGCTGCCTGCCCGCTGAGTTAAAAAGTTCTCATGCAAGACTCACGATACACTGTGTATCGTGAGTCTACCGTGGGAACTTTTAAACTCAGCGGGCAGGCAGCAGCAGATTGTCAATTATTAACCCTCCCGCGCAATATACCCTCACCTTCTCTTTTATGAATGGGGATTTAGTTCCCCTTTCTTCGAGGACCGACCGGAGGTTCCGCTGTCACCTCTGCGGGCCGCCCTCGGTGAACGTTTTCAAGGACCTTTCTTCAAGGACTGAAAAAATGTCGCTATTCGGAGGTTTTCGTTATTTGGATCGTCGGATAAAAGGTTGTGCACCTGTATAGATAATTCATATCAACTAATTATTTATTTTGTATGTTCATTACTGAACTGATTGATGCAATATTAGACAAGGACAAATCTTAATCTACATTAACCTTTATGACATATACTAATTTCAATATTTTAGGAATTCATTGAATAAGTACTAAATCATAAGATCTTAAGAAATCATTGCAAAAGAAAAGTTGAAACTTCTTCTGAATGCTGGTTCAACTGAGCATCATTTTATTTATTTATTTTTCATCAAAATTGTTCCTTATGCTCTATGGTCAGTGAAATCAGTATTATTTTATATGATGCCTGCCTAAGGAACTGGTCATGAGAAGATGGATGGTGTAACTGATATATAAAACACCAGTATTTCTAATCTCCATTCACGGTTCTATTTAGCATTTCTTGACTTCACCAAAGATTATAAGGTTCCGTACATTAGTGGAACAGGAATACTCCTTAGGGTAATATTATTCAGAAAATATTTATGCACAAAACTGTTTATGAATCTCTGATGGATTCTGAAGTTTTCCATAAATGTTGTTATGACATCTAGAGTATATTATTTCTATGAACTTAATGGAAAATAATAGTTTTTTAGGTGGTACATTTTTCATGGAGTTGTATAAGCTTTGAAATAAATAGCTCTGCATTTAAAACTCTGAAAGGGTAATCACGTGTATTAATGAGAAGGGAGCAAATGCAGTGTCAGTGCGAAAAATAAATTTTCTAAGTTAAGCAAAAAAGGTTAGAGACAGCTTTATGGAGAAATATTAAAATTGTGTTGAAGCATGTCCACTTCCAAACCTGTACTCTGTTATGTTAATGTAACAGTCTCTTATTAATAAAAGCATTGAAATGTATCTTACATGAATTGTAGTAATGTATATTGATCACTTCTGTCATTAAAAGGAAAGATTATTGTTGAGCATAACCTAAAATCAAACTAAGAATTGTCATAATCTGTTTAATTAAGTAGCAACTGTGTTCTAGATTTTAACAACTGACATAAAATGAGCAGCAGAGGGGAAATTTCTAAATGGGTGGCTTTGCTCAATGTTGATCATGTGATTTTCTGAATATGAATTGTAAACAGTATGTCAGGTCACCACAAGCAATTTATTTTTATTTACATATATCTGCACCTTGTTTAAATACAAAATGGACATAAATACTTTGGGATAATTTCTCTTTCCAATAATAGCCAATTTACTTTAACTACTTTATTATCCACTGCTATAAAATAAGCTTTTGGCTGCATCAAATCAAGAAGGTTACAGATATTAACACACTGATTTGAAGTATATTTTTCTGGTATTAAATTAATACTCTGAAATGAGTCTTCCAAATTTACACTATCTATATATCACTAAAACTCGTTATCTATCTATCTATCTATCTATCTATCTATCTATCTATCTATCTATCTATCTATCTATCTATCTATCTATCTATCTATCTATCTACCTGAAATTACGCCAAAACGATATGTTAGAAGTCCAATAGTATCAATCTATCTATACAATAACACCCAAATAAATATAAAGAATCAAGAATGCAATAAATTAATAATTTTACTTCGGAGTCACGTGAGTGACTACGTGAAGAGCCCGTCAACCCGCATGCGCATCATTACGTCAAACGCTGGCGCGCAGCTCCAGCAGCAGTCCTTTTAAAAAGACTCCAGGTAAGTTCTGGAGCTTAGTCTGCGGTCAAAAATGTTTGTTCTTCGTTACAGCATGGATAAAGCTAGGGTGAAGTCTTGGAAGACTGCAGGGAGAACCGCTTCAGAGGACCGCGGGAGTACGGTCAACGGTCGGCAGTCAGTTTCACCATCGCGGTCGCTGACAGCTCAGCCAGCGACTTCGGGCTCAGTGCCCATGGATAGCACTTTGCATACCCCGCGGGGGAAAGCAAAGTGCAAGTCCAACAGGCTGGTAGACTCGGACGAGTCTGGCCGGAAGGATTTGCCTCCCAGAGCGGGAAGGTTGGCTGGACGCCTTTTACCGAGTGGAGCATCTTATGGAAAAGATGCTCCAACAGAATACGCTCCGTGGTCGGGAGTCGTACCACAGCGGGGCTCGGGGACCTGCAGCAGCACCTGGTGCAGGGTTGCATTACGTTTCTCCATCCGAAGATGGGAGTGCAGACGAGTCCTGTGCGGAGGACCACTCGGTGCGGGACCCGCGGGAAGCAGAGGTACCAAACATGATATCTAAATTTGCAGTGCCGTCGCTCGTTGGAGAGCCGCTGAACGAAGAGCTGCCGGCAAGCATTAATTACCTGGTCTCCCACCAGCTGCATGATGAAGACAACCATGCGGTACCACGCACCCAGCAACTGTGCGTCCCTTAAGGTACTGGTGGTAAATAGTTCCATATGGAACCATATCGGGGGCGGCATTAAGACCCAAGAATTGAAGCTGCAGAGAATTCACAACCTGCTCAGATTCAGATTCAGATTCAGATTCAATTTTAATTGTCATTGTCAGTGTACAGTACAGAGACAACGAAATGCATTTAGCATCTCCCTGGAAGAGCGACATAGCAAACGATTTGAATAAAATAATAATAAGTGTCCGGGGGGGGGGGTGGTGATTGGCAGTCACCGAGGTACGTTGTTGAGTAGAGTGACAGCCGCCGGAAAGAAGCTGTTCCTCGACCTGCTGGTTCGGCAATGGAGAGACCTGTAGCGCCTCCCGGATGGTAGGAGGGTAAACAGTCCATGGTTGGGGTGAGAGTAGTCCTTGGCGATGCTGAGCGCCCTCCGCAGACAGCGCTTGCTTTGGACAGACTCAATGGAGGGGAGCGAGGAACCGGTGATGCGTTGGGCAACTTTCACCACCCTCTGCAATGCCTTCCGGTCGGAGACAGAGCAGTTGCCATACCATACTGTGATGCAGTTGGTAAGGATGCTCTCGATGGTGCAGCGGTAGAAGTTCACCAGGATCTGAGGAGACAGATGGACCTTCTTCAGTCTCCTCAGGAAGAAGAGACGCTGATCAGAGTAGAGGTATTGTGGGTCCAAGAGAGGTCATCGGAGATGTTGACTCCCAGGAACCTGAAGCTAGAAACACGTTCCACCTCCGTCCCGTTAATGTGGATGGGGGTGTGCGTGCCGCCTCTGGACTTCCTGAAGTCTACAATGAGCTCCTTGGTCTTCTTGGAGTTAAGGGCCAGGTTGTTGTCAGCGCACCATGCTGCTAAGTGCTGTGGTCGGGATTAACAGCTTTCGCCAGGTCGGTGGATGGCGGCGCATTATCGGATGGGCAGCGGGACGCAATAGCATTGTTGTGCAATGCACACTTTGAAATTAATTGTTTTCGCAAGAATGCCATTCGTCCCGTTCTCAACCCCAAGTTTGCGGGGTTGTGTAAATCCAGTAATGTGCAGCCGCCAAACTTATTGTTTGGGGAAGACCTGTCCAGGCAGGTAATAGACCTCGACGAGGAGTCAAAGGATGTGGGGCTACGTCTGGCTCCACCAGCGAACAAGCCATCATCGTCATCATCGTTTCGTCATCACCAACCATATCCTTCACCCAGCACAAGACCGGCTGCGCAACCAATGAGGTTTTTTTTAGGACAAGGACCGAGATGACCCACAACGAAGATGCGCAGCTACCGACCACAAGCACCCCAAAACCCCAAACATCGGGGAAGGAAATAACTGGCAAAAATCCATCTAGCACGGAGGTAGGTGGGTCTGGTTCGCAATGTAACATACCGGGTGTAGAGTTATCGCATGTTGGTGGTTGGTGACGTTTCTTTTTGCATGAGTGGCGTTGGATAATTTCTGATTTGTTCATACTGCACAGTGTTGACGGGTTTAAAATAGAGTTTGCCGGCGCGTTGCCACCCACGCAGCATGCTCCAAGCCGTACCTTTGTGCGTTCAAAAAGGGATGATTTGGAAGTTCAGGCTGAAATTGAAACTCTGTGTGAAAAAAGGGTAATTGAAAAAACTAGGCATGAGCCACACCACTTTGTGTCCAATATTTTCACCAGAGAAAAGAAGGATGGGGGGTGCCGCATTATATTGGATTTAACCCAATGAAACACTTTTGTGCAGTACAAACATTTCAAAATTGAAAGCTTTGTTACGGCCAAACAATTAATTTCCAAGGGATGTTATATGGCATGTATTGACCTTAAGGATGCTTATTATTCGGTCCCTGTTCACAAGGAACACAGAAAGTACCTGAAATTTAACTGGATGGGGCAGTTATGACAATTTAAAGCGCTGCCTAATGGGGTGACCTCAGCTCCTCGGCTGTTCACAAAAATATTAAAACCTGCTCTGGCTCTTTTACGAGCACAGAGACACATAGCGATGGCTTATCTAGATGACATTCTGATCATAGGCAAAACTATGGAATTAACTATTTCGGCGGTTTCAGCCACACAACCTGTGTTTGAAAAGTTGGGGTTCCTAATTCATCCAGTAAACTCCAGGTTGACTCCATCCACTATCATGGATTACTTGGGATTTACTATTAACTCCAATCACCTGGTTGTGACTTTGCCCAAGGGCAAGAGATTGAAGTTAATAGAGTCCTGCAGCAATATGATTGCACAGCAGCTGCCTTCAATTCGACAAGTGGCAAGTTTAATTGGGAAATTGGTTGCTGCATTTCCAGCATCTAAATATGGACCACTTCATTATCAGCAATTGCAAAGAGACAAGGTGTAAGCACTTAAAAACAAATTAGGCCACTTTGACAGGGCTATGCCATTATCGGTTGAAGCAATTGATGAGCTCCAGTGGTGGAAAGCCATTCTTGACCATTGTTCTGGCAATATTTCAATCGAAAGCCCTTCAGTGGTATTACAGACTGATGCAAGTGCTTTGGGGTGGGGAGCCACTGACACCGTTTCCAGCTGCGGTGGCAGATGGAATGTGCATGAACTATCTTTTCTACAGGTGCATGGAGTTAACTATTTGGAGTTGCTCGCAGCCTTATATGGTCTGAAAGCTTATTGTGCACACATGCATCATCTTCATGTTCAGTTACAGATAGATAACACTACTGCAGTAGCATACATAAATCACATGGGTGGTATCAAGTCAGTATCCTGTGATAAATTGGTTAACCACATTTGGCACTGGTGCATTATTCGGAACATTTGGGTTTCAGCAATCTACCTACCAGGTAGATTCAACACGGTGGCGGACACCATGTCACGTAAATTCAATGACAACACAGAATGGGTGTTGAATCATAGAGTATTTAAGGACATTAATGGATTTGTTCGCTTCAAGATTAAACCATCAGTTACCAAAGTATGTTTCGTGGGAATCAGACCCAGGGGCTGTAGCGGTAGATGCGTTCTCGCCACATGGCGGAGGAATGTTTTTCTATGCATTCCCCCCCCCCATTCTGCCTCGTCACTCGCTGTCTGCAAAAGATTCAGCAGGACTCTGCCTCTGGCATTCTGGTAGTCCCTGACTGGCCTACTCAGCCATGGTACTCTCTCGTTCTCGGCATGGTGGTACAGACAGTGTGGAAGGTGCCTAAACACAGGTCATTGTTGACTAACCCCAGTTCTGGTGAAGTACATCCTCTGCATGATCGGCTGAATTTATTAATTTGCAGGTTTTGAGAAGACCTTTCCTCGGACTGGGACTAGCTGATCGTACGGTGGATGTGTTAACTGCGGCGTGGAGAAACAGTACGCAGAGACAATATGCATTGTATATCAGGAAGTGGGAATTGTACTGTGCACAGTCCGATATATTGTATGACGAAGTGCACATTACAGGTGTTCTGGAGTTTCTCTCGAAATTATACTACGTTGAGAAATTAAGTTACAGTGCTCTGAAAAGTGGCAGGAGTGCGCTGTCGTCATCCTTGCAACCAAGCTCAGAACATCGGTCTGTGGGCTCTCACCCTTTAGTGTGTAAATTCATGAAGGGAGTTTTCAATTCAAACCCTCCTAGGCCCAGATACACAGAAATTTGTGATGTAGGGGTGGTTCTTACCTCACTTCGTTCATGATCTCCACCTTGTTCCCTGTCTCTACTGCTATTTACGCACAAGGTGGTCATGCTGATGGCTTTAGTGTCAGCTCAGAGGGTCCAGTCCTTGCAAAAGTTCCGTCTGGATAGGATGCTCACCTCTGATAGTGGGTTCACCTTTTTTGGTTTACGACAACATCAAACAGACTAGACCAGGGTCCTCGGGACTTAAGTTACAGTTCATGGCATACCTTTTGGTCCCGAGTTGTGTGTAGTTCGTTATCTCCGACAATATATTAAAGTCACTAAAGGGCTTAGAGGTTCGAAGTTAGCACTATTGATCAGCCATAAGAAGTCACACAAGAGGGTTTCTACTCAAACCATTTCCAGGTGGCTTAAACTAGTTCTATCTCATGCGGGTCTGGATACTAAAATGTTTAAATCTTATTCCACCAGGGCTGCAGCAACATCCGCAGCAAGAAGCATGGACGTTCCGTTAGACCAGATTCTGTCGGCTGCAGGATGGTCCTCAGCACACACGTTTCAGACGTTTTATAATAAATCCTTAGTGAGAACGAGCGTGTTTGCTAACTCAGTTTTAAGTTCAAGTGCATAGTCCCTCTCGGGTAGAGAGGTGACTACCATTGTATTGTTTGTTTTCTACATTAAATTGTTATTGTACGAATGCCATGACTGAACAGTTTCCATTCTTCATTTGTCAACTATACAGTGTGTGACTCATGGACTCGTTCCACGGCATGGAGTCACAGAGCTTTAAAATCTTCACGTAGTCACTCACGTGACTCCGAAGTGAAATAGTAAGATTAAACGAGAACTTACCAGTTTGAAGTTTGAGCTTTATTTTATGAGGCGTTATGATGAGGGATTACATGCTCTCCACTCCCAACCCTTCTTCATAAAGCTAACTGGTATTTCTAGTTTCTTGAATCTTACTATTCTCAGGTCAATCGGTTCCTGTCTGTGACTCCACACCGCTGCTTTGAAGGTTGATGTGTATGTGGGCTGACGTGCTCTTCACATAATCCCTCATCGTATCTCCTCATAAAATAAAGCTCAAACTTCAAACTGGTAAGTTCTCATTTAATCTTACTATCAATAATACTAGGTAACCAGACCATAATGGTGCAGAACCAAAGTCATAGTGCATCGATTGTCCCCATAGTAGATTATAGTTGCTGATATCGGTTTGTGGATAGTGTTTTGCAATGCTTAAGAGGCTGATGGGAGTTGGGAAGAAGCTGTTCTTGAACTGGAGGTCATGGTTCTCAGGCTCCTGTACCTTCTTCTTGGTTACAGTAGTGAGATAAGAACATGGCCATAATAGCATGGATATTTGATGATATTAGCTCTTAAAAGAGGCAGAGCTTGATGTAGATCTATTGGTGGTGGAGATGCCAATACATGTGATGGACCAGGCAATGTGTTCCATTTTCTGTTGCCTCCTTCATTCCTATGCATTTGAGTTACCAAATCAGGCCATGATGCAACTAGTCGGTATGCTCTCTGTCATACACCTGTAAAAGCTTGATAGAGTATTCGGCGACGTAACTAATCTCCTCAATCTTCTAAGGAAGTAGAGATGTTTATGAGCTCTCTGTATTTGCATCAATGTGCTGAGCCCAGGACAGATCTTCAGAGATGTACATGCCTGGGAGCTTGAAGCTGTTGAATCTCACCACTGCTGTCCCTTTGATGAAGGCAGGTTTGTGGATCCTTGACTTTCCCCTCCTGAAATCAACAATCAGCTCTTTGGTGTTACGAACGTTGAGAGCAAGATTGTTGTTCTGGCACCATCCAAGCACATTATCTATCTCCCTCCTCTATTCTGACCCATCATCAATCATTATTTGGTCAGCAATCTTGGAGGTTAAAGGTGGTGTTGGAGTTGTGTCTGACTACACTACACATTCATGGATATAGAGAGAATAGACCAGGGGACTGAGCAAACAGCCTTGAGGTACACCTGTGTGGATGTTTATTGAAGAGGAAGTGTTGTTGCCAATTCGTACTGGTTGTGGTCTCCCAGCAAATAAATCGAGGATCCATTTGACATAGGAAGGACCCAGTTCTTTGAAGGTTACACAAAAAAGCTGGAGAAACTCAGCGGGTGCAGCAGCATCTATGGAGCGAAGGAAATAGGCAACGTTTCGGGCCGAAACCCTTCTTCAGAAGAAGGGTTTCGGCCCGAAACGTTGCCTATTTCCTTCGCTCCATAGATGCTGCTGCACCCGCTGAGTTTCTCCAGCTTTTTTGTGTAACCTTCGATTCTCCAGCATCTGCAGTTCCCTCTTAAACCCAGTTCTTTGAGGTGGATGATAAGTTTAGAGGGGATGATGTGTCGAATGCCAAGCTGTTGTCAATGAACAACAATCTGATATATATAAATCACTTGGACGTAAACATCGATGGGTTCGTTAATAAGTATCCAAACAGATTGCCCCTCGTGCCATCAAGGCAATTCATGGCAGAGCAGGCCACTTATCACTGAAATGGCCAATGCTGCCAGGACCTTACCAATACACTGAGCAAACCTCGCATTGAAGAATTCTCCAAAGGATATGCTGCTCCAAAAGGTAAGTCATCAGTGAGTTCAGACAGCTGGCCAATTATCAGCTTTAACCCAACAGAACACTTCTGTAGCCCGGTGAAAATGTCTTTAAAGTGCAAAGAAACATAATAATTAAATTTAAATAAAGGACCTCATATTTGGAACCTCCATTCAAATTCTAATTTTCCAATTTTCTATTGTTGAGATTCATGGAATAATCATCTGCCGTTTTTTTTAATGCTTTAGATTTGTTTTGAGATATAGCGTGGAAACAGGCCCTTCGACCCAACTAGTCCACTCCGACCTGCGATCACCCGTACACTAGTTCTATCCTACACACTCGGGACAATTCACAGAAGCAAATTAATCTACAAACTTGCACGTCTTTGTAATGTGGGAGGAAACCAGTGCACCCGGAGTAGACTCATGCGGTCACAGGGAGAATGTATAAACTCCGTACAGACAGCACCAGTAGTCAGGGTCAAACCCGGGTCTCTGGCACGGTGAATTTATTATGGCAGATGAGTTGAACTTTGGATCCGTCTTCACTAAGGAAGACACAAACAATCTTCCTGATGTACTAGTGGCCAGAGGATCTAAGGTGACGGAGGAACTGAAGGAAATCACATTAGGTAGGAAATGGTGTTGGGTAGACTGATGGGACTGAAGGCTGATAAATCCCCAGGGCCTGATGGTCTGCATCCCAGGGTACTTAAGGAAGTGGCTCTAGAAATCGCGGATGCATTGGTGATCATTTTACAATGTTCTATAGATTCAGGATCAGTTCCCGTGGATTGGAGAGTAGCTAATGTTATCACACATTTTCAGAAAGGCGGGAGAGTGAAAACAGAGAATTATAGACCAGTTAGCCTGACATCGGTGGTGGGGAAGATGCTGGAGTCAATCATAAAAGATGAACGAGTGCAGTAACAGGATCGGTCTGAGTCAGCATGGATTTACGAAGGGGAAATCATGCTTGACTAATCTTCTGGAATTATTTGAGGATGTAACTATAAAATGGACAAGGGAGAGCCAGTGGATGTAGTGTGCCTGGACTTTCAGAAAGCATTTGATAAGGTCCCACATCGGAGATTAGTGGGCAAAATTAAGGCACATGGTATTGGGGGTAGAGTGCTGACATGGATAGAAAATTGGTTGGCAGACAGGAAACAAAGAGTAAGGATTAACGGGTCCCTTTCAGAATGGCAGGCAGTGACTAGTGCGGTACCGCAGGGATCGGTGCTGGGACCGCAGCTATTTACAATATACATCAATGATTTAGATGAAGGGATTCAAAGTAACATTAGCAAATTTGCAGATGACACAAAGCTGGGTGACAGTGTGAACTGTGAGGAGGATGCTATGAGAATGCAGGGTGACTTGGACTGGTTGGGTGAGTGGGCAGATGCATGGCAGATGCAGTTTAATGTGGATAAATGTGAGGTTATTCACTTTGGTAGCAAAAACAGGAAGGTAGATTATTATTTAAATGGTGTCAAGTTGGGAAAAGGGGAAGTACAATGGGATCTGGGGGTCCTTGTTCATCAGTCAATGAAAGTAAGCATGCAGGTACAGCAGGCAGTGAAGAAAGCAAATGGCATGTTGGCCTTCATAACGAGATGAGTTGAGTATAGGAGCAAATAGGTCCTTCTGCAGTTGTATAGGCCCTAATGAGACCACACCTGGAGTATTGTGTGCAGTTTTGGTTCCCTAATTTGAGGAAGGACATTCTTGCTATTGAGGGAGTGCAGCGTAGGTTTACAAGGTTAAATCCCGGGATGGCGGGACTGTCATATGCTGAGAGAATGGAGCGGCTGGGCTTGTATACTCTGGAGTTTAGAAGGTTGAGAGGGAATCTTATTGAAACATATAAGATTATTAAAGGTTTGGACACGCTAGAGGCAGGAAACATGTTCCTGATGTTGGGGGAGTCCAGAACCAGGGACCACAGTTTAAGAATAAGGGGTAAGCCATTTAGAACGGAGATGAGGAAACACATTTTCACACAGTTGTGCCTGTGGAATTCTCTGCATCAGAGAGCGGTGGAGGCCGGTTCTCTGGATACTTTCAAGAGGGAGCTAGATAGGGCTCTTAAAGATAGCGGAGTCAGGGGATATGGGGAGAAGGCAGGAACGGGGTACTGATTGGGGATAACAGCCATGGTCACATTGAAGGGAGGTGTTGGCTCAAAGGGCCGAATGGCCTACTCCTGGACCTATTGTCTATTGTCTATTGTAAAGCAGCAACTTCACCACTGTGCCACACATATTTACAACACAATAAGGTAGACAGGCTGTATGTTCTTTTCTGAGGGTGAGAATTTCATCTGATTTCATCTAATTTTCATCTAATCTGTGTTTGTCATTTAAAAAGTAGAATGAGTAAATGGCACTCGGGTCTTCCCCAGAGCTCCAGTGCTGATATGGTTCTGATGTGATAGCAGGGGGGTTGTGTTAAATTGGAGTTCAGCAACAAGAATGCTGAGGTATATGTTCATCTCAAGAATTCATATATTAAAAGCCAAATTCAAACATTTAAACTGATGAATTCTTTTGAATTTCTAAATTTGAAACAATTTACGTTATCCCATGACGTTATCCTCCAAACCTTTAATGTAAAATCAAAGATATCTACTGTGATTAAGTACTTCATTTGAAGGATTACACATGTTACAGATGTGAAAGCCTTCAAATGTATCTGATTTGAAAATAAATTGAAACTATATCTGGGATTACTTCTTGATTTAACTATTAAAGAGTTAAATCATATTGTTCTACAAGAACAATTGATTTGAAGTAGTATACTTGCCACTTAACCTCCTATCCAACCCCTTAGTAGAGAACATACAGCCTGTCTACCTTACTGCATCAAACACATTGCTTAATTGGAGCTGATAGCGACAGTCAGTCAATTTAGGAAGAAGGAAAAAAATCTAGAATATTCTACTTGAAACTAGTTGACAATTAAATTGTCCTTATTTATTTAATATACTTTAAAAAAAATGTTTTGGGATATCTGTGGCACTAGGAGGCCTTATTGCCTTATTTTAATTTGTCTTGAACTGTGTGACTTGCTAAGCCATTTCAGAGGAAACTCAATGGTTAAATGTGTTGCTGCAGCTCTGGAATTACATACGGGCCAGGTGGGACAAGGAAGCCACATTTCCTAAAGGGCATTAGTAAACCAGTTGGGTATTAATAATAATCTTGCAGTCTCATTGCCATCATTATTCAAACAAGCTTTACATGCCAAATGTATTTAATTAAATGAATTGAAATTATCCAGCTCAACAAGTAGTATTCAAATTCATGACTTTAGGTCATTAGAATAGATTTATGAATCAGTTGTCCACTAACATAATCACTTGGCTAGCATGGCATTTCACTCTTCAGGCCACCAGGTATACTTTGACCACAATTTCACCTGTACAACTTGCAATTCTTCTGTTCCTTGCATATCAATTTATATCTACACTCTCATCCTAAATCAATGGATTGAATGAAGTGGTGCACAACATTTTTGCAAAAAAGGCAACATTTGCAATCAAACCTTCTGAAAATTATTTTATTTTAAGCATTCACAACTAAATATGGAGATATTAGTCACATTGAAAGCCACAAATGCCACAGCTCCTCCTGCCTCCTCACTGCTCCTTTCATTAGTGGCTCAGTGCTGCACTTTCCACCCTCTGACTGTTCAGGCCACTGCCACACTGCTGCCTCTTTACTGTTCCAATTTATAGTTCACTTAAGGGGCTGTCCAACTTGGGCGACCTCATCTGCGAGTTCTGGCAAGTTTGCCCTCGACTCATACTCGCAGCATGGTCGACACGAGGTCTTAGAAGGTCTTTGTAACTCTCCTTTAAGAGTACGCCCCGTGTACTCGAGGCCTCAGCTAGGTCGCAACGTATTTTTCAACATGTTGAAAAATCCCCGCGAGTAAAAAAAGGTCGCCATGGAAAAAATCGATACTTTTTTTACTCGTAGGTTTAGTCGTAGTAGGTCATAGTAGGTCGGCATGTTAATCATAGGTAATCAAGGGTAGTCGAAGGTAGTCGTAGATAGTCTTCATCATAGTCGAAGGGAGGTTGAAGGAGATCGAAGGAGGTCGGCTTCATTCTCCACACTATTCGGTGTCCAATTTTCCAGAAGTTAGTCCTAGCTAGTCATATCTCGTCGAAGCTAGTCTTCACCATAGTCGAATGAGGTCGAAGGAGGTCTTCTACATAGTCGAAGGAGGTCTTCAACATGACATTTTTCCAAACTCTCCTAAACTCTTCTGAAGTCGCCATTTAGGTCGCCAAAGTGGGACAGCCCCTTACTGCATCACTCACCACATCTCCAATGCTCTTTTCCACGTTGCTAATCATGTGCCCACCAGTTCTATACTGCAGTTATATAGCAACAGACCCATATCCTCCAGCACTCCATCCTTGTACTGCACAGATGGGTACACAGCAATACTCTAGCCATTATATAATGACAGATATGTGCCCACCAGCACAGTAGACCTGACTCTGGAGCTGCATAACAATCTCCTCTTGGCATACACCCAGAAGATTGTTCCAGCTTGATCCCTGGGTCTCTCAACACCAGATCCCAATTCCAGGCTCAATAAGATTTGGCTCAACTTGCCCACGCTGACCAACATGCTGACCAACTAGTCCCACCTACCTGTCTGTGGCCCATATTCCTCTAAAGAAACTCTATCTGTGTGCCTGCCTAAATGTTTCTTAAATGTTGGAATAGTACCTGCCTCAACTACCTCTGGCTCCTTGCCCATACACCCACCACCATTTGTGTAAAAAAGTTGCCCGTCATGTTTCCATTACATTTTTCCCACCTCATCTTAAACCTATGTCCTCTGATTCTTGATTCCCCAACTCTGGGCAAAATAAACTGTGCATTTACCTCATCTATTCCTCTCGTTATTCTAGAGCTATATTGCAAGTAAACAGGCCATTGGTCCACCATGTCCATACTAATCAAATTGGCATTCTAGGTTAATCCCATTTGCCTGGATTTGGAACAGAGCACTCAAAACCCATCCTATCCATCAATATTACTATAACTCTGATCTTGATCGCTTTTGGCCCACTATGCTGCGATTTCCGACAGAACGCCGCCACCTACGGCCGTCATTTTTGGCCACCTTGCTCAGAGCCCTCCTCCGCCTTAAGGGTGCAGAGGATTGTTCCCATCGATGACAAATCAGAGAGATATTAATGTTTTTTAAAACATCACCATTCTCTCTACTGCCCCTGCTTGAGGGAGGGGGAGTGACTATAAATCCAGGAAGTGGTGTGCCTCACCCAGTCTCTGCAAGATGGATGAAGGCAAGGGTCACGTCTCTCTGAGCTCTGAATAACACTGAACAAATGTCTACACAACTGTAAGTCCCCTTAATGTGGTTTGAAAATGAAAATATGGTTTGATGACATAAAAAGGCACTGCCTGCAAATGGTTGTTTGGGTGCTTTGGCTTGAAGTTGAAAGGCACTACTTACTGCAAATGGTGGCTTGGGAGCTTTGGCTTGAAGTTGAAAGGCACTACTTACTGCAAATGGTGGCTTCGGAGCTTTGGCTTGAAGTTGAAAGGCACTACTTACTGCACATGGTGGCTTGGGTGCTTTGGCTTGAAGTTGAAAGGCACTACTTACTGCACATGGTGGCTTGGGTGCTTTGGCTTGAAGTTGAAAGGCACTACTTACTGCACATGGTGGCTTGGGTGCTTTGGCTTGAAGTTGAAAGGCACTACTTACTGCAAATGGTGGCTTGGGTGCTTTGGCTTGAAGTTGAAAGGCACTACTTACTGCAACTGGTGGCTTGGGTGCTTTGGCTTGAAGTTGAAAGGCACTACTTACTGCAAATGGTGGCTTGGGTGCTTTGGCTTGAAGTTGAAAGGCACTACTTACTGCAAATGGTGGCATGAATTTGAAAGGCACTAACTGCAAATGGTGGCTTGGGTGCTTTGGCTTGAAGTTGAAAGGCACTACTTATTGCAAATGGTGGCATGAATTTGAAAGGCACTACTTACTGCAAATGGCGGCGGGTGCTTTGGCTTGAAGTTGAAAGGCACTACTTACTGCAAATGGTGGTGTGGGTGCATTGGCTTGAAGTTGAAAGGCACTACTTACTGCAAATTGTGGCATGAATTTGAAAGGCACTACTTACTGCAAATGGTGGCTTGGGTGCTTTGGCTTGAAGTTGAAAGGCATTACTTACTTCAAATGGTGGCTTGGGAGCTTTGGTTTGAAGTTGAAAGGCACTACTTACTGCAAATGGTGGCTTGGGTGCTTTGGCTTGAAATTGAAAGGCACTACTTACTGCAAATGGTGGCTAGGGTGCTTTGGCTTGAAGTTGAAAGGCACTACTTACTGCAAATGGTGGCTTGGGTGTGTTGGCTTGAAGTTGAAAGGCACTACTTACTGCAAATGGTGGCTTGGGTGCTTCCGCTTGAAGTTGAAAGGCACTACTTACTACAAATGGTGGCTTGGGTGCGTTGGCTTGAAGTTGAAAGGCACTACCTACTGCAAATGGTGGCTTGGGTGCTTTGGCTTGAAGTTGAAAGGCACTACTTACTGCAAATGGTGGCTTGGGTGCTTTGCTTTGAAAGGCACTACTTACTGAAGTTGAAAGGCACTACTTACTGCAAATGGTGGCTTGGATGCTTTGGCTTGAAGTTGAAATGCACTAACTGCAAATGGCGGCTTGGGTGCTTTGGCTTAAAGTTAAAAGGCACTACTGCAAATGCACTCACTTCCTGTTTGCACTGTATATTGATTTTAGATAAAATGCTACCACTTACGGCTGTGATTTTTGGCCATCTTAGTCCCCCCTCCGCTGAGCAGGTACAGAAAATTCTTCCCATCAATTAAAAATAAAAGTGTTATTAGTGTTTAAAAATGTTGAGAATCTCTCTCCTGTCAATCACTCCATGAAAGCCACACCTTTTCCGGTGGGAGGGGGAGGGGTTATAAAACCCGGAAATGTGGGTGTGGCTCAGTCTCTGCATGATGGGGGAGGGAGAGGTCACGACTCTGGTATGGGATCTTGGGGTGAATCAACTGAACACACTGAATGTCTACTGAACTGTGAGTTTGGTGTTTTGTGTGGTTTTATGGTGGTTTCACCCTGCATGGAATGGTATGAAGCTGCATTTGAATTTGGTGTCCTTGCACCCTGCTTGAAGTGGAATGAAGCTGCACTTGAATTTGGTGGCCTTGCACCCTGCTGAAAGTGGTATGAAACTGCACTGAATTTGGTGGCCTTGCACCCTGCTGAAAGTGGTATGAAACTGCACTTGAATTTGGTGGCCTTGGAACCAGCTTGAAGTGGTATGAAACTGCACTTGATTTAGTTGCCCTTGCACCCTGCTTGAAGTGGTTGGAAACTGCACTTGAATTCGGTGGCCTTGCACCCTCTCATAGTGGTAAGAAACTGCACTTGAATTTGGTGGCCTTGCACCCTGCTTGAAATGGTAGGAACATGGATTTGAATTTGGTGGCCTTGCACCCTGCTTGAAATGGAATTTCAAGAAATAGACATGTCAACTGCCAGCCCACTAGCTGTGAGTCAGCTGCTAGCAGATCAGGCTTGAGGGACTGAGCTGCCACCCCAAGAACCCATACCAGCATTCCAGAAAGCCCCCCCACTGGCCACCAATATTGGAATTGGTGGAGAGGTGGAATATTGCGTCGGGGGACCAGCCCTCCTGTGTGAACATGGGACCCAACGGGTCCCACTTAGTCTAGTATGTTAATATTTATTTTGCAGAGACTCTATTGTTAGTATCTCTCCAGTGCCAGCTGTAGATTGTCCATGTTTCACAAACATACAGGAAGTCAGAGATAACTGTTACACAATCTCATTTTACATCTCTCCAAAATAAGGACATTTCAGAGAACTTCGGAGATCAATAATTATGATTATCTTCAAGAAAGCTGTATACTCTACAGTGGATTTCCTTCCTGTCTGCCATAGGCAAAGACATTGCTAGGGACCTTCTCAAACAAGAAGGTCGTCAATCAAGAGGTAGTCTTCTCCCAGTTGTGATGTAGATTCTGTTCATTGAGAGGCACAATGAATATGATCTTTACCAAGTAATAGCTCCAGGAAAAATGCACCAAGCAGCATCGTACTATACATGCCTTTTTTTTGACTGCTCAGAAACCTTTCCTCAATGAATATAACCTTAACATTATTCAATAATCTTGACACAATGTATAAAGCAACCTATTTGAAGGCACCTCATCCTCCATATTCCATCTTAAATGTTTTCTCCCTCAAGCAGAGTGCATGGTGGCTACAACTGCAATAACTGACTAATGCCTCACTGATTGCAACTCCAAAATCTACAATCTTCACCACCAAAAAAAGAACAAGAGCAGCTGAAATATATATAAACACCACATTTCCCTTCAAGTCCTGAAGCATTAAGATCCATCGTTATTCTTTTATTGTTCCTGCATCAGATCCATCATGGAAACGTTCACCACAAGAACTGTTCTCAAGCAAAATTCGGGAGGATAATACATCTGTCGTGCAAATGAAGCCCTTACCCCCTGCATGAGTAAACACAAGTCCTAGTTCCGATCCTCTAATTCAAACGTACACTGTCCAAAGTGTACTGGGAATTTATCAAGGCTATGCAAATAGCCTAGGCCACTGTCTGCTTTAACACCCATCAAAGGCGCAGCGGGGTCCAAAAGAGAAAAATTGCCTTAATGATTATTCAGAACTTCCTTCAGTTTAACATTGGGAAAACCAAAATCATTCTATTCCTTTAAAGTACGAAATAATTTGCATTTATATAGCATCTTATTATGTCTTTCAGGGTATCCTAAAACACTTCACAACAAATTACTTTGAAATGCTGTGTATGTGAATGCAGTAACCATTTGCACACACCAAGGTCAAAAAGAACAATGAGATGAATTGATCAGTTAATCTATTTTTTGGTGGTGTTATTCAAGGAACGAATATTGGCCTGGACATCTGTTCATCTACAAATGGTACCATGGGATCTTATATGTCCACTTGAATAGGCACACTGGATCTCATTTTAACATTTAATTTGCTGAATCCAGCTCTAACTAAAAATGCATAGAAGTTATAAAATTAAAACAGGGCCCTTGAACCAACCTGTTCATGTCAGTGTCCACCCAGCATGGGAACAGTTTTAATCACTTTTAATTTGCACATAATTTCAACATTTTTTTCCTTTCCCTATCCAATCTAATTTTTTAATGTTGGCATCATGTCTGCATCAACCATTAACCCTGGAAATGAATTTCATGGCCTCACATTCTTCAGACCCTGTCAGATTTTATTTTGTACCAATGACCCTTTAATCTTCACCAGTCTTCTTCTATCTAATCTGTCCAATTTTTGTATAATTTTACATCCCTTTATGATAATCTACTTTAAATAGATCAAGCTTTTCAAGTCTTTCTTTATATTTTATCCTGCTAGGCAACAATCTGAAACCATCCTTCAGATCAGTGATCTTTCAGTTTCTGTTGCAGAGTTCCAGCATTCATACTATGCTTTTGTTTCAGTTTTGTGATGAGACTCAAAGTCAAATGTAATTGCAAAAAAAAATCATATTCTTTGTATTCTAATCCTTATCTGATGAAAGCCAAGATATGTTCTGCTTCTCCTGTACAAGCCTACAGACTCCCACAACACTTTTGAAAATATTTCCTCACAAATTGCCTCCTCGGAAGACCCCATTCCATCTTTCCAGTTCATTCACTGCTACTGTGAAATGGAAACTTTTGAAATAGATGCATTGAAGATATTGTCCTTCTTTCAGAACTGTGGCTTTCCCCTCTTTCATAGTTTACAGAGCACGTGATCGCATCTGATCTATTACCCGCTGTAGTGGCCATTTGGCTTGTTTTGTGTGTCATTACTGATAGCATGTGTCTTTAAATTTTAGACTGCCCGTTATATTGTGGGTGGGATTTATGACATATTTTAAGCGTGTTTTGAGCTAAGTTTCTTGTGCAGAAGCTTAGTTGTTAGTTTAGTTTCGGACCAGCATGGAGAAGATTTACCCTTTGACCATTGTGAAGAGTAACGGAGACATGAGGAGTTTTCTAACGTTTAAAGCAATAAGCTGGAGTTCGATGAAGATTATAGTGTACGAGTCGGAAGAAGTTTGGATGTACCTTATTGTTTTCATCAACAATAAAGTATTTATTAACCAAAAGGATTGTGTTTTGAAGACATATCTGTGAAGAAGCTCTGAAGGTATCTGACGGTGAGCTCATATGCGTATAAAGACATTCCCCTTAGCCATGCAGTCCACTTAACGGCTAGCAGGAGTAATCTCTTAAACGATATAAAAATCTGCCGTTACATTAAGTCAAAGGAAACCTCCATGGGGGGGGGGGGGGGTGAATACCAATCCTAGAGAGTGGGACAGAAGATTTGGCTAAGATCTCAGAGATGTTTTGGCCAGAATTCCAGTTCCAGCCGAGGAACTGAAAAAAATAGATCTCGGCCAGAGAAGGCCTCGAGGTCTATCGACAGCGACGAGTCTGATCTGAAGACACATCACAGAAATTGTGAGTAGAAATCGACTATATTTCTTTGATGCAAGCTTTAATCTTAAACGGCTTCTGTAAAAAAGAGCCAAAATCTGTTTTTCCAATCTGTTTGGAGAAAGGAGACCGATCTTGGAAATTGTTTTGAAGTCTTGATAACACACATTCCTTTCGAACTATCGTCATCTTTAAGCCCATGGAATTTGGAGAGATGTTGTCTACAATATCAGTTTGTTATTGTTCCAAGAAATTATGTTTACATAAAGTTGGAGCAGAACTCAGAGAAGACTCTGTTCGTTCAGTTTAAAGACTTGGCAATCTGCCCTCTTTAAAATCATGGAGCCAGAAGATGAAGAAAGTACCATGCCTGAGGAACAACGAGGTGGCGATGAAAGACCAATTAGACAACTCAAACTCACTGAGAAAGGCCAAGTTCTAGCTCTGAAGGGAGCCGAGATGGAGGAAAAACTCAATATGGGAACGTTAACGAGTCAATTGATAGCTACAGAAAACTCATGTATCGAGAAGAAACAGATAATTCACAAGCTGTCTATTTGAAAGAAACCGAGAAGGAGAGAAACAAATTATGGAAACAGGTTACCAGATTAATTGAGAAGCAGAAGAAATGAATGGAATTAGAACAGAATGTGATCAAGGTTGAAATCTAATATGAGCCAACTATTGAACCTCTGCCAGGAGGTTGGCAAGAAACAAGATGTGCTGTTGTGTTTACAGCCGTCTCGGGAAGAATGCATAAGACACACCCAATGGGAGGAAGACAGGGTGAAGATATTCAATGGTTTCATGGATAAGGCAGAGGAGTGGTTATCCGAAATTATGCCACAACTTACGAGCTCAGTAGCTGGAAGTGCGATGCAACAAGGTGCCAGAATGGAAGATGAGATTGCACCTGGGGATAGTATCTCAAATGATCACGAGGATCAGACACAGATCTGGTTTTACAGCCAGTTCGGTATCAAGGGCTCCTGCTCGATTGGGAGTTGACGCTGACCTAACCGCTCTCGCAATAGAAGCGGCCTTGAAGATGAAACATGAAATTGAGCGGAGGAAAGAAGAGATAAGAAGACAAGAAGAAGATGAGACGATGAGAAGAACAGATGAAAGAAGAGATGAGACAAGAAGAAGAGCTGAGGCGACGAAAGGAAGAACAGAAACTAGACACAAAGATGGCAGTGGCCAAAGCAAAGAAAGAGATATTGGAAAGTGAGGGTTCTAGATCATCGAAGATGATGAGCTCTGGACCAAGAGAAAAAACTACTCCAAGTGAGTCAGCAATTGGATCAATTCCACAATCGAGGTCCACTGGATTTCATGGCTTTGAAAACCCATTGGAACAGAGGAAGATGGGTGAAACTACTTCTCAGCAAATGAGGGTTAGATCGAAACAAACTACTAATGGAGCGTCTGTGGATGCTCGGAACAAACCAATAGCGGAACACGCTTGTCCAAGGCCTGATGCACAGGTTCGAGCAAGCCAATTTGAATCACAAAGGCCTGTTTATCAACAGGTGGAGCAAAGCCAAGGTTATCAAGATGGATTATTGGCATTTAGTGAAAAAGCAAACTGAATTCAACCAGATCATAGCTCGACAAAATACCTCTCTCATTCTACCACCAGTGGAAATTCCTACGTATGATGGAGATCCTTTGCGGTATGAAGCTTTTGTAAGGGCATTAGAAGAAGTATTAGAAATGAAAATTACAGATGAAAAGGAGCGCTTACGATTTCTGGCGAAGTACACGTGGAAGTGTTCAGGTACTTGTAGAAAGTTATTAAAATGAGTCAGAGAGCCTTGGCTATAAAAAGGCGAGAAGGTTACTTAAAGAACGTTTTGGTAATGAACAGAGGATTGCTAATGCATACATGGAGAAGGCCCATGCTTGGAAAGAAATCAAGCCGGAAGATGGGGAGGCAATGAGTGATTATGCAATATTTCTGAGAGGTTGTTGCAGCTCGATGGAAAATCTCAGCCACATTGAAGAAATGAATCTTCCAAGTAATACTAGAATCATCATTAGCAAGTTGCCCAGAAGACTGAGAGAAAGGTGGAGATACGAAGCAGGTGGAATAATGGATAAGAGGAACCAAGTAGCCAGGCTACCAGACCTGGTGGATTTCTTGGACAAGGAAGTACGGTACATGTTAGAGCCACACTACGGAACTATTGAAGAAACCGATTGCAACTAACAAAGGTTCTACCTTTACCAAAACTGAAGAAAGATCAGAACCTAAAAGAGGTATTTTTGCTATCACAACCATACCTGTGGAAAAGACAGATGGCATGAAAGGAAATTTATCTACTCGCAAGCAAATAACATTTTGTTTGTTATGTGATGAAGTTGGTCACACCATGAGATGGTGTCGAAGATTCAAGATGAAAGAATATGAAGACAAGATGGATTTCTTGAAAGAGAAGGGAATTTGTTTTGGATGTTTGGAAAAGGGACATATGGTGAGAGACTGTAAGAGTCCTATGATTTATTATAAGTGCGGGCAATATTATCCTGAAGCACTTCACACTGAAGAAGAGCTACCAGAGTATTGGAAGGAAGAAGAACTGGAACAAATAGATGAAGAGCTATCGGAGCAAATAGAAGAAGATAAACCGGAGCAAACGGAACAGAAGAAGAAGCCTATGAGTGATGCTATCACCTCGCCTCAAGTAACTGCTCATATTGGGGCCGGGGTTGAATCTTGTAATTTTTCTATCTTACCAGTACATGTAAGGAACGGCAAGACAAATACAGTGTTGCAAACATATGCTTTTCTGGATCACGGAAGTTCGACTACCTTTTGCACAGAAAACCTGACAAGAAGGCTGAACATCACAGGAGAGACTAAGATTCGATTGCGTACCATGACTAAAGATAAAGAGAGCAGGAGTCATTTCATTACGAGTATGGAGATATCCAGTTTGGATGAAGATAATTTTATACCAGTATCTGAAATGTTTGCACATGGAACCATGCCTGTTGGTCGTCAAAATATACCAAGACATGAAGACTTGAAACAATGGCCTTACCTGAAGGATGTCAAGATATTTGAAATAAATTCTAGTGTTGATCTACTTATCGGAACAAATCTTTTGAAGGCATTGGAACCTATACAGATTGTTACGAGCCAAGGTGATGGACCGAATTATACAAAAAACGACTTGGATGGGTTATCTATGGCTCCTTGAAAAGGAATAATGAAAACAGGAATCAGAGGAACTATCCTACCATTGCTGTTAATCAAATATCTACTGATAAATTAGAAAAGCCGGTGATGAAGCAATACCATCATGACTTCAATGAAAGTACCAGCAAGGAATCTGAAGAGATGTCGAATGAAGAGTTGAAGTTCATGAATATTATGAACTGCTCAGTAAAGATTGACGGACACTATTGTCTGGACTTACCTTTCAAACAAGAAAGTGTTAATCTGCCAAATAATCGTCGTATGACAGAGCAACGTACCCAGAATTTGAAACGCAAGTTTGACGAGAATACTAAATTTCATGAAGTAAGAATCTCTTTGAAGAATAATTTCTACAAGGATGATTGCTTAAAATCCATGCCTTCTGAGCGGGAAGCAATTCAACCAGTAGAACATCTGACTTATCTTTGCAATATCTTTTCAAAATCACACTCTCCAAGTGAATCAGCGACAATTGTGAAAGCCTTCCACTAGATGATAGAGCCAAAGAAACCAGAGAGTTGGATTTGGACAGAGACAATCTGCCAATGGAAAGAGCATTGGGAGTTACTAATGTTGTACAACTGAAATATGTTAACACAGAAGAAAATCCTGTGAATTAAGTTTCCAGAGAACTGACAACGAACCGCTTCTTAAGCGATAAGAGATGGATCAATTAACTAAAATCTCTCTGTAAGCCAGACAGAGAATGGCCAAAGCTTGAGATGGGATTTGAAATCTCTGCTAATGATCCGGAAATTAAATCAAACCTAACGGTAAACTTTATTGCTAAAAATCCTGTTATTCTCTCAAAGGATTTTCACACTTCAACATTGGTGTTACAACACATTCATGAATTGATCGGACATGGAGGAAGACGTTTCATGCTATCAAAGCTTTGGACTGTTATGTTTTGGACTATATATTGGGTATCATGCGTGGATTTTAAGGGGTTGATACGCACGGTACGACTTTAAACTAAAACCAGTGTTTTAATAATATTAATAATCAAGTTATGCTTGCTTCTAGAAGGTGAAAGTGAAGATGGAAGAGTCAATGAAGAATTTGGATATATAGTGCATGCTCGTTAGTATAGTGGTTAGTATCCCCGCCTGGCACGCGGGAGGCCGGGATTCAATTCCCCGACGAGGAGCCACGGGGTTCAATTCCATGACTTTTTGCTTTTGATATATGTCAAGCCTACATGGCTACTTTTTTGATGTTTATTAATAATTGCCTCGTTATATACTCGGAACAATTAGGGGCCGGTATGCAGTGGCCATTTGGCTTGATTTGCGTGTCAATAATAATGGCATGTGTCTTTAAATTTTAGACTGCCCGTTATATTGTGGGTGGGATTTATGACGTATTTTAATGTCGTGTTTTGAGCTAAGTTTCTTGAGCAGAAGCTTAGTTGTTAGTTTAGTTTTGGACCAGCATGGAGGTTTACCCTTTGACCATGCGAAGTGTAATAGAGACACGAGGAGTTTTCTAACGTTTAAAGCGATAAGCTGAAGTTCGATGAAGATTATAGTGTATGAGTCGCAAGAAGTATTGTTTACATCAACAATAAAGAATTTATTAAACAAAAGGACTGTGTTTTGAAAACTTATCTGTGAAGAAGCTCTGAAGGTCTCTGACAGTGAGCTCACATGCATATGAAGACATTCCCCTTAGCCATGCAGTCCACTTAGCGGCTAGAGGGAGTAATCTCTTGAATGATATAAAAGTCTGCCGCTATACCCACACCTCTGCTCCCACCGCCTCTGTACTAGAGTTGTTCCCCTGGTCTTTATCTTGCAACCACCAAATTCATATTCAATAGATCAACCTTTCCCATTTCTGCCATCTTCAACATAATTCCACCCTCAGACATATCTTTCCCTCCCTATTCAAGATTTCAAATATTCTCTTTCTAATTCATAGTCTACTTTTCTAACTTCACCAATCACTGCTCATCTTAGAACATTTTTACAGGCAACCATAGGCAAAGCAACTCCTGTCCTCTAATACAGGGCGGCAGCCCTGTCAGCAGCGCGTTCGTTTTTTCAACTTTTCTTTTTTTTTTTTAGTATGTTTTAAAGTATGTTTTTAATGTTTCTTTGTGTGTTTTGTGTGGGAGGTGGTGTGGGGGAGGGGGGGTGATGGGGAAACCGTTTCGGCCGCCTCCTCCATGGAGAGGCGACTTTTTCCAGGTCGCCTCCCCCGTGGCCTAACAGCAAGGATCGGTGCGGTCTTTCCCGGAGACGCGCCCGGGGCTTCAGCGGCGGGTGCAGCGTGGACTCTTGGCGTGGAGCAGGTGAGCCCTCGCTGGGGCTCGCTGGAGGGGAGCGCTCCGTTTCGCTGGCCCGGGGCAGCCGGCAGCCTGAAGCCGCACGCGGTCTGCACAGCTCCAGCTGGCGCGGCGTCTACAGCCCGGGATCCCTCATGGGGGACCCGGGGGAAGAAGAAGCCATCACTGCCGGCCCGCAGCCAACTTCTACCACGGGCGCGGTGGCGACTTACCATCACATCTGGAGGGGAGCTTCGACCGCCGGCCCTGCGGTCTGCTGTGCTTCTGGCTGCGGCGCGGCAGGAACTTTAAACTTTAAATCACGACCGCCGGCCTGCGGCCTACATCAACTTAAAGCCGCGGTCTCTGGTGGGGAAGAGCCGATCCTGGACTTGTACCTTGTCCTTTTACGATCTGGACGCCCGCAGCAACGGCTGCGGAGGTTTGAGGTACCGACCACGGGGGAAAATGGAGGAGGACAGGCCAAATTGTGTGCCTTCCACCACAGTGTTGAATGCTGTGGTGGATGTTTATGTAAAATTTTTATTGTGTTTTTGTGTGTGTTCTTTATCATTGTACCGCTGCTGATATATTCATTTCACTTGCACTTTATGTGCAATGTGACAAATAAACCGTATTGTATTGTAATGTCTCCACTTCCCACAATCCAAGGACCCAGTGAAGTACTGATTCCTCCAATTTAGTGTATTGCATAAAGTGTTTACAGCATGGTCTTCATTACTTTGGAAAAAAACAAATGCACATTGGATAACATTTTTATCGGGCAACTGCATTCATTCTTCAGGGATCTCCCAGAGCTCCATCTTGCTCGTAACTTTGATGCTCCATCCCACTCTCACTCTGAACTTTTGGACAGTTAGACCAAGGGTAACATAAGCTGATCGAAACTTCTGTCTGGACAAATTCTACAACTTCAGGCCGATAGTTGTACAACACAGAAACAACTTTGGCCCAACTCCTTCACGACTATCTCGGTTAATCGTATTTTCCCGCACCTGACCCATATCCCTCGATTCATTTCCCATCCATATACTTAACCTTCAGGTAACTCACTTTCTCTGATAAAATTAGTTGTTGTTTTTCACCATTGGCACAGCTTGTCCTGCTTGGCTAGTGCAGCATCTCAGCATCTCTGCATTTTGCAAATTCATTGTTTCTCTGTTTCTGTCTTTACTTGTCCTCATTTCATAGCTCTCATTATTCCTTTATTCAAGTTCTCTTTCTCTTACTGTCCTTGTTATTTCAGTGGCTGGATGTGCTCGTTTACAGTTCATCCCCACTAATCAGAGATATTCCCTTTGTCCCATCTATCCCTTCCCCACAATATCAGCAATTTAAAACCAAATCGAATTCTCTATTTCCTAGTTCTGAATAAAGGTCTTTGATCGGAAATGTTAATTTTATTTTATTTTCTATGGATATAGCCTGACCTGCTGAACGTGTACAGCATTTTTTGTTTTTATGTTAGATATCCGGTATTTGTTTGATTTTCATTTCATTCATTATCCGTCTCTGACTGGTAGGTCTCATGTTTGTACACCCATATTCACTATATTTGAAAGGTATTTATTTTATTTATTCTTCCTCACAAAGTGAAGAACATTATATTTGTCCACATTTTAACCCATGATCAGCCATGATCATATTGAATGGCAGTGCTGGCTCGAAGGGCTGAATGGCCTATTCCTGCACCTATTTTCTATGTTTCCATGTTAACCAATTTGCAGCCTTCTCATTCGTTTACTTAACTCTTTACTCATAGCGCATGGAAACAGGCCCTTCAGCCCAACTTGCTCATGCTGACCAAGATGCCCAATCTTCACGAGTCCCACCTGCCTGCATTTGGCCCATATCCCTCTGAACCTTTCCAAATGTCTTTTAAATATTACTAAATACTTACCTCAACTAACACCCCTGGCAGCTTGTTCCATATACCCACCAACCTCTGTGCGAAAAAGTTGCCCTTTGGTTTCCTGTTAAATCTTTCCCATCTCAACAAATTTATGGCCTCTAGTTCTTGATTACCCTACTCTTGGTAAACGACTCAGTACATCTACCCTATCTATTCCCCTCGTGATCTATAAATTTCAATAAGATCTACAATTCTCCCATCCTCCTACACTCCAAGGAATAAAGTTCTAGCCTGCTCAACCTCTCCCTTTTGCTCAGGCCCTCGGGTCCCTGGCAACATCCTTTAAATCTTCTTTGCACATTTTCCACCTTAACAACATATTTTCTATAGCAGGGTGAACAAAATAGAACACAATATTCTAAAGGTGGCCTCAACAATCTCCTGTATAACTGTAACATGACCTCCCAGTTTCTATACTCAATACTCTGACTGATGAAAGCCAATGTGTCAAATGCCTTCTTAAACACCCTCTCTAACTGTGATGCCCCTTTCAAGGAACTATGCACCTGAACTCCTTGATCCCTCTACCCAACAAGACTCCCCAGAGCCCTGCCATTCAGTGTGAAGGTCCTACCCTGGTTTGACTTTGCAAAATGCAACACCTTGCACTTATCTGCATTAAACTCCATTAACCATTCCTCAACTTACTTGCCCAAATTATCAAGATTCTACTGTAATTTTTGATAATCATCTTTGCTATTTATGATATCACCTACTTTAGTGTCATCTGCAAACTTACTAATCATGCCTTGTACATTTTCATCCAAAATGTTTAATGCTTTACGTGTCATTCTTAACTGTCACTGTATGTCATGTTGTCACTTGTGGGCGGAGCACCAAGGCAAATTCCTTGTATGTGAATACTTGGCCAATAAACGTATTCATTCATAAACTTGTTCATTCATTCATTTGTTGATATAATCCTCAACAGCAATGGGCCCAGCACCAATCCCCGAGGCACACCACTAGTCACAGGCCTCCACTCTGAAAAACAATCTTCCACCATCACACTCTGCTTCCTTCCATGAAACCAATTTTCTATCCAGTCGCTGGCTCTCCCTTGATCCCATGTGACCTCACCCTCAAGAGCAGCTGACCATGTGGAACTTTATCAAATGCCTCTTTTAGTAACCCCCCAAAAAATCTTGTTAGTTACTTCTTCAAAAAACTCAATTTGATTTGTGAGACATGATCTCCCACAAAAAAAAACATGCTAACTATCCCTAATCAGCCTCTGTCTATTCAAATGCAAAAATATCTTATTCCTCAGAATGCTTTCCAGTAACATGCCCACCACAGATGTTAAGCTCACTAGTTTACAGTTCCCTGGCTTTTCCTTGCAATCCTTCTTAAATAGAGGCACATTAGACACCCTCCAGTCTTCCGGCACATCACCCGTATCTAAGGATAATTCATACATCTCCATGAGGTTGCCTTCAATTTCTTCTCTAGCTTCCCACATTGTCCTCAGATATATCTGATCAGTCTACCTTCATATGCCATTAGACGTTCAGCACCTCCTGCACTGTAATACTAATTGTCCTCAAGATACCTCACTAGCAGATGCTTTTAAACCTTCCCACTGTTCACTTCCCAACCTAGTTTTGTGGCATCAGCAAAGTTGAATGGATTGCACTTCAGTTTTGAAATTAATCTGTGAAGCAATATCTAATTTCGTACCAGACATCTGAAAAATCACTTGTAGATAGAGTGGAATATAATTATGACCCCAATTCAATTGTACCACTTTAGAATTTCACCCCTATGCAAAGTTTCTGTCTTCATAGTGCGTGGGATACCTTTGTCCCTGTAAATTATTTGGGAAACTACATCACACTGCACCAAGGATCATCCCAGAGTCCATATTCGTCCACGATTTCTGCAAATTACAAACCCTCTCCAGGGTACAAAAAGGATCCATTTCTGTTCGTAACCCAAACAGTTGGCAAGTTGGAAATGTTGCGGCCTGGCAATATATTTAAGTAAAAACATAGGTCCATCTAGGACAACATGTAATTAAACCAGGGCAATTTAACTCAACCATTCAGATATTGCCATGAATGTAGTTCCCACAGTTAGCACAAAGTGCTTGTATGTATGGAAATTTGACATTTGTAACATGAGGAGACCCTTATTTAAAATGGGCCACCTACAGTAGATCTTTCTGTCCCAGGGTTGGGAACCAAACGCAGGTAGTTTGATCAACATTTTTTTTTAATACCTTTTAACTCCACAAGCATTGTATTCAACACTGTTTCAGTCCACCTCATGATGCCAATATCATGATCCTGGTCCAGATCCCAGAGCAGCCCTGCCTCAATGCAAGGTCATAATCTCTCCACCCCTCCAAAACTCTGATCAATGACCAAACCTCCATGCTTTTACTGGAACACCAACCACTCATCCTCACCCTCCTGCCTTTTGTTGTCTCAGGCACACTGGATTCTCCAGATGTGTAGGAAAGAACTGCAGATGCTAGTTTAAATCGAAGGTAGACACAAAATGCTGGAGTAACTCAGTGGGACAGGCAGCATCTCTGGAGAGAAGGAATGACGTTTCGGGTTGAGACCCTTCTTCAGTCTGAAGAAGGGTCTCGATCCGAAACGTCATTCCTTCTTCAGTATGAAGAAGGGTCTCGACCCGAAATGTAATTCCTTCTCTCCAGAGATGCTGCCTGTCCCGCTGAGTTACTCCAGCATCCTGAATTCTCCAGAGGCTCATGACCAAACCAGATAGTGGCATACTTCGCAATAATGCATCAGCTTGCTTTTAATGGCACATAACAATTTATACATCTCTACGTTTGCATCTGTCATTAATATAAATTTGTAAGTAATGATTTCCTGCTCCAATGATCCCCTGCTCCAAAAAGTCTGCCAACTTAAAACATCATTTTTATTCCTTCCCTCTTTTATAAAATCATGCTTATTCTGCCTAAATGTATCAGTTTCCTCAAAAATGTCCCTCAAAGTGCCCTCAAAAATTGATTCAAGCACTTGTTCAACAATTGTTGGTAGTCAAACTTGCTTCTCCTTTCGCTAATCTATTTATTTCTTGCTCCCGTTTAAAATCAGAGTTCAAAGAACTTTGTTGAAATTCGTTTGCTAATGTATGAGTCAAATGAAGGTACTATTTATTTTGGTTATAATATGGTACTCATAACTCTGGGCACTTGAGTGGGTGACACTAAAGTGGGAAATATTGTTGAGGGCGAAGATGATTATCAAAGGTTACAGCAGGAACTTGATATGTGGCAAGTGGACCGAGGAATGATTAATGAGTTTAATGCAGATAAATGTGGGATGTTGTATTTTGAGAAATCTAACCAAGGCAGGGCCTTCATAGCAAATGGCTGGGCTCTGTCAATGTCGTAGAGCAGAGGGATTCAGGAATGCAGGTACATAGTTCCTGAAAATGGTGTCACAGGTGATCAAGAAAGCTTTCAGCAAATTGGCCTTCATCAGTCAGAGTAATGAGCATATAGAAGTTGGGATGTTATGTTACAGCTCTACAAGGTGCTGGTGAGGCCACAGTTGGAGTGTTTAGTTTTGGTCAGCGGCTATCGAAAGATAAGCTGGAAAGATTGCAGAGATGTTGCCAGGACTTGAGGGCCTGAGCTATAGCAAGAGGTTGGGTAGGCTAGGACTGTATTCAATGGAGCGTAGGAGAATGAGAGGCGATCTTATAAAGGTGAATAAGATCATGAGATGAATAGATAGGATAAATGCACAGAGCAGGGGAATCAAGAACCAGAGAACATCGGTTTAAAGTTATGGTGGAAAGATTTAATAGGAATTTGAGGGGTAACTTTTTCACACAGAAGGTGTTGGATATATGTAATGAGTTGAGGCATATATGGAGGTAGTTGCGTAGAAACTATAATATCTATCTATCTATCTATCTATCTATCTATCTATCTATCTATCTATCTATCTATCTATCTCTAAAACTCTGATATTGTGCTCTTCCGGTTTGCGTGGTTTTTCTATTTGCGCAAAAACAGTACATGACAGCGCTACGATATTTTGCCACCTTACCCACCATTTTCCCATACTGCGTGCAACAAGTTTTGATTTGATCGATGGTATATATTTAAAGTTATTAAGGTTTAAAAATCATTTAAAAATCATGCGCAGATTGGTCTCCTGTCAGTCAGCGCCATGCAGATTGGTCTCCTCTCCTGGTCAGTCAATGCCACAGCTGGGACGCGACACCCCTTCCTGCACCGCGGCCTCTCCCACCTCACTCACAAACTCCTCTCTCCCATCCTCACATTAACTTGTCTACCATCTCTCCCACCACCGGCGGCGGCCGCGGAGGGGAGTTCAGTGGAGGCTCTGGTCCCGTCTCGCTCTCCCTCACTCACCCCTCTCCCCCGCCCGCCCCCTGTGGCAATGGCGGACCCGTCTACCTCTTCCCCCGGGTGAATGGCTGCGACTGTTCGTCTCCTCTGCCGCCGCCGCCACCACGGCGGTAACTCACCCCCACGGCCCTCTCGGAGAAGATCTTCTCCATCAGCTTGTCGAAACTCGTGGTGCCCACCGTGACGAACACCAACTTCATCCCCCCCCCCGCGGCCCGTCCCGGCGGCGGCAGCGAGCAGGCAGGAGGTTGGGCGGGGTGGGGACGGGCCGAGCGGCAGCAGCGGGCGGGCGGGCAGTGCGGGAATGGGCCGAGTGGCAGCAGTGGGAGGTCAGGCAGGACGAGGATGGGCTGAGCGGCGGCTGAGCTGTAGTGGGCGGAGGGAGTGAGGGAGGGAGAGTCAGGTTGCAGGGTGGCCGGGCAGTTTGTGCGGAGTTTGAGTATCACACACACACACACACACACACACACACACACACACACACACACACACACACACACACACACTCACACACACACACACACACACACACACACACACACTGCAAACTGGTCCAATCGTCAAGTCAACAGGATCTATTCTAAACCACAGCTAACAATGAATGACGTGAGGAGGAAGGAACTGCAGATCCTGCTTTTTATGGAGGGAGTGACTGAGTGTAGGGAAAGCAGAGGGAGGGAAAGGTGAGGGAGGGGAGGAGGAGCGGGGAAAGATCCTGGGGAGGTGAGGAGGGATAGTGGGGGGGATTGAGGGAGGAGGAGGGGGGTAGAGAGGGAGAGGAGGAAATTGGGGAAAGTGAGGAGGGAGAGTGGAGGAGGAGGGGGAATAGAGGGAGAGGACGGGGAGGTAGGGAGCGGGGAATAGAGGGAGGGAAATAGGGGAGTTCAGGAGGGATAGTGGGGGGATAGGAGGAGGTGAGGAGTGGGGGATAGAGGGATAGGAGGGGGGAGGAGTTATGGAGGGAGGAAGGGAGTGACTGAGGGTAGGGGAAAGGAGAGGGAGGGAAAGGTGAGGAAGGGATTGGGGGAGGGGAGGATGAGAGGGGAAAGAAGAGGGAGGGTAAAGAGGAGGGGGAGGGAGTGCTGGGTAGGAGGGGAAATGAGCCGCGCCTGTGCAGTTGAGGACTATGGGTCAGTGGTGGAATATTGCGTTGGGGGAATGGGTTGCTTTGGGAGAATAGGTGAGTGGTGGAATATTGCTTCGGGGGGGGGGGAACTGCACTTAGTCTAGTAACATTGAAAATGCATTTGGACAAGTACATGGATAGGAAAGGTTTAGTGGGATATAGGCCAAATGTAGACAGGTTGGTCTACTGTCGATGGGCACCTTAGTCAGCATAGGTAAGCTTGGCTGAAAGGCCCGTTTCTGTGCTGTATGATTCTATGACACTCAATCTTCCACCATTGTTTCTTCAAATAACTGTGGCACACGTGATTTCCTCAGACTTAATACATTACATTTAACATAGTTTGCTAGGAAATAATGGGATGCTTCCTTTTAGAAACTCGATACCTATAAAATTTAATTCCCAATACTACAGTTTAAGCCAACACGAAAGCCTTATCGATGTAGATAAATGGCCAGAATCTGGTTCAAGCAAGATTCTATCTACTGCTTCTTTCAGTTCTGACAAGAGTGGCATGGATAATCCTTCCATATCACCTAAATGTAACCTATATATAAGGGCACACCATGGAAACTTTTGGGTTATCTGAAGAATTATGTCCAGTACATCCTTATGAAACCTCGGCTAATCTTATAGCTTCCTTCCTACAAGGCAGGAGCTTAGAAGAATTAGTTTATCTAAAATTGAAGTTATCTTATTGCGCAAGTATTCTTCACTTAAAAAGTTGTTTTATACGATAAAAGCGAATCTCACCGGTTAAGATTTTATTTGGTGCAAAGCGACTATAAACCTATGCATCTATGAATTGCTATTCATTACCTGAATAAACCAACAAAAACAAATTATCTGATCAGATCAGAACCCACTCCTATAAAATGGTATCAATATTGAAAATCATTCTTGAATCCTCTTTCTTCCTTGCTGCATACACAAATTCCAGTCTGAGAGAAACCACTTCCTTCTTACACCAATACTGCTTCTCAATGAGGTGCCAAGAGATTTGCAAAAGATGATTTACCCTGTCTTTCTGTTCTCATGGAGAAGCTCAAAACTTGTTTACCTAATCCCTTGATGATGTGGCTTAGACCAGCAGAAGTCCTTGTTATAGTTTCTCAATTTATTTTTCTATGATATGAATGTTGTTTTGCCAATATGCTGAAGCACGATGCTCCCATAACCAGGTCTTAGGTATTTGGGAAGAAATAAAAAGACGCATGTTTATATTTGCACGTTACCTGAGGAGAAAAAGGAATCATATATGTTAAAGATAGACACAAATACTGAAAGAAACCCTGAAAAATATGGACAGGCGACGTTTCTGGAGGAACAAGAAAGGTTCCAACTCAAAACGTTGCCTATCCATATTCTCCAGAGATGTTGCCTGACCTGCTGAGTTACTCCAGTATTTTGTGTCTATCTTTGGTATAAACCAGCATCTACAGTTCCTTGTTATCACAAACAAATATGTTATATTGGTATTAGTAGAATAACACTGGGTAGTAGATTAAACAGTGAACTATTTAAAAAAAAAAAATCTGTGTTCAGTTTTTCTGATAAAAGTCACATGCATATCAAATTAATAAGCACATTGTCAGCGTGTCAAGGATCAACATTATTGCAATCGTCTTATTGTAAAGATAATTCAAAACAATAGTTAATTTGCTTATTCCATAATTATGATATGCTGGATGAAATAACCACCAAGTGTTGAAGGTATTCATCATGGATAAAATCACTAAATATACTATTGATCCTCATAACACATTCCATGTTATATAGATGTGAGAAAATGTCAAGAATATTTACATTTATCTGCTAATTTCTCTTTGCATTGCACATTTCCTTGATGTGTTGGCTCGGGGCTGAATGGCCTCATCCTGCACCTATTTTCTATGATTACATGATATATTGTAGTCAATAGAATAGGTGGGTAGCCGTTCCCTATATTGTGCTATTACTATAAAATAATCTTCATCATTTGGCTAGCATGTGCAATGTTTTTATTGCCTTAATCCAAGGTAGTCTGTGGTGCAAATTTTGTGAGAAAGGGAGCTGAGTGTGTAAGCCTCCCCCTGCCAGTACCGACTCCTGCAGTGCCTCCTCGTGGCATCACATTGTGTCTCATGGGACCAACTTTGGTCCAGAGCAAAACTGCATGGTGATCTTGGAGAACATTGGCCCCTAGAGATGTGACGTGTAGGCCCACTGGTGTGTGGACATGCCCTGGTGTCCACCAACCAGATCCCAGCTGTGAGTCAAATAACACCCCATTGCCTTGTGTGTAAGGCGCAGGAGAGCCAAAGGCATTGGAGAATAGGTACTTCCAGGCAGTCAGCTGATCCCTCATGCATTCACCTTCCGGCAACTCCTGCAACCAAGTAGGCCGCAGACATAGCAGCCATGCTCTTCCTCTGGAATCTGTCTATTAGGCCAAGAAGGGAATGCAGATTTGGGCAAGTCTGTGTTTCTCATAGTTTGCCCAGGCTTGTGGCCAGATGAAATGGAGAGAATACTTCATCATTGCTCATCACAGCAAGGAACGAAATCAAGGGAGGTAGCAGTTACAGGTTATAAGTCTAACTCGATTGGCATAGAACATAGGCACCATGGGCTGCCTCTGATGGTGGGAAGGATCATTGCATTCTACTGGTCAGTTATCACCCACCTCAAGCTGGGCAGCCCCAGTCAATAACATACGGACCAGTCATAATGCACCAACTCTTTGTGCTGTGGCTGAAGGAAAGGACCAATTCTATGACACTCTGCATGACATTTTGATGCTTATCCCAAATGGAGAGATATTTCTTCTTGGTGAATCGTGCAAACAGAAAATCGTGGTAAAACTGCCTTGGTCGAACAGAGGAGCAGGCTAAAAAAGTCAATTACTAGGGCAAAAAGGGCAGGAGATATCTCCGGCAGTTAAGGATAATCCCAAAAGATTTTTATGTACATTATAGGAAAAAGGGTGACCATAGAGAGAATGGGGGCCATCAGGAATCAAAGCAGCCAACTGTGTGTGGAGCGACAGGAAATGGATAAGGTCCTCAGTGAGTATTTATCCTCTTGTTTTTACCATGGATGAAAACATTAGGGATAATCAACACTGCTTTGCACATGGGAGATTGTCTCATGAATCTGATTGAGTTTTTTGAAGATGCAACCAAAAAGGTTGATTAGGACAGAGCCGTAGATGTTGTACATATGGATTTCAGCAAGGCATTTCACCTGGTCTCCTCTCCATCCACGTCCAACCTCTGCAGTTTTGGGGACATAGCCTTCTCCAGGGCAGCTCCCAGGCTCTGGAACTCCCTCCCCCAAATGATCCGCAATTCCGTGTCCCTCACCATCTTCCAGTCCCGCCTCAAGACCCATCTCTTCACCTCTGCCTATCCTAAGCCCCACGTGCCGTCCCTTTTCATCTGTGCATTAATTGCTTCATACTGTGTTTTGTATTGAATTCTGTATTTACTTTGTGTACTAGTCATGTCTCTACTATTTATTTCATTCCCCTTACATGTTTTTCCTCTACCTGCTAAATTTTTGTAAGGTGTCCTTGAGACTCTTGAAAGGCGCCCATAAATAAAATGTATTATTATTATTATTATAAGGATCCACATGATAGGCTGTTCTGGAAGGTTGGATCAAACGGGACCAAGGAGAGCTAGCCAACTATATAGAAAATTAGCTTCATGAAAGGAAGCAGAGGGTGATGGTGGAAAGTTGCTTCTTGGAGTAAAGGCCTGTGACTAGTGATGTACTTCACGGTCGGCGCTGGGTCCATTGCAGTTTGTCATCTATATCAATGATTTAGATGAGAATGTACAAGGCATGATTAGTAAGTTTGCAGATGACAGTAAAGTGGGTGGTATTGTAGATGGGTGTCAAAAATTGCAGCAGGGTCTTGATCAGTTGGGCAGGTAGGCTGAGGAATGGTTAATGGAGTTTAATACAGATAAGTGCAAGGTGTTGCACTTTGGGAGGTCTAAGCAGGGCAGGGACACACAGTGAATGGCAGGGCTCTATGTAATGTTGTTGAGCAGAGGAATGCAGGTACACAATTCCTTGAAAGAGGCGTCACAGGCGTTCAAGAAGGTTTACGGCACATTAGTCTTCATCAGTCAGAGTATTGAGTATAGAAGTTGGGAGGTCATGTTACAGTTGTACCGGCCATTGGAGAGGCCACATTTAGAATTTTGTGCTTAGTTTTGGTCACCTTGTTTTCAAAAAGATGTTGTTAAGCTGGAAATGGTGCAGTGCAGATTTACGGGGATTAGGTTAGTGTGTGTGTGTGTGTGTGTGGGGGGGGGGGGGGGGGGGGGGTAGTGTGTGTGTGACGCCGCAGGCCGCCCCTCTGCAACTGCGTGTTGAGGGGATGGGACCCTACGGTTCCCACTTGGTCTAGTACTTATTAAAAGTCTGATCCTGTATGTGTGTTTATGTGTGTGTATATGTGTGTGTATAGATGATTGTCTTTACATCTTCGCAAAAACACTACGCGGTAACAATTACATTTTTACATATTCAGATTGACACATTCTAGTATACTTATTAAATGTGTGTGTGTGTGTGCGTGTGCGTGCGTGCATGCGTGCGTGTGTGCGTGCGTGCATGTGTGCATGTGTGATTGTATTTTCGCCAAAATGGTACACATCACAAGATTTTTTGCAGATCCTTACTCAGCTTTTTCCCGTCGTTGATATAAGTTTTCTTCAGATTTCATGTTATATTTCACAAGTTATTGATATTTAAAGTTTAAAAAAAGCCAACTTTGAGAATAACTGACTGTGAGAGTGAGATTGTTCTAGCAGCTTCCAGTGATGATGTCACAATGGCATCTCACACTCCTCCAATCACAATGGGATCTCATTTACAAAAGCTGCCGTGAAGATTCCGAAAACCAAAAATGACATCACAATGGGATCTCAGGCACACACTGTAGTGAACATTCCAAAAACTGAAAATGCCATCACGATGTGATCTCTGCTGCCAATACACAAGCTATAAGAGTGTTTTTACATTGTTGTAATGAGAGGGACATAGTGGGGGAGATTTAAAAGTTTAAAAGTGACATTTAAATGTTGGATTACTTCAAATCTGCACTGGCAGTTAGGCAGTTATGATGTCACAATGCCCTACCAGCTACAATGTTGCTATCTCAGTACACTGAGTCCTTCACAGCAAATGTCCTTCAGGGAAAGAATCTGCCAGCCTAACCCAGCGCAGCAAAGTTTAATGATTAGATTTGGATAACAAAGGGGAAGAATCTGCCAGCCTAACCCAGCACAACAAAGTTTAATAATTAGATTTGGATAACAAAAGACAGCCTTGTTGGTGGCACCTACGTCACATAAAATCTTAGTGTAATTGTATTTTTTTTTTAAGTTTAAAATGACATGCACAGTTGGGGACTATGGGTGAGTGGTGGAATATTGCATTGGGGGAACGGATTGTGTTGAGGGAATGGGTGAGTGGTGGAAACGGGCTGCGTTGGGAGAACGGGTGAGTGGTGGATTATTGGTTGGGGGACGTGGCCCAAAGGGTCCCACTTGGTCTGGTACAAATTAAATTCTTGGTGGCAAGCCCATGAGAATATTTTTATGCATGACTGATTAAAAAGTTTCAGTGCACACAGAGTAATAGAAACATAGAAACATAGAAATTAGGTGCAGGAGTAGGCCATTCGGCCCTTCGAGCCTGCACCGCCATTCAATATGATCATGGCTGATCATCCAACACAGTATCCCGTACCTGCCTTCTCTCCATACCCCCTGATCCCCTTAGCCACAAGGGCCACATCTAACTCCCTCTTAAATATAGCCAATGAACTGGCCTCTACTACCCTCTGTGGCAGAGAGTTCCAGAGATTCACCACTCTCTGTGTGAAAAAAGTTCTTCTCATCTCGGTTTTTAAAGGATTTCCCCCTTATCCTTAAGCTGTGACCCCTTGTCCTGGACTTCCCTAACATCGGGAACAATCTTCCTGCATCTAGCCTGTCCAACCCCTTAAGAATTTTGTAAGTTTCTATAAGATCCCCTCTCAATCTCCTAAATTCTAGAGAGTATAAACCAAGTCTATCCAGCCTAATACATGGATAATTTGAGATTTTGCTGCATTATGAATTTTCTAAAAAGCATGAAAATATAATTTTTCTGACATATTTTCATTATTTGCTTTCATAATAATTTAAAAAAAAATTAACAGCAGGTTATGTCACAATTAGTTTCTTGGTAGCACACCAGATAGTTCCCCTAAGGTATCATGTTTGTTTTTTCAAATCCTAGTAAGTGCCTTTGTTCTCCTACTATATAGCTTTGTTCGCCATAAAGCCGCCAGAAATTCACATTTGCATGTATCATATAAAAGGCATTAAAAAATTCACTACTAGACTGCTACCTTAAAATACTGAAGTTTTTTCTGGGCTTCTGCAGTTCCTTCTTTTTCTTGAAGCAGGCAGGAGTTAAAGATGAAAAGCTCTGTATCTCGCATCCAGCCTTTCATTTCTTTGATCCTGATCTCAAGCTGCCTCACCAGGCTGCTGCTTTCAGGTGACAAAAGATCGCATGTTCCTGCCCCATTTGGCCCCAATGCTGCATCTTGAGTCTTCTCTCTAAGTTTTCTCTGACACAACCAAAGAGAAACATCAATTAGCTTCAAATACTGTCATAATTTTTAAGGTGACATTTGACAACTCACCATCTTAGTGACATAAATTCAGATCATTTTTTAAACTCCAATTAAAATCAGTTCTGAAATACAGTTTCAGTGTGAAAGAATTAAAACAGCTGCAGAATCAGCAAAAACAAAGCACACCTAGAAATAATCAAATTACAAAACGTAGCACTAAATCCAATTAGTTTATAGTTTAGACAGACATCGTGGAAACAGGTTCTTCGGCTCATTCAGTCTGCGCCGACCGATGATCACCCGTAATTACAGTGCAAGTTTGTAAACAAAAGATGGTATTTTAAAACCGTTAACTGGATGGTAATCCCCATAACTAAACTAGCCATTCAAAGCACAAATTAATCAGTGGCAATATCCTGATTTATAAATAGTTATTACTATTTATTGGTCAAGGGATGTGGGAACCGAGGCATCCAGGCACAAATAAATTATTATGTACAAATGATACCAGACTAATCTATTGAAGAAATTGTTAGGTGAATAATTCTGGCAATTCAGTTTCTGAGATCACAGGAATACTAATAATATAAAACCTCACATTGGAATCCAGATCTAGCCATTGTTTCTGCTGTGACAAATTTACCAGCAGCAGCAGGCTCAATACCCTGAGAGAGTAGGTTGCAAAAAAAGAATTTATTGCCACTTTTGGTTCAGGAACACTTTGCAATCATAAATTCTTCATAAGCAGAATACTTCTGAGAATGGTCTGTCTTCATAAATATATGACAGAGCACATCAATTTCATCTAATTCACAATTTGTGGCAGCACAGCAGATGCCATTGCCGTTCTTGATAGGGTTGTTTAATATGCAATTGAGATGGAGTAATGTGCAGCACAGGGGACAAAATTTCTTGGATTAAACTCTACGCACCACTGACATTTTATTTTATCATTTTCTGTTGTCAGACTGGTCATTCCATATGAAAGGAATGTTAAATGTTTTCCTATTTTAGTTTTAATTCTTTCTAAAGTATTATTTGGGTTCTTATTTATTTTGTCAATTCAAATTAAATGTTGATAATATTAAATATGTTTTGTTTTGTGTTTATAATGCATCACTTTTACTTATGACATACAAGCTGCCATCATTGTACAGTTACCCAGATTCACTGTGCAATTTAATGTTATAATCAAAGAAAATAAATTAAGATCTGCTTCCTTCATTTGAGACAGATAGAGCTGAAGTTACCAAAATCACACAATTCCTATTTTCATTTTGCTTCCTTTATTTCATTGAAAAGCAGCTGAAACATTCTGGTACAATAATGTAAATCTATTTACATAATTAAACAGTTTGTCTCATATTGAAGTGGAATGGATAAGAGAAAAAAGAGTCAATGAACAAGATGTCTAATGCTGCAGTGTTTTTATTTTGTGCACAGCAATGATGTTATCACATGTTTGGATACAATCTGAGCATTCCTCCCTCTCTTCCTTTTCTTAGCTATCACTGATGCCTATTGCACACTTCCTTATTCAGTTTGGAGGCCAGGTTAACATGGCGTGCAGTCTTTTTTTTAACCTTCTATCAGTGTTTAAAATGCAAAAGATAGTGAAACAAAGATGTCCACATTAAGTTTTCTTGTGTTGTGATTCACATTTCTGGTTAAGACTAGAAAACTCCAGCTTAAGCTTCTGAATTAGAAAACCAAGTTTGTTGAGGGTGGAGCATAAGCAAGGGAAGAATAGGATTTAAAGTTGGGACTCTTTTTTTTCAGAAATCTGTAAAAGCATCTACATTATGTTGATTTGCTGAAAATCTGATCTGCTCAACTGTTGCAGTATTTCCTTATTTTATTCCAAATTTCCAACACCTGCAAAACTGCTGCCTGATCTACCAAACATTTTCTGAATGTGCTCATACAATATTCTTCATAGGTTTAATCTCATCTTGATCTGCTTGTTTTTCTATTACAATGCAAGGCAGTTCAAATACAAAGGATCACAAGTTCTTTCAGAAGAAAATACAACAAAAGGTTTCCAAAATGGACTTTGCGCAATGCCTCAGGAGCTTCTTTACTTCTGTACATTGTTGTAATTTAAATTGAGTGTGCAGCTCAAACAAATTTCACTCCGAGAAGGCATCCCTCTGGAATGGAAATACACAAACTGCTCTGCTGCAAGAATTCTTGGGTGAATTTGAAATGTGGGAACATACATTGAAGCATTTCTTATTGAAATTTGTAAACAAACTTCATATTTTATAAGGAGATCGTTGTTAACATTATTTGTGCACTACACAAGTTACAACTAACCTTAGAGACCATTGTACCTTTACTCTGAAAATACCGAAAACCTGAATTTTCTCAATGTTTATGCATCCCTGGGTGACAATGAGTTGTATGCACGTATGAATTCAGAGCAGGAGTGAACCACTCAGTCCCTCAAGCCTGTTTTGTCACAATAAGATCATGGGTGATCATCCCAACTCCACATTCCTCCAAGAAGAAATAAAGGTGTTGACTATTTTCTAAATGGGGAGAGAATTCAGAAATCAGAGGTGCAAAGGTACTCAGGAGTGCTGGTACAGGTTTCCGAAAAAGTTAATTTGCAAGTAGAATCGGTAGTTAACAAGGCAAATGCAATGCTAGCATTTATTTTGAGAAGACCAGCATTTAAAAATCAGGAATGTAATGTTGAGGCTTTATAAGGCACTGGTCAGACCACATTTGGAGTATGGTGAGCAGTATTGGGCCCCACATCTGAGGAAGGATGTGCTGACACAGGGGAGGTTTATGAGAATGATCCCTGGAATGTGATGGTTTAACACGATAAGAGTTTTTAATGCCACTGGGCCTATATTCACTGGAGTCTAGAAGGATGAGGGGGAAACCTCATTGAAACTTAGGGTTATTTGGGTTCTTATTTATTTTGTCAATTCAAATGCACTGTAGATGAACCATATCCATCAAATAGTGATGTAAGCACTAATAACATTTCGAACATAGAATCGTACAGAGATGGAAAAGGCCTTTCCGCCACAATATATCCGTGCCAAACATAATGTCAGATTAATCTCAACCTGCATATGAACCATATCCATGAAAATCTGTGTGCTATAATCTAAAATCCTCAAATGCTATTATTGTACTTACCTCCACCACCACCCTTGACAGCACATTCCAGGCACCCACCAATCTCTGTATAAATATTTGCCCCGCACATCTCCTTGAATTTTGCCCCTCTCATCTTAAAACTCTGGTCTTTCACATTTCCAGCTGGTAAAAATGTTCTGACTGTCTATCTTATAATTTAATTTGGTTTCGATATACAGCTTGGAAAAAGGCCCTTCGACCCACCGAGTCCACTCCAACCAGCGAGCCCCGTACACTAACACTGTCCTACACATATGCACTAAGGACAATTTACAATTTGTACATAACCTGTACATAAGGCAGCAACTTTACCACAGCACCACTGTGCTGCCCCTATTTATGGCTATGATTAGATTTCTGGAACAATGTGTTAACCTCAATGAGATAACCTCAGTTAATGGAAATGTCTTGAGGACAGTCCATATGACAGTCTGCATTACATACTCTTGAAGGTAGGACAATAGAAGCTGGATTAAAAAATTGCAAATCCCTGAGTGAGCTATATGAATCATAATTAGTTTAGTTTAGTTTAGAGATACTACGCGGAAACAGGCCCTTCAACACACCAAATCCGCACCGACCGCTGATCCCCGTACACTAGCACTATCCTATACACTAGGGACAATTTACACTCTTTACCGATGCCAATTATCCTCCAAAACTGTATGTCTTTGGCGTGTGGGAGGGATCCGGAGCACACGGGGAAAATCCACCCAGTCACGGGGAGAATGTACAAACTCAGTACATGCAGCACCTGTAGTAAGGATTGAACCCTGGACTCTGGCGCTGTAAGGCAACAAGCTGCGTCACCATGCCGCCCTGTTATAATAGAATAATAGGTGAGGTGGTGGAGGACTGAGGGTGGCTAATGTTGTGCCTCTACTAAAGAAGGGATAAAGAAAAGCCTGTGAACCATAGACCGTGGACCCTAACATCTGTGGTAGACAACTGACTGGATAAGATTATGAGGGATAAGATGTATATGCACTTGGATAAACAGTGGTTGCTTAGGAATAGTCAGTATGATTTTGAACGTGGGAGATCATGTCTTACGGATTTGATTGAGTCTTTTGAAGTCGTAGATGTTGTCTATATGAACTTCAGCAAGGCATTTCATTAAGTTCCACTTGGTAGGCTGCTTTGGAAGGTTAGATCAAATGGGAGTCAAGGAGAGCTGACTTCTACAGTGCATTCAGAAAGTATTCAGACCTCTTCATTTATCCCACAATTTGTTACGTTACAGCCTTATTCTAAAAAGGATCAACTTTTTTTCATCATCAATCTACATATAATACCTCATAATAAAAAAGTGAAAATAGGTGTTTAGAAATTTTTGCAAAGTAATTAAAAATAAATAATTGAAATATCACATTTACATAAGTATTCAGACCCTTTGCGATGACACTCAAAAATGAGCTTAGATACATCCTGTTTCTATTGATTATCGTTGAGATGTTTCGACAACGGAGTCCACATGTGGTAAATTAAATTGATTGTACTTGATTTGGAATGGCACACATCTGTCTACATAAGGTCCTGCAATTGACAGTGCATGTCAGAGCAAAAACCAAGCCATGAAGATGAAGGAATTGTCCTTAGACCTACGAGACAAAATTGTGTCGAGACACAGATCTGGGGAAGGGTATAAAAATTTCTGCAGCATTGCAGGCCCCGAAGAGCACCGTGGCCCTCTGTCATTCTTAAATGGAAGAACTTTGGAACCACCAGGGCTCTTCATAGAGCTGGCCGCTCGGCCAAACTGAGCAATCGGGGAGAAGGACCTTGGTCAGGGAGGTGACCAAGAACCCGATGGCCACTCTTGGTAATCCTGGCCAGATTGGAGAGGCTAGGACTTTAAAATGCGACTTTCAGGGCTGCTGGGAGATTAAGTCAATTTGGAATTGCTCTCTGCAGAACTGAGACAAGCTGTGGAGTAGTGCCAGTTTGTCTAGAGCCTAGACACAAGCTGCAAGAAAAGAATAAGAACATCTGCAGACACTGTCAATTAGGTGCAAAATGCACAGAATGGATTGGATGACTGCAAACCAGACATACACCTTGTAAATTATTGTAAATAATGTTGCAGACTTCTACTTTGCCGAGTGTTGATTGGATGAGGTATTGAGCCTTGTCTGGGTTTCTTGCAGATAAGAGTAAATGTTGCTAAGTTTGCTTCCTTGAGAAGTCCTGCTTGAATACAATGTATTAGCTGCTGTATTATTGTGTTAGGGAAATGTCTGTTATGTATGGGGTTAATCGATATCTGTAATTGGATTGTTAAGAGACCACCCCCTTGTGGTTCAGCCCCTCAAGGACCCGGGAACTATAAAAGTCCGCTGCCACGAAGTCCAGCATCGATCTTCTGGGAGTGCGCTTGGGACTGCGTGACCTTCTGGAGTGTCTCTTTTTGAGTGAGGCCTAGAGGGCTTGAACAGGCAGATACGAGGATCGAACCCGAGGTGGTTAGGTTCAGTGGTGGGAACTGTAATTGTGTTTTGTTAAAATAAAGATTAGTTGATCAAGTGCTTGATTCAGTGGTTTTTGACTGAAACTAAACTGGGGGGAAGCTTCGAATGAGCAATTTACATTGGGGGCTCGTCCGGGATCTCAAAAGAGCTCCAAACACAAGCTTACGATCAAAAGTGTTGAGTTGTTTCGATCGCGAGTGCAGAAATCGGGCCCACGGTGCGGTTTTCACATTGGTTTCTGGCACTTCGTGAGTCGGAGCGGATCATTTGCGGGCTTGGTAACGGGTCTAATCGACATCATTAGAACAGAGTCTAGCAAGCAGGTTAGCACTCTTTTGGGTTGGGGGCTCATAAAACCAGGATGGGGTTAGAGGTCCTGCTTGGGTTGGGTTAGAGGCCTTTTCCTGGGTTAGAGGCCCAAACCTTGGTTGTAGTTGGCAGGCTGTAGCTGCTTAAACGAGAGCCAAATGCGCTTTATTGGGCGAGGAGTGGCCCAAGGTTAGATTTGGTATCCAATTGGTGATGTATTGAAATACAGGTCTGACCTGCGTATCGATCGGATCTTTGCCGGGAGCGGGATTTGGAATGCTGTGCTCTGAAAATCGGCATCGATATCTGACAGCGGGAAGTGGCTAGGCGCTGAACCCCCAGTGCTCAGCAGCTAGGAGTGTCTGCGTGTAGATATCTGAGTCCCTTGCGACAGAAAGGAATCTCATAAAGGTACTGGGCTCAGTGGCCAGAATATAGTTTGGCCGCAATACTCCAGTCCATTCGAGAATTCAATTGGACAATTTTAGTTTGATTTGAGTGCCCACGTATGAGGAGACATACGCACTAAAAGTAGAGGTTCAAGACGAGTCTATATTTGCAAAGCCAAATTTCCAAATACAGAATTTCACACTGAGGTTCTGCCAGTAAGGTGGAATTTGAGTTCCTGTATATAGAACTTCGGAGTTGGTGCATGTCCGTGACGAATCCGAATAGCGGCTGATCAGCAGTGAATAGTAACCCTCTGATCGATTGTTGACTAGTACTTGATAGCGAAGAGTACCTGAGAGACGGGTACCTATTTACTTGATAAAAAGTAATCCGAATAGCGAATGGTACCCCTAATTCTGTAGAACTTAGAGAGGAGGGATAGAGGTCGCCCTATAGAAGTCCAGTCTTAGCAGAGGGATAGTAACATTCAGTAGGAAATGTAGTAATTTAAGGAGTAGTACCCCTCAGCAAAGAGTAACCTAGAAAGGGGAAAATCTTCAGTATCAGAGGGAGAGGTTCACTGAGTCATAACAGCGTGACACGGTATCGAGATCGAGTGTTTGTGAACTGTGCGCTAGTGCTTTAAATCATTTTGTAAATTGTAAAAATCTACTTTTTTGTATTGTCATCGGATCTTGATTGTGTAAATATTCTGTGTACGTAAATAAACTTAGAGTGTATTAAGATTTAGAAAGTTAAGATTTCGATTCGGACCGTTATTTGTATTGCTACTTGTGCGAGTGTTTACGGATTTAGATACTTGAAGTAAAAGTGTGTTTGTTAAATATTTGTAATTATTTAGAGCGTGGTGTTGTAAGAATCTGAATCATGGTGGTTCGATCAGGGGTTGTAGTTGTACTCTTTCGATTGCTGTGTCAGGGGAGGAGTCATCCGGCTGACAGAGTGTGCCACGAGGAGGATTTCTTAGAGTGTGTGATTTATAATAAACAAATGTTTGGGGTTTGTTTAGAAGTGTGGTTGTGCCTGATAGCAATAGGTAGCATGTTATCCTGCTTGTGTACTATGTTACTTGTGTGTCTGAAGATCATTTTCAGGTGTTTCGAGCACAAGAATGTGTTTGAATGTGTTTGATTGTTCCCTGGAGTACTCTGATTCTTCAATGACTGGGGATTGAGAAAGTTGTAAGGTTGAAAGGGTGTGGATGTGGGAGATAAGAGAAGAATTTGAATAGGAGAGTGGGATTGGTGGAGCAAAGGAGTAATGAGTTGCAAGGTTGCGAACGCTTTGAACCATTAGCCATTGTCTCGGAGCGATCTTGGTAAATTTAGGGTCAAAAGGAAGGATTTAAGAATTATGTTTTAGGTGTTCGGAAGCATGGCAAACAATGTAGATTGAGATGTCACAGAAGAGGAATAGAGCTCATTGCATCTAATGTGTAATGAGTTTCTTCACAAGGCAGAGAAATTAAGAAATTTATCAGGAGCGTTAAATAAGAAATTAGGAAGTAAGCTATGGCTGCCGGGGGGAATTAGAACAGTAAAAGTGATAAAAAAAAAATAGAACGGATCATTTGACAGCAAAGTAATAATGAAAGTGCAAAAGAATTAATAGGGTTATGGAGAAAATATTTTTCGAGGAACGGAAGGCGAATAAGGAGGTTAAGAGAATAGCTAGTTGGGAAAAAGCTATTGTTAAATTTGGAATAGAACTAAAATAAGGTAAAGTAGATCGACCTCCAGGTAGTAGGAAGGACAGGAATGAAGAGGAAGGGAAACACTCAGAACAAGGGAAAGGTAGATCTCCTAGAAGAAAATTAGTCCCTGGAGAATCAAATATTAGGAATCCGATGGTTAGTGCTGACTTCGAGGGGGAAGGAGATGAGTATTTAGAAGAGTGGATAAATGTTAACGCCAGTGGAAGTTCGCAGCTCCCACCATATTCCTTTTGCGTTTCCCAGGCTTCATTAGCACCGTGTATGACGTATCTGTAAGAAATATTTTAGGTCTGCAGAATCTATAACCACTCCTGCAGATTCTACCTCTGAACAGACTCTACCAACAGCAGATACTGAGGTACCAGATTCTTCAATCCTATCCACGCCATCAATGATAGATCGTCCAGTGGCTTATGGCACCCAGAGTAGAACAAAAAGGTTAGCTCCGGTGTTCAAAGAAAAAAAAGTTATGTTAGATATAGTGCAACTACCAGAGTATTTTTGTGAGCCACAACCTAGACAGATTACTAGAGTAGAAAGAAAAAGGAATGATTTATATGGGCAGTATCGGGAAACCCCTAGCGAATAGGAAAATTCATCAGAGGGTGAGACAGTGATTGAAGATACCGAGATAGATTTTGACGTAACCGAAAGCTTACAAATTAAACAGGTATCCCATAAGCAATTACCAGTAAGGGAAGGAATAGGTAGAGCAGATTCGGCCAGTGCAGTGAGTATGAATAATCCCCGTGCCACGGATGTCCATATGCCGTGGAAGCCCCATGAAATAATGGCAGTACTAAACAGAATCTCTGATAGGAAGAAGGCACCTGCTTCCTTTATAGATTATCTAAGAACCACAATGCATGTATATCATGCAGATTCCCGGGATTTGTGGGAGACCATAAAACAGATAATAGACAATAGACAATAGATAATAGACAATAGACAATAGGTGCAGGAGTAGGCCATTCGGCCCTTCGAACCAGCACCGCCATTCAATGTGATCATGGCTGACCATCGCCAATCAGTACCCCGTTCATTCCTTCTCCCCATTTCCCCTGGCTCCGCTATCTTTAAGAGCCCTATCTAGCTCTCTCTTGAAAGTATCCAGAGAACTGGCCTCCACCGCCCTCTGAGGCAGAGAATTCCATAGACTCACAACTGTGTGAAAAAGTGTTTCCTCGTCTCCATTTAAAAAATATATAATAGGTGCAGGAGGGGGCCATTCGGCCCTTCGAGCCAGCACCGCCATTCACTGCGATCATGGCTGATCGTCCCCAATCAATAACCCGTGCCTGCCTTCTCCCCATATCCCTTGATTCCACTAACCTCTAGAGCTCTATCTAACTCTCTCTTAAATCCATCCAGTGATTTGGCCTCCACTGTCATCTGTGGCAGGGAATTCCACAAATTCACAACTCTCTGGGTGAAAACGTTTTTTCTCACCTCAGTCTTAAATGGCCTCCCCTTTATTCTAAGACTGTGGCCCCTGGTTCTGGACTCGCCCAACATTGGGAACATTTTTCCTGCATCTAGCTTGTCCAGTCCTTTTATAATTTTATATGTTTCTATAAGATCCCCCTCATCCTTCTAATTACTCCAGCTGAAAATACCAAATATCTGGTAGCCCAAGATCACCCAACTTATGAATGAAGCCTTGTCAAATGTAGTAATGAATGGCTGTGCAAGAGAAGAGGCTGTTTTAACGGCCCTTGCATAAACGTTTCAGAAACCAGGCGAGTTAAGTTGAGTTCTGGAAACAAAACCAGAGAAGGGAGCAGACGAATTTCTAGACCGTTTTTCAAAATTATATATGGACCAATCCGGTGATTTAGACTATCAGAATGGAGCAAGTTCCCCATAATATTGTGCTATATTGTTGAATTGTCTCCCCACTAAAGTAGCAAATTTAATTAAAACTGATAACAGGAACTGGTCTGAGAACTGACGACATACTAACTGGGGAGTTAGGTAAAGAATGCACAGACCCCTTAAGAACGGGCAGAAGACAGCAAAGGTAATGTAGCTCCCCAGAAACAGGAATCAACTAGCAGGAGGAACTGATACTGTCCTGCCCCTTTAAGAGAAAGGTCTTAGGATAGGACAGGTAGGCCAGCAGACAGAGAAAGCTGCTCCTCAGTATCCCTAGTAATTGAAACTACATCAGAAAAGAAGAGGAAGAAGACCTACCCTAGTGCCCAACTCTAATATCACCTAGCTATTGGAGAAAGAAAAGGAAGGAGATTAAAGGACACTCTAATCATCTTTAAAAGAAACAACACCAACAACATTTAACGACTATTGGGATAAACTCTTTAAGAATTGGATTTGAATAAAAAAGGAATTCCTCTGTGGTTTGGGGCACAATACTCACTTTGCGCCAACATTTCATTATGAGTAAATTAATTTAAAGAGGGCTTATGGGATGCAGTCTTAAAAAATTGTTAGAGGATTGACTGTTAATTTGGCATTCTTCTCTTGTCTCACCCAAAGGAGGATAGTCGAAGATAGGACTGGACTATTTAGTTACTATCAAGGAAGGGACAGACCCTAGCGGATATCAATTAAGACATACCCTGGAAACGTAAGGTGGTATTATAAAGTAATGAGGTAGACTGAAAATTTATGTTCCCCTCGGAAAGTCAATAATGACTATCCTGAAGAGTTACTTAGAGATAAAAATAACTAGTACAAGCGAGAATCCCTAGACTGAGAATGAAGCCAATATAGTAAAGAGTCAATGTAGTGAAGAGCCAACATAGTAAGGAGACATACATAAATAAGAAGAGGTACTGGAGGGGAGACTTAGTAAATTAGAGGGAGAAACTTGAATGGGCATGGGAATAGCTTAGCCGATGCATATTTGACCAATGGATTTGGATTGTTTAACACTTGATGGTAAATCGACTTCTATTATCAAGGCGGAAAGAAATTGTCCCTGGATTCGGCAGTCTTGATTGGATTAATGATGAAATTGACAGCATATAGAAATTGATTGTTTAAATTTGAACAGCTCGGAATTCCACAGGAATTGGAATGGAATTGTATTATCAGCTGCAATGCTGTGGAATGAGAAGGATGAGAGGGTCAGCTGAAATTTGAAATAGTAAATTGAAGGCTGAGACTGAATTTGGTTAAATTGGAACATTTATCATGGTTTGCTTTAAATTAGAGTCACGCCTGTAGGGAAATCTGAACTGAACCCAGCTGAAATTTATATGACCCGTCATCAGATATACATATTATAACATTGTGTGAGTATGAAGAAGGCTGATTAATGTTAATCCTAGGATAATAAAAAGTATATTAGGGAACAGAATAGCAATAGGGATACAGTGATCGAGTAGAATATAATAGGATCGAGTGAAATGGAATATGGAATTATAGTGAATGTATAGGAAAGCATGGGTGCATTCTGGTAACTTGCTTTGTCCCAAGTTTTTCAGGAATTTGAGGTTTAGGTTCGGCTATGGAAAGGGATGGAAGAATGGGCAGCAACACAGATGGAGGGAATTCGCACCTACGAAAACTCGGGAGGTGAAGACTCATCAGATGGATATTGTGAAGCTACGCCCATGAAAATTCGGGACACTTGACAAGATTCTGGGAAGAAACATCTGATAGATGGAAAATGTAATGGACACATTTATGTATATCTGGTTAGCTGATTATTGGACTATTTGGTTATCATTTATGATGGGTTATCATATATGATAAAAAGGAAGGAATGTTAATCCTGGCCAGATTGGAGAGGCTAGGACTTAATCAATCAATCAATCAATCAATCAATCAATCAATCAATCAATCAATCAATTGTATTTGTATAGCAACTCACGTTGACCAAAGTGCTGTACATCAGTGCAGGCACTAATGTGCTACATACAATGGTACACAGACCCAACAATACATACATAAACTGTTTACAGCGCCCTCTCAGAGGGCCTTAAAATGGGGGTAAAAGCTTCAGGGCTGCTGGGAGGTTTGGTCAATTTGGAATTGTTCTCTGCAGAACTGGGACAAGCTGCGGAGTAGTGACAGTTTGTCTAGAGCCTAGATACAAGCTGCAGGAAAAGAATAAGAACATCTGCAGATCCTGTCAATTAGGTGCAAAATGCACAGAATGGATTGGATGACTGCAAATCAGACATACACTTTGTAAATAATTGTAAATAATGTTGCAGTTCTACTTTGCCCAGTGTTGATTGGATAAGGTATTGAGCTTTGTCTGGGTTTCTTGCAGATAAGGGTAAATGTTGCTAAGTTTGCTTCCTTGAGAAGTCCTGTTTGAGTACAATGTATTAGCTGCTGTATTATTGGGTTAGGGAAATGTCTGTTATGTATGGGGTTAATCGATTTCTGTAATTGAATTGTTTAAGAGACCACCCCTATGTGGTTCGGCCCCTCAAGGTCCCAGCGTTCAGGACCTCAGACTGGAGCAGAGGTTTACCTTCCAACAGGACAACGACCCTAAACACACAGCCAAGACAATGCAGGAGTGGCTTTGTGACAAGTCTGTGAATGTCCTTGAGTGGCCCAGCCAGAGCCCGGATTTAAACCCGATTGAATATCTCTGTAGGGACCTGAAAATAGCTGTGCATCGATGCTCCCCATCCAACCCGACAGAGCTTGAGAGGGTCTGTAGAGAAGAATGGGAGAAATTACCCAAATACAGGTGTGCCAAGCTTGTAGCGTCATACCCAAGAAGACTTGAGGCTGTAATCGTTGCCAAAGGTGCGTCAACAAAGTACTGAGTAAAGGGTCTGAATACTTATGTAAATATGATATTTCAGTTATTTATTTTTTATTTTCTAAACACCTGTTTTCGCTTTTTTATTATGGGGTATTGTGTGTAGATTGATGGTAAAAAAATGAATTTAATCCATTTGAGAATAAGGTAGTAACGTAACAAAATGTGGAAAAGGTGAAGGGGTCTGAATACTTTCTGAATGTACTGTATATGGAAAATTGACTTAATGGAAGGAAGCAGATGGTGAGAGGTTGTTTTTGGACTGGAGGCCTGAGACTAGTGGTGTGTCTCAGGGTTCACTGTTGGACTCATTGCTGTGTGGTTTGTATCAATGATTTGGATGAGAATGTAGAGGGCATGATTGGTAAGCTTGCAGATGACACTAAAATGGTTGGTATCATAGATAACAAAGATGGTTATCCTGCTGTAATTCAAAAATTACAGCAGGACCCTGATCAGTGAGGAATGGTAAATGTAGTTTAATGCAGATAAGTGTGAGGTATTGCATATTGGGAAGTCAAACAATGGCTAGACATTCACAGTGAATGCAGAGCCCTGAGGAATGTTGTACTGCAGAGGGATCTAGGAGGCTTTCGGTATATTGGTCTTCATCAGTCAGGGTATTGAGTATATATGTTATTTTACAGTTATACAACATGTTGGTGAGGCTACATATAAAGCATTGTGTTCAGTTTAGTTCACCCTGTTGTAGTTTAGTTTAGTTTAGAGATACAGCGTGGAACCAGGCCCTTTGGCTCACTTAGTCTGTGCTGACCAGTAATCCCCCTCAGACTTACACTATCATACACACACTAGGGACAATTTACAATTATGTCAAGCCAATTAACCTACAAACCTGTACACTTTAGTGTGGGAGGAAACCGGAGATCCCGGGGAAAACCCACGCAGGTTACGGGGAGAATGTACAAACTCTGTACAGACAGCACCCATAGTCAGGATCGAAGCCGGGACTCTGGCGCTGTAAGGCAGCAACTCTACTGCTGCACCACTGTACCGCCCACTGAATGATGTTGTAAATTGCAGAGAAGATTTACGAGGATGTTGTCAGGGCTCGAGAGCCTGAGCTCTAGGGAGAAGTTAGGAAGGCTAGGACTTTATTCCTTGGAGGACAGGAGGATGAGGGGTGATCTTCTGGAGGTGTACAATATCATGAGGAGAATTAATAGAGTGAATGCACAAAGTATTTTGCTCAACGTGGGGGAATCAAGAATCAGGGGACATAGGTTTATGGTGAGGGGGGCAAGGTAAGAACCTATGGGGCAACTTTTTCATTCAGAGTATGGTGGATATATGCAACAAGCTGGTGGAGGAGGTATTTGAGGTAGGTACTATAACAACATATTGGTCAGGTACAAGGATAGAAAAGATTTAGAGGGATAAGTGCTGAATGCGAGCGGATGGGACAAGTGTAGATGGGTCATCTTGGTCGGTGTGGGTAGGTTGGGCCGAAGGGCCTCCTTCCGTGCTGTATGACTCTGTGACTTAGCAGCTGGAGAGCAGTTATCTAACAATGATCATAATATAATTTGAACATGAAGATTCATGTTCAAGAACACGAGGGAGTTAGATGTGGCCCTGGTGGCTAAATGGATCAGGGGGTATGGAGAGAAGGCAGGTACAGGATACTGAGTTGGATGATCAGCCATCATCATATTGAATGGCGATGCAGGCTCGAAGGGCCGAATGGCCTACTCCTGCACCTATTTTCTATGTTTATGTTTTCTATTCAAGATTCAATTTAATTGTCACGTACCAATTAAGGTACAGTGAAATTTGAGAATTGGGGTAAATCAGCTAACAAAGACGAAATCTATGATAAACTGGAGTTAGATGCTACTGCTTCTGATAGTCCATTCAGTTCCGAAACTCAGCAACTCCAATGGTAGACTGGTAACTCCCTGCAGATAGGGGTCATGTCTGTCCATCAGCTTTACACCAGGGAGTGATAACGCACAAATAGTGACCCGATTTATTTTAATTGGGTTACTGACCCTCGTGAAAAAGCAATGTGCTCAAATTCATTTTAGTTTAACATTTTCAATGATGTATTAAAAAGTTAATGCTTTTAACAAAAAAAATTATCATTATTGTATTTAATTAAATCTACTTGGGTAGATTTTTTAAGTGTGACTAAGCATCAAATTTAAAAATAGTGAACAAGCCTATGAACAGAAGGATGCAGGATGATTCAAATCAATATTAAGTTTGGGAAAGAGAAAATATCTTAAGAGTCCAGGTTTTGGTAATGCTGCAGTTTATAAGACCAGGAGAACGCTGAACGCATCAAACTTCTTAGAATTGCTGATAGGTAGAGTGGATTATATGTGGGAAATGTCCAGAAAAAAACAACTTTGTGCTGGACTTGTGTCTACCCCAAGGGGCAAATAAATCAGCCAAAATTGGAAATAGAGGTTGGTGATAACATAAAAAGAAAAGCACATGGAAAAGAGCAAAGGATTGGGAGATCAAGTGCAAGGATTGATGAAAAAACAGCAAACAAAGACAATAAAAGAACTACAAAAAGGAAAATGAATCATAATTCTTTAAACATCAAAATTAATTCAAAGCGTTTAGACAATTATGTTAAAAGAGAAAGATAGCTAAAGGTAATGTGAGCCCTTTGAAAACAGTTGCAAATAGTTTGACAAATCAAAATAAGGAAATGACAGACATTAAACATTAGAAATATAACTGCATTAGAAATATGGCCCCTGAAAAGGGCATGTTACCCTTCAGGCCTGCATTGCCATTCAATAGACCATAGTTATTCTATCAACTCAATTTTTCTGCTCTGTTCACATATGGCTTGCCCAAACTCATGAATTTAATTTATGACGGGTTAACATAGAACATGGAACATCGAACAGTACACCACAGGAACGGGCCTAGAATTCCCTGGATTGCTTAATAAAGGAAACAACATTAGCGATTCTCCAGTCCTCTGGAACCTTGTCTGTGGCTAAAGAAGGTACAAAGATCTTCATCAGGATTCCTGAAAAATTCTCTCTTGTCTCTGAATAATCTGGGATAAATCCCATCAGGTCAAGGTGATTTATCCACCTTAATCCTCTTCAAGAGACCCAATTGCTCCTTCATCTTAATCTCAAACTGCCCTTGGATGTTAGCATTCTCCACACTGATGTCACTGTCCTTCTCCTTGGTGAAAACACATGCAAAGTACTTGTGTAGTATCTTGCCAACATTCCGAGACTCCAAGCACAAACTTCCTCTATCCTTGAGTGGTCCTACCTTCTCCCTGGTTATCCTCTTGTTTTTAATATAGTCAGTCAAACTATAGTGTGAAAACAGGCTCTTCAGCCCAATTTGTCCACGCTGAACAACATGCCCCATCTACTCTAGTCCCACCTGCCTACATTTAGCCCATATTCCTCGAAACCTATCCTACCCATGTATCTGTCCAAATCTTTCTTAAACATTGTGATAGTACCTGCCTTAACTACCTCCTTCGGCAGCTCATTCCATAACTTTTGTCCGAGAATCATACAACATGGAAACAGGCTCTTCAATTAAGTTTGCTCACACTGGCCATCATGCCCCATCTATACTAGTCGCAAGGGCCTTTAAAAAAGTTTAAAAATTTGCCCTTCGGTTCCTATTAAATCTTTCCACCAGCAACATCTTTGTAAATCTTTTCTACACCATTTCCAATAACATCTTTCCTTTAACAGGGTAACCAAAATTGAACACAGTATTCTAAATGTGGCCTCACCAATGACTTGTATAATGACCTTCCAACTTCTATACTCAATACTCTCAATTGATGAAGGCCAATGTGCTGAAAGCCTTCTTGACCACCCCATCTACTTATGGCGCCACTTTCAAGGAACTATGTACCTGCACTCGTAGATCCCTTGGGTAATGGTAAACTCTATTAACCATTCCTCAGCTCATCTGCCCAACCGATCAAGATCCTGCTGCAATTTTTGACATCCATCTTCACTATCTAGAATACCACCCACTTTAGTGTCATCTGCAAACTCACTAATCATACGTTGTATGTTCTCATCCAAATCATTGATAGCTCAAAATACAACCTCCCACCATCATTATCTGCCTCCTTCCATCCAGCCAATTTTTTGACCAGTCAGCCAGCTCTCCTTGGATCCCATGCGAGCTAACTTTCCAGAGCAGCCTTCTACCATGCAGAACCTTGTCAAATGCTTTGGTGTAATCCATATATACAACCAGAGCCTCAATCTCATGGGTCATTCGCTTGCATCCTCTTTTCTTTTGATTTAACTTTACAGAACTAAAAAAGGATGATAGGGATCGAATGAAAATTTGGGGAAAGGTATTTGCCTGACTTTCCAACTTCCACACAAACAGAACATTGAGTTAGGGTTAGGGAGTTCTGTGAGGGACAGCAATCCTCCACAAATGTATAGTGATTCTGCTTGGAATTCTGCCCAGTGAACCTGCACAAGGTGCAGCTGGACCAATCATTTTAATGGGAAAAAAAAACTTTTGAGTGCACATTTATTTCCTTTTTTAAAAAGCAGTTGAACAAAAGAAAACTAGGGGCGGCACAGAGGCGCAGCGGTAGAGTTGCTGCCTTACAACGCTTGCAGCATTGGAGACCCAGGTTCGATCCCGACTACCGGTGCTGTCTGTATGGAGTTTGTACATTATCCCCGTGACCGCCTGGGTTTATTCCGAGATCTTTGGTTTCTTCCCACACTCCAAAGACGTACAGGTTTGTAAGTGAATTGGATTGGTATACGTATAAATTGTCCCTAGTGTGTGTAGGGTAGTGTTATTATGCGGGGATCGCTGGTCCGTGCAGACTCGGTGGGCTGAATGGCCTGTTTCCGCTGTTCCACCACTGCACCACCGTGTCGCCCTTTAATTAAAATTATTGTCAGCTTCCAAAGTTTGAGTTGGTATCATGATGGTGTAGAGGTTCACGCATTGTGTAAACACTCTGTTTAATAATTATGACCAGAAGCTCACGCGAGCATCAAGTTATTATTTTATTATGCACACCCTGGCCCAGGTGCTGACCTGTTTGCCGACCTGTTTGCCAATTCCCATGAAATTGGCTGCCACCAGTGCCGTTGTTGCCTGGATGTAAGGATGAGCTAAACCGTGAACCATGCCGAAAATCCAGCGGCGCCAGGCTGCCCGGTAGACACGTCGCAAAGGACCGTGGTGTCAGCGGGCCCGAATCGCACATCCTCCAACAACAGGCCTGAGATGGAGGTGCGGTAGGTGAGCATCTCCTCATCCTCTCGCTGGGTGGCTGCCACGGCCATGTAGTCAACACCTGAGGCCAGAACGTGGATGGCATTGATGGCAGTGCGAGACAACGCATCTGCGACATGGTTGCTCTTGCCTGCGATGTGCTGGACGTAAGTTGTGAACTCGGAGATGTAGGCCAAGTGGCGCTGCTGCCGGGATGACCAGGGATCAGACACCCTGGCAAAGGCAAATGTGAGTGGCTTGTGGTCGGTGAAATCTGTGAAATCCCTCCCCTCGAGGAAGTAGCAGAAATGCCGGATGGCCAGGTAGAGCACGAGGAGCTCCTAGTCGAAAGCGCTATATTTCTGCTCGGGGCAGAAAAGCAAATCAGGTGACGACTGAAAAAAGAGAGGGGCTGCCAGCTTCCATCAATCAGTTGCTCCAGCACTCCGCCCATGACTGTGCCAGATGCGTCAACTGTGAGAGCTGTTGGCGCGCTGGCCCACGGATGTATTCAGCAGTGAACTGGTGAATGTGGAACTGGGCTTCAGCCTGTTCAAACTACACGTGGGGCTGTGATGTCCAGAAAGTGAGCAGTTTGATCGAAACTGCATTCTGCTGGTCTGGGTTGTCAGCTGCAAACAGGATAAAATCCAAAATAGGCCATTTTGGATCATTGGCATCACCATTGTAGAGGTCCACGCATTGTGTAAACACTCTGTTTAATAATGAACTGATACAGCCCCGTCGCTTACGCGCGCATCAAGTTATTATTTTACTACTACTGTGCCGTCCCTCGTGAGCATACCCGAGTTCCCCTCCAACTGCCAATCCTTCAAATTCCAACTGCCAGATGGCCCGCCCCCTGACCGCGTGATTGGTTGGCCCAGATCACGCCCGGCCCATGTGAGAGTTTGAGCCTGACTAACGACGGTTCGATACCAAAATGGCTCAGGCCACTACAACTGCCTGTTTACACAATGTGCAAAATGTAACATTTTGAGAGCCATGTTTAATCCTTTTCCAACCGCTGTGAAAGAAAAATTAAAAAATAAAATGGCCATTTCATTGAAGAAATGAAGTTGGGAATCTTTAATGTATATGTATCAACAGTATTAAAATGAAAATCTATTGTAATGATTAAAAAGCACACACCTCCAACAGATGCCATTTGTCTTTAATTCCCTCTACTTTTTCAAGGATATCACAGGATAATGAGATACCAGCTCGTCTTAGCGATTCCACCTTCTTCAGTAAATGTATTTTCTTTGGAAGCCACATAGACAGTTCTGTGTTGTAGCCCTGTAAAGCAAAAACAAAACTAGCTTTGGATTTTCATTTAAACTGCACAATTTTAAATCACACATAAACTGGCACACAAACCGCAAATAATTAATTTGTAAGCTCAGACAAACTTAGACTAACTTTTATTTGTTGAAAAAATGAACCAGCCTAACATGCAGCAAAGTATTTCAAAAACTATGAATACTTTGGGAAAGCTGGGAAATATGAAGGGCGAACTGTCAAAGTAAATATTTATACAATTTCCATCAACAGCAAATATTTTAGGCATTCTTCTGACATTTTAGAAAAAGCTAGGCATGCTTAAATTTACAGTGTATTGGAGTAAATGTTCATAAGTTCATGTCATAGGAGCAGAAGTAGGACTTTCGGCCTCTCAAATCTACTCCGCCATGGCTGATCTATCTTTCCCTCTCATCCCCATTCTACTGCCTTCTCTCCATAACCCTTGACACCCTTACTAATCAAGAATCTGTCAATTTCTGCCTTAAAAATACCCAAATGACTTGGCCTCTACAACCATCTGTGGCAATGAATTCAACAGTTTCACCACGCTCTGACGTTCCTCCTCATCTCCTTTCAAAAGGTATGTCCTTTTATTCTGAGGATATGACACTGTCCCACTATTGGGAATATTCTCCGCACATCCACTCTATCCAGGCCTTTCCCTTACTTTCGGTAAGTTCCAATGAGGTCCCCCTCATCTTTCTAAACTCCAGCGAGTACAGGCCCAGTCCCGTCAAATGGTCATCAAATGTTAACCCAATCATTCCTCGGATCATTCTCGTAAACGTCCACTGGATCCTCTCTAACACCAGCACATCCTTCCTCAGGCATAGGGCACAAAACTGCTTACATTACTACAAATGTGGTTTGGCCAGTGTCTTATAAAGCCTCAACATTATATCCTTGTTTTTATATTCTAGTCCTCTCAAAATAAATGCTAACATTGTATTTACCTTCCTTACTATCAATTCAACTAGCAATTGAATTGCCGTCAAGCACGCCCAAGTCCCATTGCACCTCTGATTTCGGAGTCCTCTCCCCATTTCGAAAATAGTCTTCGCCTTTATTTCTACTATCAAAATGCATGACTGCATAATTTTCTATGCTCTCCATGCTTTCTATGCAGTATACTCTCCCAGCCTAACCTAGTCCTTCTGCAGTCTCTCCCTCAATTCCCTCATCCAAATCATTGATATACAACGTGAAGTGGTCCCAGCACCGCCCCTTGTGGAACACAGCTGGTCACTGGCAGCCAACCAGAAAAAAGCCCTCTTTATTTCCACTCTTTGTCTTCTGCCATTCAGCCAACTTTCTATATCTGCAGGTCCATGCTATCCATGCATTGCTCAAATACCATATTCTTATGTTCACTACATGACAACGCCGAGAAAATTTTAGGCAGCATCATCAGTTGCTCTATTTGGCTTTCTATGACCCAACAGAAGTCTTTGACTCCATCAATCAAGAGGGACTGAGGAATACCCTTTTCGGAGTTTGGCTGCCCGCAGATATTTGTCTCCATTTCATATCAGCTCCACAACAATGTGTAGCAATGGTATCAACTAATGAGTCTACAACAGAAACAATTTAATTGAAAACCAGGAACAATATACAGAAGCCAATTAATCTACAAACCTGCACGTCTTTGGAATATGGGAGGAAACCATAGCACCCAAAGAAAACCCACACTGTCACAGACTCCATAGAGACAGCACCCGTAGTCTGGATTGAATCAGGGTCTCTGGCACTGTAAGCCAAAAACTCTACCGCTGCTCTATTGTGCTGCCCTTTGATTAATGATGAACTCGAGATTCAATGTATTGACTGCACACAGAAGAAATTTACAAAGATAATACAAGGATGAGAGTCTTAACTGACAAAGCGAAACTAGTAAAACATTAGAATAAATGAGGGAATGATAGCCTTCCAGAGAAGTGAAGGGGTTTCAATATAATCAATGGGGAGAAACTATTTTCACCAACTGGAGGGCACATCATTAAAGTAATCACTGAGAGAAGACAAGGAACAGTTTGATTTCCTTCATCTAAAGATTGAAAATAGAATGTTCTAACAGAAACAACCGTGGAAATAGATTCAGTAATTGCTTTTTATATGGAAGTGACAGACAAAAAAACGAACATAAAAAGATACGGATAAAAATGGGGGAATGCAATCAAGTGGATAGCTTCTTCAGAGAACATGCACAGATCCCATGGATTGACTGGCTTCCTCCTGTGCTGCAAAATTCCATAGTATGAGAATCTGAATAGACATTCATGGGAGTTTATTCCATTTTTCACAGCGACCATTTTCTGATGTGAGAAGTATGATTTGATACGTGCTAACTATGTAGTAGGCATGAATCAAGCGGCGGGTGTTGGTGCTTTATGTCATTCACAAGTAATGTCTGGTTCATGACCACTCATACTGAAAAAACATTTGGGATGGTATTGAGAACCTTGAAGACATGCCTTGGGAGCACATAGAGACCCTACTTAAGCAATGGAAAGAGAACACCATCCCACAAAATACCCAATGTTTGTAGTACAATTATTTCTTGAGGTGGGTAGGATGGGTAGAACCAGTCATCATTCCCTTGGTATCCAGCAGATAGGTGGATACCAAGATTGGCCAATGATCTAGTTTGTATGCATTACCAAAAACTCCACTTTCTATGTGCCGTACATCTCACCACGGACATACTAAAAGAAGGAAACATGCTATATTTTGATCGCCTAGTAAATCTAGGTACCTAGGTTTACATGAGATAGTGTGGTATATTATAAAGTCAAATTCTTCACCTATTCTAATTGCAGAACTAGAAATACACTTATGGTTTGTAGACTCGGCTCTCTGTTGAAAGGGAATTATGTTCTTAAATGTTTTTATGAAACATCTTGATTTTTCATTATTTGGCTCAATTTTAACCTTATTTCTCTCTCATAGCATGCCACAGATATTTGCTGAAAGATTGCGTATGTGATCTAACTCAAGAATGAAAAGATCTTTAATTGGTAGCCAAGAACCATAGATCAGACTGGACAATTCAATCCTCTTATCTATATGGTTCTTTGCTCACAGAGATCATGTGAGGTTGGTTCCAGATTGCTCTCCACTCTTAGGTTGCCTATCCTATGACATTGGAGCTCATTAAGAGACCTAATGAGAACAAGGATTACAGGGTGGATGAGAAAACTGACCAAAGCACAGTGATTATGTGAATGCATGCAGCATTTGTGATAAGAGAGGTAAGATAATGGCACACAGATAAAAAAATGATTACAATATAATAGCCATCACAGGTTTAAGTGATCAGGATTTGTAATTAAATATTCCAGAAAATATCATATTTGGAAGATATGCAAAATAGAAAGGTAAAGCTGAGGTAGCCTCCTTATTAAAGATGGGAAAGGAAGTTGAGGGAAAGAATGTTTGCTCAGAAAATCACAAAATGTTAGTGGACTTAAGGGAAAAAAAAGTTGGCCAAACAGTATTGGAAATGTAGAAAATAGCATAAATCTGAATATTATGGATGCATGCAACAAAAGTCGTACAAAATTCATGGTGGATTTTAATCTAAAGAGAGACTACGCAAGCCAAATTAGCGTAAATGGTATGGAGGGTGAATTCATGGAGGTAAGAATTGTCTAGATCAGTGTGTTAAGAAACCAATGAGGGAACATTGTATTTTAGATCTTGTATTGTGTAATAAGAAATGATTCATTGATAATTCAATAGTTAAGGGACCTTGAGGGAACATTAATCACTAAATAATAGCATTTCATATAAAAATTAGAAGTAGTTGTTGAATCAGAAACCAGGGTCTTAAATCTGAATGAAGTGGGAAGGCAGATGGCATGGATTGTCTATAAGAGATTTAAAAGTTACTAGACCAAGTGGGGGGGGGGGGTGCTGCGGCTTCGCATGCACACTAACCACCCCCCACACACACAGGAGGGGGTGGAGGGGTAGAGGGGAGTGACAGGGGGAGTGACAGGGGGGGGTAGGGGAGACTGCTGGGTCCTGTCCCTTCAACGTGCGGAGAGGGGTATGGGGGGAGGGGTGGAAGGGGGAGAGAGGGATGGGGAGGAGGAGGGGGGGGGAGTGGAGGAGGGAGAGGGGGAGGAGATGGCGAGAGGGGGGTGATGAGGGAGGGGTGAGGAGAGAGGGGTGAGGAGAGAGGGGTGAGGAGAATAGGGAATGGGAGGAGAGAGGGGTGAGGGAGAGAGGGGTGAGGAGGAGAGAGGGGTGAGGAGGGAGGGGTGAGGAGGGAGGGGTGAGGAGGGAGGGAGCGGGAGGGGGGAGATGGGAGGGGGGAGGAGGGGAGGATTGGAGCGGAGAGAAGAGGAGGGGGAGAGTTGGGGGGGGGAGAGAGAAGAGGGGGAGAGATGTAGGGGGGGGAGAGAAGAGGAGGGGATAGAAGAGGGGAGGGGGAGGAGGAGGGGAGGGGGGAAGGGGGGGAGAGGGAGGGTGGAGAGAGATTGGAGGGGGAGAGGAGAGAGAGAGGAGGAGGGAAGAGAGAGGGGTGGATAGAGGAGGGGGGCAGGCAGGAGTGGGAGGGAGAGAGAGAGAGAGAATAGAGGGGAGAGAGAGAGAGAGTAGAGGGGAGGAGAGGGGGATGGAGAGAGAGGAGTGGGGAGGGAGTGAGGGGGAGGGAGGAGAGGGGGAGGGGGAGAGAAAAGGAGGGGGTAGGTGGAGGGGGAGAGAAGAGGAGGTGGAGGGGGAGGTGGAGGGGGAGAGGTGGAGGGGAAGAGAAGAAGAGGTGGCGGGGGGGGGGGGAGAAGAGGAGGGGATGGAGGAGGGGGGGGGTGGAGAGGGGAGTGTGGATGGGGGGGGTAGGATAGGAGGGGTAGATGTGGAGGGGGGAGAGAAGAGGAGGGGGGATGGTGGAGGGGGGGAGAGGTGAGGGGGAGAGGTGGAGGGGGAGAGGTGGAGGGGGAGAGGTGGAGGGGGAGAGAGAAGAGGGAGGGGGGGGATGGTGGAGGGGGGAGGAGGGGATGAAGGGGAGGGGATGGAGGAGAGGGGAGGGGGAGGATAAGAGGGGGGTGGAGGGGGAGTGGAGAGGGAGGGGGGGGTAGAGAGGGGGGGGGTAGGACAACTTGCTCTATTTGATTGTGCACGCCAGGTTGATTACATTCGTGAGAACACGTAAAGGTTGCAATCTCTCAACCCTGTCCCATTGTGATACCATATGTAAATGAGATCCATTGTGATTGGACATCTGTGAGATGGCACTGTGACTCATGCAGCAGTTTGGTTTTAGTGGGACCACGTGAAGGTTCCAATCTCCCACACCTGTCCCATTGTGATGTCATATATGTAAATGAGATCTATTGTGATTGGATCTGTGAGGTGGCACTGTGACTCATGCAACAGTTTGATTAAAAAAAAATTGATGTTTTGTAAACAATTGTATTCAAAATCTGGGGTCAGGCCCTCTCTTCTGATTCTTACTCAGTTCAGAAGAATGAGACTTGATCTCATTGAAACATATAGAATTCATTTTAGGTTTAACAGGACAGATGCAGAGATGATGATTCTAGAACCAGGGATTACAATCACATTGGTGGGACTGTCATATGCTGAGAGAATGGAGTGACTGGGCTTGTATACTTGAATTTAGAAGGATGAGATGGGATCTTATTGAAACATATAAGATTATTAAGGGTTTGGACAAGCTAGAGGCAGGAAACATGTTCCTGATTTTGGGGGAGTCCAGAACCAGGACCCACAGTTTAAGAATAAGGGGTAAGGCACTTAGAACGGAAATGAGGAAACACTTTTTCACACAGAGAGTTGTGAGTCTGTGGAATTCTCTACCTCAAGGGCAGTGGAGGCCAGTTCTCTGGATACTTTTAAGAGAGAGCTTGATAGGGCTCTTAAAGATAGCGGAGTCAGGGGATATGGGGAGAAGGCAGGAACGGGGGGGTACTGAGTGTGGATGATCAGCCATGATCACATTGAATGGCGGTGCTGGCTCAAAGGGCCGAATAGCCTACTTCTGCACCTATTGTCTATTGTCTATTGTCTAAAGAAGGGGTCAACCATGCAGAACCGATGAGAAGACATTTCTTCAATCAGGAGACAAATTTTAGTAATTCTCAACTCATGGCCCTCTCTGCTGAGGGCCGTGGAGTTAATCGCTTCATAGATTGAAGGCAGAGATTGATAAATATTTAAATATCAAGGGATTCAAAGTGTAGACATGGAGAAACAAGGAACTGCACATGTTGATTTACAAAATAAAAAGGCACAAAGTACTGGAGGGTCAGCCAGCATCTTTGGAGAATATGAATATGTGATGTTTCAGACAGGACTCTTCAAGGTTAGGCATTATTGGTGAAAAGTGATGCCAAGGTTAAAGATCAACCATGACCTCATTGAATGCAGAGCAGGTACAAGCGCTTTAATGGTCTATTCTTGCATTTAGTTCCTACATTCTTTTCAGCTTCTACTTTGACTATTATTACCATTCAAATGCCAGAAATATTGATTTCTTATCCTTCATCCTTACGTGGACTAAATGTGTTCACAGTATTAATGTTATTAAGAAACAGTCCTTAATTACTCCAGTGAGGTGTGTAACTGATTGGTAGAATACACATTTATGTCATGATGTATAATGATTGAACTAATTGAACAGCCATCACTAATCAGTTGTTAAGTAATTAGCTGTACTATCTTGGTCTCACACCTGTTATGTTTATAAATGACCAATGTGGCAACTGTGAAAGAGTGAATAGGTTGAAACTCCTAATTATGTAGATTCATAAATGCTACAGTTATGTCCACAATTATTCACCTGGACGGCTGTCAGGCACATTTTCCCCCCAAAGAAGACAACAAGCAATAGCCTGGGATTTCCCGTAAGGTAAACAAAAAGAAAACACGTGGAAAAATTATCACACTGAGGAATGTTGCTGCATTTCAGGCTTAACAGCACCATTGACAGATGGCATTTAGTAGGTCAATTGTCCTGCTGTCAAGCACAGTGTATTCAAATTAAGAAATTAAGGTAGCATGAGTAAGTTGATATGGTATATGTTTAATAATTACTAAATTAGTTAAACAACAAAAACTACTGAAAGTAGGCACTAGATAATTAAACACAAGGGAAAGTATTTGCAGTGTGTGTACAAAAGCAAATACGTTTCTGAAATATAAGCACTGAGAGGAATTTTTATATTATTCCTGATATAAGTTTCCTATAGCCCACTTGCAATAAATTACATAAACTATGGAGTATATTTCAGGCACTTCAGTTCATTTGAACGAGGAAAAATAGTTTTTATTTGCATTTGATCATTTATCCAATTGTTTCCAGCCTGATTGAAAATTCGCTGCACAAAGTTAAGGCTGTTTTACACATTCACACTTGTAATAAAACATGGATAAAATTATTCTAACACACAGAATCTTTATTTTCAAATGTTGTGAATGTAATTAACACACCACCTCCTTCTCCTTGGGCTAAATGCATGCCTTTGTACAGCAATTTTGTTGAAAATTGCACCAGGCAAAGCTGGAGAATCAGACAAAGCCTTGAAACACTGTTAATTGTCACCATGGTGATCAGAAGAATAAGCCATTTTCAAACTCGTGCAGATTTGAGTATTTCTAAGAGTCCTTCAATGTTAAAAGAATATGGTGTCTACCCATATTTCAGACAGAGAAGAAAACTATCACGGAGGTTTTCAGAAAGGGTCTGACCTGGAACATGTAAAAAAAAGGTCTACACATGTAAAATCTTTTTCCGTGAAAACTGCACGAGATGACTGAATGTTATGAAGCTATGTTAAGCAAGTCAAAAATATTATATATAAATATCTGATCTGCCAGGAAAAAGAATGCAGTCATTTTATGTGAACTATGCCCTAAGGTTCCCAAAGAATTCAGCTGCTGTAATAAACTTCAGAGCAGGAGGATAAAGGACTATGATGGTATTCAAAGTAATGCATTAAAAGCACACATTGAAGCAAAAGTTCTTTCATAATTTCTTTGCTGGTCTGAAAGAAGGGTGATTTGATAGAATAAATATATAGTGAACCTATAGTTACCTAATGGTGGTTAAAAGAAAATATCTTGCAGGTTATTTAGTCAATTAAAATGTTGAGACCTGTAGTAAACTGTAAATTAATAACCTACATTTAAGTGATATTTTCTTCAATAATCACATTCTAAAATAAACATCTGTATTTCTATACAAAATCTATAAAAGTTAATAAATCTAGTTTATATTATTTACAATTTGGCTCCCATGGTAGCTTCATAGGAAAACCATGTTTGATGCCATTCAGTGACAAACAAAGACTTTTTGTCATGCCATTCAGGGTTCTATGTGCTGCAAAGAGACATGGAGCAGAGATTTGCTAATTTGATCAAGGCCATAGTGTTACTTTCTGCAGTCAATTTCTGGGCTTCGATGGCTGTTTACCAAAATTTAATAAGAAGTACTGTAAGTGGTGTTTCATCAACAACTATTATTACTGGATGTAGCTGGTTGCTGATGAAAGACCTACGGATACAAAATTATGAAATAACTTGAGTTTGTTTATTTAGAAAACAGAGAAACACATCCATGACTTCTGAATACAAGAACATCAGCACAAGATCCTAACACATTTTCTTTTGTATAGTAGTATAAAATAACTTGGTTCTGAATACATTTTTTCATGATCTTTGAAAAGATTAAAGAACTGCAATGTCATTTAAAATTGCTAGAACTCACCAAGCAAATTACATTTGAGGCTCTGAATCAGTTCTTTTTCTCCAAGCTGATTCCATTCACACGCATTGAAAATCAAATTACATAGCCCATGCATTGTTAATTGGACATAGATTGCATTATCATCATTATAAATCAAACTCCAAATATCAAAATGAATTGCAAATTCACTAATAGGAGATCATGAAGCAATCTTTTTTAAATATCTTCCATTAATAATTAAATTCAAATTATATTACTTTGAAATTCTCTTATGACGGCAGTCAGCTTATTCACTTTGACCCTGCGTCTAAACTACAGAAATGTTTCTACAAAGTTGTAGTTTTCCACTTAATTATTTAAAAAGATCTATAGATCTAATTCCTGGATGCATGAATTAACAATTAAAGTAATGATCAGATTTACCTGAAATACAAGCATCTTGAAGATATGAAATGCTGACAGTTAATAGAGCAACTTCTTTACCTACTGCAAATTAGGAAAGTACATTGATGACAAAGTCTTTAAAGCATGGTATATATAAAAGCACATATAAAAGTATTTAGAAAATGACACTAATTTGACAAATCAGGGGCACTTTAAGTGACTTTTGATAATATGGATTGCTGAAGAAAGCCAGGGTTATTTTACTTGTTGGAATTTTTCTCTGCGAGGATTGCATTATGATAGATTAATATTGCATTATAGCTATTTATCATTAGAAAAATTATTCTTGTTGATTAATGTTACAGAGCCAATAGTAAAATAGTTCAGATATTAGACTGGTGTTCCCACTGCTCTGGATTCATACAATGAAAAGAAGCAGTTGGAAAAAATAGCTGCAATCTTTTAATGCTGATGACCTCTGACAGGCTCACAGCTCTTCTATCTGGACGGAATTTGCATGGGGTCTGTGTGCACATGAACAATGTAACCTAAATGGTAGACAATCTTTATTCTAATGAAAATGGGTGTCAAGGTCAATGTAAAACTGCGATGATAAATGGAGTGCTACTAGGCATGAAAAGTCGCACATACAGCGTGCTGCTTTCACTTAATTGTTGCCTGAAACACATTGTGTTAATAAAACATAGAAAACACTTTATGCCAGTTAGTTTCACTTTAATGTGCTAACCTATTAGGAAAGGAACCTTATAGATAGATGACAGCATTTTTTTTCTGAGGAAGCTGATTTCATAAAATCCCATTTTCAACATTGCTAGATGGAAGAGAGTAGGTTTTGGATAGTAACAGGTTGCAGAAACTACATTCATAATCTGAGCAAATTTTGCAATTATGGTGCAGTTTCACTATTTCAATTTCAGTTTCTAATTTTAGTTCACCTGGAAATACAATTCCAAGTACCAATTACAGGACAAAATAGCTGTCATTAAAAATGGCTCGACTCTCCAATAACCTCTTTTATTCAGGAGGCTGCCCAGCAAGTGGTAATAAGGATCTGGAGGAGTGACAAGTTGAAAATATCATCTGTTGTTAATTTTCCTACAATTGGTTTATTAACCTTGATTTTTAGGGTGAATGAATAATTACAAATTGTAATGACTACGCGTGAAAGACAATGCTCTTATCTTAATTATCTGTATGTCAAAACAAATGTTACATTTGTGGGACTATTGTTTGAGCAGAAAATAATGAGTGCAATAGATGCAAAGATATGGGGGGGGGGGGGGGTTCATTCAGCAATGCAACAAGCCACAGATTGATAAAGACAATTAGTATGTCATTCGGTGCAGTGTGTAGGTGAAACACTTCTTGGAGAAAACCTTCAGACAGATAATAAAATGAATGGCGACTCCTTGCAAATTGAGGAAAATTTTTGAGCAATTGTATGAATGTCCTAAAAAATGGAGAATGTAGTGACATGGAGCAGTGATTAGTACTCATGATATTAGCAAGGATGGGATGGGAAGGGAAGAACTCAAATCAATTGCAAATTGCCTAGGAATGTAACTATGGTTAAATATGAGAATCAAAGGCAATAACAAATAAGCGTGTCTACAGGATAGAATGAACGCACCACCTTGGGCGGGCATCTGAATGAAAGTTGATCAACAACACATTGGCAAAAGAAAAAGAACAAATCACACCAGTAGGACAGAATCCAAAAAGAAAATCAAATTAAATCAGACATAACTAATCAAATTCTAGGAAGAATGGAATAATAGTAAAATTATCAGACATTAATTAATTGAAAAATGTGTCGTGTAAGTATTCAGAGAAAATATACATTGATAAACATTTTAATTAGAAACTGATATTTCTAAAGAGCTTTTCTATTTGATTTTGTTGAAGTTGAAATATTTACTTATGCACAATCCATATAGTAATTGTAATGTCATTTCACAGCATATAATAAGAATTTAGGGTCTGCACATCAGATAAAACAATTTGAATCCTGCCTTTAATTAACTTCATACGTTTTCACAATTTTAATATCAACAATATGATCCACAGATTTCGTAGCAACAAATGTCAAATGAGAGGTGCTTAATAAATTTCATAAATTTCACTTAATAAATGTCAACAACAAATACAAAAAAAATTGCCACTTCAAACCTTGAAAAATATTTATTTGATCATTAAGTGCAGGAAAATCTAGATACAGACTCATCTGTGTGTGATTTGTCTGGTCTGCAGCATTGACGTGGCCAAGAGGCAGACCTCAGTGGGGTGTAGGCTCCAAATTAAATAGCTGTAAAACAAGTCTTAATGTGGGATGGAATTCAATCTAACCTTGACATGACCTTAGGGAAAATATGCAAAAAGTAAAACTAATGCACTCGATAAGACACATCCAAATTTTGAAGCCGAACAGCTCAGAAAGGGAAAAAAAAGAGGAACTGCTTGATAATTGTTGCTGAGGCCAAATTAAATAGCAAATTCTGAAAACGAGTTGAGGCTTCAACAGACCAGATCTGTTACTGTGGAGGCATCTGAAGCATTTGGAAATGAACCAATCAAAAACACACCAAGCAATACTGTTAACTTGATAATTCTGAAAAAAAAATTTTTATAGTGCGGCTACGGGTGGGAGAAATTACTAATTGCTTGAAAAATACTAACTGCTGAATTTTTTTTTTAACTATCTGTTCATTGAATTTTTAAAAGCTTATATGTTAATTCTGCCGTTATGAAAGGGTACTCTCAGTATGTTTTGTAAGTTGATAAAAATATAACAATTTATTTATTCTTTCCATGCTTTCACTTAAAAAGTACCACTGCATGATATGTGTGCAACAATCAAGTTTCAGTTTTTCTCAGACATGGGTTAGCAATTTAAACATTGAGTGTACCGACAAAAGTAATGCTAAAATAATGATGGCTGATCTACACTGTTTGACGGTAAAACTGCCATTTACAAGATTTGACAAGTCTCTGCATCAAGATAAATCATTCTCGTAGCAATGTTTCTTCCTTGTGACCAAGTTAACTTCATAATAAGTAAACAAGTTCAACAAAATATTTTTTAGCTGCAAGGTAACATTCTATTTGATGAATAACCAAACAACTTCTTTAAAGCACTAATAATCTTGTCTGAGATCATAATGTTGAACTATTTAAATATTTCCAATATATGTACCACAGTCCATGTGTAAATTAGGCCATCTGGTGGACATTAAAAGTAAGGCTGAATAACTCATGGAACCATCATGACCAACTTTAAAGATTATTATGGGCCAGAAATATATTAAGACCACTCCTATGAACTGGTGCTTTGCAGTTGAAATCAGGGTTGCATAGGGCAATATTTGTGCACATTTCCAGCTGCCTTAGCAACCGTTGAAAAATTAATCTCCTGAATGCTCTGAAAATTGTACTTTAAAACTTGCCCAAATTATGTCAACGGTAGTGCAGAATTCACAAAATGTATTTGCAATGAGAGATTCAACTTCAACAACAAGGAATGGGTTTTATTAATCCAAAGGTAGACATTAAGTGCTGGAGTAACTCCACGGGACAGGCAGCATCTCTGGAGAGACGTTTTGGGTCGACACCCTTCTTCAGACCCGAAAACTCACCCATTCCTTCTCTCCAGATATGCTGCCTGTCCTGCTGAGTTACTCCAGTATTTTGTGTCTATCTTCAGTGTAAACCAGCATCTGCAGTTCCTTCCTACACATTTTACAAATCCAACTTCCCTAGAACCTGGTCTATTTAAAGGCTCAATCCTTCTTCACACTGAAAACTGTGAGCTCCTACAATCTCAAATTCAACCTTATGGGTGCGCTTGGAGAAGGGCCACATCTATTTTCTCTTCACTCATAGAAACAGGGAGAGTGGGCATGGCCATTTACATGCCTTCCAGCCTTCCCATCGTGTAAACATTCACAACCGCTTGGCAAATTACTGTCGGGAGTGTCTCAGTGTAGATCTCCATGGCCCTCCTGCAGAACAAACACAAATCCTCTCTGAAGAAGCGACTGTACCCAAAATGTCATCTATCCGTGTTCTCCAGAGATGCTGCCTGACCTGGAGAATTACTTCAGCACTTTGTGTCCTTTTGAGTAAACCAGCATCCGCAGTTCCTTTTTTCTACACTTCTTACTGGCACTGTTTCTCACCAACCTCTGCAGGTCTCTCTGACCTTGTGGCAACACAGTTCTACAAACACCTCCACCCAATCTTTGCAGCATCCATTCATTTAATGACAACATTTCCCTGAAATTGGATGAGTGCTGCTTGTATTTTTATGAGCTGTCTGCAAGATCACGCCTGCTCTTTTACATTATAATAACCACAAGAACTTGTACTGTTCAGCATCAAAAAACAGCATACAGTAATTTCAAGGCAGCATAATGTTAAGTGTAGTATCAAATGTCTACTAGAATGAATTAATTTAAGTTCATCAAAGTAGTATAAAACTATTTTCTTTGTAGTATAACAGACAATGTCAAATAAGACTAATTAATAGTTTTAACTTCCATTGCAGATCATTTAAACAAAACAGCCTACAAAACTTGCACTTCTGGGATCACACATTGATCATTTGCCTTTACATCAATACTAATCAGATATCCAAACCTCTCCTGGTTTAGAAGGTGCTATTCCGATACATCTAAATTATAAATTTGGTTAATTATGCAAGAACTGGACGAGTAAGTGACTAAACATACAAGCAAAAGAACATTTCTTCCCTGTGTGCTTACAGTTAGAGGTATGGTTCTTTGCACATCGCAATTAAGACTGAAACTGCTACTGCGATGCAAACACTCCGAAGAGTAATCTGTAGAGCAGGATTCATTATTATGTACCATCTCAACATTATTATTATGTTCAGCATGATTTGAACGATGATTTTTAATTTATGACCTTATAATAATAATAATAATAATGTCCAGCAAAGAAAAATTCAGCAAAATCAACCGGCATTAAATTCCTGAACAATAAAAAAAAAACATTGAACAGTACGGTGCAGGAACGGGCCCTTTGGCCCACAATATTTGTGCCAAACATGATGCCAAGTTAAACTGATCTTATCTGCCTGTACATGATCCAGATCACTTAATTCCTTGCACTTCCATGTACCTGTCCAAAAGCTTATTTATTGCCACTATAATATCTGCCTCCACCACCACCCCAAGCAATGCATTCCAGGCCCCCATCACTCCAGAGAAACAAATTCAAGTCTATCCAACCTCTCCCTCTAGTTTGTAATCCAGGCAGCTATAATCCTCTGCACCCTCCACCACACCGACCAGATCCATTTATTAGCAATGTGCGATAGTAGACCACCAGGTCCGTCGAGCCCGCACCGCCACTCGCTCATGGCTGAACACTAAACAGACACACTTACCCACAAACAGTAGACACCCATACCCGCCCCTTTATACCACTCCAGATCTCCTGGGGGAGGCAAAAAAAAAACGGATAAAAAAACAAATTCGATCGACAATACCTAGGTCCTAGCCCCTTATCCCCCAGCTAAAAAACCACTATTTTAGTCTTAAATATATTTAAAGTTTCTGCTTCCACTGCTCCCTGGGGCAGTGAATTCCTCTAGTTCTTCCTCATCTCAGTTTTGAGCCCCCCCTTAATGTCCCCTAGTTCCATCAAGGTCACGATCTTATATGTTTTCAATGAGATCGCCTCTCATTCTTCTAAAACTCCAAAGAGTAGAGTTCCAGCCAGGCAGCCTCCAGCATTCTGGGAACTGTAAACAGTATTCCAAATGTGGGTTTTTTATACTCACTAGACAAACTGTGTACTTGCTGCACCTGCATACTAACTTTTTCTCAGTGATTCATGTATTATACCCCGATAAGAATCCTCACCCTCTATACTCAATCCAGGGCCCCTAGCATACACTCACGGCCCTCTCAAGTAAAGGCCAAAACTCCACATCTTGCTCCTGCATACTTATAGGGCGACCAGATCTTTGCGTTGCACACAATGCTTCATTTTAAATATAACTTGCCCTATCAACTAAAGAATCCACATTTATTAGTATTAAATTTCATCTGCCAAGTTGTTGCCCACTCACCTAGCTTATCTATATCCTTTTTTGCAGACTCTTCCTATCCTCCTATCCCCAGCATCCCATGACAAATGATATATTACTTGTTCCCCTCCAGTAATTGTGAACTGGGGGCACCGAGGCATACCGGTTACCCCTATCTTTACTCCTGCCCTATTTGTTACTCTACCCCATGCTAATATAGTCAATCCCATAGTTTTTTTATTTTTAGAGCTTATGACACCTTGTCAAAAGACTCTTTGGAAGTCCAAGTATACCACATCCATCCCCCTATCCTCCGGTTGTTACTTCCTCAAAGAATTCGAGCATGCTTTAAAAGGACTTCCCCTTCACAAAAACAGTGGGACTTTTGCACGAGTCCTATCTGCATCTGTAAAGTGCCTTTACAATAGGCAACCTTCAAACTTTACCAACTTTGGGTGGCAGTGAGCTTGGACTTGGTGCAGCTGCAATGTCTTTTAAGCACCAGTGGGACACGAGTCCTCTGTAAAGTGTTTACAATAGCAACTTCAAACTAGACTTTGGGTGGCACAGTGGTGCAGCTGCTGTCTCACAGCACCAGAGACCCGGGTTAGATCCTATCCTCGGATGCTGTCTGTGCAGCATTTGTATGTTCTTCCTGTGACCATGTAGGTTTCCTCCGGGTGCTCCGGTTTCATCCAACATTGCAAAGACGTGCAGGTTTGTAGGTTAATTGGTTTCTGTAAATTGCCCCGAAAGTGTAGAATGCGAAAGTGGCATAACATGGAACGAGTGTGTGGGTAATCGATTGTTGGCATGGACTTGGTGGACCGAAAGGCCTGTTTCTGCACTGTATCTCTAAACTAAACATAGACTGATCAGGAACCAATTCTAAATCAAATTACCCCATCTCAACATCCATTTGCATTTGAACCAATTGAGGAAGCAAATGGAACCCGAGCACCCTGCTCCACATGATCAGAACCAAACAAACAAAAACATATGCACAATATATCTTTTGTAATCAATACACAATACCCTGCCAACAGCTGCTTGAAATGCGTGATACGTTTTTAAGATTTGATTTATTACTCGTTATGTCATCGTTCACTTTCTTACAATTTTACACAGAATATTTAAAAATACTGAATGCCACATTCTTCCACAGAATGTGTTTTGTTTACTGAGACATCCAGTATAAATTATTGACTATGTTTTTCCTTTGGTAAGGGTGTTCTCAGATGTGTTAAATTTTACAATACAGTTACATGAATAGGGTTTCCTTACTAATTCCTCACTTATTTGTAAGGCATACTTAGAATCAGTTGACTGGCAACCTGATGCAATCAAAAATGTAGTTATGAGTAGAAGGTAAATATGACAAGATTTAAATGATCACTAAAATAATCCAAAATATGTGGTAGATTCAAAAACAATATTTAATTTCCTTTGTACAGCACATACCTGACGTTTAAAGTATATAGCTGAATTGGAATTTAATAATGACCATTACATTTATGCCATTAATAATGATTTTGCTTTCCTTGAGATGTTTAATTCTTGGGAATTAGCCCTTCTAAATGTATTTAATATACATTTGTTGCATTTATGGTTGCAAGGCAGACCATATTTTTAACTTTCAAGCTGCAGGGGTAAAGTACATTATATTTTACACAATTATTTACTGTCCATACTTTAGATAGCCGGTAGTTTGCATAACTTTGATAAACTAGTTTTAGTAACCTTGCTAAATTATCTAATGTCAATGTCTGGTATTTCCAAATTTGAACACAAAAATCAATCATGTGTTTTATTGAAATGGTAAAGTGGTTTTAAGATCTGTTTCATTATTTTTTCCAGCCACAACCAATTCTCAGCACAAATTATACTGACAAAAATAAAATAAGTCTGGAAAGATTTGCAATAAAAACCACTAGACAGGACCTTTATGCCATCTTTAAATAAAGTTGTGGGGTAGCAATATTGTAAGCAGAATGTCTAAAACATCATGGATTAATATACTTCAAGGAATAAAATGGAATTAGTAAATTACTTTTCTTGCAAACTTTTTTGGAAAGTAAATCTTGTTTTCACTGCGCTACTTCTGTCTCCAAGGGAACCACTTTTGGCCTGCCACATTGGAGAAAAACCAACAGCTGCTTTTGTTTCTCGGGTAAATCTTCCCCTTCATCTAAGTTCTTGCTTTTCAAACAGTCTAGACCACACTGGTGTTCATAGATCGGAACCTGCCTTTTGAAAAGCTGATAATTTTTATTTTGTGGAGTTTTAATATGCTCAAATCTTTACAGTACACAGTATCACACCAATACAAATGAAGTCGTTATGTCGAAATGGACACATTCTTGATAAGAGCAGGAATCCCAAGTCAAGTCAAGTCAAGTTTATTTGTCACATACACATACGAGATGTGCAGTGAAATGAAAGAAACACAACTGTGTGATGGATTACATTCTCTCATGTAAGAGCTATACTATGACTTTTCCAATGTAATATTGCATTCTAGCAATCATTCACAGCAGCTTTCAAATCTTCAAAACTTTGTCTTTTCCGTAACGGTTTAGAGGGTTACAAGAAATGGCAGAGGGAGTTATGTCTCGTTGGGATTATTCGCAGTCACATGGTTATTCTGTGTCACGAGTCGAGCATAAAAAGGTGACAAAGGCAGTGATTTCCTGTCAGCAAAGAGCAGGATAGGGCTGTCTAGAAGTGATGCAAATGAGGGAAACTTTCACCATGGTTTGTTGATTTACTCAGGGTCAAAGCATGCTGAACCGAGACACAGAGCAGGAAGAAAACTAAAGGGAATATAACCAAAATGTTTCAAGAAAATACAGTAAGTCTTCAGAAACCACTCCAGTGTGTATCCTTTTATTAAATAAAACTGCACACACAATTTGCGATCACAACAAAATATCGTTTTAATTGTAAAGATGTATAGTATTTAAATAATGATGGAAGTTCCTAGTCATGAAATCAATATTAGATTAAATTGGTTTCACTCTTCTGATCCACTAAAAGCCAACTTATACCAATTGATTCTGATAGAATAGGTACATTTTTTTTCTTATTTGTCACTTGGAAGTGCACCATCATTTATACTCAGTTATTGTTTTGTAATTCAGTGTCTGATTTCTAAAAGGATAGGGTCATTATTTTTTATGCAAATTGTTTGAAAACATTTGTTTGACTGTGAAAGGCTTTTGCAAATAACACACATAGATACAGATCTTTATATCCGTGTAGCAAATAGAGAAAATATGATAATGCAACAACTCAATGACAACCATTCAACCATGTTGAATCATCAGAAACAGCATCAGACTGCTTTGCTGAAGCAGATTACGATCTGAACTATAAAATATAATTGGCATAAAATTGCTGGTTGTGGCTAACACAACTGTGAGTGCAATTTCACAAATCAAAACATTCTCTGTAACAGCCTTACTTGGGTTCAAGAGATATGGCAACCTCAGACACAAATGCCTGTAAATGAAGAAAAACATGAATTTGGTACAAGTTATTAATATATCAAACTAGCCCAGAAACCACTTCAAGCTATTTAGAGTCATAGAGTCCCAAGCTATTTAGAGTCATAGAGTCCTTCGGCCCAACTTGCCCACACCAACATGTCCCATCTACATTAGTCCCACCTGGTTGCATTTGGCCCATATCCCTCTAAGCCTGGCCTATCTGTGTATCTGTCAAAATGTTTCTCAAACGTTGCATTTGTACCTGCCTCAACTACCTCCTCCAGCAGCTCTACCATACACCTACCACCCTTTGTGTGAAAAAGTTACTTCTCGGGTTCCTATTACATCTTTCCCCCCTCATCTTAAACCTATGTCCTCTGGTTCCAATTCCCCTATTCTGGGCATTAAAACAGAGGCATGGCCACCCTATTACAATGTCTGAAAGTCCATAACTTAAGTTGTGGGATTCACCGGGTATCCCAGAATAATGCCATGCTGAAACTAGCAGTGTTGGTTTCAGCATGACATTCCTTGTTAGTATGTATAAAGTTATTGTATTTTTCAACATAGAACTCAACAGATCAGCAGGTCTTTGCAGCCAGGTTTTAAAGATACATACCACAATACATACAAGATTATTCTAGCTCCAGTGAGTGCTGAATCAATGGATGCGCCAATAATTGGATGGGAATGGGAGAGTGCTCCAAGGGATTCAGAGGAACTTGAAGCTGCTGAAAAACAATGGTTGGAAAAGACATGTCCTTTGTTCCATGGGGGTCATCAAGTCCCTCCAGGGCAACATTCAGGTGTCCCTGGCATAAACTTTCCAAAGATATTTCTCTCTGTATAGGTAAGCATACAGTCTACAATTGCTTTCATTTTGGAGAAAGCTAAGACACAGCAAATTACCATGTCAGCTGTGTCTGCTTCTTGGACAGAAAGAAAATTAGAGGATGTCTTGTATTGCAAGTTCATAAGTCTTGGGAGCAGAATTGGGCCATTCAGCCCATTGAGTTTACTCTGACATTCAATCATGGTTGATCTATCTTTCCCTCCCATCCCATTCTCCAGCCTTCTCCCCACAATCTTTAACACCAATCAAGAATCTGTCAATCTCTGCCTTAAAAATACCCATTGATTTGGTCTCCACAGTTGTCTGTGGCAATGAATTCCACAGATTCGCCACACTCTGACTAAATAATTTTCCTCCTCATCTCCTTTCTAAAGATTCTGAGACTATGTCCTCTGGTCCTAGACTCTCCCACTAGTGGAAACATCCTCCCCACATTCACTCTATCCAGACCTTTCATTATTTGATAAGTTTCAATGAGATCTCCCCTCATCCTTCTAAACTCCAGCGAGTACAGCCCAGTACCATCAAACGCTCAGAACATGTCAATCCAATCATTCTTGGGATTCTCAAAAACCTCCTCTGGACCCTCTCCAGTGTTAGAACATCCTTCCTCAGATATGGTGCCCAAAACTGCTCACCAGACTCCAAATGCGATCTGACCAGTGCCTTATTAACATTACATCAGCATTACATCACTGTTTTTATATTCTAGTCCTCTTGAAATAAATGCTTGCATTACATTTGCTTCCTTACTACCGATACAGCTTGCAAATTAACTTTTTAGGAATCCTGCACCAGCACTCCCAAGTCCCTTTGCAACTCCGATTTCTGAATTCTGTCCCCATTTGGAAAATAGCCTATGCCTTTATTCCTGCTACAAAAATGCATACTTCACATTTTGCCACGTTGTCTGCCACCTTTTTGCCCACTCCCCCAACCTGTCCAAGTCCTTCTGCAGACTCCCTGCTTTCTCTACACTACCTGCTCCTCCACCTATCTTCATATTATCTACAATGATCTTTCCGCTGACTGGTTAGTGTGCAACAGAAGTTTTCACTGTACCTTGGTACACGTGACAAGAAACTCAACTTAAAAACTTGGCCACAAAGCCTTCAATTCCCTCATCCAAATTATTGATATACAACTTGATGTGTAGTAGCCCCACCACCGACCCCTGCGGAACACTGCTAGGCACGGACAGCCAACCAGAAAAAATCTCCTTTATTGCCAATCTTTGCCTTCTGCCATTCAGCCAACCTGCTATCCGCACTAGTATCTTCCCTCTGATACCATTGGCTCTCATCTTCAAAGGCCTCCTGTGGTGATTCTAAGTTCTCGGAAATGTCACCCTTTATAATCTATATATTACTAAAAGTCTGATCTTGACCACTTCCTGTTGGTCTGTATATTGATTTTAGAAAAAACGCTGCCAATTACGGCTGTGATTTTTGGTGATCTTACTCAGAGTCCCCTTTTGCTGTGCACGACAAGAGGATTTTTCCCATCGATGAAAGATAAAAGAGTTATTAGTGTTTAAAAAATGTTGAGATTCTCTCTCCTGAAGGCCACGCCCCTATAAAACCCGGAAGTGTTGAATGCCTCAGTCAGTCTCTGCAAGATGGGGGAGCGTGAGGGTCACGTCTCGCAGTCCGAGCTGTGAATAACACTGAACACATGTCTACTAAACTGAGTGGATTTACTGGCCTTGAGTGCCCTTAATGTGGTTTGAAAATGAAAATGTGGTTGGTTTGAAGTGAAGCACTGCAAATGGCTGTTGTCGTTGGTGGTGGTTGGTTTGAAGTGAAGCACTGCAAATGGCTGTTGTCGTTGGTGGTGGTTGGTTTGAAGTGAAGCAATGCAAATGGCTGTTGTTGGTGGTGGTTGCTTGACAACTTGCTGTTTGCACTGTGTATTGATTTTAGATAAAACGCTACCACTTACGGCTGGGATTTTTGGCTATCTTACTCAGTACTCAGTCCCCCTCCGCTCATCAGGTGCAGAGGATTCTTCCCATCAATGAAAATTAAAAGTGTTATTAGTGTTTAGAAAGTTGAGAATCTCTCTCCTGTCAATCACGCCATGAAGGCCAAGCCCCTTCCGGTGGGAGGGGGAGGGATTATAAATCCCGAAAGTGTGGGTGTGGCTCAGTCTCTGCAAGATGGGGGAGGGAGCGGTCGCGACTGTCTGAGCTGAGAATCAACTGAACACACTGAATGTCTACTGAATGCCTGCTTGAAGTGGTATGAAACTGCACTTGAATTTGGTGGCCTTGTACCATGCTTGAAGTGGTATGAAACTGCACTTGAATTGGGTGGCCTTGCACTCTGCTTGAAGTGGTATTAAACTGCACTTGAATTCAGTGGCCTTGCACCCTGTTTGAAGTGGTCGGAAACTGCACTTGAATTTGGTGGCCTTGCACCCTGCTTGAAGTGGTAAGAAACTGCACTTGAATTTGGTGGCCTTGCACCCTGCTTGAAATGGTAGGAAACTGCATTTGAATTTGGTGGCCTTGCACCAAATTCAAGGAATATCAAGAATAGCCATTAGTCAACTGCCAGCCCACCAGCCGTGAATGAGCTGCTAGCACATCAGGCTTGAGTGACTGAGCTGCCACCCCAAGAATCCATTTGGCCCACAATGTCCATACTAGCCCTCTGGAAACCAGTCCCTTCAGCATACAACACCCATACTAGCGCTCCAGAAAGTGCGCCCCCCTCCCACCGATCCACTGGCCACCAATATTGGAATTGGTGGAGATGTGGAATATTGCATTGGGGGACCAGCCCTCCTGTGTGAAAATGGGACCCAACGGGTCCCACTTAGTCTAGTAAACTCTAAAATTTTACCAACCACAAGCTAACCAGTCTATAGTTTCCCTTCTTTGGCCCTGCTCCCAACCTGACCATGGAGTAACATTTGCAACTTTCCAGTCTTCTGGGACCACTCCTGACTAGTGATTCTTGAATGATCACCACGGATGCCTCCACAATTTCTAAAGCTACTTCTTTCAGAACCCTGTGGTGTAGACCTACTGGTTCATGTGACTTATCCACTTTCAAAGCTTTCAACTTCCCAAGCACCTTCCCCTTAATAATTGCTGGAGATGTCCATATGTAATTTTGGAGGTGGGATCTTCACAGGCAGCTTATAAAATGACAAGTATCACACTTCTTGCTGGATGGATACCTCAGCATGGGAGAAAGCAGAAACGTTGCTGTGTGAGCGTGCATCCAGAGGGGCCTGGAGTGACTGGTGAAAAATAGTGTTTACAGGAGTCGTGTGCATTTTGCAGAGGAGTAATGAGGATCCACAACTGGGTGCCGTTGGTGGGAATTTTGCCAGGAATGAATGAATGACTTTACTGTGGCTAAGCTCTGATGCAGGCAAATGCCCCCACCTATGTTGCATATTCAATGAGCTGCAACCTCCATAATACAACAATGATCAACTGACACGGGTGATCATAGGACTTGGGTGCCAGAAGTGATTTTGACCTTGACATCCAAAGTCAAAGTACAGAAGAGGTTGTATGGAGGTTGCAGAAGGTGTGAGATCTGACAGGACAAAAAATGGTGCAGTTTCAGGGGGGGTTGATGTCAGCAAAACCTGGTAGTTATGTGAGAAAATAAGAACGGCAATTTTTTTAGAAAAATTAGTTTGAAAATCTCACTGCAGAAACTAGCTGCTGAGGGTATAAGGCAACATCAGGAAATGAAAATGTTGTCAAAAAATATCTAGATTAATTTTCTGTTCAGCATGAAGGCACTCTGAAATGTGTGTGGATTTTGGATTAATCCAATTTCAACAGCACGTCTATTTTGGGAAAGGAGTTCCTTGCCCACGATCGCAACATCAAAAGAAAACCAAAAAAAAGTGCTGGCTCGAAGGGCCGAATAGTCTACTGCACCTATTGTCTATTGTCTTATCCACTTATTTGACCCACTGTAATATAAGTATGGCATAGTTTGTCCTACTGTTCAGACATTAGGTATCACATTCTGCCAGGTTCATGGTGAATAGCGGACGGGATAAGCAATTTCTGTGTGTAATCATGCATTGAGTTTTAATACGTTCTGATGGTTGATGAAAATCTTTGAAAATACCTTGATTTTAATTCACACCTTTAAAACAGAAAGCTGTCCCAATTGTGCTGCACTGCAGGAAACCCCTAGAACCCTGAAGATAGCTGCAATAATGAAATTATGCCTTCCAGCTCAGAATGCCCAAGTTTTAATTACAGGCTACAGTGAGCCTCAGTTGATCTGGGCCAGATTTCAAGTAGCAATGTTGCAAATGACTTAAATGCTCCTGGGCTAGCAGTGAAAAAAATTAGTCTGCGCACTAAGACCTGAGTGATATCCATTTACTCTCCAGGCACATTAAACATTAAGTAACAGTAGGGTTGACTTATCTGTGATGCTTCCACCGCCACCTGCGACACACATCCCATCCCTTCAAAATTAAATAAACTGTTAAATAAATGAAATAAACCATGTTTGCTGTGAAAAATAGCTACTTGGTCAAGGCACTGAAAGATGATGTCACTGATATATGCTAAACAGGAATCATTGTCAAGAAGGGAGGAAAACCAAACCTACGAACTTTCAGTCTTCATAATTAACTCCGCCTCCCCAGCATTAGACTTGGATGCAACCAATATATATATATATATATCATGTTAAAAGCTGATTGGTTGAGATTTGCAATCAATCCTATCAAACATAATCGTTTTTTTAAGCAAGCCAGATGGCTAACAAACTGGAATTCTACAAGATGCATGCACATTTTCATTGTAGAATGAACAGGAGTCACATCACTTGCTAATGGCTGTCATTGCTATACATAGAGAAAAGCACAACAGTATGATTCAGAAGCTCAACATGGAGCCTCAAGTCCAAACATCCATTCACAGTGAAAATTCGGTAATGAGCAGAATTTACCATCTCAATTGTTCTTCTGGAAGAGCACATATTTTGGTGAAAGGTGCAGCTGATAGAACTCCTTCCTCACTGTACCAAATTCTGATCTCAGGTGATGTCTCCGTGGAGTTTGCAAGTTCTCCCAGTGACTGCATGGGTTTTCTCCAGGTCCTCCAGTTTCCTTCCACATCTCAAAGATGTGAGGTTTTGTGAGTTAGTTGGCCTCTGTAAAAAAAGTGCCCCGATATGTAGGGAGTGGATGCGTGGGTGGGATAATATAGAACTAGTGAACGGGTGATCAATGGACTCAGTGGGCTGAAGGCCCTGTTTACATGCTGTACTTCTCTCCAAACTAAATAAACAATGGAATAACATTGATAGGATTTCAAAAGTGTCTATCAACAAGAATGACCCAGCTACCTGACCAAGAGGTTTGAGGTGGTACGAGAGATCCTAGGTTGCCATAAAACAGGGTGGGGAAGCAGAATCTGAAGACATGAATATGTTTAATAATTAAGACAATCAAAACAGAAATGGCTGTTACAGCATGAGTAGGGAAGGGAGGCCAATACGATGGCTTTTAATTTGGCACGGAAACACATGGAATGGAGGGACATGGATCGCATGAAGGCAGAAGAGATTAGCTTAACCAGGCATCATGTTGCCATGGACTTTGTGGGCTGAATAGCCAATTCCTGTGCTTTAGTGTTCCATGTTCTATAATTGTACTCATCACATTAATTCAGAAAACTTCTTTCTTCATTGCTATTCAGGAATAAACTGCAGGGCCATTTTTTTCTGGACATCAACTGGAAAACCAGACCAAATAGCCTGCTTACTGCCAAGGGTCACTCATAGCAGTTGGCTACAAGGTAAGATTACAAGAAAGGGAAATGGATAAGGCCCATGCTTGAGTGAAGAATTAAAGCCGACAAATGAAGTATTGAGAGTAAAAACGGTTCCACTCCTGTTCACATGCATTATTATAATTAACCATGTATCATGATTCTGGACCCAAATAATCTGCTGAACCACCCAACACAGAGTACATATTAAAAACATGCTGTAAATTCTGCAGTAATGAGAGATAATTAAAGTCATAGTAATGCAGCACGGAAAGAGGTCTTTCAGCCCAGCTTCCCCATGCCGACCAAGGTGCTCTATCTACACTAGTCTCAGATTGTCTGCATTTGGCCCATAACCCTCTAAACCTTTCTTATCCATTTCCCTGTTCAAATGACTTTTAAATGTTGTTATAGTTTCTGCCTCAACTAGCTCCTCCAGCAACTCATTCCAGATACCCACCGCCCACTGTATGAAAATGTTGCCCCTCAGATTCCTATTAAATCTTTCCCTTTCACCTTAAACCTGTCCTCTGGTTCTTGATTCCCCTATTCTATGCATAGACTCTATCCCCCTCATGATAGAAACATAGAAACATAGAAATTAGATGCAGGAATAGGCCATTCGGCCCTTCGAGCCTGCACCGCCATTCAATATGATCATGGCTGCTCATCCAACTCAGTATCCCGTACCTGCCTTCTCTCCATACCCTCTGATCCCCTTAGCCACAAGGGCCACATCTAACTCCCTCTTAAATATAGCCAATGAACTGGCCTCGACTACCCTCTGTGGGAGAGTTCCAGAGATTCACCAGAAAAAAAGTTCTCATCTCGGTTTTAAAGGATTTCCCCCTTATCCTTAAGCTGTGACCCCTTGTCCCTGACTTCCCCAACATCGGGAGCAATCTTCCTGCGTCTAGCCTGTCCAACCCCTTAAGAATTTTGTAAGTTTCTATAAGGTCCCCTCTCAATCTCCTAAATTCTAGAGAGTGTAAACCAAGTCTATCCAGTCTTTCTTCATAAAACAGTCCTGACATCCCAGGAATCAGTCTGGTGAACCTTCTCTGCACTCCCTCTATGGCAATAATGTCGTTCCTCAGGTTTGGAGACCAAACCATGATCTTATACAACTCTATAAGATCACCTCATCCTTCAAAGAATACAGTCCTAGCCTGCTCAGTCTTTCCCTGTAGCTCTGACCCTGCAGTCCTGGCAACATCCTCATAAATTATCTTTGCACTCTTTCCAGCTTAACATCTTTTCTATAACATTGTAACCAAAACTGAACACAATACTTCAACTGTGGGTACACAAAAAAGCTGGAGAAACTCAGCGGGTGCAGCAGCATCTATGGAGCGAAGGAAATAGGCAACGTTTCGGGCCGAAACCCTTCTTACACAAAAAAGCTGGAGAAACTCAGCGGGTGCAGCAGCATCTATGGAGCGAAGGAAATAGGCAACGTTTCGGGCCGAAACCCTTTTTGTCTGAAGAAGGGTTTCGGGCCGAAACGTTGCCTATTTCCTTCGCTCCATAGATGCTGCTGCACCTGCTGAGTTTCTCCAGCTTTTTTGTGTACCTTCGATTCTCCAGCATCTGTGCAGTTCCTTCTTAAACACTTCAACTGTGGCCTCACCAGCGCCTTGTACAGCTGTAACATAACATCGCAATTTCTGACTGATGAAGGCCTTCTTGATCACTATTCTGTAATTTCAACTAAATCGGGTCCTGCATAACTGTTGCATCAAGCAAAAAAAAGTTTTAAATCTGTAAGAGCTAAATAATTCAAAATTTGAAAATTAAAAAAAACTGTGAATGTAGAGTTTATCAATCAGCAACTGCAACAGAAATGTAGGTTAATATTTCAAATTGAAGCAATGAACAGTTCTGGCATTTCTGTCTAAGGTCACTGACACAATAGTACACTGGGAATAGAGCACCCAGAAGGTTATAGATAATGCCTAATATGAAGTTCCGATATGATTAGTTCCATGCATTTGGTTTCCCCTCTCATTTCTTCCAAAATGATTACTATGTCTCCTGCCAAGAATTTATGTTTTAATCCTACTGGAGATGAAATACTAATTAATACTTACATTTTTTTTGATAGATTACTATTAAAATAAGTGCCAACTTTACTGAAAAACAAAATCATCATAAACATACTTGTGTCTGAATGTGTATGTCAATCATTTTGTGTATTAAACTTATGTTAATCCTGGCTACAACCCAGCTCTTTGAATTGATGACAAAAATCAAAGGTAGCTCATAACTTGGGCTAAATGTCAGCAACTGTATTGAACATTAATGTTATAGTAATTACCAGAAGAGAAAAATCTAGCTGCAGCCAGATTGAACTTCCTAAATTGAGTGAAGTCAGAGTTAGTGTAGTTGGAATAACTCCACTAATAAACGACAATACATACAGCTGATGATGGTTGACACTGAAAAGTTCAGCATGCTTCTGAAACTGTCGCAATAAATTGGCTTTAATGCAATAAGTGCATCAAACTATGCAAATACTTCTGTGGTGAAAGTCAATCTGTAGGAGGAAAATGCATAATCTGGAAATAGTTTGAAACTTGCTTCGAAAAGCTGGCAAAGTAGCATGATAAGTGCTGGCCCAAACCTTGACAAAATAAAATCAGATACATAACGACACAAGCAATAACAACAGCTGGCAGCTTGACGAAAGGTTGGAGCCAGAGGAACCATTTCCAAAGACAGAAAATTTCCAATTCAGATTCAGACTAGTCTTTTGGTGATATATCAAAGACAGGAAACGGGGAAAACATAGCAGCAGAGCCATTCTTCAGAGCTATTTAACTTGGAATTAATATGCTTCACTGAAACCGTAAAATGGAGGCAGGGCATATTTTCAACAGGAATAAAGCCACTTGGGATTGGTGGTCACACAAACATAATTAAGAATGCAATATACAACACTGCCATTAGACCATATTGCAAAAGCAAAATTATATCACGACTATGCATCAAGATAAGATAAACACAACAGTATCTTGAAAACACCATGGAAATACAAAAAAACAGTTTTTGTACATCTGTTATTTTTTAAAATGATTATTTTCTATGAGCTTTTCCTTCAATTTGCTGTGGAGTGCAAATTCAAAGGTTTGCTCTTAAGTGGATAGCTCAAGCATCTCATTCCAATACAAAACCTTTGTTTTCTTACAATCAACCCATTAGTAGATGGGTCAATGCATGATTTCTGAGAATGTGGATGTTTGTGCAACTGAAATTCAAATGACAGCTTTAGAGCACAGCACTCTGCTATGGAATAATACCCCTCACCAGCCAATCACTTTACATTATTTCAATAAACAAATCAACCTTTTATACACAAATGCAAGGCAACATCAGAATGGCATATCTTTAGGAGTTTGGACTTTTTTTTTTAAGATTCTCCCACCCCTCCCCCATTGGAAGCACCACAAAATACCACAGAAACAAAAATGTTGCTCTTTCTCACTATTTGCCACAGATGGAAATGTAGTTTAAAAAGATAAGCAGCAGAAAGTTCTTATTCTTAGAGAGGAAAAAAAGTTACAAAATGGTGGCATCTTTTAATACCACTGTAAGACCTATGTGTAAATATCTCAGTTGGAAAAACTCAGTGTAATATTCCTTTAAATTTCAGAATTGTAATGTCAAACACTCATTTCATGAGAGGCGAGTAGGATGGTTGCTGGTCCACTACTTTGAACTCCAAATTAGTTGACCATGCTTCTATCATGTGCAAAGAAGAAAGTGGATCACAAAGCTGATTTTGTTTTTAGAGATACTGTGTGATAAACAGGCCCTTTGGCCCACCGATTCCGTGTTGACCATCGATCACCAACACACTAGTTCTATCCTATATACGAGGGACAACTTGCAGAAGCCATTTAAATGACAAACTCTCATCCAAAAGAGGAAACCGCAACACCCAGAGGAAACACAAATGGTCGCTGTGAGAATGACAAAATCCATACGCATAGCAGCCGTAGTCAGAATTGAACCCGGGTCTCTGGCGCTGTAAGGCGTCAGCTCTACCGCTGCGCCACTGTGCCGATATTAAAGCTAAATCTAGTCTTGTATTATTTTACCAGCTCTGCATATTATCAACTTGCAGCATTTTAAAACAAAATTTACTGCTCAATGACGGAGATCTGAATTTGTTCAAAAAACTTTAATTCTGTGAACATACTAGTGCAGGAGAAAATGTTCTGTCTTTCCAGGAAAAAAGGAAAACTATTACTTTTATATTAGCAGTTAACAAAAACAAGAACTAAGTAAAGGCGATTCTAAAGATAGATTCAGTGGAGGTGAAGAACAAAGCTGTGAGTAGATAGTAACAGCAAATGAAGCAGTGTGCTTGATTCTTCTGAACAAGCCCTCCTCTGCTAAGGGCTGCTTTGAAGTTTAAAGGAATTGCTTCTTTCAGGAGTCTGTGTGTGCCTCACTGCCCACCACTAATTAGCAGCATGCCAGTTTCATCCAGGTATAAGAAGGACCCCAAACATGGTGCATTCAAATATAAATCAAAGAATACAAACTCCTTTATGCTTACTACTGTGCTTCAAAAATTCTCTTTTCGTGTATGTAGCTATGCCCCTGGAGAATGCATATGTGATTTGCTCTCACAGCTACCCTTGCTTCTCTCCCAGGGCTGTTCCTGCATGCGGTCTGTTTGCTTTCCTCACGGTTTCTCGAAAATACAAAATCTGATTGCCCCTTATCTATCACCCCTGTACATCAGCTACGGATTAGTGGCATTCACCCCCCACCGACTGTGTGACAAACAATGCCCGTAGCTGCTTCCATTACTTTTGCTGATAATACGCAATCCTAGACCTGAGACATTTCTCCTACTGCCATTCTTTAAAATGATAGTAAATTCCAATGAAGCTACTAAGATAAGCGGTAGGCTTCTGTTTGACCTTGAATTTTCATTCCTTGTGTAAAAATGAAAAATTACCAGAAGAGCCAGAGGGTGGTTGTTTCTTGTCATTATCCTGTTGTCAATTCTGATGGTGGTTATTAATTTTTTCCTTTACAATTCACAATCTGCTCTTTGAAATGTGCCATATGTTCAAAGCAATTCAGGGATGACAACTGTCAGAATTACAACAATAAAAAGTAGCCTAAACGAGGCAGATTTACTGCTGTGTAGATTTGTCGGAAAATAACCCCTGAAATGTTCAAACAGATTACACCTTTTCCTTTTTAAAATGCCATCATAGCTCTAGTATAAGCTTTGAGATTGTTTTCATCAGTAAAAGAATAAAGTAATATCTTTCAAAATAGAAAATTTAATAGATTATGTAACGGAAAGGTGCTGAAATATACATTCCTCATTTCTCTTTTTGTAGAAATTCAGATTAATATTAGTCTAAAAAATGTGTTTTAATCTTATGTGAAATAACAACTCAATGCAAGAGAGGCTGCCCTATTTATAACTGATAAAAATTCATTGAAAGCTGACTGGTATCGATTGAGTGATAAACCATACTCCTGGCAAATTTTGTTCTTACAGCTTCTGAAGGGCAGACTAATCTGTCTGAAGCCTCAAATAAAATCACATGCTGTAAAGTAAAGCCCGTACTTGCATTGACTATTCATTCTGTTTCAGTCTATTTATTAATCCTGTCTCCTTTATTTCTGCTCCTCTACGGGAAGGATCCTTCAGTTCTTTATAAAATTAAACTTAATCGAATGTGATAAAGGGAACTCTTTGGCAATTATGATGTCCACACTCTCTGCCGGCACACAGGAGGTGGAAATGAAGTTGGGGACAGGGAAGGGAATTCTAATAGGCAGCATGATATATGCAATGAACGTCAAGATGTCCTCCGAGAGAAAGACTTGTCAGGATAATCAGATTTTCCATATCCACGTAAAGACAGTAACATAGGCTCTAACCTTGTAAAGATGCTGCTGCTGCTCTTCTGACATCATCAGGTCATGGGTGTCCATCACTATGGATTCCATGTCAATCAGCCAATCCCACAGCTCCTGGTGTTCCGATTCAAAGTCCAAAAGGCTGGAACGCAGAATTAAAAATGTATTATGCATTATATAAATAAAATATGTATTCCTGAATGAATACGGACTGGAAAAAGTAACTGCTTGTTAAAAAAAATTAAAACTTAAAGCTAGTCAGGGAGATTTCATTAAATTCGACAATAAAAGTACATAGCACAACATGGTTAATAAAGTAATAATGCAACAGAGAGAGAGAAATACTTAATGTCAGATTATTAGAGTTCAGTAATGATAACACCACAAGCAGTATTTTGTCATTATTTCAACATACTGGAAATGCAACACAATATATTCAGGAGAAATGATGGACAAAATTAGTCAATGCCTATTTAATGTTTTAACCTGTTTCACATTATTAATTTCAATGTAGTCTTCTTCACCATCAACTAAATAGATGGATATCGGGTACACACGAGGGATAACAGCACTGATGGCAAACCTGCAGCCAATGTTTTTATAAAAAAGATGAACGTGTTTCAGGCAGACATTTTCGTTGGGCATGAGTGAGTATGCCAAAGCGCTCAAAAGGATGGATGCAGCACTAGACAGGTGTTCCCAAAAGACATGTCCCATGCAAAGGTGAGGCCAAAATGTCAAAACAAGGAATTTTCAAAAAGGAAGTAATCGTTAAAATTCAATAGGAATTCATTAGATTTCACTTAAATAAATCATTAGATTGAAGAACATAGAGGGATTAAAGCCATGTTCAGTTCATAGCCAAGTGCATGAGTTAAGTACAATCTTGGGTGTGGCAGGAAGTGATAATTGTGAAAAGTTCATACAGCAATGAAATGCATAATTCTCAAAATTTACCTAAATGTCATTCCTGACATGGACATTCACTTACACCACAGGACACTGAAAGACATGCAGGTGAACTCAATAGGTTGAACGGCCTGTTGCCATGCTATAGCTCCCAACTAAATTAGATAAATCTGGCTCGATAAAAATAGATCTGAGCAGCAAAGATAGCAATTCTGCTGTAGATCAATAATAGGAATTGTTTTTTGCTGTAAATTTCAAAAATGTATTCATTCGACAAAATAATTATTTTTCCAAAATTTTACATCAATATATTTATCCTTAACAATTGAAATTATGAATTCCATAGTTTTGCACCATATGTTTAAATATATTTGAACGTATATACTAGTTTCTTCAAGTATGTAAATTAAATGTACATAAAAAATGGCATGCCCCCTTTATATTACACAGTTAAAGTCAAATACATTCAATTTATTTTGCTTCGCAAATACATAATCTGATGTATTATAAATGACAGATAATTTCAAAAATGAAACTATATTGTACAATTTTCTGAAGTAAAAATAATTTAATTGAAAACAAATCTCAAATTAAATGTAATATTTAAAAAATGCTCTTTCTTGATAAAGATCTGCATTGCTTGGGTCTCGATTGTAATCATGTATTCTCGATTGTAATCGTATTATCTTTCCGCTGACTGGTTAGCATGCAACAAAAGTTTTTCGCTGTACCTCGGTACACGTGACAATAAACTAAACTCAAACTCTATTCTTGTTGTATGTTCCTAAAGTTTTAACAAATGTTTTTATGGATATTTATAGATTCTTCACTGATCATTTAGCTTGTTTATTAACAAGCTAAATGATCAGTGAAGAATCTATAAATATCCATAAAAACATTTAGAGGGGATAGATGAGCCAGCTGATTTTGAATTTTATAGTCGAAAGAGAGCTGAAATTAGTTTTGGATCCCATTTGATTTTGTGGAGACCATTTAAAATGATCCCTGCTCTTGAGTAGAGTTCTTTGACTGAGGCATGCCTAAACTTAGCAGTGTTGGACACTGCTGGGTATTGGCTACCTGTCACTATCAATTCATATTAAGAAACGGGGGCATTTCTGGAGGGAAAATGTATTTCTCTTCTTTGCAAATTTCTGACTGAAGTCCCCTGTTAAGAAATTTTGGAAAAGAATTCCTCCACAAGGTAGAGAGAAAGTTTCAGTCACCTTGATCATTGTATATATTCTTGTGGAAAGATTAGGAAACATTGGATAACCTGCCTGGAAGTTAATCATAGAATCATAGATACTCTATGTCATATAGTATGGAAACAGGCTCTTCAGCCAACTTGCCCACACCAACCAACATGTCTAATCTATACGTGTCCCACTTGCCTGCATTTGGCCCATTTCTCTCGAAACCTGTCCTGTCCGTGTACCTGTCTAATTGCTTATTAAATATTGAGGTAGTCCCTGCCTGAATGACCTCCTCCTGTAGCTCGTTCTATTCACCCATCACCCTTTGCGTGAAAAAGTTACCCCTCAGATTCCTATAAAATCTTTTCCACTTCACCTTAAACCTATGCCCTCTGGTTCTTGATTCCTCCGCTCAAGTCAAGAGACTCTGTACATCCACCCGATCGATTCCTCTCATGATTTTATACACATCTGTAAGATCACCCTTCATCCTCCTGCGCTCCAGGGCACAGAGTCCCAGCCTGCTCAAACTCTCCCTATAGCTCAGACCCTCGAGTTCTGGCAACATCCTTCTCAATCTTCTCTGCACCCTTTCCAACTTAACTGATGAAGCCCAATGTGATGAAGCCTATTTATCTATCTGTGACGCCACCTTCAAATTTGCCAACTCTTGGCTGGAAAATTGTGCAAAATACAAATGGGCTGTAGCTCCACAGAGTATGCCATTGGAGGCTAGTTTGGAGTCACTACAAGTGTGAAATGTGTACTCATTTAGATACAAAGCCACAGTATAACCTCTTTTATTTTTGTACAACCCTATCCTGCATGCCTTCACCATTTCTGTATTATTTTTGGTGTACTTCAATCATAATTTTCTTGTTGGCATAATCTAATAAATTATAAAAGGTTTAATAAAAACAATAAAACAGAGCCCATGGGAGGAGGAGCAAAATTGGTCCTTTTGAACACATTTATGATGTTGCTACGCAGATACCCATATAACCATATAACCATATAACAATTACAGCACGGAAACAGGCCATCTTGGCCCTACAAGTCTGTGCCGAACAACTTTTTTCCCTTAGTCCCACCTGCTTGCACTCATACCATAACCCTCCATTCCCTTCCCATCCATATGCCTATCCAATTTATTTTTAAATGATACCAACGAACCTGCCTCCACCACTTCCACTGGAAGCTCATTCCACACCGCTACCACTCTCCGAGTAAAGAAGTTCCCCCTCATGTTACCCCTAAACTTCTGTCCCTTAATTCTGAAGTCATGTCCTCTTGTTTGAATCTTCGCTATTCTCAAAGGGAAAAGCTGATCCACATCAACTCTGTCTATCCCTCTCATCATTTTAAAGACCTCTATCAAGTCCCCCCTTACTTAACCTTCTGCGCTCCAGAGAATAAAGACCTAACTTATCCAACCTTTCTCTGTAACTTAGTTGTTGAAACCCAGGCACCATTCTAGTAAATCTCCTCTGTACTCTTTCTATTTTGTTGACATCCTTCCTATAATTGGGCGACCAAAATTGTACACCATACTCCAGAATTGGCCTCACCAATGCCTTGTACAATTTTAACATTACATCCCAGCATCTATACTCAATGCTCTGATTTATAAAGGCTAGCATACCAGTTGGAAAGCCATGATCATATTTTCTTTAATTTCTATGTTTCTATGTCTATGTTTGTACAATTTTAACATTACATCCCTTTCTATATCAATGCTCTGATTTATAAAGGCTAGCATACAAAAGATTCCATCTTCAAGGAACTATGCACGGTTATTCCTAGATCCCTCTGTTCAACTGTATTCTTCAATTCCCTACCATTTACCATGTACGTCCTATTTTGATTTGTCCTGCCAAGGTGTAGCAACTCACATTTATCAGCATTAAACTCCATCTGCCATCTTTCAGCCCATTCTTCAAAATGGCCTAAATCACTCTGTAGACTCTGGAAATCCTCTTCATTATCCACAACACCCCCTATCTTGGTATCATCTGCATACTTACTAATCCAATTTTCCACACCTTCATCCAGATCATTGATGTACATGACAAACAACAAAGGACCCAACACCGATCCCTGAGGCACCCCACTAGTCACCTGCCTCCAACCCGACAAACAACCATCCACCATTACCCTCTGGCTTCTCCCATTCACCCGAGGAATTCTTTCTGCAAATGTGCACAGATTAGGTGATAATATGTACAGATTTTTTACTTTTTCCATTCTATTCATTAAGGTCGATCCCTCAGAAATAATTAAAATGTGATTGGGTTACACAACCTGTATTTTCTCTCCTGCTGTAGATACACACTGAATTTGGAATTACTCAGGGTGGCAAAATTCTCAAAACATGTGCGCACAACAGATACGTTTAGATTATTAATTTTAGCACATTGAGTTTGTTAAAATACATAATTTAAATAAAAGGTGCAAATAGGGTTAACTAAGGGGAGTTCTGTATCTATCAACAACAATAGCTTGGGGTCCCAAAGTCAAACCCGGATTACAGGTGCCATCACCAACAATGGGCCATTTCCTTGGTCATCGTTACTTTTTTGCATATCTTTTATTCATTTGTTCTATATCACCCGTTTCCTTTTCCCCTGACTCTCAGTCTGAAGAAAGGTCTTGACCCGAAACGTCACCTATTACTTTTCTCCAGAGATGCTATCTGATCCGCTGAGTTACTCCAGCTTTTTTGTGTCTATATTCTTGGCATTATATTATCTTCTTTATTAACATCTTGGATAAATATGGACAGTGATTTAGGACCTGATATGGCTTCCTGCTTAAATATATTGTTTAGTTGTAAAGCTTGCTGTATGTTATTGTGTAGTTAAGTGCTATGAGACAATATTCATGGAATAATTAATTAAGCATAGATTAAATGAAAAGAAAAATGGAGGAGTAAGTTTGATACCTGTAAGCATCCACTCGATTGACCTTTGACATTGCGGCAAATTCTTGCTTCCGTTTGTTGCTGCTCGTATACTGTTCATTATATAGCTTCAGTGACATCTGCTCCACAGCATCTCTTCTGGTTTCCAGATTGATAAGCTGTATCTCTCCCTAGAAACAGAGTGCATATAACCAGTAAACATAAATAGTTTAGCATTCATCAAATAATTCAGGATTTTCTCTGCAATCTTACTCGCCAACCCAAGGAGTTCAGATGCCGTCCTTTGAGACTCCTGCTAGCATGTGGGCATTGCAAAAATAAAAGGGCAAAGCTAGATCTTTCACAAAATGAGTAATGTATTCTCTCTCCCTTGTGTGCTATTCAATTGTATAATTTTACAGAATGCAGACTCAAATTTAGTAAGATTCAAATGAAATGCAGTACTCAGTGGGTTAACAATTAAGGTTGCTTACAATTTCTTGTCTCCAAGGCTAAGTCAGGGCAAAGTGTGGGAGTGATTTTACAATGTTCAGTTGGCTGATATTACAATGCTATTCATTCAACTTATGTCACCAGAGTTTCAAGGGTTTAGATCACTTAATTCCGACAGTACAACTCCGTTGCATAGCACTGATTGTTGCAGATTATTAGCGGAAGCAATTTACACCAAACACCTCGCAGTCTATGACAGATTTGTTTCAGGTAATCCCAGGTGCTTCCTGCACTATTAATATTTTGCCTGCAATGTTTACCATTCTGTTTCAATCCTGTACTTTTAAAATCTGGCTTCAGAACACAAACCTTTTCCCAATAGCATTCATTAGCATTTTCAATTCAAAATGCATTCCATAACCCCTGTGCACAATGCAATTAATTTACCCGTATCTTGGGGTAATTCAGGGCTTTTAACCCAAGACACAGGCACAATAGTTTTCAGCATGAAGGCAAAACAAACGGCATATAAAATAATCAAGGTTAAACCCTCTTAAACCCTTCTCAGCTCTGAATTATCTAAAATGTGAAAATGCTGCTCAGGCTTTCCAATACTATTTGATCAGCTTTTAAGCTCAGTTTCTTTCCCCAACTTTGAGATTTTGAGTCCATTTTTTAAAATGTTGTCTCAATTGCTGAAACAATGGGGAGGCAGAGTTACTTCTAGAAAACCGACATTGACGTGGTTGTATGATAATTTCATAAATATGGCACAGAAGGCCATCGTTCAGCTTAATGAGTACGCAGCTTTTCTGTATAGCATTTGAGACTGCTCTCGAGCAAAACCTAACTGCTGGAGGAACTCGACGGTTCAGGCAGTGACTGTGAAGGGGAATGGATGGACATTATGTTGGGGTGGAACCCTTCTTCAGACTGATGGAGTGAAGGGGAGATAGCTGGTAGAAAGAGGTGCAGCCAAGGGGTGTAGCAATAACTGGCAGATGATAGATTCATTTGGGTAAGGAGGGATTGATTGGGAAAGATTGTCCCAGGCATCTCCTCCTCCCCCACCACCCAGCTTTCTCTGCAATCCTGTAAATTATTTTTATCAAAATTGCTATCCAATAACCTATTAAAAAAGCATGATTGACTGTTTCTACCACCAGTTTGGGCAGGGACTTCCAGATCATAACCACTAACTGCTGAAAAAAATGTTTTTTGTCATCTTCTCCTGTCTCTTTTGGATATCTTTTTGAATCTGATTCTCCTGGTCCTTGAATCATTCACTAAAAGGAACAGCTTTCAGCAATTTATCCTACCTAAATCCATTGTGATCATGTACACTGCTATCAAATTTGTTCTTAACCTGTTTAGCCCCAAGGAGGACATCATCAAATGTTGCAATCTAACCTTGTAATGAATCCCTCATCCATGAAACCTTTCTGATAAAGTATTTCTGAATTCTTTCCAAGAACCTTATTTCCTTCCTAATGTAAAATGGATATAATTCTCCAGTTGTAGCCTTATCATTATTGTACAGGATTCAACATAAACCACCCTGGTTTCGCAGTTCGTGATTCCTAGGATTTCATATGCTTTGTTAACAGCCCTCCCAACATGTTCTGACACTTTTAGGGACCTATGTGCATGTAAACCCAAATACTTATGTTACCTGGGTCTCTTTAGAACTGTGCCATTTGATTCTCCTAATTCTCTCTGCCAAACTGTCTTAATTCAAGCTTCATGTGGGAATGAATTGTAGATGCTGGTTTACACCAAATATAGATACAAAATGCTGGAATAACTCAGCGGGTCAGGCAGCATCTCTGGAGAAAAGGAAAATGTAACATTTCGGGTCGAGGCACCTGCAGGCCCGGGGCTCCTCTGCTGACCGCGCTACCTGTCCACCATGAGGCCACGACGTCATCCCACCATGAGAAGCAGCACTAACATCCACCATTTCTCTGACCCTCACCACCTCTCCGGGACCACCGACAGGAAGAAGGGTCTCCACCCGAAACGTCACCTATTCCTTTTCTCCAGAGATGATGCCTGACCCATTGAATTACTCCAGCATTTTGTGTTTATCTTAATTCATAATTATATGTTTAAAATGTTTCTAACACTTGTCTGCCCCTATTTGGTAACTTATCTTGCAGACTATAATACTGCTTTTCACTGTTAAGTACACTTCCAACATTGGTGCCTTCTGAAAACATTGACAAGCACGGCAGCTATTTTGGGCTCCACAAAGCCAAGGTGCAGCAAAAAAGTTAATCTGTTATATTTGCGGATGTTGGATAAGGACATCGTCCCACCAGACACAACGATGATCCTTTGTACCTAGTTCAGCATTTCTTCTATTGCATTCTGACAATGCAGCTTTCCCTCAGCTGTTCAAACATAATGGTCACGTACGAGTCTTAAAATTCACAATAAGGCTGGCACAGTGACACAGCTGCACAATTGCTGCCTTCCAGCACCAGAGACCTGGGTTCGATCCTGATGGTGCTGTCTGTACAGAATTTGTACCTTTTCCCTGTAACCGCATCGATTTGCTCTGGGTGCTCCAGTTTCCTCCCACATTCCAAAGATGGGCACATTTATAGTTTATTTGGCTTCTGTAAATTGTCCCTTATCTGTAGGATAACACTAGTGCATGGGCGATCGCTGGACTCGATGAGCCAAAGGGCCTGTTTCCACGCTGTCTCTCTAAACTAATCCATCTCCGACATCTCCCTTCCCTTTATTGATCTCACCGTTTCTATCCCAGGAGATAAACTATCGACTGACATTGATTATAATCCTACTGACTCCCATAGATATTCAGACTACTCTTTTGCGCACACTGCCTCCTGCAAAGACTCTTTCCCCTGCTTCCAATCCCTCCGTCAACACAACATCTGCTTCCAATTGAGTAGTTCCATACAAGGACATTGGAGATGTCATAATTCTTTAGAGAATGGATGTACTCCTCTTCCATCATAGACGAGGCTCTCACAAGGGTCTCTTCAGTATCCCACAGCTCCACACTTACTCCCCCTCCCCTCAGTCGCAACAAGGACAGAGTCCCCCTAGTCCTCGCCTTTCACCCCATCAGCCGTCGCATACAGCACGTAATCTTCCAACATTTTCGTCACCACTAACGGGATCCCACCACTAGCCACATCATCTCATCTCCACCTCATTCTGCTTTTCGCAGAGACCGTTCCCTCCGCAACTCCCTGGTTAATTCGCCCCTTCTCATCCAAACCACCCGCTCCTCAGGAACTTTCCCCTGCAACCGCCAGAGATGCAACACCTGTCCCTATACCTATGAAGGAAACCCATGCAGTTAGAAGGAGAACATACAAAATCCATACAGACAGCACCCATGGTCAGGATCGAAACAGGTCTCTAGTGCTATGAGAAAGCAGCTCTACTGCTGTGCCACTGTGTTGTCAATTTTCTGTCCATTTAACAATCAAAGATAACTATTATATGTTTGGCAGATGCAGTATAATGTGGATAAATGTGAAGTTATCCATTTTGGTGGCAAAAACGGGAAAGCAGACTATTATCTAAATGGTGGCCGCCTAGGAAAAAGGGAGATGCAGGGAGACCTAGGTGTCATGGTAAACCAGTCATTGAAGGTAGGCATCGCAGGTGCAGCAGGCAGTAAAGAAAGCGAATGGTATGTTAGCTTTCATTGCAAAAGGATTTGAGTAAAAGGGAGGTTTTGAGTATAGGAGACAGGGAGGTTCTACTGCCATAGAGGGAGTGTACAGGGTCCAGACTGATTCCTGTGAGACCACACCTGAAGAAAAATGGTATTCTCCATTCCTTATATTAATTATCTTCTCTTCTCTCTGTTACTTAACATTCCCATGTATGTCATAAGAGAAAAGTGTCAACACATGTCTAAATGTTATCCAGGTTGTGCTGTACAAGGACACAGTTTGCTTTTTTTAAGGAGATCTGGTGAGAAATTGAATGGAATTAAGATGATGAAATTTTCAGCGAAAATTTCAGCATATTTAGTCACTCAATAAAAAATAACCTCCTTGAAAGCAGCTCTCTGTTACTTAACATTCCCATGTATGTCATAAGAGAAAAGTGTCAACACATGTCTAAATGTTATCCAGGTTGTGCTGTACAAGGACACAGTTTGCTTTTTTTTATCTGGTGAATTGAATGGAATTAAGGCTGAAATTTGCTGAAATTTCAATATATTTAGTCACTCCTGGAAATAACCTCCTTGAAAGCAGCTCTTGTTATTGCAACATAATTTCCACTAATTTCAGTCTTCATTGGCCTGTTCAAGCATCCTTTGAACCCCAGCTGCTAGCTGGGGCTGATCCCACATAGTTCCAATTTAGGAATGGCCGTAAAATAGCAGTACAACCTAGATAAGATTTCCTTGGCAATTCCTGTAGTTTAGTTTGCAGTTTAATTTAGATACAGCGCGGAAACAGGCCTTTCAACCCACCTAGTCTGCGTTGACCAGTGATCAACCCATACATTAGCATTGTCGTCCTACACACAAGGGACATTTTACAATTTTAACTGGAGCCAATTAACCTACAAACCTGTATGTCTTTGGAGTGTGGGATAAAACCCACGCGGTCACGGGAAGACCATACAAACTCCGTACGGACCGCGCCCATAGTCAGGATCGAACCCGGGTCTCTGCTGCTGTAAGGCAGCAAATCTACTGCTGCACCACCATGAAACCTCAAGATTTTCAGGACTTCTCAAGATTTTAGTACAGTGCCCTCAAAAAGATGCGTGAACATTTGAATCACTGGGAACAGTACCATGTTCCTGAATCCTACATGTATGCTATCTGCTGCTCTCTAGCTAAGGACGAGGAAATGAACTTGGTTGGCTCAGTGGAGAAACACTTGTCTCTCTAAAACAATAACCCGCTGCATATTGGAAGGTGTTGTTGCTGTGCCTAGCACTTTCATGGAATGAACCAAGTGCATGACCAAGACTCTATTCACTGCCACTTGCATGCTGATACACTATCCCTGTAAGCAGGAGAAAAAACCTGCATGCACATTGTTCTTCAGTCAGGAGATTCAGATAAATACTCTCAAACTACAAAGTCTGAAAAAGGGTCTTGACCTGAAACATCACCTATCCATTTTCTCAGAGATGCTGACCTCCAGCAATTTGTGTCTATTTTTGGTATAGACCAGCATCTGCAGTTCCTCTCTATTACTCTCAAAATATTTCTTGTGAATTGGACCCTTTTCCCCTCTCCTTTTTTGCATCTCTAATTTTAGCAGCAGGCTCCCTTTTTCCCCTTTCTCATATTCCCCAACAAAATGAACAAACGCCTAACCAACCCACCCCCTCAACAACCCATCATCAGCACACCAATCCCACCATCCTATCTGAGAACTGTTTGAGGCTGGAGTGCAAGTGTATCGCACAAGACTTTTCACAGACTATCATTACAATAATTCAAAGAACATAAGTAACTAATGATTCCTTCAATCAATACAGTTGGAAGATCAGCCAGAGGAGATAGTTATCCTGTTGTTAATTGCTCGATCTTGTGCAAGCTCAAAGCGCACTATTTGCAGTATTATTGAAGTCTAATAAAGCAGTGGTGGCATCAAAACTGCAATGCATGTGAATTAGCATTATGATCTGCACAAGGGATTCACATGCTGCTAGCTTTCTAAATGGGGTAAACACCAACCGAAATAGAAGTCTGCTCAAAGTAATTACTGTTGTATGTTTGTGAAAATCTAAACCAACATCTGAGGCATTTATTCTTCTGCAGCATGGCTCAGTTCACCCACAAATACCACTTTCCAATAAAATAAACGATGATCCTTTTCAAGTTGCTCACTTTTACTTTTCATATGCAATCTACTGAATGTCATGACTTAATGAATCTATAAATTCATTTTAGGCTAGCTAGGTTAAAATTTCTAGTCCAAAAGAATGACCAACCAAAGTGAGTGGCATCCCACTGCTAAGGAATATACAAATGAGACTCTATGGCATCAAAGTCCCTGCTTGAAAGAGAACTGCATGTACAAAAAAGAGAAAACGCACAATACATATACTGTAGGTCACATTCACTGCATTGAGATCCCTGCTTTCTGAGGTTGGCTTAAAACTAACAGTGCTGATGCAGAATAAAATCAATCTTAAGTTCAACTGTTTGATGAATATTTACTTGTGTCTCCGGAGTTTTGGGTTCAGATTTGAAATCTGCTGAATCATGTCATTTATTTTGTGTGTATGCCAACACCAATTTACTATCTGCAAGAAAGTTCCTGAACTGGAAGTCCCTTGTGGATTCTTTGTTGGATATTCTGTCAATCAGAAAAGGTATGTAAAGCACTGCCAGTAGGAACCATTACCATTTACTATTCATACCCTGTCCTGTATGCTCACAATGAATTTTCTGATTGCTGTAAGCAATACATGTGCTCTAGTGATAACATATGTAAACATCAATCAATGATACATCATTGAAGATTACTGTGATACATCAGTCAATTGTATATTTAAGTATACTCTTACAAGATCTGTCAATAATTACAAATATTCTGCCTAATGTTATAGAATTAAATTTTAAAAGTTTATGGCACAGAATAGAAGTCCATCTGCCTCACAAAATCAACACAAAGAAAACATATGAAATTATAATTTCTGAAAAAAGTAAAAAGCTTTCAAATCAAATCAATTAAATTAAACCTTTCATGGTTTATAAAGGCACAATAACAACTATTTTCTGGGCATCTTAACAGACAGATACAGTTTAAAAGGATTTTCCTACTCAAATGTTTTGAATAAAACTGTAATAAATTTCTAGATGTTTTCAGCCTTTGTACAATTTGAAACAATGAATTATAAATCTTCAAGTGTACTTTACAGCTAACAGAAAAAAAATAATTTGAAGAAAAACTCCCCAGGAGTTAAGCAAACAGGAAAGGACTATAACAGAAACAGATGGCAGTATAACATATATTTTTCAGAGAGAGATAAAAACTCAGTGCCTCCAGTGGCAAGCATTAATAAACTCTTCAGAATTTAAAAATTACAGGCTTGCATTTAATATATGCATTAGAAAAATATGCAAAAGGTGATTGAGAAACAATATGGTTGTATGTTGAATTAAAATTATGGAAAATTCAGAACAACAGCAGCCTCAATTGAGATATTTGGAAGATTAAAGGCCACCGCTTTAGGCAGGTGTTACACAAGATTCCATTAATATATGTAATTAACTTTGGCCTAGGCTTTAATGAACATGCAAACCTTAATTAGCAATGTATTAGATGACACGAAAAAAGCTGATCATAATGTCACGGCTAAAATTTATAAGTTGAGGTTGTACCGAGAATAAAAATAAATTTTATTTTCCATATTATATCCTAAATTGGCAACAAGATTTGTTATGGCTACTGAGAAGTGAACACTGTTTTGGAAACATTTAACAGAAATCCATATTGCTGTTTCTAACCAGTGTCACTCTTTATGGATTCATGATATGACTGCAAGATACATTGATAATGATTCTGCATGATGTGCTTATAAAATCCAATCACCTTGGTAGATTGAAAATACACCTTATAAAACATATCACTTTTTCAATGACAAATTGGCATAATGAATGAAGTACTTGCTGCAATGAAGCTTACTGTACTTCTTAACTGTTATCAGAAACATACATTTTACACGTTATTGCTTGCACATTCCATAAGCCGACCAATGTTAGTGTCAACATTTCTCTTTCCATAAGAAAGTAAATCAATCAGGTTATTGCAGAGTAACGTGTGGGTAGTATTGTGGGTGGTAGTGTAGATAGCGAGAAGATGATTGTCAAAATTTGCAGCAGGATCTTGATCGGTTGGATAGGTGGGCTGAGGAATGGTTAATAAAGTTTAATACAGATAAGTGTGAGGTGTTGCATTTTGGGGCATCAAACCAGGCAGGACCAACACAGTGGTCATTCCAAGGCTCTGATGAGTGTTGTAGAGCAGAGTGATCTAGGAGTGCAGGTACATAGTTCCTTGAAAGTGGCTTCACACTTAGGGTAGATAGGTTGGTCAAGAAGGCTTTTGGCATGTTGGCCTTCTTCTGTCAGAGTACTGAGTATAGAAGTTATAGTCATAATGTTGGAGAGTTATACAGCATGAAAATAGGCCTGTCGGCCCAACTTGCACATGCCGATCAACATGTCCCATATACACTAGTCCTACTCGTACGTATGGCCCATATCCATCTAAACCTATCCTATCCATGTACCTGTCCAAATGTTTCGTAAGCATTGCGATAGTACCTGTCTAAACTACCTCCTCTGGCAGCTCATTCCATATACCCACCATCCTTTATGTACCTCTCAGGTCCCTTCTTTCCCACCCCTCACCTTAAACCTATGCCCTCTGGTTCTTGATTCCCCTACTCTGGGCAAAAGACTCTGCATTTACCCTATCTGTTCCTCTCATAATTTGTACACCTCTATAAGATCACCCCTCGTCCTCCTGCTCTCCAGAGATTAAAGCCCTAGCCGGCATAAACTCTCGCTATAGCTCTGAACCCTCCAGTCCTGGCAATAACCTTGTAAATCTTCTCTGCTTTCCAGCTTGACATCTTTCCTATAACAATGTGACCAAAACTGAACACAATACTTTACATGTGGTCTCATCTACGTCTTATATAACTAACATAACCTCCCAACTTTTAGTTTAGATTAGTTTAGTGATACAGCACGGAAAAAGGCCCTTCGGCCCACTGAGTCCTCACCAACCAGTGATCCCCGCACACTTACACTATCCTACACACACACGTGGGGCAATTTACAGAACCCAAACCCCCCAAACAACCATTTGCAGGCAGTGCTTTTTTCCTTCAAACTAACCATAACCATATTTTCATTTTCAAACCAAATTAAGGGTACTTACTCATAGCTGTGTAGACATTTGTTTAGTCATTCATGCTCAGACCTCCATGTTGCAGAGACTGATTGAGGCACACCACTTGCAGAGACTGATTGAGGCACACCACTTCCTGGTTTTATAGTCCCTCCCCCATCCCACCAGTGGGGGCAGCAGAGAGAATGGGGAATTTTGTAAAATCATTAATATCTCTGTCATATTTCATCAACGGGAAAAATCCTCGGCACACATATGGCGGAGGGGGGCTCTGAGCGAGGTGGCCAAAAATGATGGCCGTAGGTGGCGGCGTTCTCTCGGAAATTGCAGCACAGATCGCCAAAACCGGTCAAGAACAGTTTTAGTAATATATAGATAATAATGTTCTACGATCTATGTATGATGTATCAAGACCTTTTTGTGATATATTTGTTATAAATTCATCTTCTGGAAACCTCAATAGCTTAAAATTCAAGAAATTTTGCTTCAGTTATCCAATGAAAAAATGCTCACATAATGAATCCACTAATTAATGTGTCGTCCTTATTTACCATTGTCTGGATTTTTAAATGAAAAATTGAAAATCCCTCCAAAAATCTGAATGTCTGAAAGTTGCTTTCAACTTTGCATTTGTCAGAAGCTAAATGGTCTTGATATGGAGTTTGTTGGGTTTTTTTCTGTCTAATAATTGAGCCTCGAAGTTCCTGTCAGGTAAATAACCTTGTATTTCATTAACAGATAATGAAATGCATTTATTCCACTAACGGCATTAATTAAAATGCTAGAAATATTGATTACTCCTATCATCCTTATTCCCAAGGATGAAAAAGATTTTAAGAATGTTTATTTAGAAACAGCAAAGAATTAAATTAGATTGATTCTCTGGGAGACCACAAGAATGTAATATCTTCTTGCACTTCAAACATAAAATGAGATCTTGCTTGTTTGGTAAAACAATAATTTCCTTTAACAACAATTACTGTTTATCTTAATATCATCAGAGAGCTATTTTAAATGGTAATAAATAAGATGTCATGGCAACAAAGCTAGCACCTTGATATACAGGAATTTCAAATCTCTGCATCCTATCCCACAGCAATAAAGCTGTACAAATCAAACAAAGCAGTATATCAACTGTAGTGCTCTTTTCTGTCTGGTGTTCAGATTTAGAACAAATAGCCCAATAGCATGGTCATAAAATGCACCACTTTTTGAAACTGAATACTTATGACTTCTTTATTTGGTACCTGACAAATGCATGAGTAATGTTGCAACAAGAGAAGCCTTGCACCAGAGCATATACTGCTTCCACCTCGCTCATCATCACACAGCGGTGTCTTCTGAACAACAGTCTTGCTGTGTTATAAGGAAAATGTAACTAGAGGGCACACATTAGAATTTTTAGATTGGTTGAGGTAGGGAAACAAAGATGTATGGAGCTATCATGTAATTCCCATAAGGTCCCCTAAGGAGAGTTAACACATGTGTTTTCTTGAAATCTTCTTCAACCTACTGGGCATGTTTCATCTGGGTAATGCTGGGCTATTTTAAAGGAAGCGTTTTTGACAATGTTCATTTCCCTTCAAGGGGTAAAGTTGGCTTAAGACTTATTATACATCTGCCTGAGGGAGCAGGCACAAGGTTTTGCAACTTTCATTAAAAACATAATTGACTCTTAACCCTTGAAGCCTCATTCACTGCATTTGTTGCAATAACCACAGGGTGATTGGTGTAATCTACACAATAAGGATTAAAATCCTTTGACTAAAGCTACTAGAAAAGCATTCACATTCTGAAACTTAATTTGAAGAACAGTTGAAAGGAACTGTCAGGTTTGAGTGTGAACTCTCAAGAATTTGGCAAGTTCAAATATGCATGACAAAATGAAGGAATTATCTCAAAGGTTACTTCATCGATTGCCACTTTTTAGAAATACAATTATTCAGAGAATGATAAAGCAATTCAGAATCATTATCGAATATGGTGAAAGAAATGTGATCTTTCAAGTCACATTTACTTATCTTCCTCCCCTTTTGCAGGCTGTATCTGGCACTAAAAGGGGCACCATCAGAATGGGTTTTCTCCGAGATCTTCGGTTTTCTCCCACACTCCAAAAGCGTACAGGTTTGTAGGTTAATTGGTTTGGTTATGAATGTAAAAAATATGTCCATAGTGTGTGTAGGGTCGTGTTAATATGCACGGATCATTGGTTGGTGCGAACTCGGTGGGCCGAAGGGCCCGTTTCCAGGCTATATCTCTAAATTAAACTAAACTAAATCCCACCCCTGCATCACATTTCTACTCCTTGGAAATATAATTAAAATTAAGTGCCATTAATGAGAGGGAGCACTATTGCATATTCATGTCCTGTCACTCCTTGGCACAGTGCATCCGACGTTCCATCATAGAACAAAAATATCGACATTATTCGTAAATAAGGTCAAATCACGGTGCACACTTTGATAAATGAACCGATTTCTACGTTTATGAAATAATTCTGAAATCAATACTAATCCACTTTATTTTTGGAAGAGTAGGTGCAGCAGTCTACTGTGATACCTCATTTTTTACTCAGGTTGTAAATGTAAGAAACCTACTGTTGCAGCCCATTCACCTGGCAACCCTTCAGCCCATCTAATGCCCTGTGCTCTCGTCATTCACAGAAGTTCCAAATCTTGAACCTGAATTCCTGTTATAATTGGTAGTAATATGTGATCGACAATCTTAACATTGAGAGTTAACCTTGCTGGGGATATCCTGCAGCAGCCCAAGACACTCAGATCAAATCCAGGGATCAGTAGTGCAAGCCTGCAACACAATAATTTGTTTGTGCAGTTAATTCCTAAACACCTGCTTGCTTCCAATCAACATCTACTCATGGGTTTATGGGCTGAAGTAAATTGGATTCTATTCACCATCAGTTTTGCTGTTCAAAGACCTTGCCTGCACGCCTTTGGGTTGGATATGGAAGACTAAGCAAGCTGACCCTCCAGACCTAGCAGGCACAATGAGGCCTTACCCTGTAATAGGCCTCAGTGAACATGGTGCCAAAGGTCTGCCCCAGCTGAGGTCTCATCTACTGTTAAAAATGCTATATTTATCTTTATAAATTATAAATGTATTTGATAGTCAGAGGTATGTAAAGATTTATAAGACTGTTTCAGATAATTAAAAATAAAATTACATTAATTATTTCTGTCAAAGTGCTGGAATAACTCAGAGGGTCAGGCAGCACCTTCTGAAGAACTGCTACATAATGCTAGGCAAACCCTTGCAACACTGGGCCACCACAAGGAGCGACAAGCATCCATGATATGGATCGGTTAATCAGCCTGTCATGCACTTACAACTGATCCAACACCTGGAAGTGGCTGAATTTCTCTTGCAAACTACCTCGTACATGAAAGTGGGTGAATTTCTCTTATAAGCTACGCACCATGGCTAGCTCAAATCATTCCAAGCATTTCTGTCTTCACATTTGTCATGAAAAGTGTGATGGAAACATGCTGTGGGATCTTGTGACAAATATTTCACAAGTACATGCCAACATAAAACAGCAACATGAGATGACCTTCATCAAAAAACTTGACACATCCCTCAAAGAGCAAACTGCTGGAAATCAGCTTTGAAACATGGAAACACAGTTACACGAGCTTTGTATCTGAGCGGTGGTCGGTGCAGAAAATTCTTCCACTGTGTAAGCAGAAAACACACTAATACGAAAGCCTGAAAGGAAAATATAATAAAAATAGCAAAACTGTGTCACTGTTTCTGAAGTATGGAAAATATCCAGGGGTGTGTTTACTGGAAGTAAAAAATAAAGTAAACTTTTATATTAAGGATGGAATAATCTGCTTAATTTATGTTCTTTTACATTTCATAGTTGATAGATTTTGAATTTTTGAAACAGAGACAATAGAGACAAGTTAATGGATTGAAAACAGAGATTAGGAATAAAGTGCAGTGCTGCAGGGATTTGTGCTGGGGCCCCAGCTGGTTGTGATCTATTTCAATGACTTGGATGAGGAAATAGGATAATATCTTCGTTTGCTTCGATATAAAGCTAGATGGAAGTTGAGCTGTGAAGAGGATGCAAGGGCCATGTGGGAATCTGGACAATTTAACTGAATGCCTACTGGAATGTGATGTGAAAAAATCTGAGATAATTCACTTTGGAAGAAAAAAAAGGTGGAATATTTTTTAAATGGGTGGAAACCTTTCAGAGGGACCTGGGTGCATCAGTGAGGCAATGTACACAGCAATTCTGGCCAATGGATTTATTATATGAAAAGAGATTAAGCAGACTAGGTCTGACTTTGAAAGAAAGAAAGATGAACTCTGTCGAGCAAGAGCAGCAGTGGCAGCTTTGAGGTAATTCTGGTAAACCTCCACTGCACCCATTCCAAAATCTTCACATCCTTAATGTAATGGAACGACCAAAACTGCACACAATACCAAATGGAAATAGGCCCTTCCATCCAAATTGCCTACACTGACAAAGATGCCCCATCTACATTAGCCCCATCTGCCTGTATTTTGCCCATATCCTTCTAAACCGTTCCTATTCATGTACCTGTCCAATCTATCTATCTATCTCTGATCTTGATCTTCCTGTTTGCGCAGTATGTCTATTTGCGCAAAAACGGTACGCGATAGCTCTACGATTTTTTGCCAGCTCACTCACCGTTCTCCTGTGCTGTGAGTGCACCAAGTTTCATTCCGATCGGTGGCAAAATGTAAAAGATAGCTAGATATAAACATCTTAAAAACCACGAGTGTGCGCAGATCGAGTGGTGCAGTATTGCGTTGGGGGAACAGCTTGCATTGGGGGAACAGGTGAGTGGTGGAATCTTGCATTTTGGGGCAGACCCAATGGGTCTGCACTTGGTCTAGTTTCTCTTAATTCTTTCCCCTCTCACCTCAGTCCTAGGTAACTTATATTTGCTGTTTATTGTTTCATATATTTAAAGAGATATTTCACAAATCTCAGCAAAGAACTGTGCTACAATAAGAAATAATCTGTGGCAAACTAAACAAGTTATGAATAGTATGAAATTGAAAGAAAAGATGAAGATACAAAGATACAATTATGGGCGGCACAGTGTGCAGCAGTAGAGTTGCTGCCTTACAGTGCCAAAGACCTGGATTCGATCTTGACAATGGGTGCTGTCTGTATGGAGTTAGTACGTTCTTATTCTATAAAGTGCAGGAAGCTAAGGGGTGATCTTATAGAGGTGTATAAAATCATGAGGGGATTGATGAGGTGAATGCACAGAGTCTATTAACCAGGGTAGAATCCAGATGACATGGGTTTAAGGTAAGAGGGGAAAGATTTAATAGGATTCTGAGGGGCAATTTTTTCATTCAGAGGCTGGCAGGTATAGTAACGACATTTGATGCAATTATAAAGAAAGCACATCACCGAGTGAACGCAATTATGCACAGATAGAAAAGGAAGTGCTCAGCATCGTGTTCGGAATCAAGAAATTCCATCAGTTTCTGCTCGGCAGACCATTCACCCTAGTGACTGATCACAAGTCACTATTAGTGATACTTGGTCCCAAGTCAGCTATACCTTCCATGACGGCATCAAGGTTGCAGCGCTGGGCAATTTTGTTGTCCCAGTATGACTACCAGGTTGAGTACAGAAGCTCCGAGTGCTACGCCGTTGCAGATGCGTTGTCCCGGTTGCCTCATGAGAACTCTGACGTGGGAAGTGAGAACTCAATCTACACACTGCAAGTTGTAGATGAAGACTTTCCAGTGACTGCAACAGAAATTGCAGCAGAAACAGAGAATGACACTGTGCTGAACTGGGTCTATGAACAGACATTGAATGGTTGGACTGAAATCGATAGCAGATTGAACTCAGTTCTGAACTCAGATCTGAAGCCTTTCCATAATCGACACCATGAATTATCATGTGAGCAGGGATGCATTAAGTGGGGTTACAGAGTGGTTGTACCAGAGTCTTTGAGAAACAAAATTATGAATGAATTTCATGCCGAACATCCTGGCATAGTAAGCATGAAGTCAATTGCCAGAAGTATTTAGTATTGGCCTGGTATGGAAAGTGACATCGAGTCACTGGTGAGCAAATGTAGCGTCTGTCAAAATTGCCAGAGTAAACCACCAAAAACATCACTGCAACCCTGGTCATGGCCAAGAAGAATTTTTCAGAGAGTTCATGTAGATTTTGTGGAAAGGGTAATTATCATTTTCTGGTACTAGTAGATAGTCATTCCAAATGGATTGAGGTTAAGCATATGGGGTCAAGCACTACTACCGAGTGTACCATAGATGAGTTGAGATCCATTTCGCATCCCATGGTTTACCGGAAGAACATGTTTCTGATAACGGGCCACAGTTTCGTTCAGAACGGTTCAACGGTTCATGCAGGGGAATGGTGTAAAACGCACACTTGTTCCCCCATACCATCCAGAAAGGTCTGTTAGAGTTGTCAAAGATGCTCTCAAGAAACAGGTTTTGCAGGGTAGTTCAAAGCTCAGCATGAAACATCGTTTGGCTAGTTTCTTGCTGAAGTACAGAACCACAACACACAACAACAGGTTACTCACCTGCAGAACTGTTGATGAAGAGAAGGCTAAGACTAAGTCTAGTTGAACCCATTTTGACCTTGAGAGTTGAGCAAAAACTGTTAAGTCAAAAACGCCATTTTGACTCCCACAAAACGGAGAGGTACTTCAAGCCAGGTGAGCAGGTTCGTGTTCTCAGTCCTCCCAACAAGTCCAGTCGAGACAAATGGGATGTTGGGAAAATAGTGGAAGTGTGTGGAATAAAAAGATACTTAGTTGAAGTTGGAGATAGGATCGAAAGTGTTCATGTTGATCAAATGGTTCCAGCCAAAGATGAACCAAAAACTGAGCATGAAGTTCTAATCCCTGCGTTTTTATCTGAAAGTGAGTTGGAAGGGACCACTGTGATTGAAACACAAAGTTCAGTCAGTACAGACAAAGAAACAGATTCCTCTGGTCAAAGTCAGGGTACTAAAATAGAGCCAAACAAGCCAACAGTTGAGTCAACACCTAAACCTGTTACACCTGTTACTGTTAGACGATCAGGCAGGATCCGTAAATCAGTAGTCAGGTTAGGTTTGTAAGTTAAGTAACTCACTGTATAACTAAAACAAAAATGTGTAAATATGTAAAATAAATATATTATGTTTCTCATTTAAGATTTCATAATTACTGGTTTTAATCGAGTATCACGACAACAAAATTGTAACTGAGTATTTAGATTTAATACTTAAAAAAAGGAGTACAGTGTAATGTATTTGTGCATATTCATGTATATGCTAATGAGTTGGTGTTGTAAATAAGCAGGGTGGGTAATAAATCTCTCTCTCGTGATCCAGGCGTTCACTCGGCGATGTGCTTTCTTTATAATTGTATGTGAGTTGTTATTCATTCTGCCCTCTGCAATATAACACTCAAGATCATCCAATGCGCAACATAAATGTGGCAGGCAAGATCCCAGAGTGTCTGCCTTTCACCTTGGGGATCTTTTGACATGGTCACAGAGAGTTCAAGCATTTAGTCAGTGAAACCTCCTGTGATTTCAGTACAATTCGATTCTTGGATGCCTTAAGCTAAGGAAAAATACCCTGAACAAAGGCAGCCTTTGTACATGTCCTTCATAGACCTGACAAAGGCTTTTGACTCAGTAGACCGCTAGGCTCTTTGGAGAATATTATCAAGGTGCGGTTGTCACAATAAGTACCTCAGAATATGGAGGCTTCTACATGTTGGCATGTCGGTCACAGTGCTCAGCAACTGCGGTTCTGTGTCTGAGCCCTTTACTGTGCAAACGGGGTCAAACAGGGATGCATCATCGGACCCACCCTGATTGTCGTCTTCATTGTTGCCATACCTCACCTCATTGGTGAAGAGCTGCCACAGGGGATCCCAATCCTCTACAGAACTGACGGTGGGCTCTTCAACCTTAATAGGTTGAAGGCCAAGAGCAAAGTCAACAACACCACCATCATGGAGCTTCAGTACACGGACAACTGCACCATTGCCCAAGGCATGCAGAGCCATGGGCCTAGCCTTAAACATCAAGAAGACCCAGGTCCTACATCAACCTTCCACCCAACCAGCCGTCTACCCAGCCCACTATGAAAGTGGACGACACCACTCTTGAAAATACTGACTACTTCCCCTACCTTGGCAGCATTCTTTCCTCAAAAGCTGACATCGACTCTGAGGTCAACCATCGCCTGAGTTGTGCCAGCGGAGCCTACGCCAGACTCAGGAAGAGAGTCATAGAAACATAGAAAATAGGTGCAGGAGGAGGTCATTCGGCCCTTCGAGCCAGCACCGCCATTCATTGTAATCATGGCTGATTGTCCCCTATCAACAACCCATGCCTGCCTTCTCCCCATACCCCTTGACTCCACTAGCCCCTAGAGCTCTATCTAACTCGCTTTGAAGACCGAGGCCTAAGGGCTCAAACAAAACTGCTGGTCTACAGAGCCGTTGTCCTCCCCACCCTGTTGTATGGAGCCGAGTCGTGGACCACCTACAACAGACACCTGAGAGCCCTGGAACAATACGATCAAAGATTCTTACAAAAGATTCTGAGGCTCAGCTGGGAGGATAAACGCACCAACATCAGCATTTTGGAGGAAGCCAACATGACCAGCATCACCACCACAATAATGCAGCATCAACTTCGATGAACTGGCCATGTCATCCACAAGTCTAACACTCGTCTCCCTAAACAGATCCTGTACTCTCAATTCAATTCAACTTTATTGTCATTGCACAGATACAAGTATAGGTACGACGAAATGCAGTTTAGTGTCTGGTCATAGTCATAGTGCAAGATAGGAATAAAAAATAAAAAAATACAGAAAAATACAGAACAAGCATACATTAGAGTAAGAAGAGTACTGGTTAACCATGTGGATGGAGAGACCAAAGATATCTAGCGACGGGACTCCGAGTTCAGCAATGTAAGTGTGTTGTTGAAGAAGCTGTTCCTCATCCTGCTAGTTCGAGACCTGAGGCTCCTGTACCGCCTCCCTGATGGGAGGAGGGCAAACAGTCCATGGTTAGGGTGAGAGGGGTCCTTGATGATCTTCCTGGCCCGTCCCAGACACCGTTTTCGGTGGAGGACATCCATGGCAGGGAGCAGGGCACCGATGATGTGCTGAGCGGTTTTCACCACCCGTTGTAGTGCCTTCCTATCCGCTGCGGTGCAACTGCTGTACCATACCATGAAGCAGGTGGTCAGGATGCTTTCGATGGTACAGCGGTAAAAGTTGGTCAGGATCTGTGGGGACAGGCGAGCGTTTCTTGCGCCTTTTTGATCAGATTGGTGGTATAGAGGGACCAGGACAGATCCTCCGAGATGTGTACCCCGAGGAATTTGTGGTTGGAGACGGGCTCCACCAATCCCGTTTCTATGGATGGGGGTATGTCTGCCCCCTCTGTTCTTTCTGAAGTCAACAATAATTTCCTTCGTCTTCTTGGAGTTGAGGACAAGGTTATTGTTGGCACACCAGGCTGCCAGGTGCTGGACCTCCTCCCTGTAGGCCGACTCAACTGAAAGAAGGTCGGCGAGCCCCCAGCGGGCCAAAGAAACGCTTCAAGGACAGCATCAAGAATAGTTTGAAGAAATTCCACATCACATCGAGCAACTGGGAGCAAATTGCACTGTTAGGCTCTCCTGGAGGAAATCCATGCAGGAAGGAGTTGCACATCATGAAACGGAGCTACGCTGTGTCGCAGAGACAAAGCAACAGCACCGTAAGGAGAGAAGGGGGCCCAATGACTACCAACCGCCGCCAGTCTCCACTGCTTACGTTGCGCCAAGGTGTGTGGATCACGGATCGGCCACTACTGACATCTGCTGACCAACAAGTAGACGACCCAATGGAGAGGAAGGACAGTCATACTCGTTTCCTGTGACCGATGATTATGATGATGACAGTCAATAACACCCTGCACCCTGCAAAATCTGCCATTTTAGGGGAAACTGTTATTCCTGTTAGCAGAAAAATCAATCATAGCATTTCACAGATCGAGGGTTTTGTACTTTTATTGTCCTTATTCATCTGGGAAAACTCCCTAGGAAACAATTGTACTAGGAAGCCTGTCAGGAAAAAGCTAAGTACTTCTCCATTTTGATCTCCCTGTTGTAAGACAGGTAACATAAGGTAATGTCACTCTTACTGTTTGAACTGAAAGTCCTGGATTGAATGCAAGCCTCAATTATCAAGATTGCATCTTTCTACTGCCAAATGTTTCTTCGGTAATGTCAGAATTATGTGTGAAACACCTTGGGCATCATTATCACTTTAATACTGGAAGCTTAAATACATTGTCTACAGCTGAATAAAGTCAACTTGACTTTTCCAACCTCAAATTATGTAATACCGTGTAGAAACAAAGAAATGCAGATACTCGTTTGTACTAAAGATATTCACAAAATGCTGGAATAACTCGGCCGACTGAATTCATCTGGGGAAGATTGCCCAATGTCACCTATCAGTATTCTCCAGAGATCCTGTCCCACTGAATTACTCCAGCACTTTGTGTCCTTTTGATGGGTGAAGAAGGGCTCGCTGGTGCACCTTGTGAGTTGGGAGTGGGGTCGGTAGCCAGGGCTATAAAGCAGGCGGGGAGAAGGTGCGAACCAGGTATGGGTCTGCATGCCCATCCACTATATCCAATATCTGGTATAAGTGGGTATTTAAAACAAGGATTAACAGTATTGAGCATAGTTAATTTTTTACGACGGAGGGACACGAGGAAAATTGATGTCATTGAAGGAAGTAGAGGGTGACAGTAGAAAGTTTTTTGGACGGGAGCACTGTGACTAGTGGTGTGCCTCAGGATTTGGTGCTGGCTCAATTGTTGTTTCTGGTTGATATCAATTATTTGGATGAGAATATACAAGGCACGATTGGTAATTTTGCAGATGACACTAAAGTGGGTGGTATTGTTGATAGCAAAGATGGCTAACAAAGATTACAGCGAGTCCAGAACCAGGGGCCACAGTCTTAGAATAAAGGGGAAGCCATTTAAGACTGAGGTGAGAAAAAAAACTTTTCATCCAGAGAGTTGTGAATTTATGGAATTCCCTGCCACAGAGGGCAGTCGAAGTCAAGTCACTGGATGGATTTAAGAGAGAGTTAGATAGAGCTCTATGGGCTAATGGAATCAAGGGATATGGGAAGAAGGCAGGCATGGGTTATTGATTGGGGACGATCAGCCATGATCACAATGAATGGCGGTGCTGGTTCGAAGGGCCGAATGGCCTCCTCCTACACCTATTTTCTATGTTTCTATGTTTCCATGTCTTGATCAGTTTGGCAGGAGGGCTGAGGAATGGATATGGAGTTTAATGCAGATAAGTGTGAGGTGTTGTATTTTGGGAAGTCAAACCAGGCCAGGAGTTTGACAGTGTTGTAGCACAGAGGGATTTAGGAGTGCAGGTACATAGTTCTTTGAAAGTGATGTCACAGGTAGTAGAGAGTCATAGAGTGTGGAAACAGGCTCTTTGGCACAACGTGGCATATAGGCCTTCATCAGTCAGGATGTTGAGTATGGAGGTTGGGATATTATGTCACAGTTGTAGACAACAATGATGACGCCACGTTTGGAGTATTGTGTTCTCACAAAGGGTATTGAGTACAGGGATGAGCTGCCAGAGGAGGTAGTTGAGGCAGATACTATAACAACATTTAAACGACATTTGGACAGGTACACAGACAGGAAAGGTTTAAAGGGATAGCGTGCAAGTGGGACTAGTGTAGATGGGGCAGCTTGGTCGACATGGGCAAGTTGGGCCGAAGAGCATGTTTCTGTGCTGCATGACTCTATCTCGGTGTGAGAGTAACTGGTTAATTTATGTCAGTGATGTTGATACTGTTGTTGAATTAGTACTTATAAAGCTTATCTTTAAGGTGAAAATTGAAATAAAATCTAGTCAGATTTTGTTGGGAAATAAGCTGCACCTAACTGCCAACATTTCTCTTTGTAAGTGGCATGTAGTTTCAGATTCCTACATGACTGTTGTTCCAAACATCCTGCAGCACTTTGCCACTATTTCTCCAACCACATTCTGACATCAGACTAATCATGAAGTCCACAGACAATGAACAAACATGCCACAATTTTCCAGCAATTATACAAGACTGGGGGAATCATTGTTTATGCAGGCATAGCAAGTCCATTCATTTCAATGGTGAGGTACAATTGTGAAGCAACTAGGTAACTCAAAAGCAACTTACATATTTTTACATAATCAAGTTTGGATAAATGTTTTTAATTTTTTTAATAATGTTGTGTTCAATATAATTTTTTAAACTTTTTAATAATTCTGTTTGAAATTTTCACTTGAGTTTTTAATAGTTTCGGTATGCTTCTAACTGTCGAATATATTAAAGAATATTCAAAGCTCTGGATAGGTTCCATAGTTAGCTATGCCGGCAGGCATGGCTGAACGAGTTGTCAGGATTGTGCTGAGGTTTCACGGAGAGAGGATAATCTGGCTCACCTAGGTGACGGCATTAAGAGACACTAGACACTATAGCTACACAGGACCTTGCAAACTTGCATCGGGATAGTTTGAGGAACCAAAAGACGACATTCGTAGGTGCGGAAAGGGGATGTCCACACCACCACCCAGGTTGAGAGCAGCAAGGATAACTGTACAAGGACACCCACGATATCATATAAAGTCTGTAAGGGAGGTTGGATCTGCATGATGGTCGCAAGGTCTGTACTGATAATGGCTCATTGCATTTCTGCACCATGAGAGAACATAGTCTCGGCACAAAACTTGATCAGCTAACTGAACACTTTGCACAGGATGTACAATATATAATAATAATTAATTTAAATTATAAAATGAAATAATATAAATGTGTAACAATGGAATGACTCTCCATAGAAATGAAAGTGAATTTAGTTTCATTTAAATGAGAACAATTTAAACCTCATTGCACCTTTAATAGTTGGAAGTTATCCCAAGAGAGGTAAGATGACTTTATTTCAAATCTTATCTGCATTGCAATACTTCTTGCTTAATATCAGAAAATACATTGAATCTAAGTACAGTAAGTATGACATTAATTAGACATGTGCCTTTCTGGCAGCTGCAATATTTTGTCATCAATCCTAGATAGGTGCAGTTTATGTAAAGCAACTAAAAGAGTGAGGATAGAGGCTGTGGCAATATTTCAGCAAGGTTATTTCTATCAGACCTTTGTAATTTGATTAACTCAGAGGATTCATTAAACAGCAGCAGTTCTGCCAACCAGATGCCTAGCTAACCACAGAGGAAATAAAGCTAATATCTGAAGATGGGGGGAAGCCTCAGATATGGCAGGCTTCTTCAGGGGCTTTAATCTTGATATTATTTTAATGTTTCAGACATTGTTCATACCCCAGAATTGTGCGCTTTCACAATTTTGGAAATTTCCTTCTGGATCCCTTAAAAATCCTTTATGAAAACAAATCAAAGCAATATTACAGAAGTTATATCTTTGGAATCAGATACATGACATAAAAGATCAGTGTAGGTATGTTGCAAAGCCTACCTGAAGCGTTGCTGAAAACCTGTCCCAGCCCGTGTACGCGATTTGGGCGCCGTTTAGGAGGGGGGGGGGGGGGGGGTTTAAAACGTGATTTTTCACTAGGCTGTTCAAATCGAGGTTTTTCAGCCTAGTTAATTATTAACGAAAAATCGCTGGAAGATTCCGTAGCTGGAGCTATTTTTAGTTTTAAGGACTTTCTATACTTGTTATAGTAGGTTAAAAATTAACCTCTAAACCCCTGACCGCCGGCAACCGGCCGGATGTCATACAGGGGACAACAGAAGGTAGGTTGTTTATTTTTACGTTAAAAAGGGCTTCTTAAGATCCCTTTATACAAAGTTTAAAGTTGCAAGTAGCTAATTTTGGGCCCATTATATCCCGAAGTATTTTTCTGGGCATTTGAGGGCACAAATCTACCGCAATGTGAACGTTCTAAACCAGCGCGTTCACAGGATCCCACTAGAAAGCTGATTTAAATGGACTTTTATTTACAGCAATTGAACACTAAATTCCTTCCATTTGGCCTATAAATTAATGTAAATGAGACTTAAAAATCATGTTTTATTGTGAATTATTTGTGAATATTATTTGGACACTTAGGCTATTTAAAAATGTTAATCATTTATAAAGAAATGGATAGGTTTAGATCTAGTAATTGAAGTCTGAAATTAGCTACAATTGGGTAACTAACTAATTATATGCTTTAATTTCAGGTCATTCAAGTAAGATTATTTTATATTTGTTTCAGAATGCTTCAATCTGTGATAACTGAAAATTTCATTCAGTTCTCTTAATTTTTAAGAAGGTTATGGGCTTTTGACTGTCCACGGTCACAGCTTTTTGTTATGTCCATAGAAAATCAATAGGGAACAAGATGCTAATTTCCGAGTGTGAAAATGGCCATAACTTTTTAAATACTTGAGATATGAAAGTGAATTAGGTGTCAAATTAAACTTATTTTTATGCTTTATCTGATGGGATAAATTGCAGACTTGATTTTTAAAATCTCAAAATTTTGTAACATTGCTAATCAGTGCAACTAATAGTCAGCACTAATTAACTTCTACTGTTATACAGTCATACGACACAAAAACAGAGCTTTTGGCCCAACTTGCCCATGCAGACCAAGATGCCGCATCTACACCAGTCCCACCTATCCATTTAAAGCTTTCCTATCCATATACCTGTCCAAAAGCATTTTAACGCCCATAAAGGGAAGAGAGAAACTTGCTTTGCTTTGTAAGAAAAAAGGTAAAAATGTCACATTCGCCACTCAGTAGATTATACCACACAGATGTGCATAGTCCAGTTTCATAGTTCACTGAAGGCGACTGCACAAGTAGCTATGGTGGTAAAGAAGGTATGTTTGTTAACCAAGGGAATTGAGTATAAGAGTCAGGAAGTCATGAAGCAGTTCTATTGGACTGGTTAGCCCGCATTTGGAGTATTGCATGTAGTTCTGGTCTCCCCGTTACAAGACTGATGGAGGCTTTGGAGAGGGTGCAGAGGAGGTTTCGGAAAATGCTGCCTGGATTAGAGGGTTTCAGCTACAGGGAGAAGTTGGATTATTTTCTCTGGAATGTTAGAGTTTGAGTGAAGACTTGATAGAAGTATATAAAATTATGAGAGGCATAGATAGGGTAGACAGTCAGCACATTTTCTTAGGGTGGAAATGTCTAACACTAGAGGGCATAGCTATATAATGAGCAGGGGGGAAGTTTAATGGAGATGTGTGGGACAAGTTTTTTTTACACAGATAATGCATTTTCAGAGAGTCAGAGAGGCACAGATGACCGTAGCATTTAAGAAACTTTTGGATAGGTATGTGGAAGTGCAGGAAATAGAGGGATATGGATCATAGAGGGATATGGATATGACTCGGGGGGCTGAATACTTTTGCACGCCACACTTTTCAGTTTTTTATTCGTAAAAAAATTTGAAAACCATGTATCATTTTCCTTCCACTTCACAATTATGCGCCACTTTGTGTTAGTCTATCACATAAAATCCCAATAAAATACATTTACGTTTGTGGTTGTAACGTGACAAAATGTGGAAAAGTTCAAGGGGTATGAATACTTTTGCAAGCCACTGTATCTCATCACTGCCATCGGGAAGAAGGTACAGGAGCCTGAAGAATGTAACATCCAGGTTCAGGAACAGCTGCTTCCCCACAGCCATCAGGCTATTAAGCACGATGAATAAGCTATGAGCTCTGAACTGCAAAATACTATATTATTATATGTTATTTGCACTGTATTTGTTATTTATTGAACTTTTTCTTTTTTTTTTCCCCATTATATACAATGTTTACACATTCACATATTCTGTTGTGCTGCAGCAAGTAAGAATTTCATTGTCCCGCCTTGGACATATGACAATAAAACATTCTTGACTCTTTTGTTATGTAACAATTTCACAAGACATTGGTGAGGCCACACTGTACTCCATTTGTGGTGGTGGTTCACAATGATTTCCTGGCTTTTGCACCCTGTCTTAATTTATAAAGCTCTAGATACCTAATATATAATTTTTTAATTACTAGCTTTCCCTAGCATTGTCAATGAACTATGCACATATTCTTGCATATCTCTCCAATTTAGTATTGTCTAGCTTATATTGCAGCTTTTCCTTCTTCATTTTGTATTTCTCGTAATGAATTTTTATTTAGAAAATAGAACATAGAACAATGTTGCATAGCAACAAGCCCTTCAGCCCTCAATGCCTACCTGAAAGCCCCTTTAGCACCACTATCGTATCTGCCTCCACCACTACCCCTGGCAGCACACATCAGGCACCCGCCGTTCGCTCTGTAAAAAATGTATCTTCCACATCTCCATTAAACTTCCCCCTCTCATCTTGTAGCTCTGCCCTCTAGTATTAGACTCCACCCTGGAAAAAGGGACTGATTCTCAACACTATCTATGCCTCTTACAATTTTATATACTTACATTAAGTCTACCTTAAACCTCCGATATTCCAGAAAAAACAATATAAGTCTATCCAATCTCTCCCTGTGGCTGAAATGCTCTAATCCAGGCAGCATTCTGGTAAACCTCCTTTACACCCTCCCCAAAGCCTCCACATCCTTCTAATGGGGTGACCAGAACTACACTCAATACTCCAAATGTGGCCTAAACAAAGTCTTAGAGAGCTGCATCATGACTTCTTGACTCTTATATTCAATGACCCTAGCAATAAAAGCAAGTATACCACATGCCTTCTTTACCGCCCAATCAACTTGAGCTGCTACCTTTAATGAGTCAACTGGCCCTTCCGCCCAACTTGACCACACCGACCCATCCCATGACTTGTCCCATCTACTCTTGTCCCACGTGCCTGCATTTGGCCCATATCCCTCCAAACCTGCCCTATCAATATGCCTGTCTAATTGTTTCTTAAATGTTGCAATAACCCCTGCCTCAACTACCTCGTTGGCAGCTCATTCCATACACCCACCACTCTTTGTGTGAAAAAGTTACCCCTCAGATTCCTATTAAATCTTTCCCCTTTCACCTTAAACCTATGTCCTCTGGCTTTCGATTCCCCTACTCTGGGCTGGAGACACTGTGCATCCACCCGATCTATTCCCACATGACATTGTACAGCTCTATAAGATCACCCCTCATCCTCCTGCGCTCCAAGGAATAGAGTCCCAACCTGCATGACCTCTCCCTATAGCTCAGACCCCCGGGTCGTGGCAACATCCTTGTAAATCTTCTCTGTACCCTTTCTAGCTTAACATCTTTCCTGTAACATGGTGCCCAGAACCGATCACAATACTCTAAATGGAGCCTCACCAATGTCTTATATAACTGCAACATGACCTCCCAACTTCTATATTCAATACTCTGACTGATGAAGGCTAACATGCCAAAAGCCTTTTTGACCACTCGATCTACCTGTGACGTCACCTTCAAGGAACCATGTACCTGCATTCCTAGATCTCTCTGCTCTACAACACTCCCCAGAGCCCTACCATTCACTTTGTAGGTCTTGCCCATGTTAGACTTTCCAAAATGCAACACCTCACATTTCTCTGTATTAAATTCCATCAACCATTCCTCAGCCCACCAGGCCAACTGATCAAGCCCCTACTCCAATTTTTGACATCACTATCATCAATACCACCTACTTTTATATCATCTGCAAACTTGCTCATCTTGCCATGTACATTCTCAGCTAAAATGTGAAATGAAGTTATCAGCTAAGTTAGCAGTCCGACATTCCATAGCCTCTTGAAAACAAGTTTCCACACGCATTATCTCCTCGCACCTGTGATCACTGCCTGGGAACGCAGCCTTTCCCAGGCCATTCTATTGGAAAGCATAATGTTTGCAAACACAACACAACAGCAATAGTTGGGCCGAAAACGTTGCAGACAAGGGGGACATAATTGGCTCGGGTAGGGGGCAGTGGCGCGATCTGCTCTGTTAAGATGTGCCATAAAGATTGGTGTTGGGCACCCTTTCGGAGAGAGTACCTCAACCTTGGACTGTGTCACGAACGGTGTCAGGTGGTCTTGAACTGAACAACCTGCAGCGTGTTCTGCTGTGTACTCGGGGTTTGCAAGTGCGTTCGGGGATATGTGCCTTATTTAGTGGTGTAATAAATTACTGAGTGAATCAAACTCTTATCTGAAATCAGAGATTTATCGAATCCAATAAGTATTATCAAAGATTCTGAAATTAATGGATTATTTCAATTTTCTTTACTTCTGCAGTGAAAGATCACAGCTGGCCCCATTCCCAATATGCACATTCTAATAACAGGGAATACCCCCCATAACAATGATGACACCTTGCAAAGGCAGTAAGGCATAATTTCCACTAAAAGGAGCCATGAGTACCATCTCTTCCTCCTTGTATTTTACCATTTCAATAATGGTAATGAAAGATGATGAAATAATGAAAGAGATTATTGTGAAAAGCTGTTGGATTGATTTTTTTTTTGGAAGTTTGGACAAATCTCATTGGAAAAAGATAATTTTCCTGATGATGGAAACTCTCTTTGGTTATTCCCCTTTGTGCATTAACATGCTTAGCAGTGGGCACCCACCACTATCTTCACATAAATACATTAAATGTACCATTAAATAAAATCTATAAATTAAAAATTATTGCATGTGATAATGCAATGAATGCTCCTCCATAGCAGAACACAATCAATATCACCACAAAATGGCATTTGACTCATCTTGGTAAATCACAATCTTCTGTGTTAATTATCTAAGTTCAAACTGAACCAAAATCTTTAGATTTATTATTTCAACAAAATTCCCGTTGAATGATCGGTTTCCTTTTAGATTTCAAGGACTATTCACTCAAATATATATTAAATATTTTGAAGGGAAAAAATAATAATTAATGATTCCCTGATTAAAAACAATCTCCACTAAAGGAAGAGCTTGCCAAGCTCATGTGTGAAGAAAGGCCAATTTGACAAGTTCCCAGATGTCGACAACAATTCTACTGCTGGCAAATTTCCAATTCGGCAACGTTGACTGGGCCTGGTGCCATGCAGATATTGTATGCAGTCTGTGCCACAGTGAGGGAGCAATAGTGGGCATCTGGATCCATAATTCTACAGGGAATCAACCACTTCAGAGAAGGGAGAGGAAATGTTCCTCAAACATTTTTTTGTTTTTAAAAGCCGAAAATATATGCAAAACAAGGATCTCAACCCAAAACGTCACCTATTCTTTTTCTCCAGAGATGCTGTCTGACCTGCTGATTTACTCCAACTTTTTGTGTCTATCTTCGGTTTAAACTAGCATCTGCAGTTCCTTCCTACACAATTACTAGCTCTAGTATTATTTGACGGGAATTGCACAGCTAAGTACTACTAGCCAAGTCAATTTTATCATATACAAAAATAAACAGCTTCCTTTTTATGACCAACTAAATTGCCCAAGATCAGATATTGTGACTGAAATAAATATAACTTGCTGTTTTCCTTCAATGACAAAACCATAAATAATACTCCACGTTGCTTTAAAATGGTTGGTTTAAAACCAATGCTATGTTTGAAAAATCAGAGTCACCAGTCATTGTAATTACTCTTTTTGTCTAGTTGGAATCTTTAGATGCAATAGCTTGATATTTACAGGAGGACTGCAAGGGAGGCCATAAACTGCAAAGAAACTGGCTGGGCCAAACATGTGGAGGGGCCTAGTCAAAGTTAACCGCATGACCTCATCATTATTTTGTGAATCTGTTTTACTTTGCTTGACAAGCAGCTAAAGTTAAAGTCCAGTCAGTGGACGAGAAAGGAAAATAACAGCTAGAGAAACTATAGGGCCTGAACCACATGCAGCACTATAAAAGACACTTCATCATTCATCTTGTAGAGCTAGCAGGTCTCACTTCTAGTTCAATGCTGGAATTCCCAATCGATGGTAAACCTGTGCAGCTGCAATAAATTTTAAATCACGATCATAGCTGCATGATGAGACGCTACCTCTCCACAATGGGACTTAGCTCCCACAATATCTCTTTCCCTACAAATGGTAACAGACATTTATATCAATGATTTGCATGAGCATGTAGAAGTCACATTTAGTAAGTTTGCACGTGACACTAAAGTGGATGGTATCAGAGATAGTAAAGAAGGTTATTAAAAAGCTGGAAGAGAGGAGAGGCAAGACAAAGCCTGGCAGTTCAGGATATTATGATGTGACTTAGTTGTTGAATTTCTCCCATTCCAAGCAAAAATTGATGCGAATAGTAGGTGCAACATAATAATTGGTAGCAGAAGTATGCCATCTGATCCTTCGAACTTGCCGCACCTTTCACCGAGATCATGACTAATCTACCTCAGCTGTTATCCTGTGACATCTTCATACCCCATGACTTAGGTGACTCAAGCCCCAGTCCCACTTGCTGACTTTTTTCGGCGACAGCAGCATGACACAGGCTGACGCCTGTGTTGTCGTAAGTTGTCTCTGCAAGTGTCGTCACTGTTTTCTTGTCGCTGCTGGATTTTGAAATGTTCAAAACTTTGCAGAGACAGTGGGCTTGACGTTACCTGTCGTCTCCTCTCGTAGGTGTTGCCGTAGGCTGTCATAGGCTGTCGCCAGGATGACGCCAGGTGTCGTACGATGTCGCAAGGTCATGACCTTGGCGAATTTGTTTTGCGACAACTTGCGCCATCATACGTCAACCGGCGACAGTGACTGCGTCAAGATACAGATCAAAATGATGTTACTTGTCTTCTGTTGTCTTCAGATGTCGCAGACAGTGTCGTAGCTTGCCGTATTTTGCCGTATCGTGTCGCGGGTGGTCGTAAGTTGACCTCGGTTGTCGTTGTTTGACTTTTGTGTGGTCGCAGGATGTCGTAGGTTCTCGACTGTTGTGGACGTCCCAGGTTCTGAAAAATTGTGGCGCCGGATGACGTGAATTGTATCGTAGCTTGTCGTAGCATGTCGTACAACTTGATGGTTTTTCGGAGACCTGATAAGTCAGTCAATGATGCCGGGAGACGCTGAAAACTATCGCAAAGTGGGACAGGCCCTTAAGATTTCAGAACACAAGTACATCCTTCAATTCTAAAACAAATTAATTTAAAACAAATATAATCTCATCAAATACAGCATAAATACGAGAGTATCTCACCCTTTGAATCATTTAAATCAACTAAATGCTGAGAAAGGGGACTGTGGCGTTTTGGGGACAGATGAGCTTGGGAAGGCTGAATTTCTTTCTTATGAACTGCATTGAGACATTATTCTTTACACATGAATTCCTGTGGTGGTAGCAAGTAAAGTGTCTGGAAACTCTATGAATAATATTGGTGACAATTGATGCATGATGTATTGATATAGCTAATAAATTAAATAATTGATGTTTTCAAGCTTGCCACCATTTTGTAATAATTAGCAAAATTGACCGTCTAACCCCATCTATGCCTCCATTAATTTTATATACTTCTATCAAATCTTCCTTCAACCTCTGACATTCCAGAGAAAACAATCCAAGTCTATCCAATCTCTCCCTTTAGCTGAAACTTTAATCCATGCAGCATTCTGGTAAACCTCCTCTGCACCCTCTGAAAAGCCTCCATATCTTTCCTGTAATGGGGCGACCAGAACTGCACGCAAATCTCTAAATGTGGCGTCAAGACTTCCTAAGGGTGACATTCATTCTTAAGGGCTTTAAAAATCGCCTGCTGTACTTCATTGATAGGTCTGACTGCTTCAGATACAACAGGAGGTTTAGACCAGATAACTGTACGAGTCAGTAGATTTGTAGTGGACGTCAGTCGATAATCTGTCCCCCGAGATGGAGTCAGATAGATCAACAAAGGGAAGAGTAGTGTCAGAGGTAGTCCAAGTGCATTTTGGGACAGGGTGGAAGTTAGTGGTAAAGTTAATGAAATCAATAAGTTCTGCGCGGTGCAGGAGGAAGCCCCGAAGCAATCGTCGATGTAGCGGAGAAATAATTGGGCGGGGGGGGGGGGGGGTGATGCCAGTGTCCATTTGGAAGAAGGGCTGTTTAATGTAACTGACAAAAAATCAGGTATAGCTGGGGTCCATGTGAGTGTCCATGGCTACACATTTGACTTGGAGAGAGTGAAAGGAGTCAATGTTCTGTTCGACAAAGAAGAGTGTTAATAGAGGGAAATTGATCGTGTTCCATGGAACACTGGAGGGCCTTCCTTGTGGGGGGGGGGGGGGGGGAGGAGGAGGTGTAAAGGGACTGGACAAGGATGGAATCAAGATATTTTGAGATGCGTTCTGTGGGGGAGGAGCAGGCAGAAACAATTCTATCTCCTTTCCAAAATCTACAAACTGGACTGCCCAGCAGACCCACTGATTCTGCCTGCTCCTGCCTCACAGAACTCATCTCCAAATACCTTGATTCCATCCTATCCCGTCTTGGCCAGTGATTTCGGACCTACACCGGAGGCACCTCACACGTCCTTCAACGCTTCAATAACTCTCCCATTTTTACCATGGATGTTCCTTCACTCCTCCCCCACTAAAAAGGTCATAAGGTCCTCCATTGGGGCACCAATGCACAAAGGCTGAATGGTGGCCAGATGAGGCAAGGGATGACAGTTCACTGGCTGTTGTGTGGATCCAGATCAAGGCGGAGTGGGCTGCTGGAGGCCCTGCAGCAGCCTGGGGCTCAACTGGATCAAGAGACTGAGCGCTTGAACCGGATGTGACATGCAGTGGTAAGGAGTAGAGGAGAGGCAGTGGAAAATACCAATGACTTGCCTTGACCAGGCCAACCCTGCAATGCTGCCAGTACACTGCGCCTATATGGCCATGTTAGGAACTCTGCACTGATGTCAATTTGGACTTGAAAATGGCACCAAAAATTGGCAACTTTTGTATACTGTCTCAGTGTATTATTTCTACACACTTGTACTTAATCTAAGATTGTGTTTATGTATAATACTTTTACTGAACTGACTGCAAAAAAGAATTTCACTGTACCTTGCTGCATGCGACAAAAGTACCGTTGAACCTTGCAATAACAACTAACATTTCATTTCATTGCTCCTAAACATCGGGGCAAACCACGGTAGTAGCAAAGGCGCGTTTTGGTGCGATTTAGACCAAATACGCCGCTATGGACTTCTACTACCGGCTGCGAGGCCGAACACATCGGCCGCAGATATGACTACGACCGGAGAGAGGAGGCGAGAGAGGAGAGAGAGGAGGAGGAGGAGACGCAAGCGGTGTGAGAGGAGGCAGAAACGGGGTAAAAGAGCAGGCTCTTACGTGAGGCGGAGACGGGGGAAAAGAGCAGGCATTCACGCTAGGCTAACAGCCAACCCCACCCGACCTGCAGTGCCCTCGCTTCTCCTCTCTAATGTCCGCTCCCTGGACAACAAACTCGACGAACTGCGTCTTCTCAGGACAACATATAGGGATATAAGAGACTGCTGTGTGTTTGTCTTCACGGAATCATGGCTCCACGGCAATATCCCGGACACGGCAATACAGCTGGAGGGAATGACATCATTCCGTGCGGACAGAGAGGCAGCTAGCTCTGGTAAGAGCCGAGGTGGAGGCCTGTGCTTGTACATAAACAAGGACTGGTGTGTGAACGCTACGATAGCCGGGAAACACTGCTCTCCGCTGATAGAATTCCTCATCGTGAAATGTCGGCCTTTCTATCTGCCGAGGGAATTCTCCGTTGTTTTTGTTGTGGCTGTATATGTTGCACCAAGTGCAAATGTAAATTCTAAGGCCAACGAAGCACTGGGAGCCCTGCATGACGCCGTCAGTGAGTTCCAGACCAAACATCCTGATAGCTTCATTGTGGTGGCCGGGGATTTTAATCACACCAGCCTTAAGACTGTGCTCCCAAAATTCAAGCAATATGTGGATTTTGAGACCAGGGGAGAGAACATCTTGGACTTGGTTTACACCAACACCCCAGAGGCTTACAAGGCAGCCCCACGCCCTCACCTGGGCCACTCGGACCACATTTCAGTGTTTTTAACACCAGCCTACAGACCTCTGCAAAAACAAGTCAGAGCGGAGAGAAAACACACCAGGGTCTGGCCAGAGGGAGCAGCCTCCGCACTGCAGGATTGCTTCCTGCACACTGACTGGGATGTGTTCAGGACAGCAGCATCCTATGATGACCTCATCAACATCGAGGAGTACGCAGAGACTGTAACCAGCTACATTGCCAAGTGCACTGAGGATGTCACCATCATGAAAACTTTCACTGCACGTGGAAACAAAAAGCCATGGATGACAGCAGAGGTGCGCTCGCTGCTGAGGGCTCGTGATGCAGCCTACAGAGCCGGTAACACAGCCGCTCTCCGATCCACCAGGACTGCACTGGGAAAAGGAATCAGGGCAGCGAAACGTGCCTTCGCGGGGAAAATCCAGGGACACCTCTGCGACACAGGAGACACCAGGAGGATGTGGAAGGGAATCGAAACACTGACGGGGTACAAGGCAAGGCAGCAGGTAACTGACATGGACACTTCTCTCCCAGATAAACTAAACAACTTCTTTGCACGTTTTGATGCAGCAAACACCACACCCAAGAGGAGAGCCAGCCCCTGCCTACAAACCGACCAGCCAGTCCTGACCATAGACACAATGGACACACGGAGAATCCTGTCTAAGGTCAACCCGTGGAAAGCAGTCGGACCCGACAATATCCCAGGACGTGTGCTAAAGGAATGTGCTGAGGAGTTAGCAGATGTGCTAACAGACATCTTTAACGTCTCCCTTAGTCAGGCCATTGTCCCCACATGCCTCAAAACTTCCACGATAATCCCCATAGCGAAGAAACCAGTGGTTGCCTGCCTAAATGACTACCGCCCTGTCGCCCTGACCCCAATAATAATGAAGTGTTTTGAACGCCTGGTGAAACCCCACATTACTGCCAGCCTCCCCTCATCGTTAGACCCCCTACAGTTTGCCTATCGCCCCAACCGCTCTACAGAGGATGCCATCTCTACCACGCTGCACACAGTAATCGCGCATCTGGAACACAAGAACACATACGCCAGAATCCTGTACATTGACTTCAGCTCAGCGTTTAATACCATCATCCCACAGAGACTTGTGGAGAAACTAACCCTGCTGGGCCTCAACACCACCCTGTGTCACTGGATCTTGGACTTTCTGACAGAGAGACCGCAGTCAGTCCGTGTTGGCAAGAACACTTCAGGCTCGATCACGCTGAGCACCGGCTCCCCTCAAGGCTGTGTGCTCAGCCCGCTGTTGTTCACTCTGCTCACACATGACTGTGCTGCCAGATTCAGGGAAAACAAAATCATAAAATTCGCGGACGACACTACAGTGGTGGGACTCATCAGTGGAGATGACGAAACAATGTACAGGGAGGAAGTAGAACAACTGGTGGACTGGTGCGGCAAAAACAACCTAGAATTGAATGTCGACAAAACTAAGGAGATGGTTGTCGACTTCAGGAGGGCGCAGCCAAAGCATACACCGCTCAACATTAGTGGCACTGCAGTGGAGAGAGTGGAGAGCATAAAGTTCCTCGGTGTGCAAATAACAGACAGCCTCACCTGGTCCAGGAACACCACTGGGACCGTCAAACGGGCCCATCAGCGACTGCACTTCCTGAGGAAACTAAAACAGGCCTCACTCCCCACCAACATCCTCAGGACTTTCTACAGGGGCACGGTGGAGTCTGTACTCACGTACTGCATAAATACGTGGTACTCCACCTGCAACTGCTCGGACAGGAAGGCTCTGCAGAGGGTAGTGAGGGGAGCAGAGAGGATCATTGGCGTCTCCCTACCCTCGGTACAAGAACTGTTCCAGAGCCGCTGTCTGAAGAAAGCACAGAGAATTGCCAAGGACAAACTGCACCCCCTCCACGCACACCTGGATCTCCTGCCATCAGGCAGGAGATATCGTAGCATCAAAGCCCGGACTACGAGGCTGCTAAACAGCTTCCTACCACAGGCTGTGAGGCTGCTAAACAGTCACTCTGCACCCACAGTCACTTGACTTGACTCTGCGGCTGGCACGGACACTTTAATACTGGCACTGGCCACTCAAATCAGCGGCCCCGAACATTTTTTTATGATTGGTTTATTGAATTTTAACATTGTGTTTTTTTTAACCTGCTTTTAACTATTTATACTGTTCCATCAGGGACTGGATTGTTTTTAGTGTTATTATGTGTGAAGTGTTTAAATTTCATGTGCGATGCTCCGCTATTCACTGGGAAACGTCTTTTCATTTTGCACTGTAACAACTGTTGCTTGCAAGATGACAATAAAGGTTGATTGATTGATTGATTGATTTGCCTTCCCAATTACTTACTATATATGTGCCAACTTTCTTGAATTCTTTTGCCAAGGTGTGCAGCATCTCCAAAACATCAACATGTAATAGTTTAACACCATTCACATTATATTTTGATTCATCCTACTAAAATGGATACTTGAAATTTTTTTTACATTTCGTCTATTGCTTAGTTACCAATTTGCCTTTTAATTTCATTCCCTAATCAAGCCTATTTATCTTTTCCCTCCTACATGTATTTGCATTTGTATAAAGGTAGATACATCTCCAGGGCCTGATAAAATATATCTGAGGACACTGTGGGAAACTCAAGAAGAAATTGCAGAGGATGTAGCTAAGATATATGAAATTTGGTTTATACTCTCTAGAGTTTAGGAGATTGAGAGGGGATCTTATAGAAACTTACAAAATTCTTAAGGGGTTGGACAGGCTAGATGCAGGAAGATTGTTTCCGATGTTGGGGAAGTCCAGGACAAGGGGTCACAGCTTAAGGATAAGGGGGAAATCCTTTAAAACTGAGATGAGGAGAACTTTTTTCACACAGAGAGTGGTGAATCTCTGGAACTCTCTGCCACAGAGGGTAGTTGAGGCCAGTTCATTGGCTATATTTAAGAGGGAGTTAGATGTGGCCCTTGTGGCCAAGGGGATCAGAGGGTATGGAGAAAAGGCAGGTACGGGATACTGAGTTGAATGATCAGCCATGATCATATTAAATGGCGGTGCAGGCTCGAAGGGCCGAATGGCCTACTCCTGCACCTAATTTCTATGTTTCTATGTTTCTAAATATCATTAGACACAGGTGAGGTGCCAAAAGACTGGAGGGTGGCTTACATTGTCCCTCTGATTAAGAAGGGCTGCAAGGAAAAGCCTGGGAACTATAAACCAGTGAACCTTACATCAGATCAGATTCAGATTCAGATTCAACTTTAATTGTCATTGGCAGTGGACAGTACAGAGACACCGAAATGCAGTTAGCATCTCCCTGGAAGAGCGACAAAATCTATTTACATGTATACAGACATAGTGTTTTTCCTGTGAGAGGAGTGTCCGGGGGGGAGGGGGGTGATTGGCAGTCACCAAGGTACATTGTTGGGTAGTGTGAAACTGTAGAATGCAAATTATTGGAGAGTATTCCGAGGGATATTGGGAAAGTTACAATCTCCCACGACGACAACCATGTTGCTTTGGCAAATTTCGGCAATCTGTCTATATATTTATTCCTCTATCTCCTGCTTGCTATCGGGGGCGGGGGGGGGGAAATATAGTGCAATCCCATTAGAACGTTTGCATCGTTGTTATTTCTAAACTCTACCCATACCGCCTAAATGGAGGATCCCTCCAGGATGTGCTCTCTGAATGTCGCCATGACCATCTCCCTGACCAGTAGCACAACTTCTCCATCTCTTTTGCCCCCCTCTCGATCATGTCTGCAACATTGAAACCCTGGAACATTGAACTGTTAGTCATGTTTGCACAGTGCGTCTACATTTCCACAATGGCCACAACATCATAGTCCCAAGCATCAATTCAGGCTCTAAGTTCATCTGCTTTCACGACATTACTCCTTACATTGAAATAACCACACTTCAGCCCATCAGCATCACCATATTCCTTCACCTCTCCCTGCCTGTCCTTCCTTCGAGGCATATTGGTCCTGACTTCTACCTTCCCATCACTCCTTCCAATTTCTGACCTACTACTCTGGATTCCACCCCGTGCATCTTTAGTTTAAATGTTCCCGAGTACCACAAGCAAACCTCCCTGCAAGGATACTGGTTCTCCCTTCAGTTCATATTCGACATGTCCCTCTTTTACAGATCTCTTCTGCCACAGAGGAGATCCCAATATTTAAAAAATCTGAACCCTGCCCCCTGCAGCACTCCTTAACCACATATTCATCTTTCCTATCTTCTTATTTCTACATTCACTAGTACGTGGCACAGGGAGTAATCCAGAGATTTCTGCCCTTGGGTTCCAGCTTTTTAATCTTCTGCATAACTCCCTATATTCACTTTGCAGGACCTCATCCCTTTGCCTAACAATGTCATTTGTGCCAACGGGCACAATGACTTCCAGCTGCTCTCCCTCCCCTTTGAGACTGTTCTGTTCTATTACTCTATAATGGTGCTCTCTGTATGGAGTTTGTAAATTTTCCTGGTGACCATGTGGATTTTCTCCGGCTGCTACAGTTTAGTTTAGAGATGCAGCACGGAAACAGGCCCTTCGCATATTAACACTATTCTACACACACTAAGGACAATTTTTACATTTATCAAGCCAATTTACTGACATACCTGTACGTCTTTGGAGTATGAGATGAAACTGAAGATCTTGGAGAAAATCCACATGGTCACAAGGAGAACATACAAACTCAAATTCCTCCCACATTCCAAAGGTGTACAGGTTTGAAGGTTAATTGATTTCTGTAAATTACCCAAGGTGTATAGGATGCGAAAGAGGTCTAATATAGAATTAGTGTACGGGTGATCGATGGTTGGCATGGATTTGATAGATCAAAAGGCCTGTTTCCACGCTGTCTCACTATACTAAACAAAAATAATTTACAACTGTGAAGTACTATTGAAGTGTAGTGACAGGACTGAGGCAGCAACAGATTCTTGTGAAGAGCCGAACTTACCAACGTACCAAATGTTCAAGTTCATAACATTAAAGCTTAAGCAGTGAAATTTAAAAAAGAATATCTAGGTTTGGGATGAAGCATAATGATTCTGGCACATAATTGTCAAGTTAACAGTGCAGGTTTGTTATTGGTATGGTCTTGAATGCCAATGTCTGATCTAATTCATTCCAATGACTTAGCTGACAGATGAACCTGTGGCTCGAGTTGAACCTAGGTTACTTTACAACTGCTCTAAATTGTGTATGATATGCAAGAACCAAAAGATTCATTCATCTTAATGCTTCATGTGTGCAAGCATATACTTGAGACAGCTGGCATGCTCTTCAGTGAACTCTTATTAAACATACAAATGAATTAAAGAACACATTTTCGCTGAACGGCCCAGTGAAACATAACCAAGTAGAGCTGCTTGAATGTTTCAAATTACTTCAGAAGAATTCAATCATATCAGATAAATTAAATCCAAGACAAAATTTCTAAACAAAAATCTGTTACTCTCTCAGACAGAATAGAGATCAACCCAACAATATCACAACAAAATTCTAACAGCACTGAGAATAAAGCCTAAATAACAAGAGATATGGCAATCTGAATTGTAGGACAAACATACTTAATATATTATTATTAAAAACAATTACTATCAGGTGAAAAAAACCCAAATTTATTTCTATCCAATTAATTTCAGAGACAATATTTTACTGAATCACCGAACATAGAACAGTACAGCACAAGAACAGGCCCTTCAGCCCTCAGTTTGTGCCATACATAATGCAAAGATGACCACTTATCTACTTGCACATAACCCATATCTCTCCATTCTCTGCATATTCATACAGTATGCTTATCTAAATGTCTTTTAAATGTCACTGTACTAAATGAAACTAAATTACTGCCGGCAGCACGTTACGGGCACTTACCACCCTCTGTGTAAAAACCTGTCCCCTTTAAACTTTGCCCCTCTCACCTTAAAAATGTGGCATCAAGTGTTGATAATCTAGGCCTTTTGTGCACAGGAACACCATCAATTCCAAGTGTTGCCTGAGAATTAAAAACTTACATGATAATCTCTTTGCATGATGGAAGCTCACCAAGCAATTTTCATTGGGAGTTGCAGCTTCAATAATGGACTTGAAGTGTACTGTTTGAACAGTGGAGGGATGGACGCAGGGAAGAGCATCTGCCATGTCCCACAGATGGTTGGGTATTGGAGCAATCAGAGATGGCAACTGGTTAAATCAGTGGTAGGGCACTCCTCTTACTCTCTGAATTCCCGTACCCCCATGCCTCACCACCATCACAATGAAAGAAACAAGACAACAAACATAGACTGCAGAGGAGAAGCAAGGAACTGCACAGTGCAAGGATGGTGTTGTGGCACAGCTGCTCCTCACAGCGCCAGAGACCTGGGTTTGATCCTGACCTCAAGTGCTGTCTGTGTGGAGTTTGCATGTTCTTCCTGTAATTATTTGGGGTTACTCCGGATGCTACAAATGTCCTCCCAATTCCAAAAGACGTGTGGGTTTGTAGGTTAATTGGCCTCTGTAAATTGCCTTTAGTGTGTAAGGAGTGGATGAAAAAGTGGGATAACATAGAATTAGTCTGAAGGGGTAATCAATGATTAGCATGCATTCAGTGGGCCAAATGGCCTATTCCTCTGCTGTAACTCAAAACTAATCTAACTAACAGATGAACGAAGCACAAACTGATGGAGGAACTCAATAGGTCAGGCAGCATCTGTGGAGGGAATGGATTTTGTTTCAGGTCAGGACCCTTCTTCAGACTGAATATACTACTTCAGTAAATAATGCAGAAGCATTGTTGATGATTCAGTGACTGGCATCATAGTAGAGACTCCAATATTGTCTCAGGGAAAGGTGACCCTTTAACCTGCGGCCAGCTTATCTTCATTTTTCCCACAATGACCTGGTTACCCAGCCAAGACAAACAAACATTTTTCCAATGTATATGGTTTTGCAATCCATGGTGGCAATGTCATATTGGTTTTGCAGGTCAAATCACATCACTGTTGGAAACCAGGTAGTTTCAAAGAACAAATTTGTCACTCGCACAGAGAGCAACACTTTTTTTTTTTTAATAAGAATTTGTTTCTGAAGGTTTCTTTTGTCTCCAAGCAATAGGCATTTCATTTCACCATGAAGCAAATATGACTTTGGTAACCTGCAAGGGCTGGAAAATTGTCTCATTGAGCAACCATTCAATTCTTCATTCTGGTAACTTTTTCACTTGGCCATTAAATGAGGAAGCATTTATTTTTAAAGCCAGGCTTCTCTGTTTTTTTGTTATAATTCCTATATGTAAAGAAACTGATTTTTTTAAAGAAATAAATTTGTTTCAATTCCTTGTCTATTCCTATGAAGAAATCTGAGTCTATTCAAGAATGCAGATTTGTATTTCAAATGTACACAAAAGCTTTTATGCTTAAAGCCAATTTCTCTGGAGCAGTAAATGTTCAAATACAGTTTACAGTTTACTTGATGGAATGTTGTTTGACAAACACAGCAGGCTTTTTAGGTACACTTTGGATATATTGGAGAGTTTGGATTTAATCAATTGTGTTCAACCAAAACTGGCCACTGAGCAACCTGAGTAAACTGCGAGATATTCCAGCAAGAAAATATGTGACTAGGACATCAATGACAATGAATGTTAGCCATAATATTTTAAGACATGCACTAAATAAAGATATCAGAGTCAATTCACCATGGCATAGAATGGTTTAGGTAAATAAACTTATTTTGGGAAGAACCAAAAGCAGAAATGTCATGGAGTCTTGCCTGTCAAATAATCGGGTATAAGTACCCAAAAGTATTTACATGAATAGGCAAAAATGATTGCATGAAGTGTCAGATTTTTGAGGGGATTGAAAACCCAGGAGAGTTTGGACATGCTGGGATTTTTTTCTTTGGAGCATAGGAAGCTGAGGCATGAACCTATTGAGGTATACAACATAATGAGATGCAGGGATAAGGTGAGTCACTGTCTTTTTCCCCCAAGAGGGTAAATGTGACAGAAGGGCAACTTTTTCCACTCAGATAGTTTGTATCTGGTAAGAGCTATCAGAGGAAGCTACAGAAGCAGATTCAATTAGGACTTTTGAACAGATATATGGATAGGAAACATTTAAACCCCTTTTTCACGGGGCGACTTGACGCAAGAGTTAACCAAAGTTGAACATCGTGGGAACCTCTTGCGATAACCGTACGGCATTCGTGGACCACCGTGGCGCTAACGGCAGGTACTCGTGTAACTTGGTGACTCGGGAGAAAATTCAAACAAGCTTGAATTTCTCCAAGAGTGACTTGTACACTTGTGGTTGAATATTGCAACATTATATGCACGTAGTGGCCAGTGCGATATCCGTACTGACTCTTGCGTGTACCGTGGGAACTCCTGCGAACGGTGAACCCGGAAGCTGGACAGAGGGGACAGAAGGTGAGTAAAAATTGTCTTCTGTGGGATTGAATTTAAAAAATAAAGATTTGAATCCGCATATGGACATCAACTTATTCATGAGTTATGTTAATGTGATTCAAGAAAATAACTATAATCTTTAAAAGGGACTTTACTGAATGGTCCCGCATTTTTATGGTCCGTGAGAAATTTTTCACATGTACTTCTTTGAGAGATACAGCTCGGAGTCCTCGCCGACCAGCGATCGATGCCTTTCCGAAGCAGGGTCCGGAACGCTACCAATCAATGTTCTCCAGATACCCGTGTAAAGGAGTGAACTGCACATGCTGGTTTAAAATGAAGACAGACACAAAAAGCTGGAGTAACTCAGCGAGTCAAGCAGCATCTCTGGAGAAAAATAGGTGATGTTTCGGGACGAGACACTTCTTCAGACTCAATTCTGATTAGGATGTCTGAAGAAGGGTTCCGATTCGAATCGCCACCTATACTTTTTCTCCAGAGATGCTGCCTGACACGCTGACTTACTCCAGCTTTTTATGTTTTTCTTCCCAGATCTGACTTACCTGCTGAGTTACACCAACATTTTGTGTCTGTGTTCACTATGAACAATGAATTATTTAATTTTAGGTAACTTACACTCTCTCTCTCTCCCCCCCCCCCCACCCCCTCCTGCCCCCCCCCCCCCCCCCCCCCCCTCACCCATGCAGTAAATGTCGGTTAAACAGTCAAAGGTTTGCAACGCTGGTTCCCTCTTGGGATCACACTATCCCTAGCCAACAATTGGCATATCAGGGAACCAAATATAGACATAAAGTGCTGGAGTGACTCAGTGGGTCAGGCAGCATCTCTGGAGGAAAGGGTTAGACGACATTTCGGGTCGGGACCCCTCTTCAAAATACCCTGCGGAGGTCATCTGTTGTTGGCCCTGATTTGACCCGGTCTTTTCTTGTTTCCAGTTCCCCCCTACAATCATCCCGAAGAAGGGTCCCGACCAAAAATGGAATCTATTCCTTTTCTCCAGAGATGCTGCTTGGCCCGCTGAGTTACTCCAGCATTTTGTGTCTAACTTGCTGATTCAGCCAGTTTTTGATTTACTCTGAAACACACGTTGGAAATTTAAACTTGGGCGCAACTAAGATCGTCTTACTACCGTGGGAACTCTTTAACTCAGCGGGAAGGCAGCAGTTAATTGTTGCTCCCTTCAGTTTCCCAGGGGGTCGGGACGGGACTGGAGTTGGGAGGGAAAGGTGGGTGAGTCGAGGGGAGAGGGGTAGACAGATGGGGGTGTCTTCATTTACTGGCGGCGGGTGTCTGTCACTGAAACAGGCAGGTGAGATTTCACATCCACCTTGTGTGTGCCTCTCTCTCTCTCCCTCCCACACAGGCTGAGAGACTCTGCCTCTGTGAGTGTACGTCTATTTTTCCCCCTCTCCCACACACAGTAAAGACCGAGTAACTGTGCTCACTCCATCTGTGTCTCCCACATACACAGTAAAACTCTGCTTTGTGTGTGTATATACCAATTCAACCAAGGGAGGATATTTATAGTGTGTGAAAAAAAAAGTGACATAATTTGTGCTACGTGACGATTTAATTACACTTGACAGTATACAATGTCATTCAAGATTTAACGGGAAAGCTCGGGAGACGGACAAGTCACTCGCACAAATAACAGAAATGCCGAGTACCGTGGGAACTCTTTGTCTACCCCCCCGTTATATCGTGTGATATCGTGCTAGACCACGACCACTTCACTCTGGCTACATCTTGCGTCAAGTCGCCCCGTGAAAAAGGCCTATTAGGGCTATAGGCCAAATCCAGGCAAATAGGTGTAGCCCAAAATCTCACCTTTATCAGCATGGACAAGGTAGGTAGAAGGACACATTTCACTGCTGTACAAATCTATGACTCTATATTCAATGATCAATTTGATCATGACACCCAGTGTGGAGTTTGCACATTCTCCCTTTGCTATGTGGGTTGGGTTTCCATCAGGTGCTGTGGCTTCCTCCCACATCCCAAAGGTGTCCTGATTTACAAAAGATGACACAAAGTGTTAGTGTAACTCAATAGGCCAGGTAGCATCTCTGAAGAAACTGGTTGGTAGGTTAGCTGCCCACTGTAAGTTACCCCCAAGTGAAGGTGGCTGGTGGGAGAATTAAGCAGGTTAATGGACATGCGTGGTTAGAAAGAAGTGAAGGGAAAAGATAGGGCAATTGAAATGATAGGATTGCTCTAAGAATCAACATTAACCTGAGAAGCCAAATGGTGTCAGCCTATACCGTTACGAAAATACAAGATTTTGTATTCAGTTTTGGAATCTGATTTAGAACCAGAGTGGGCATATCTGCTTCAGTAAATATATATATATATTTAAATTCCTTTGCATTAAATATAATTTGGGGAAATACCAAGGTTGTTACAAGTTCAATAAAATTATTGCTATTGAGGGAGTGCAGAGTAGGTTTATAAGGTTAATTCCCGGGATGGCGGGACTGTCATATACTGAGAGAATGGAGCAGCTGGGCTTGTACACTCTGGAGTTTAGAAGGATGAGAGGGTATCGCATTGAAACATATAAGATTGCTAAGGGTTTGGACATGCTAGAGGCAGGAAACATGTTCCCGATGTTGGGGGAGTCCAGAACCAGAGGCCACAGTTTAAGAATAAAGAGTAAGCCATTTAGAACGGAGACGAGGAAACACTTTTTCTCACAGAGAAGGTGAGTCTGTGGAATTCTCTGCCTCAGAGGGTGGTGGAGGCATGTTCTCTGGATGCTTTCAAGAGAGAGCTAGATAGGGCTCTTAAAAATAGCAGAGTCAGGGGATATGGGGAGAAGGCAGGAACGGGGTACTGATTGGGGATGATCAGCCATGATCACATTGAATGGCGGTGCTGGCTCAAAGGGCCGAATGGCCTACTCCTGCACCTATTGTCTATTGTCTAAAAGCAAGTATTTTGATGACCTCTAGTTTTCCTATGCAACAAATTAAAACAAATGGCTTCAAAAGAAATATTGATTCAATCTACCATTTGAAACAAGACAGAATCTGCAAACCATTATGGAATGTGGTTGTGCAGTATAAGCACCAACCTTTAATACAATGCGAGAGAAGAGGATTTATAGTCATTTCCATTAAATCCAGTCCTCTAAAAATTGTATATTTTCTGAGAAGTTGCATTTTATTTGTTTCATTGTATCCTGTTCATTGTACCCTCAGGTGCTGCAGTTGCTAATTTGATGTTAGCTCATGAATCTGACTGATATGATTCAGACGTTTAGGTCATTATTTTGTTGTCTTAAAGTTGGCCTTCACTTGCTGTAATGAACTCAAAGGCATGCATTTATCAAAGTCGTTATCACTCCAGTGTTGCATTAGCACTTGGCGTCACTTCGTAGCATGATCATCACAAGCAAAGCTCCCAAAAGACAAATATCTTTTATTTCCTGCTGTCTATTTTATCGTCTTCCACCATTACCATACCCACAAGAGGATCAGGCCAAAATCCAAACCTTCAATTTTGTACATTACATCAATGATTTTACGCCAGTTGCAAGTTGTATACTTAAAATCAATAAATGGAGATATTTGATTTTGATTCTGCCAAGGATGTCACATTCAAAACATTCTGAAAAGAACTAACATTCTTAAGCATGAAAATATATAGGTTACAGTAAACTTGCAACATTAAGCAGGCCTTGCTATATTGGAAAGCTTCCAAAAATGGGCAGAGAATGATGGGCAATTAACCAGCTCCCCTTCATGTAAGGTAGGTTGTACACCAGTTGCGGGTTGTCTGTTTATTATAATGATTTATCCTTGCAGCCAGCACCTACTGCATGTTTGATTGGCTGCACACATCAGCAGGGGGGCAATGTCATAATTTGCTAGTGCCAATTAAATCCAGCCTGTTTTACTTAAAGCGATGCTGCAACATTGAAAAGGCAGGTGCAATGTGAAAAATGTTCAGACTGTCATGCAGAAATTTAATCTGAACAAGGAATCAATGGTGTACATAAAACACAGGAGAGTGCAGACTTCAAGTGAAGAACTGCACCACAAGAGTTGAAGATGAAGCTGAACCATTGAAACACCTTGACTTCAACCAGCCACTACATAAGTTGCAATTTCTTGGAGCAATTAAAGAGGCAAAAGACAAATATTTAATTTTTTTTTCCAATATGGTATGATTTCACTTCTAAATTTGGTTTGGAGATTTTACATTGAAATGGTGATCCCTTATTCAAACAGGCAAACAACATACAGCAATTATTTCTTTAGCACAATGTCTTCTATTGGAAAAATATCCGAATCAATTATGAAGGAAGTTATCACTGAACATTTGGAAATTCATAATCCAATCAAGTGGAGTCAACCTGAATTATGTCAGGGAAGTTGTTTATGGTTCAGTGACAGAGTATGAATTAGCATGAATAGAGGGGAACCAGTACATGTAAGTTATTTGTATTTTCAAAATACATTAAACAAAGTACCACACAGAAGGCTACTTCACAAGATCACACCTCATGTAATTGGCAGTAATATATTAGAGGACTGGCTATCTAGCAGGAAACAGCGAGGAAACATAAGAGGATAATTTTCAGGCTGGCAAACTAAGCTGTGGGATGTTTAGTTTAGTTTAGAAATACAGTGTGGAACAGGCACCTCGGCCCACCGATTCCATGATCACCATTGACCATCCCTTACACTAGGTGTATGTTATCCGACTTTCGCATCCTACGCACTAGGGTCAATTTGCAAAGTAACCGACAAATCTGCATGTCTTTGGGATGTGGGAGGAAACAGGTTGACTCGGAGATAAATGAGGTCACAGGGTGAACTTACAAACTCCGCTAAGGCAGTACCAGTAGTCAGGATCGAACCCGAGTCTCTGGTACTGTAAGGCAGCAGCTTTATCGTTGCACCACTGTGACACAGAACATGCAGCTGTTTACAATATGTTATAATAACAGAAACAAATTTAATGTAGCCATTTGTATATATTAAAAAAGGAGGGGGGTATGCAAGCTGTGAGGAGGATAACTGCAGTACAGAGAAAAAGATCCAGAGGTCACGTGAGTGGTTAAAAAGTTGGCAAATGAGGTTTAATGCAAGAAATAATAAGAAACAGAAGGAACTGCAGCAAACTGGAGCACAACGGAATTGTGGGATCTTGTACATGAAACACATTCAGCTGGTACATTGGTGCAGCTGGTATTCAAGAAAGTTAATGGAATGGTAGCTTTCATATTAAAGGGGTTGTAATATTAAATTATGAACTTCTTACTGCAACCATGTAGTGCACACGTGAAACCAGTTTCAGGGACAGTTTCTTCCCAGTTGTTATCAGGCAAACTAGGAAAATTAATCTGACTGTCTACCCTATCTATGCTTCAGACAGGCCTGAGGATGTTTCCACTGGTGGGAGAGTTTAGAACCAGAGGTCTTAGCCTCGGAATTAAAGGACACTCCTTTAGGAGGAATTTCTTCAGTCAGAGGGTGGTGAATCTGTGAAATCCATTGCTACAGATGGCTGTGGGGCCATCAATGGATATTTTTGAGGCAGAGATAGATTCTTGATTAGTATGGGTATCATGGGTTATGGGGAGAAGGGAGGAGAATGGGTTAAGAGGGAAAGATAGATCAGCCATGATTGAATGGCGGAGTAGACTTGATGGACTGAATGGCCTATTTCTGCTCCTGTCACTTATGAAACTTCATCTGTCATTTCTATGCTGATTTCTGTAGCCGATCTATATCACGCTGTATACTGTGCAGCCTTACTTACAGTCTGCAACTCTAACTTGACATTGTCTGTAAACCTATTAACCAACCCATCTACATCCAACTCATTTTGTATATATCACAAACAGAGATCCCAGCACAGATTCCTGCAGAACTCCACTGGTCACAGATCTCCAGCTAGAATAACACTCTTGCAGTAGCACCCTCTGTTTTCTAAGAGTAAAATAGTTTTAAATCCATATTACCAAACTACTGTTAATCGTGTGCATTAGTCTTCTGGATCAGCCCACCAAAGGAGTTAACTGATGAATGTGAATTGTGCCATGTGTAAGTGGATGGCAGGAGAACTGGTAGAGTGGCAGCAGAATGATGGTAGTAAGAATTGATGAAGGTGTGAGAGGAAAATTCTATTACTGTAGAAAGATGCTCGATGTCTGATTTGTGGTCGAAACGGCCCGTTTCCATGGTGCAATATATTATAGCTCTGTGAGAGTGTTACTTGGAGTGTTGAACTCCAAAATGTTGAGTAAAATCAGCGTTATGCGCTGCATGGTCAGACAATTCTGCACAATTCTCATGAATGGTAACTGAGGTGTGTGTGCATATGTATCTGCATGAAATGTCAATTTGGCCCATAAATGGCAAGTATTACAGATCCAATTTCTCATCGTCCAAACATTGTTCACAGAAATAAATAGCAAAGATGCCCTGTCATTCTTTGTTAATTTTCCACAACTAACGAGATAATGGAGACAACTAGAGATTAAATTTTCAAATTAAGATGATTTGTGGTAATTCAAGATTTAAAAAAAATAAAATTAACCATTCACATTTAAACATTAGATTGTAGGGGTTGATTAAAGACACAATTATATCTTTGGTTATGAAAACATTAAGAAGTATCAATAAATTGAGCATGGGTTCCTCTATTGCCATTAATTTATAATCATTAGTATGTCAGCTGAATGTTTGTTTGGAAGATTGATTTGTTCCACAAAATCTTGGGCAGATTTAAGGGTAATAGTGAAAACATTGTTACATTTACCTTATCAGAGCAAAACGTGAGACTAGAGGGAGAAGCTAAATCATGATGAAGTGGTGAGTGATGACAGCAATTAATGTAATCTATGGTTTAGGGGGAAGGGGAAAGACAACCATTTAGAGGAATGCTTCATCTTCCCTCCCAAGTGGCCCTGTAAATACTGTTATTAATTCATAGAGTAACTACAGACAAACTAATTCTGAATTTATCATGGGTTGGGAATTATATTGGACAAAATTATGCTCTATTTGGCACACTCCCTGCACCCGACTGCCATGTTCTTCCCTTGCCACTAATCTGGTACAGATAAGAGATTACTTGCCCTGGAGTGGTTTGTGGAGGCAGCATGAGGCCTCAGCTGGGACAGGGCCTGGGACATAGCCAGCATGCCACAAAATCTTCAGTTCTGGATTACCCCAATAGTCTTTGACAGGATACAATGTTTGGGACAGGACCTTGTCTCTTGTCAAGTACAGTATGTTAAAAACAAGAGGGTGACCGGAAGGTAGGACCGCTCAAGGATAAAGGAGGAAATCTATGCTTGGAGTCAGAGGATGTAGGTGTGGTTCCAAATGAGTATTTTGCACCTGTATTCATTGAGGATAAGGACAGCGAGTTCAGTGTGGAGAATACAAATATGCCATGACAGTTTTTAGTGCTTCGACAGCTCAAATTTATTTTTCCTGAAATAATTCCAAATTACCTGGAATTTGATGGTATTTCCTGGCCTGGTAAGCCTTTCCCAACTACGCATGTCCGACTGCTGCCCCAACTGTGCACGCGCGGATATCGGGTCCACTGTGCATGCGCGGGGAGTCGGCGTCCCTACCGCGTCATCGGCGGCATTTTCAAATGGAACACGGCTGACGGGCTTCCCCCAACTGCGCAGGTCATAAATATACAGGTACATACTTTTTTCCCGCAAATCATCCCGTGGGCCTGATTGGACCCTTTGGCATCTCCCCGCGCATGTGCAGTGGGCCCGGATTCCATGCGTGCGCAGTTGGGGTGGCAGTCGCACTTGGGGAAGGCTTACCGTGCCAGGAAATTTCCCAAAATTATTTCATTTCCCTAAAATTACCTGAAGACAACCAGAATTTCCCGAATTTCAAGTGATTTCCTTCAAAGTGGAAACACTGCGACAGTGCGTGATCGGGAAGGAGGTCTTGCTGAAGCTCCTCAAGAGCATTGTGGATAAGTCCCCAGGATCAGATGGGATATATCCTGTGTTATTAACAGGGACAAGAGAGGATATTGTGGGGGCATTAACGAGAATCTTTGTCTCTTCTCTAGACACTGGCGAGTTCTTGGAGCTCTGGAATGTGGCCCGATGTTGTTCCTTTGTTTAAGAAGGGAAGTAGAGAGAATCCAGGGAATTATAGGCCAGTTGAGAGGCATATATTGGATAGATGCTCAGACCTTTTTGCTGGGTGGAAATGTCGAACGCTAGAGAGCATAGTTATAAGGGCCCGTTTCTGTGTCGAATGTTCTGTGTTCCATGTTCAATGTCAACATCTGTGAGTCTAATGGGCCTGTCCCACTTGGCGATTTTTTAGGCAACAGCCGGCGACTGTCATTGTGGTAGCAGGTCGCCGAAAAACCGGTGGCAACCTATGTCATCCTGGCGACAGCCTACGTCAGCACCTACGTCAGTAGAAGTCAAGCTACGCTCATTGGTGTCAAATCCACTGTTGCCGAAAATCTTTCAACATGTTACAAATTTAGCGGCGACCAGAAAGACACTACGACTTTTTGCGTGACTGAGGAGACCACCGGCGAACAAGTGGCAACAAACTATTCGCCTGTAGTTGCCTAAAAAATAACCTAAGTAGGACAGGCCCATAAGAGTTTTGAAATACCCCTGATACACGGAATATTAAAAAAAAACATTAAAACTCTTGGAAATAATTTTTTAAATGGTAAATTCAAAATTAATTAATTAACAGATTAAAACACTGATAGGAAACTCAAACATTAAAATTACAGTAAAAAGGTAACGGAATGTATTTTTTTTCCCAATCTCCATGTTAGGAATCCCCATTTTGGTATCTCAACATATGTAATTTTGCCCAGTCTGGAAATGTCAGAACTATATAATACTGGGACGATCCTACCTCACAGTGGCTGAATGCCGAAGGTGTCCGGGGGCTGTAGACCTTGTGGAGACTACCGCCGCCTGAATGACGCCATCATCGCGGATCGTTATCCGATCCCGCGACTTCCGCGACTTCTCCGCTCATCTGGCTGGTGCAAAGTTTTTTTCCCCAAAAGTTGACCTGTGCGACTGGTGGATGTGTCTAAAATGGCTATTATCACCCATTTGGTTTGTTCGAGTTCCTTCGTATGCCTTTCAGCCTTAAGAATGCCGCGCAGCCTTTCCAACGCTTGATGAATACCGTGGGTCGGGGACTTGATTTTCTGTTCATTTACCTGGACAATATTCTCGTGGCTCGCCACTCTCGGCAAGAACATTGTGCCCACCTCCATTTGTTGTGTCAGCGCCTCAGCGAGCACGGTCTCACCATCAACCTCGCCAAGTGCTAGCTTGGCCTCAGTTCCATTGACTTTCTGGGCCATCGAGTGACTCACCATAGTGCTGTTCCGCTTCCGGACAAGGTTGAGGACATTCACCAGTTTCCGCCGCCTTCCACAGTGTAGGGCCTTCAGGAGTTCGTGGGGATGGTCCCATTTTATCATTGCTTTGTGCTGGCGTCAGCCAGGATCATGCGGCCGCTTTTTCAGTTGCTAACTGGTAAGCGGCGAGACGTGCAGTGGAATGACGACGTGGTGGCAGCTTTCAATGGTGCAAAGGAGGCCAATTGGCTCGAGCGCCGTGCTGGTTCATCCGCGGGCCGATGCCCCCACTGCCCTGACGGTGGATGCCTCTGATTCCACGGTCAGCGGTGTGCTGGAGCATTTGCTCGGCAGACGCTGGCGGTTTCTCGCCTTTTACAGTCGCCAGCTTCACCCTGCGGAATGCGTACAGTGCTTTCGACCGGGAGCTCCTTGCTTTGTACTTAGCTGTGACACTTCCGCTATTTCCTGGATGGCTGGGACTTTACTGCCTTTACTGACCACAAGCCCCTCACCTTTCCCATCGCAAAAGTTTCGGATCCCTGGTCTGCTCGGCAGCAGCACAAGCTCACGTTGATTTCGGTATTCATGATCGACATCCGCCACATTGCAGGCAAGTGTAACCTGGTTGCTGACGCACTGTCCCGCTGGGGCGTGGCCCCGGGGATAGACTATTCCGCCTTGGCCACAGAGCAGCTGGTGGACGAGGAGATGCCTGCTTACCGTACCGCGATTTCTTGGTTGGTGCTGGACGATGTGCCGTTAGGTCCCACCGGCAGTACGATCCTGTGCGATATTTCCACGGTTTAGCCACGGCCCATTGTCCTGGCCACCTGGCGCCGCCGGGTTTTCGACGCCATTCATGGGTTGGCCCACCCGTCTATCCATGCGACGGTTGCGATGGTGGCTGCTTGTTTTATGTGGCATGGCTTGCGGAAGAAGGTTGGTCGTTGGGCCCGGGCATGCATTCCGTGCCAGACATTTAAAATGCAGCGGCACGTCTGGGCGCCGGTGCAGTATTTCGCAGTGCCTCGCCGGCGCTATGACCATATTCATGTGGACATCGTGGGGCCGCTGCATCCATCCCGGAGTGTCACGCACTTCTGATTGTCGTGGATTGTTTTACACGGTGGCCGGAGGCCATTCCGCTCATTGACACTTCTGCTCTGTCGTGTGCCCGTGCCCTCGTTGCCCAATGGATTGCTCACTTCGGTGTCCCATTGGACATTTCAATAGACACTAGACAATAGGTGCAGGAGTAGGCCATTCGGCCCTTTGAGCCAGCACCGCTATTCATTGTGACCATGGCTGATCATCCACATTCCTCAGACCGGGGGGGGCGCAGTTCACATCAGAACTGTGGTCTGTGATAGCTCGCCTGTTGGGGACACAGCTTCACCATACGACGGCCTATCATCCCCAGTCTAATGGGTTGGTGGAGCAGTTCCATTGCCATCATAAGGCCGCTCTGAAGGCATGCCTCACGGGTCCCAAATGGATGGATGAATTGCTGGGCATTCGGACTGCCCCGAAAGAAGATTTGGCTTCGTCCTCTGTGGAATTGGTCCTCTTCGTCCTCCGCTTACCATTCCGGGGAATTTATTCCGGCTGCTGGTGTGACCCTGGAGCCACCCTCATCTGCTTTGGCCCGTTTGCGGGAGAGGGTCGGCGTTCTGCTTCCTGCCCCGACGTCTCGCCATGGCATGGCTCCTTCCCATTGGCCGCCGGCTCTAAAGGATTTTTTGTATGTCGTTCTTCGCCACGACGCCCAACGGTCACCTTTGCAGAGCTCATATGAGGGTCTGTTTCAAGTGCTGCAGCATGGGCCTACTACTTTTGTTTTGGACATGGGGGGGGGGGGGGGGTCGGCGTGAGATTGTGTCTGTGGCTTGTTTGGAGCCGGCCCATTTGGACCTTAGTGAACCAGTGCAGGTGGCCCAGCTTTGTCGTCAGCGGTGTCTGCTGTCCCGGGCACTCCCACGTTTGTCTGTACTGGGCATGTCCCCTGTGCGTGGGGATGTATGCACAAGGTCTGGCCGCCTTGTTCGTCTTCTCTTTCGGTTCCGTGCTTCTTGATCTGGGGGGGGGGAGGGGGTGCTGTGGCGGTCCCTGGTGGTTAGCCACTCGTGGGGCGAACCCTCGACTCTGGGGGTTGTGTCATTCGACTTGGTTTGACGGGAAGAACGGGTCACGGGTCCCCCCTGGGGTATATATACTGTTGGTAACAGTTGGGGCCCTTGCCCCTTGTTGTGGTTCTGAGAGCTGTTTTGTGTTAACTTAATAAAGATCACTTTGTTTGACAACACATGTCTCCCTATAAACTCAAAGATCATTGCACATCACGACATCAACAAGGCATCATGTTCAGCACAAACATTGCAGGCCAAAGGGCCAGTTCCTGTGCTGTACTTTTCTATGTTCAATAATGTTATATATATCTGGTACTTCACAACTCTTGCAGTCAATTTACCGTTTCGTTCTGGGTAAATTATTTTCTGTCAAACGTTTTTTAAAAGCAGCCTTTCCATATAAACCTTTCAACAATTTTCAAGCCACAAACTTGTATTTGTTTTAGTAGAGAGCCAACAAATAATTGGAGAGATATATTTCCATAGAGGGCAATTAAAATAACTGAGTAATGGTGTCTGAATATCCTGGTATGGCGGCTACCAAGGGTCGGGCCATCTCAACTAACAAACGGGAATGGTTGGGTCCAGAGGCGGCCCTTAGCTGGAGGGATAAAAGGCAATTGGGTGCCATCTTCCTCTTGCGGACTTCTCTGATACCAAGAAGGACATAATAAAAGGTACCTCCCGATACACCTGGCTCCTCGCTTTCATTTCGGGACCTATTGGTGACCCCTGACGCTCCATTATCATCATGATGGAGACAGCCGCCCGTCCTTCCACCTCAAATGCCGACCCAGCCCGGTCTCTCGACGCAGTCTCGGTGAAGTTACCCATCTACTGTACCGCCCGGCTGCACATCTGGTTTCAGCAGGTGGAGGCCCAATTCAACCTGCGGTCGATGACACCCGTTTCTACTATCTGGTAGGGGCCCTCGACCAGGACACGGGCGGAGAGGTCACAGACTTCCAAGCAGCCCCGCCGGCCACCGAGAAATACCGCGGCCTTCAGGAGCTCCTGCTCCAGATTTAGGGCCTCAGCAGGATGGAGCGTGCTGCCAGGCTACTTCATATGGAGGGCCTAGGCGACCAGCAACCATCAAGCCTCCTAAACGAGATGGTCCCGCTCCTAGATGGGCACACGCCTTGCGTAATGTTTGAGTACACCTGCCTGCATCTGCTGCCGGCCTACATCCACTTGCAACTCACGGCCACCTCCTTCGCCGACATCAGGGCCTTTGGTAGGTGGGCCAACGCGCTATGGATAGCCCGCCCTGATGATTCAACGCGCTGGACGACGGCGCGCACTGATGACGTCACTCTGGCAGCTCCCGATTTCCTCTGGTGGGGCGGAGGAGCTGTGGAAGGAGTGACAGCTGCATCCTGGAGGCCAGTAAGATTGCCCCCCACGGCCATGGCAGGTACTGCGCCTGCAGGCCAGCACCAGCAAGCCCCAAGCGCCACAAGCAGGAGGCGCTGGTGCTATTACCACCAGTGTTGGGGTGCTGCAGCACGGCAATGCCGCCAGCCATGCACGTTCATGGGAAATGCCTGGGCCAGCTGCCAGTAGGCCCCGTGGCGGCCGGCCAGATTCACTGCCTCTTCGCCTGGGATCGGCGCTCCGGGAGCCGCTTCCTCGTCGATACCGGGACAGAACTGAGCATCCTGCCCCCTTCGCTGGTCGACATTCGTTCTGGTAAGCGGGGGCCCGTCCTCACCGCGGCGAATGGCAGCCCCATCTGCACGTATGGGGTGCACATGGTCCCGATCGTGTTCGACTCCTGCCATTTCTCGTGGCGGTTCACTATCGCTGACGTCTCCCAGCCTTGGCTCGGTGCCGACTTCCTCCAGGCCCATTCCCTCCTGGTGGACGTCAGGCGTCAGCGCTTGTTCCACGCCACCACGATGTAGCCGATCACATTGCGATTAAATGAGCCGGTGGGACGCCCCCTGTCGTCCGTGGATTCCCGCTTCGCTCTGATCTTGGCCGCGTTCCCGGATATCCTGACCTCACAGTTTCGGTCATCGACCCCTAGTCACGGGGTGGTTCATTTCATACCAACTACCGGCCCACCTCTCCACGCACGAGCACGCCGACTGCCGCCGGATAAACTACGTCTGGCATGGCAGGAGTTCCGCACGATGGAGTCCTTGGGGACCGTCCGCCCTTTCAACAGCCCATGGGCGTCCCCATTCCACATGGTCCCTAAGGCAAGCGGGGGCTGGCGACCTTGCAGGGATTATCGGTGGCTGAATGCCGCAACAAACGCAGATCGGCACCCCGTACCCCATAACCAGGACTTCTCCGCCCATTTGGCCAGGGCTACTATATTCTCCAAAGTGGATCTGGTACGGGGTTATAACCAGATTCCGGTCCACCCGGATGATGTACCCAAGCCGGCAATCATCACGCTGTTCGCGCTGTATGAATTCGTGCGGATGCCGTTCGCCCTTAAGAACAATGCGCAGGCATTCCAACGGTTGATGGACGGGGTGTGTCGCGGCTTCGAGTTTGTTTTCGTCCACCTCAACAACATCCTGGTGGCCAGCTGCTCACAGTAGGAGCACTGCGCCAACCTCCGGCAGCTCTGTAAGCGGCTCAGCGAGGATGGCTTCACTGTCAACCTCGCCAAGTACCGTTTTGGGGTAAACCAATTCGACTTCCTCGATGCGGTTCCCCTGCCGGACAAGGTCGACGCCATCCGTCAGTTTCCCCGTCCATACACTGTGCACAGCCTGCAGGAGTTTGGCGGGATGGTGGCATTTTATCATTGTTTTGAGCCATCCGCGGCCCACATCATGTGGCCACTGTATCAACTTCTCGCAGGTGGGCGTAAGGACGTCGAGTGGACCAACGAGGCGGTGGCAGCATTAGACAGCGCGAAGCAGGCCCTTGCTCGGGCCGTACTGCTGGTGCACCCGCGCGAAGATGCTCCGATTGCTCTTGGTGCCGTGCTGGAACAAACAACTGACGGATGGGGATTGGCGGCCCCTGGCCTTCTTCAGCCGGCACCTCAACCGTTCTCAGACTAAGTACAGCGCATTCGATCACAAGCTCATGGCTCTGTACCTGGCAGTGCGCCACTTCCGCTACTTCCTGGAGGGCCGCCCACTCACCGCCTACACAGACCACAAGCCACTCACATTCGCCCTGGCGAAGGTTTCCGACCCCTGGTCCACACCACAGCAGCAGCAGTTGGCGTACATCTCCGAATACAACACCTCCATCCGCTACGTCGAGGGGAAAGAGAACCGCATGATCGACACATTGTCCCGCCCCGCCATCTGCGCCATATTCGAGATGGCGCTTGGAATTTACTATTCTGCCCTGGCGGACGCGCAGCTCACGGACGGTGAGATGCCCGCCTACAGGACTGCCATCTCGGCCATCACCTCGACAATGTCCCTCTCGGTCCTGGAGGGGCAACGATCCTGTGCGATGTGTCGTCCGGTCAGCCGCGCCCCATCGTCCCTGCCGCCTGGCGCCGGAGGGTTTTCGATGTTATCCACGGGCTGGCTCACCCATCAATCCGGGCGACGATGGCACTAGTGGCCGCTCGGTTCATGTGGCACGGTCTGCGCAAGCAGATTGGCCACTGGGCTCACACCTGCATTCCGTGCCAGATGGCGAAGATCCAGTGCCATGTCCGGGCGCCCCTCCAGGAGTTCGGTCTACCTCACCGGCGATTCGACCATCTCCACGTGGACATTGTGGGGCCTCTCCCGCCGCCCCAGGGCATTACCCACCTCCTGACGATGGTGGACCGCTTCACGCGGTGGCCGGAGGCCATACCCTTGGCTGACACGTCAACAGCTACATGCACTCGTGCGTTGTCCGCGCACTGGATTGCTCGCTTTGGGGTGCCGGCGCACATTTCCTCGGACCGGGGGCCACAGTTCACCTCCGAGCTGTGGTCTGCCATGGCTCACTTGCTGGGTGTGCGGCTGCACCATACCACGGCCTATCACCCGCAAGCTAACGGACTGGTGGAGAGGTTCCACCGGCAGCTCAAGGCAGCGCTGAACGCGCGACTCTCCGACCCGGACTGGATGGACGAGTTGCTGTGGGTCTTGCTGGGCATCCGGACTGCTCCTAAAGAGGACTTGGCCTCATCCTCAGCGGAGCTCGTTTACGGGTCACCACTTCAGTTCGGGACCTACGTCCCACACTGGCATGTTAATATGTGATCCATGTTTAGAGTTAACAAAGAAGGCCGAGCAGATGAAAGGAAGGAAATCACTTGCAACCTCTGTAAAATTTAATTCCATTAAATGGAACTTAACTTCTAATACAAATGGATAGAAGCGTAGAGAAAACTTGTAATGAAGAACATGCAACAAAGGTTCACTAGATGGACAGGACAAAATGCTGGAGTAACTCAGCAGGACAACCAGCATCTGCAGTTCCTTTCTACACAAAGATTCACTAAACTGATTTCTGGGAAGAGCGGAATGTCCGAAGAGGAAACTCTACTAATACTTCCCAGAGGGTTAAAGAAAAAGGACAATTGTGCGGAAATACATAGAATTTAATGTGAATGTATCACAAAGTGCTGGAGTAACTCAGCGGGTCAGGTACTCGTTGAGTTACTCCAGCACATTGTGATTCACTCAAGATTCCTGGTCTGCATTTCCTGGTGTCTCGAGTTTCGTATGAGGAGACTGTTTCCAGGAATTAGAAAATCTGGAACTGAAAGTCAAAATAAGAGATGTGTGATTCACAACTGGGAAGAGGAATCATTTCTTCATAGAGAGGGCTGTGAATCAAGATTAACTGACAAGATCAGTTGCATAGTCAACAAAGTGACTGGTAACATTTTGGTTACAAGCATGAAGAACAAGTGGATCATCAACAGTGATAAATGAGGTGCAGATTAATAGCGACAAATAGAAATATTAACATATTTTATAAGAACTTTGAGCATTTATATAACTGATAATAGGGCTTATGGTCAGAACAATCTGTTACTATTATAATCTCATTTTTTCAACATGAGAAGTGACCACAAAATTAGCAGAATGCTTCAGAACACAATATAAAACCGAAATTAGTAAAGCCTTATTGCTTAATATTTTAATATTTAACAGTTTTGCTGACCAGCCATCACTGCTCAAAAAAACAAGTTACTGCTTTTCAAAAATTAACATTCCATATCTTTAAATACATAATTTTAGAGGCCACAGCTTTAGATGATGAGAGGTAAAATTTAAAGGAGGCGTGTGGGACAAGTTTTTTGGCTGGAAGGCGTGGCCTGTTTCCACGCTGAATCTCTAAATTAAACTAAACCTCGACTGTAAATGACAGCCCCCTAATCTTGTACCTTTGTCCTCTCATTCGCCATTCTCTTGACATCTACTTTATATTCCATTAGGATCTTACATGTTTCAATAGGACCACTCCTCATTCTTCTTGATTCCAATGAACATAGATCTAGCCACATTCTTCAGCCACTCATGGCGGTTGTTCATCATTCCCACCTGACCATGATTTAACTGTATTCAAAGCCAGTACATCAATCAATCAATCAATCAATGATCCTTTCTTAAATAAGGGAACCAAAACTGTGCATAGTACTCCAGGTTTGATTTCACCAGTACCCTGTGTATTGTGACATTTCCCCATTTCTAAACTCCAACCTTCTTGGAATAAAGACCAAAATGCCATTTGCATTCTTAACCACTTCCCTGCTAACCTTTTGCTATTTTTACACATGAACAAAAATGACTAAAGGCATGAAGATTTTTGTTTTCATTTTTTTTTTAAACTCATGTGAACTTACTTTCCTAGCAGTGGGAGATAGAAGAAAATAAATTCAATGAAGTGCACAGTACAAAATCATAAAATAAAGCATCTGAAAGATTATGGAGGAATAATGACTAATTAACTAAATCTTAAATTGTTCAATTTTGGTCTGTTACCTTGTGCCATCAAAGCCTTTGATCGGCATCCTTCGAATTTTTCACATCCATTTCTCATGTTGTGTGGAAAAGCTATTGTTAATGATTATGTGTGCCTTTTATATGTACATTGTGTTGCAACTTTGCTTCTATTTCTGAAATGTTCTAACCTTTTGGTCTTACAAAAGAGCTATGGTAACAAGCTGCTATACAGTTGAAGTCTTTCAGATTTTTTTAATGTAATTGACAAATTGAACTGACTTACCTTGGGATTCCCAGTACCTTCTAAACCATGTGCAGTTACATCAGTTGCCAATATGTCTGCTTTGATTATGTCCAGGGCTCGAAGAATCCAACTGTGCTGGCGTTTGATTTGCTTCTGTAGTTCCTGCCACTGACTTGCAATAATCTGTAGCATGTCTTTCAATCCTTCAAAGCAAAACAACCAGATATCAGCACACATCAGTTGCAACACAAAAGCTAATAATATTCAACTAACTAATGTCACAGTCGTGACAATATTTTGTAATTTGTATTCGCACATGAATATTTAATCGAGCTGTATGAAACCTGCAGAAAAACCCTATTTCTGAACTTGCTGCCTTTAAAAAGTAAGCAGGCTACTTTTCGCAAAAAACATCCTCATTTTTGTAAATTAAGTACAAATTTATAGAGTTACAGAAAGTGTGGCATCTAATACTCTGACTACAAACACTTTCTTGTTTCTACAATTATGTTTCCTGTTGAAAACTAACACCATTTTGTTCACTGTTCTGCTTCAGTGATTTGCTTCAATGCAAACTTCTGAATGGCATCCTGCTATACTAATCAATACAGCATCAAGAGCATTTCAGTCTCTTGAAGACAGGTCTTTGGGGTCTTACACTATCAAGTCAGCTATAATGCTTTAGATTGATAGAAGCTGTGCTGACTTAGAAGATTGTGACTATTGAAAATAAATTAATTTAAAGACATCACAAACATCTGGGTGCTGGAAGAAAACATTCTCATCTGTTCTGGGCTAAACTCAAATTGGTTCTCAGCAGGGACCAAGTGTAATAGAACTGTATCTCCAATCATGTTTCATACAGAATATATTGTAAGATACAGTTTTGAACACTGATTTTTGCAATGTGATTTGATGTAACTTTTAGCACAACCTTGGAGTGAAGTAGTTCAGTTTCTGCAATCCTGAAGCAATAATTTAGTCAAGAGTCTAGAATGTTCAAATGACACATGTCCCAAAATGGATTAATGAAATTCTTACTTGTTACAACACAACAGGTCTGTAAACAGTCCAGAATAGATACCATAATAAGCAACAAAAACTATATAGTATACAAACTTAAAGCACATGGCATTGGGGGTTCAGTATTGATGTGGATAGAGAACTGGCTGGCAAACAGGAAGCAAAGAGTAGGAGTAAACGGGTCCTTTTCACAATGGCAGGCAGTGACTAATGGGGTACCGCAAGGCTCAGTACTGGGACCCCAGCTATTTACAATATATATTAATGATCTGGATGAGGGAATTGAAGGCAATATCTCCAAGTTTGCGGTTGACACTAAGCTGGGGGGCAGTGTTAGGTGTGAGGAGGATGCTAGGAGACTGCAAGGTGACTTGGATAGGCTGGGTGAGTGGGCAAATGTTTGGCAGATGCAGTATAATGTGGATAAATGTGACAAAAACGGGAAAGCAGACTACTATCTAAATGGTGTGGCCGATTGGGAAAGGGGGAGATGCAGCGAGACCTGGGTGTCATGGTACACCAGTCATTGAAGGTAGGCATGCAGGTGCAGCAGGCAGTAAAGAAAGCGAATGGTATGTTGGCTTTCATAGCAAGAGGATTTGAGTATAGGAGCAGGGAGGTTCTACTGCAGTTGTACAGGGTCTTGGTGAGACCACACCTGGAGTATTGCGTGCAGTTTTGGTCTCCAAATCTGAGGAAGGACATTATTGCCATAGAGGGAGTGCAGAGAAGGTTCACCAGACTGATTCCTGGGATGTCAGGACTGTCTTATGATGAAAGACTGGATAGACTTGGTTTATACTCTCTAGAATTTAGGAGATTGAGAGGGGATCTTATAGAAACTTACAAAATTCTCAAGGGGTTGGACAGGCTAGATGCAGGAAGATTGTTCCCGATGTTGGGGAAGTCCAGGACAAGGGGTCACAGCTTAAGGATAAGGGGGAAATCCTTTAAAACCGAGATGAGGAGAACTTTTTTCACACAGAGAGTGGGGAATCTCTTGAACTCTCTGCCACAGAGGGTAGTTGAGGCCAGTTCATTGGCTATATTTAAGAGGGAGTTAGATGTGGCCCTTGTGGCCAAGGGGATCAGAGGGTATGGAGAGAAGGCAGGTACGGGATACTGAGTTGGATGATCAGCCATGATCATATTGAATGGCGGTGCAGGCTCGAAGGGCCGAATGGCCTACTCCTGCACCTAATTTCTATGTTTCTATGTGTCTACCAATAATTTTTTTTAATAAAGTCATATGACAGTGCCCCCTATCTTGGATGCTACGCTGATGCCTATTACTGGCTCAGGCCTGGAGGGGCCCATCTCCAGCATCGTTCGTAACAGCTGAGTCCAATTAGCTGATGTTGGTTTCGCCACCTGAACCTCGTCAACCTGCTCCCTATAAAACCCAGGAGGAGGAGAGTGAGTGAGTGACGCAAGTCTGAGATGACCAAATATATCAGGTGAGTTTGTGTGGCTGCCACTGCTGAACATGGTGCCATCCCCAATGCCACAGTGCAAAAACGAAATCAAGGTCCCTGGTGTAATCAAGGCTGCATGTGGTTTATTGAAGTTTAAAGTGTTCAAAAGCCAAATGGTTGTTGGGAAGAGGTTGTTCCTGAGCCTGGATGTTACAGGTTTCAGGCTCCTCTACCTTCTTCCCAATGGCAGGAGTGAAATGAGAGTGTGGCCAGTCTGGTGTGGATACTTGATGATGTTGTGTGCCTTTTTGCGGCAGCTCCTCCTGTAGATCGCTTTGATGGTGTGGAGAGCAGTACCCCTTCTTCCAGGGACGTTACCTGTCCTGCTGAGTTACTCCAGGATTTTGTGTCTATCTTCGGTTTTTGTAATTTCCTTGGTTCCAGGGCATTTGAGTTGCCAAACCAGGCTATGGCGTGACCAGTCAATATGTTCTCTACTGTACACCTGTAGAGGTTCAAGTGAGTATTCATCAACATACCGAATCACCTCAATCTCCTAAAGAAGTAGAGGCATTGGTGGGCTTTCTTTATGACTGCATCAATGTGCTGGGTCCTGGAGAATCTATAGGGTAGCTGCAATGCAGGGAATTGTATCTTATCAAATATTACTCTCCTATAATTTCACTGACATTAAATCAGGTTGCATGTCAAGCCAATAAGTCCTGACAGCTGCACAACAAACAGGTTAAATAATCAGTGGCTAATTAAATGAGAGCAAAGTTATTACTGCGCTTCATTTCATTGTGTGCTTCTCCAATCCAGAAGTATGAGCATGATGTATATGTATGTTTTTTTTAGTTGCAATAAATTGATTCTAACTTCCAATTAACCATGGAATTTGGAAAAGTATTGTTGTCATCTTCTGATCCTGTCTTACAATTAGTTCGGTTCAGAGATGCATCCTAGAAGCAGGCCCCTTGGCCCAAAATGGCTCACTTATCTTCATTGATGATACAACTGTTGATGGTAGTAGCATAATGAATTATGAAGTGTATAGACACATCCTATCTGCTCAAGTTCAAATAAATGCCTCAAAATTCATTGACCAGCAGTTAATTCTACAGCAAGACAATGATCCCAAACATACTGTTAAAGCAATAAAGGAGTTTTTCAAAGCTAAAAAAATGGTCCATTCTTGCATGGCCAAGTCAATCACCCGATCTGAACCCAATTGAGCATGCCTTTTATATGCTGAAGAGAAAACTGAAAGGGACTAGCCCGGGCCAAAACAAGCATAGGCTAAAGATGGCTGCAATACAGGACTGGCAGAGCATCACCAGAGAAGACACCCAGCAACTGGTGATGTCCATGAATCGAAGACTTCAAGCAGTCATTGCATGCAAAGGATATGTAACAAAATACTAAACATGACTAGTTTCATTTACATGATACATTGCTGTGTCCCAAACATTATGGTGCCCTGAAATGGGGAGACTATGTATAAACACTGCTGTAATTTTGACATGGTGAAAACAAAATGTATAAAAATGGCCTTTATTAAAATCTGACAATGTGCACTTTAAGCACATGTGATTTTTTAAAATGTTTTTTTTCCTATTACAAATCTCAAATTGTGGATTACAGAGGCAAATAAATAAATGATGGGTCTTTGTCCCAAACATTATGGAGGGCACTGTATATGTTATGCCACTTTCTCATGCACTCCCTGCACACTTGGGGCAACTTACCAAAGCCAATTAGCCTACAAACCTGCAAGTCTTGGGGATGTGGGCAGAAACCAAAGCACCCGGAGGAAACCCTCATTGTCACGGGGAGAACATGCAAACAGCACCTGAAGTCAGGATTGAACCCGGGTCTCTGGAGCTGTAAGGCAGCAATTCTACCAGCTGTCCCACTGGGCTGCCCATGTCAAGGTGAATTTGAATACTGCTTTATTTGTGTTGTGCGTGAGTAGACACAGTTATAGAACATGGAATAGTACAGCACAAGAACAGATCTTTCGGCCCACAAAGTCTCTGCTGAACATGATGGTAAGACCATCATTTATCTACCTGCACATAACCCATATCCCTCCTCTGCCTAAAATCCATATGCCTATCCAAAAGTCTTTTAAATGCCACTACCCTATCTGCTTCTATCACCAACCCCAGCTGTGCGTTACTGTGACTCACTAACCTCTGTATAAAAAATAAGTTGCCCTGCACATCTTTAAAGTTAGCCTTCTCACATTAAAGTTCTTTCTGCCAGTATTTGATTTTACATCCTGAGAAAAATATTCTGTCTACCCAATCTATATCGTTGTACAGCAATATCATTTATTTTTATTGACTAACCAAAGGGTGAGTGAAAAGACTAAAACTTATAGAGCAAAATAAACTATCATTGCAATGAAAAACCTCAGTAATTGCTCTTTGTCTTAACCTCCAAAATTATTTTGGAGAAGGGTCTCAACCCGAAACGTCGCCTACTTCTCTTCATAGATGCTGCCTCGCCCGCTGAGTTTCTCCAGCACTTTTGTCTACCTTTGATTTTTTCCAGCATCAGTTCTTTCTTAAACATTAATTATTTTAAATAATCCTTATCATAGAGATATTCTATCTAATTTCACAGTATGGCAATTTGTCTTTGAATTTTGTGCAAAACATTTTCTCCAATTATCTAATTCTGCAGCACACTACTACTGAGGCAATTCATTGCCCTACCTAACTTAATCTCCCTTTTCTCACTGTGGCTCTGCACCGTCTGCTCCCTGTCTGCACTCAGCTGTGAAAATAATCACATCCTCCTATTTCTGTTTCCAACTTCTTCAAATTCCATACTGTTAAGTTTTGCTTCATATGCTCTTTCATGGAAGGATCACTTAAATATCTCTATCTTAGAAATAATTGTCATAAATAAAGTTATTTTTTTAAAAATCAGTCGGCAATAGATCAAACTCATAATGTAGGACATTATATTATTTTCATTGTTTCCCTCAGCCAGTAACTTGCCCTTTCAAAGCTTATGAGGTATATCTGGTTCAACCACTCCTGTGATGTTGTCATGAGGGAGATTACTTGGATTGGCAATCAGATGGGAAGGTGATTTAAGGAGATGATTGGAGGATTGTGTATAGGAGCATGGTGATGGTTAATCAGGTAGATAATTTAAGGGTTTAAGAAGGAACTGCAGATGCTGGAGAATCGAAGGTACACAAAAAAGCTGGAGAAACTCAGCAGGTGCAGCAGCATCTATGGAGCGAAGGAAATAGGCAACGTTTCGGGCCAAAACGTCTGAAGAAGGGTTTCGACCTGAAACGTTGCCTATTTCCTTCGCTCCATAGATGTTGCTGCACCCGCTGAGTTTCTCCAGATAATTTAAGGGTGTCTTTTTCTGCAGTGGTTGTGAATCAAATAACCTCTGGTCCCGAGGACATTGTCTACAAGGAAGGATAATAGATGTGAGGGCAATCACTAGGAGAAAATGCAGAGAATATACTACTTAGAAGATTAGCAGAATTTAGAAGTTTAACGATGTGCCACAATCTCTTAACTTGTTCAATCCTACTCCAATGTACAAAGCATACTCCATTGTCCATGTCTGCATAGTACAGGTGAATAAGTGATGTGAATACCAGCATTATGTGCTACATTCCATCACCGTGCATGCCCAGCAGCCTCTATCCACTTGTACGGTCAAATAGATCGTACCTAAATGTAATTTAAATAAGTGTTACCAGAAAACCATTGCACCACTAGATCTGAAGAAGGGTCTCGACCCGAAACGTAGCCTATTCCTTCGCTCCATAGATGCTGCCTTACCTGCTGAGTTTCTCCAGCTTTTTTGTCTACCTTTGATTTTTCTAGCATCTGCAATTCTTCCTTAAGCACCACTAGATCTGGTTTATTTGTGAATCTTTGTTGTTTAATATAAACCAAACCATTTTCCTTTCCTGGTCATTGGGTGAGGTAGCAATTGACTGGCAGCCTTGCTTGTGTCCTGAGCTATGTGCCCTGTACAATTTTTATTCTTCTTGATTGAGAAAAAGTATATAAAACTATACTTTCCAGGAAAATGCTGTCTGCAGTTCATTCTGCTGCGGATGGAGCTATTCTGCAGCAGTTGTGAAATAAATACAGGTATTTTCTGACATGCAGATGCATTTGAAAGATTATGTAAATGTAGGCTTCTGAATAGTGATGGCGAGGTGTAATACTGCTCTTTCATTCTGCATCAAACGAACTCTTCATGAATATCCAAGTTATGTGTCACCCCCACGTTTATTCAGTATATTTTATACTAGCAGTGAAGTTATAAAGGTAAAATAAATAACTGACTTGGAAAAACTAATGCCATGAAAAGTTGGGTGAAACCTGATTTTCTAATCTGCCACAGAGGTTCAAAAACATAGACTTGATCTCGGTAAACTATCAAAGTACATACAAATCATCACCAAATTAAATGTGGATGTAAATTGAAGCCAACATCTCACATCTTTACTTGCTTTAGCAACTCACCTGATTTGTGAGATTCAATGAGTTCCAGAAGCTGCTGTCCCTCTTCCACCACAGCATCTTTAAGTGCACAGTGACTGTCTACGTTAAGTTTAAAACTCTGCAAAAATGAGAATATTTGCGATTAATAACTTGTTCCCCATATTGTTTTATCCTGCTATGAAAGAAGACACAGTATTTGTGTCAGTTTTAGATACAAGATTCCTGAATCCTGACCAACGAACTGCTTTTCACTTTTCACTAAGCTAAGACGAAAGATTAGAAAAATCTGATCCTCATCCAATGCCACAAGTATAGCAAAAAAAGAGTGGGACCGGAAACGTCATCTGCTCATTTCCCTCCATGGATGTTGTTTGAACCGCTGAGTTCCTCCAGCACTTTATTTTTCAGATTCCAGCATCTGCAGTCTCTTGTGTCTCAGCACACATGTACATTCCCAGTTGAAGGGCTGAAAAGCATGGCACAGAGCAGGAGTCAGGAGCAGGAACTTTGCAATTTCTGAGCTCACTAATACCATTGTTACCCTAGTGACATCCGAGGTGTCCTCTTTCTTTAGTAAACGCTTTTCCTCCCTTGCTGTCACCCATGAAACCTTAGTGTCTACTAATTCTGCTCTAACTCCCTCTTTCCCTCTGGCAAAAACGGGAAAGCAGACTATTATCTAAATGGTGGCCTCATGGTACACCAGTCATTGAAGGTAACGAATGGTATGTTAGCTTTCATTCCCTAGGAGCAGGGAGGTTCTACTGCAGTTGTACAGGGTCTTGGTGAGACCACACCTGGAGTATTGCCAGTTTTGGTCTCCAAATCTGAGGAAGGACATTATTGCCATAGAGGGAGTGCAGAGACGGTTCACCAGACTGATTCCTGGGATGTCAGGACTGTCTTATCACTGGATAGACCAGCCTGTGAATTCAATCATACTTACATTCTGACATTTCTGCCACCAGGTCACATCTTCCCATCCCACTCCTTTCCACTTTCTGCAGAGGCTACGCTCTCTGCAACTCATCCCTACCCCAGGTATTTCCCCCTGCAACCACAGGAGATGTAACACCTGTCCCTCCGCCGCCTTCACATTTCATCCAGGGATCCGAGCAGTCCTTCCAGGTGGGACAGAGGTTAGTGTGCACCACTTCCAACCTCACCTACTGCGTTTGCTGCTCCTGATGTAGCCTCCTGTATATATTGGCGAGACCAAGCCTTGACTTGGCAACTGTTTCACTGAACATTTTCACTTGGTACACAAGGCCTGCTGGATCTCATGGTTGTTAACCATTCCCATACTGCCTTTATGTACTGGACCTTCTCCATTACCGCCTGTCCCACTTGGGCGACCTAATTGGCGAGTTCTGGCGAGTTTGCCCTCGACTCGTACTCGCAGCATGGTCGTCACAAGGTCGTAGGAGGTCCGTAACTCTCCTTCATGCTCGATGGTCTCCGCGTACTCGAGACCTCAGCTAGGCCGCGGCATTTTTTTCAATGAAATAAAATGTGAAATAAAAACAGGGAATACTGTAAATATTCACTAGGTCAGGGGTGGGGAAAGGCCGCATGCAGCCTTCTAGGCAATTAAGTGCGGCCATTCACTTGCTCCGCCTTCAACCTCATCTGCTGTATCCGTTGTTTTCCGTGTGGACTTCTACATATCGGTCTTATACATAAATGCAGACTAAACGATCGTTGCGCTGAATATCTATGCTCAGTCCGCCTTGTCCTATGCGATCTCCTGGTTGCCAAACATTTTATCTTCCCTTCCCATTCCCATACTGACGTTTCTGTCCTGGGCCTCCTCCACTGTTGGAGTGAAGCCATGTGCAAATTGAAGGAACAGCACATCATATTTTGTTTGGTTCTTTGGGCAAACAAACATTTTGTTTGTATACTTTGTGGGCAGTTTACAACCCAGTGGTTTGATTTCTCTAATTTCAATTAATCCTTGCATTCCCTCTCTCTCTGTCCCTCCCCCACCCTAGTTGTCTTGCTAATTTTACTGTTCATGTCCCCTCATTACATCCTCCTCCACAGTCAACAATGGACTGTTGTGGGATCTTTGGTCATCGGTGTCAGCACTGATTTGTTCAGTACCTTTTCATACCTCTTGTTACCCTCTCCCCTAACAGACAGTCTGAAGAAAGGTCTCAAACTGAAATATCATCTATTCTTTTTATCCAGAGATGCTGCCTGACCCGCTGAGTTACTCCAGCATTTTGTGTCTATCCCGCCGTACATCAATGCTGTTAAGGGTCATGCATTGATTGTATATTTGCCCCTGCCTTTTGACCTCACTTGCTCCATCTGCAATTTCTCCTCCAATTTCTGTAACTGATCTATATCCCACTGTTTACTTTGACAGCCTTCCTCAGGGTACGTGACCTCAATCTTGATGTCATCGGCAAACTTACTAACCTACGTTTATGTCCAAGTAATTTATATATATCACAAACAGCAGCAGTCCCAACACACTTGAGTCTTCCCTGCACTTTCTGTCTAGAAACTTCACATCTTAATGTGTGGTGACTGGAACAGGACCTGAAATTCCAATCATAACCAATCTAAAGGCATTTGGGAGCTCCCAGATCCAATGAAGTTATTTCAGAGAACCATTAGAGTCATTCACATTTGTAGGCCTGTAGTCACATACTGATTCAGTAAAGACAACTGAAATCCCTCCCCGATGCAGATTAGTGAACACAATGTTATTTTATGACTGTACTCTCATCATCACTTTTTCTTTGCCAACTCTTTAATTCCATTTTTTAAAAATAAACTGAATAGAAATTCTCCATCTAATATGGAGAAAATAGCTGTTCACAATATTCATTTATGTAAAGCAGATAAAAGTTTGAGCCATAATTAGGTTGTAAAGATTGTTTTCATAAACTAGTATTAAAGTACAAAAAATCGTGAAGCCATAGAATTAAATTTCAAACATGCCTGATGGTTTTCTTTACCACATTCTATCAAAATGCTTCCACTAGTGAAAGAGCATAGGACCAAAGGTCATAGCCTCAGAATTAAAGTACACTCCTTTAGGAAGGAGATGAGGAGGAATTTCTTTAGTCAGAAGGTGTGGAATGCATCGCTACAGCTGTGGAGGCCAACTCAATGTATATATTTAAGGCAGAGATAGATAGATTCTTGATTAGTGCAGGTGTCAGGGGGAGAAGGCAGGAGAATGGAGTTAATTGGGAAAGATGGATCAGCAATGATTGAATGGCAGAGTAGAATCGAAGGGCTGAATGGTCTAATTCTGTCCCTATCACTTATGAACATGAACTTTATGAAAATAGCCACTTGGAAGTTTATGCCATACCAGATGTGTTTCCAGGTAAAGTTTCAGACTGCTTATGTCAGCTTTTGGAGGTGTCCAATTTTCTGTTGTTTCCATTGCTTCAAACAACCAACAAATCAATTCATCAAGTTTATTTACAAAGGCCTAGAAGAAAAAGTAAACATAGTTATTAAACTGAATTAAACTTTATAGTCTTCACGGGCAACAATAATTGCAAGCACATTCACTGAACAGGAATTTACTTTTTTCTAATGTCAGTCCTTGAACTATCGCCCTTTTGCTTGGCTTCCACTGATCAAATTTCTCCACGTAAGTGCTGATATGTATGATCAAAGTTGAAGCTATTTGTAAAGTTATGACTATGCAGAAAACAGGACACAGTTCAAGCCAAAATGATGACTGAAATAAGTTATAAAAGTAATTCAACATGTAGCACACTATTACCACTAACTTTACAAATGATAGTAAGTTTAGAGACGCAGCGCGGAAACAGGCCCTTTGCACACCGAGTCCATGCGGACCAGTTAACCCCATATGTTAGCACTATCCTACAGACTGGAGACAATTTAAGGGCCTGTCCCACTTTCACAACCTAATTCACGACCTTTTTTACTCGTGGACATTTTTCATCATGCTAGGAAAAGCGCCCCAACCTACTTAATGCCACGAGTACCTATAACTAGCATCACGGGCTGCTACGACCTACCTACGACCTCGTGACGACCATGCTGTGAGTACGAGTCAAGGGCAAACTTGGCAAAGGTTGTGAATTATGTCGTGAAAGTGGGACAGGCCCTTTACAATTTTACCGTTGCCAATTAACCTACAAACCTGTATGGCTTTGGAGTGTGGGTGGAAACCGGAGCACCCAGAGAAAACCCACACAATCACAGGGTTGAACAGACAAACTCTGCACAGCATCCGTAGTCAGAATCAAACCCGGGTCTCCAACCTGTGCAAGTCAATAGACAATAGGTGCAGGAGTAGGCCATTCGGCCCTTCGAACTAGCACCGCCATTCAATGTGATCAGGGCTGATCATTCCCAATCAGTTCCTGCCTTCTCCCCATATCCCCGACTCTGCTATTTTTAAGAGCCCTATCCAGCTCTCTCATGAAAGCATTCAGAGAACCTGCTTCCACCGCCCTCTGAGGCAGAGAATTCCACAGACTCACCAATCTCTGTGAGAAAAAGTGTTTCCTCGTCTCCGTTCTAATTGGCTTACTCCTTATTCTTAATCTGTGGCCCGTGGTTCTGGTCTCCCCCAACATCGGGAACATGTTTCCTGCCTCTAGCGTGTCCAACCCCTTAACAATGTTATATGTTTCAATGAGATCCTTCTAAGACCAACAATAAAAATGTGGATTTCAAACATGTTCGAAACATTACTTCTGGAAGAGATGAGACTCCTCCTAGCAGGCAAAGCAGACCACTTCCAAAAGACGTGGTCTGCATTTATGGAACTATTACAAGCATAAGGTGCAATAGTAATTTAAAAAATAAATGGTGCTCGGATCTGGTAATGGGGGGATGAAAAATACGGTTGGTATATCCCTTTTTGCAGAGTTTTCTTTTATAATAGAGCGATTGTTACTCTCTTTCTTTCTTTTCTATTTCTTAACTTTCTTCTCTAACTCCTTTTCTAATGGGCTTTCTTTTCCCAACACTTTCCTGCACCTTCACGACTTTCTCACTTTCCTTACTTCTTTTATTTCTATCTTTTTTAAAGTTCAAAAAATGAAGGGGTACAACAAATGTAATGAGATATATGTGGTGTGTAATATTGCAACTTATTGTACTTCTAATTTTTTTTTAAAAAATAAATAAATAAATAAATAAATAAATAAATAAGAGATCCTTCTAAACTCCAGAGTGTACAAGCCCAGCTGTTCCATTCTCTCAGCATATGACAGTCCCGCCATCCCGGGAATTAACCTTGTAAACCCACTCCCTGAATAGCAAGTCTCCCGCAAATGTTAGTTGATTCAGTTTATTGAATATTAAAGCAGAGTTCTCTATACAGGACCTTTTCCATGACCACGATCACATAATCTATGCTGATATTCTAATGAAAAATTTAGCCTTCATATTTACTTGTATGTTTCAGATCAAATCCATTTGTATAGCACCAACTATGAATCTATTAAACTGAAAAATAGGCTATTTTTAATCAATCTAGTCAACCACAGATGAGTAACCTTATTTAAACAACTGAAAAATAGTTAATAAAGGTTTACATTTGTACTTAGCACTACCTGACAGAGTGCCAATTCTTTTCTGGCGCTCTTTGTTCTGGAGTCTTGTACCTTGGAAAAAGACCACTGCATGAACTATGCGTGCTGTATCAGGAACCTTGTGTGAATACTTGCCCCACTTTGACACCACCCTCTGTGTAATAAAACTTGCCCCACATATCTCATTTAAACTTTGCCCCTCTCATCTCAAAGCTATACCCTTTAGTAATTAATTTTTCCATTCTGGGAAAATGATTCTGACTGTCTCCCCTATGTACGTCTCTCATAATTTTACATACTTTCATCAGGTCTCCCTGTAACATTCGGCATTCCAGAGAAAACAATCTAAGTCTGTCCAACCTTTCCCTGAAGCCAATACTCCCTAATCCAGGCATCATTCTAGCAAACCAGTTCCGAATACAAGTCATTATCAATCCCGTTGTGGCGGCACCTGATGGCTAGCCACGGGCATAGCGAACCTTCGGCTCATGAAGGAGGAGTTGAGCATCTCAGTGGGAGGTGTTTGGTCATGGGGTCTGGCACTGGGTATTTAAGGTCGGGTAACGCTCGGTCACGGGATTGGAGTAAGCAGTAGCACGCTGACAGTAATAAATTACATTTCATTCTCACAACTTTGTATTCAACTCATTGTTGGCTGGACTCCTGTGAGTCCCCGCTACACTGGTGACCCTGATGACCAGAAGTGGAATCCTGGAAAAATGTCCTGAAAAAATGCACCTCGCTCAACCTGCCGCCTACGAGGCCGAGCTCAATGCGGTCACCCTGAAGCTGCTTAACTTTTGGACCTCGCAGCCAGGGGTTTGGTTCCGTCAGGTCGAATCCCAGTTCCATGTCCGCGGCGTGAAGGTAGATGAGATACGGTACCATTATGTGGTAGGCGCTCTCGACCAGGAAATGGCCGTTCGGGTCGTGCCGTACCTGGATAATCCGCTGGCGGCGGGTAAGTATGTAGGCCTCAAGGAGCTGCTGCTCCAGATCTTCGGGCCATGCCGCATGGAACGAACGGCGCGGGTTCTCAACATGAGCGGGCTCAGCAACTGGAAGCCCTCGGCGCTCATGAGCGAGATGCTCGCGCTCATTGGTGACCACCGGCCCTGCCTCCAATTTGAGTACACTTACCTGTAGCAGTTGCCATGCGACATCCGCCGGCAGTTCTCGGGTTAGAGCTTCAAAGATCCTCTGAGGCTAGCGGCGTGCGCCGACGAGCTGTGGCTGGCCGACCAGCAGGAAGTGGGTGTGCTGGAAGCCCTGGACCGGATCGATGCAGTGCCCTGGAAGGCACAGCGGCCTAGGACCATACCCACAAGAGGCTCCGTGGAGCTGCAGACCAGGCAAGTGGCACAGGAGCCAGGAAGAAAGATGTGCTGTTATCACCAACGTGGGGGACAGTGACCCGCCAATGCCGCCAATCATATGCGTTCCTGGGAAACTCCGGAGCCGGCTGCCGGTAGGCACCGCGGTGTTCGGCAAAATTCATCGTTTGTACGCGCTCGGGGCATAGGTTCCTGGTGGATACTGGAATGGAGGTTAGTGTTTTGCGCCTCGCTCCGGAGCAGACACGCGGCTCGGTAAGCAGGGCCCCCTCTTGACCACGGCGAATGGGAGTTCCATCCGCACCTACGGCATCCACGCCATTTCACCTGGCTTTTTGTTGTCACAGATGTGTCCCAACCGCTGCTGGGCACAGATTTCTTGCGGGCGCAAGAGCTCCTGATGGATGCGAAGGGCCAGCACGTCCACGTTTCATCGTTGGAGGCGATTTACTTGCGCCCTACCGCGCCCGCCCGTCGAACAGCAACCCAGTGGCAGCGGTGGACAACGTCTACGCCCAGGTTCTGGCCGAGTTTCCGTACAATGTCACCTCTGAGATCGGCTCGGCCAGCCCGAAACATGGGGTCGAGCACCACATCCTCACCTCGGGCCCACCACTCCGCATCCGCAGGCTTGCCACCGACAAACTTCCAATTGCCAAGGCGGAGTTTCACAACTTAGAGGCCATGGGCACTCCAACAGACCATGGGCCTCCCTGCTTCACATGGTACCAAAGGCTTCTGGGGGCTGGCGGCCTTGTGGGGACTATTGCCGCCTTAATGAGATTACGACTGCCGACCGGTACCTGATTCCTCACATTCAGGACTTCACAGCCCATCTGGCCGGGCCTAAGTTTCTTGCCTCAGTCAATAACCTGGGATGAATCCAGTCAGGTCCTGGGGATTTATCCACCTTGATGCTATTTAAGACCGCCAACATTTTTGTCTTATTAATTTCAAACTACCCTTGCATATTAGTGTGCAACACTTGGATCAGTGTGGATTGAGCCAGCAGGGCAATGTAAAAAGATTGCCAGTGATCATTGTTGAGCTTGTTACCATAGGGAAATTGTCTGGCCCAGGGAGAATTGTGTAGCCATTCAAACAGGGGGAGACGACAGTTTTGAAAACATCCAACAGGTGGTGACAGAGACCATCTGGGTAGGCTGTCAACACATGGAGCAGCTGCTGCCGCCACTCCCACTCAATGGCCCACACTCCCCGTGCCAGTCAGGAAGCGGCTCCACGGCTACATCTCAGCACTGAATGGACATTACATTTGCCCCAAATTACCTGACATCTGTTCTCATGGACGCTGTCAGTGACTCCCTCCATATATTAGGAATTGAGATAATTTTAGCTTTCATTGCTGCAGAAAAAGCCACAGAGGACTGAGCACTTGATCACGCTCTTAGTCACACAGCAGCACTGTCAGCAATTCATTAGAAATAAATCTAGAATAAGCCCTTTGAGCACTCCTTCCTTCCCAGTTTCAAAGAATGCATATGAATTTCTGGGAATGCATCTTAAGTGAAGTACCTATGTACATTGATTAATTGATTTCTTTGTTGTGCACTATTTAATGAATTCAAAAAATGTATGCAGAAAATTGTACTATGAGCTTATTAATTTTCTCACATGTATTTTAACCATCTCTTAAGGCTTGAGAATGGTTGCAAGGTAGAAATGTATCCACTCAGAAGCAGGAGCAACTGTGCACAGTCATTTTACATTGGACCACAACATCCATCTTGGGGAAGAGTGATTCATCTTAAACTAAGCTGAATACAGACCTTGAGGGTAAATAACTAACTACTAAATTGTTGAGTCATCCAGTGCCAGGAAGAGCTCCTTTCAATGCTGGATTGATGGTTGTCTCTTAAATAATGTATATTTCTTGTTTGACCTTCAAATGTTTTTGGTGGCAACTCCATCAGTTTCTCTGAATGTCTTTTCAGACTAAATGCACCAATAAAAAAAATCTGGCTTTCTGTTTAGCTCTGTTTAACTTATCTGGGAAATCACATCTATCTGTGCTACAATTACCTGTCATACTTCCACGTTAGGAATTAATTTTGCTGCTGGTTCCCACCACCAATCTACATAGATATTTGAAAAGTTTGACAGAGGAGGTGGGTTAGCTCTGCTGGTAAGGACTAAAATTCCATCCTTAGCAATGGATGATATTGGATCAGACAATGCAGAATCCTTGTGAGTGGAGCTAAAATGTTTGGCAACTGGGAGATTGCATAGGTCAAGGGGAACCGAATAGAGATGTTCAGCGAAGCGATTGCCCAGTCTGCGCTTGATCTCGCCAATGCAATGTCCTCCTGTGTATTAGCCATACCATGATTGTATATGATTGACCCATCTTTTATGCAATTCACCATCTTTCACTGGTTTGAAATCTGCTTCCCAAAGTACAGTTGTAAGCTCATTTTAAATTAATATGCCATTGGTTTTCCAGAGTTCCCTTCCCAATCTAATTATTCCTGATGCTGCTCTCACACTCTTCAACAACCTGTTATAAATATATTGCTTTAATTGGGTCTTCCTTTTCTACAATTCACAACATGTTCCTACTTGGTATGCTTTGATAAGCATTCTGAAATTTTATTATACAGGTAATGATTTACAGTAAGTATATTCATTACGGCTGTTGGATTTAACAAACCCTAAGATTAAATTGCAGATGTGCATGACATCACATGTAACTTCTTATGCAATTCAAATTGTAGATGTCTCAAACATTTGGAAAAAAAACTTCCAATAAAAGAAAGCTGGAGCATCAAGTGGATGACCTCCGGTTCGTACGAGAAACTGAGTCGTTCCTCGACAAGTCCTACAGTACGATTGTTACACCTAAGGTACTGGAAGAGAGAAGGTGGGAGACAGTGAGAAAGGGAGGGAAGCATGGAATGCCAACGTCCCCGGGTGATGTACCTCTTGTAAACAGGTTCATCCGCTTAGAAGTTGTTGGGACAGAAGACGTGAGCGGCGGACTGGCCTGCGATGCGAATAGGGATGTTGAGCCAAAACCAAAAAGGCCTAAGGCAGGCAAGGCCATTGTAGTGGGAGACTCCATCGTGAGAGGTACGGACAGGGGTTTCTGCGGCAACAGACGGGATGCGAGGATGGTGTGCTGCCTTCCCGGTGCCAGGATCCAGGATGTCACGGACAGAGTGCAGAAAATCCTCAAGGGCGAAGGTGAACATCCGGAAGTGGTAGTGCATGTCGGCACAAACGATGTCGGAAAAAAGGGGATGAATATTCTGCAGCGTGACTTTAGAGAGCTCGGAAAAATGTTGAAAAGCAGGACCTCCAGGGTTGTTATCTCCGGTTTGTTCCCCGTGCTGGCGAGAGCAGGAACAGGGAGATACGGGACCTGAACGTGTGGCTGAGGAACTGGTGCACGGGGCAGGGATTTAGATTCTTAGATCACTGGGATCTGTTTTGGGGTAAGGGGGAACTGTACAAAAGGGACGGATTGCATCTTAACAGGTGTGGGACCAGCATTCTGGCAGGCAGGTTTGCCACTGCTACACGGGTGGCTTTAAATTGAATAAGGGGGGTGGGGTGTTGAATGGGACAGTGGAGGATGGAGTTAAAGGGAAAGGGTTTCTTAAATGTGTGAGCGTAGAGACCGAAGGGTGTAAAATGAGGGTAGAAGAAATAGGTAGCAAGGTGAAAAGTAAAAGTGGCAGGCAGTCAAAACCAGGGCAAAAATCAAAAAGGGCCACTTTTCAACATAATTGTATAAGGGGTAAGAGTGTTGTAAAAACAAGCCTGAAGGCTTTGTGTCTCAATGCAAGGAGCATTCGTAATAAGGTGGATGAGTTGAATGTGCAGATAGCTATTAATGACTATGCTATAGTTGGGATCACGGAGACATGGCTCCAGGGTGACCAAGGCTTGGAGCTGAACATCCAGGGATATTCAATATTCAGGAGGGATAGACAGAAAGGAAAAGGAGGTCGGGTAGCGTTACTGATTAGAGAGGGGATTAATGCAATGGAAAGGAAGGACATTAGTTTGGAGGATGTGGAATCGGTATGGGTAGAGCTGCAAAACACTAAGGGGCAGAAAACACTGGTGGGTGTTGTGTACAGGCCACCTAACAGTAGTAGTGAAGTTGGAGATGGTATCAAACAGGAAATTAGAAATGCGTGCGACAAACGCAAAACGGTTATAATGGGTGACTTCAATCTACATATAGATTGGGTGAATCAAATTGGCAGGGGTGCTGAGGAAGAGGATTTCTTGGAATGTATGCGGGATAGTTATCTAAATCAACATGTAGAGGAACCAACGAGAGAGCAGGCTATTTTAGACTGGGTAATGAGGAAGGGTTAGTTAGCAATCTTGTTGTACGTGCCCCCTTGGGCAAGAGTGACCATAATATGGTTGAGTTCTTCATTAGGATGGAGAGTGACATTGTTAATTCAGAAACAATGGTTCTGAACTTAAAGAAAGGTAACTTTGAGGGTATGAGACGTGAATTGGCCAAGATTGACTGGCAATTAATTCTAAAAGGGTTGACGGTGGATATGCAATGGAAGACATTTAAAGACTGCATGGATGAACTACAAAAATTGTTCATCCCAGTTTGGCAAAAGAATAAATCAGGGAAGGTAGTACATCCGTGGATAACAAGGGAAATCAGGGATAGTATCAAAGCGAAGGATGATGCGTACAAATTAGCCAGAAAAAGCAGCATACCGGAGGACTGGGAGACATTCAAAGACCAGCAGAGGAGGACAAAGGGCTTAATTATGAAAGGAAAAATAGATTATGAAAGAAAACTGGCAGGGAACATAAAAACTGACTGCAAAAGTTTTTATAGATATGTGAAAAGAAAGAGATTAGTTAAAACAAATGTAGATCCCTTGCAGTCAGAAACAGGTGAGTTGATCATGGGGAACAAGGATATGGCGGACCAATTGAATAACTACTTTGGTTCCGTCTTCACTAAGGAAGACATAAATAATTTGCCGGAAATAGCACGGGACCGCGGGTCAAAGGAGTTGGAGGAATTGAGTGAAATCCAGGTTAGCCGGGAAGTGGTGTTGGGTAAATTGAATGGATTAAAGGCCGATAAATCCCCAGGGCCAGATAGGCTGCATCCCAGAGTACTTAAGGAAGTAGCTCCAGAAATAGTGGATGCATTAGTAATAATCTTTCAAAACTCTTTAGATTCTGGAGTAGTTCCTGAAGATTGGCGGGTAGCAAACGTAACCCCACTTTTTAAGAAGGGAGGGAGAGAGAAAATGGGGAATTACAGACCAGTTAGTCTAACATCGGTAGTGGGGAAACTGCTAGAGTCAGTTATTAAAGATGGGATAGCAGCACATTTGGAAAGTGGTGAAATCATTGGCCAAAGTCAGCATGGATTTACGAAAGGTAAATCATGTCTGACGAATCTTATAGAATTTTTCGAGGATGTAACTAGTAGCGTGGATAGGGGAGAACCAGTGGATGTGGTGTATCTGGACTTCCAGAAGGCTTTCGACAAGGTCCCACATAAGAGATTAGTATACAAACTTAAAGCACAAGGCATTGGGGGTTCAGTATTGATGTGGATAGAGAACTGGCTGGCAAACAGGAAGCAAAGAGTAGGAGTAAACGGGTCCTTTTCACAATGGCAGGCAGTGACTAGTGGGGTACCCCAAGGCTCAGTACTGGGACCCCAGCTATTTACAATATATATTAATGATCTGAATGAGGGAATTGAAGGCAATATCTCCAAGTTTGCGGATGACACTAAGCTGGGGGGCAGTGTTAGCTGTGAGGAGGATGCTAGGAGACTGCAGGGTGACTTGGATAGGCTGGGTGAGTGGGCAAATGTTTGGCAGATGCAGTATAATGTGGATAAATGTGAGGTTATCCATTTTGGTGGCAAAAACAGGAAAGCAGACTATTATCTAAATGGTGGCCGATTGGGAAAGGGGGAGATGCAGCGAGACCTGGGTGTCATGGTACACCAGTCATTGAAGGTAGGCATGCAGGTTCAGCAGGCAGTAAAGAAAGCGAATGGTATGTTAGCTTTCATTGCAAAAGGATTTGAGTATAGGAGCAGAGAGGTTCTACTGCAGTTGTACAGGGTCTTGGTGATACCACACCTGGAGTATTGCGTAGAGTTTTGGTCTCCAAATCTGAGGAAGGACATTATTGCCATAGAGGGAGTGCAGAGACGGTTCACCAGACTGATTCCTGGGATGTCAGGACTGTCTTATGAAGAAAGACTGGATAGACTTGGTTTATACTCTCTAGAATTTAGAAGATTGAGCGGGGATCTTATAGAAACTTACAAAATTCTTAAGGGGTTGGACAGGCTAGATGCAGGAAGATTGTTCCCGATGTTAGGGAAGTCCAGGACAAGGGGTCACAGCTTAAGGATAAAGGGGAAATCCTTTAAAACCGAGATGAGAAGAACTTTTTTCACGCAGAGAGTGGTGAATCTCTGGAACTCTCTGCCACAGAGGGTAGTTGAGGCCAGTTCATTGGCTATATTTAAGAGGGAGTTAGATGTGGCCCTTGTGGCTAAGGGGATCAGGGGGTATGGAGAGAAGGCATGTACGGGATACTGAGTTGGATGATCAGCCATGATCATATTGAATGGCGGTGCAGGCTCGAAGGGCCGAATGGCCTACTCCTGCACCTAATTTCTATGTTTCTATGTTTCTATCAACATGTCTTTCAAAAGTTAAACAGAAAAAATGTATTCTATATATTGCATTTAAAGATATTAAATAGTGACAAGGAGGTAACAGCTGAACTGAGCAATGCAAAAGCAAAATTATGGTGAGACTCCCTTATTAATCAATAACTGTACCTCTATAATATTTCACTTTGTGCCATGTTGCATAACCAAAGCATATGTTAAAACTAACTTTCTGGCTCAGAAAATCTTAATTTGTAAAGCAAATTTTTTTTAAATGAAATGTTCAGAAAGCCATGACTTTGTTAAATTGAATTAAAATAACAAACACGGCATATGTGTGACTCATGAAGTAGGTAAAACCTTTTCACATTGATTGTAGCTAACTTGTATTGTGCTTAGAATGAAAATGGAGTTTAAGCTACCGTCTTTAGGCATAGTGGCAGCTTATTTTTGTCCAATGGTCATGGTTGTCCTTTAAAATGTATGCGCTTGGTTTATATTGTAATGCAAGACTTGAAAGTTCAGTGATAACTCGAGCATTGCAAATAAGAAAACTGACAATACAGTTTTGATTTGTTTATATTGACATTACCACCAAGAATTCTAATTTCCTCTGGAAATACTGTACTTCTTTTCCATTAGCAGCACAAGAGAACTGAAATAATAACTCTTTCTTTCTACAGATGCAGATTGCCCTGCAGAGTATTTCCAATTTTTTTTTAAATGTCAGATTTCCAGTATTTACAGTTGCCCATATGAAGTTATTTATTTCCCAACATTTGAGAGTCAGGAGTATAATAGGAGTATAATATTCTCAAGTTTAACAATTCATTACATTTTGAAGATGGATTACAGATGAACTACTACTAACCTGGTATAATTAAGGTTCCCCTAGTCATTCAGTGTAGAAATGGACCCATTGGTCCCATCTTGCCCACCACGATCAACATGGACCATATCCTTCGAAATCTATCCTATCCATAAACCTGTCCAAATATATTTAAAATGTGGTGATAGTACCTGCCTCAACTACCTCTGGCAGCTCGTTCCATATACCCACCTTTCGTGTAAAAAAAAAGTTGTTCATCAGCTTCCCATTAAATCTTTCCTTCCTCAATTTAAACCAATGTCCTCTGGTTCTTGATTCCCCTACTTTGGATAAAAGCCTGCATTTACCCCATCTATTCTTCTCATGATCTTATACCCCTCCATATGTTTATCCCTCAACCTCCTGCATTTCAAGGATAACGTACTAGTCTTCTCAACCTCTACCGATAGCTCAGGCCCTCGAGTCCTGGAAACATCCTCGTAAATCTTCTCTGCAACCTTTCCAGCCTAACAACATATTTCCTGTAACAGAGAGAGCAAAACTCAACACAACACTCTAAATGTGGCCTTGTAAAACTGTAACATAACCTCCCAAATTCTATATTCAATACTCTGACTGATGAAAGCCAATGTGCTGAAAGCCTTCTTCATAAGTTCATGTGATAGGAGCAGAATTAAGTCATTTGGGCCATCAAGTCCACCCTGCCATTCAATCATGGTTGATTTATCTTTCCCTCCCCACCCCATTCTCCTGCCTTCTCCCCATAACCCCTGACACCCATATTAATCAAGAATCTATCAATCTCTGCTTTAAAAATATCCATTGATGGCTTCCACAGCCATCTGCAGCAATGAATTCCACAAATTCACCACCATCTGACTAAAGAAATTCCTCCTCATCTCCTTTCTAAAGGTGCATCCTTTTATTCTGCAGCTATGCCTCTGGTCCTAGACTCTCCCACTAGTGGAAACATCCTCTCCACATTCACTCCATCCAGGCCTTTCACTATTCTGTAAGTTTCAATGAGGTCCCGGCATCCTTTTAAACTCCAGAGGGTACATGCCCAGTGCTGTCAAACCTCATCATATATTAACTCAATTATTCCTGGGATGATTCTCGCAAACCTCTGGAACCTCTCCAACACCAGCACATCCTTCCTCGGACATGGGGCCCAAAATTGTTCACAATACTCCAATTACAATGCCTCATCAATCCTCAGCAATACATCCCTGTTTTAATATTCCAGCCCTCTCGAAATAAATGTTAGCATTGCGTTTGCCTTCCTTACTACTGATTCGAATTGAAAATTAATTGTTTGGGAATCAGCATTTATAAGTCCCTTTACACCTCCGATTTCTGAATTCTCTCCCCAATTAGAAAATAGTCTACGCCTTTATTTCTACTACCAAAACTACAACTCCACACTTTGCTACTCTGTATTCCATCTGCCACTTCTTTGCCTAGTCTCCCAACCTGTCCAAGTCCTTCTGCAGTCACTTCTTTCTCTACACTACCTGCCCCTCCTCCTATCTTTGTATCATTTGCAAATTTGGCCACAAAGCCTTCAATTCACTCATCGAAATCTTGATATACAATGTAAAGAGTAGCATTCCCAGCACTGACCCCTGCACATCACCACTCGTCACTGGCCACCAACGAGAAAAAAACCTTATTGCCTCTCTGCCTTCTGCCACCCAGCCAACCTGCTATCCACACTAGTATCTTCCCTCTGATACCATGTGCTCTCATCTTCTTTAGCAGCCTCACAAGGCCTTCTGAAAATCTAGGTAAACAACATCCAGTGACTCTCCTTTGTCCTTCCTCAAAGAATTGCAACAGGTTTGTCAGACAAGCTCTCCCTTTCACAAAACCATGCTGACCGGTCTATTTTATCATATGCTTGTAAGTACTCAGAAACCTCTTCCTGTATAATGCACTCTAAAATCTTACCAACCACTGAAGTCAGGCTAATTGGCCTATAGTTTCCACTCTTCTGCTTGGCTCCCTCCTTAAATAGTGGAGTAATATTTAAACCTTAAACCTATGTCATCTGGTTCTTGATTCTCCTTATTCTGGGCAATGGACTACTGATCTATTCCTCTCATGATTTTGTACACCTCTATAAGATCACCCATCATCCTCCTGTGCTCCAATGAATAGAGTCCTAGCTTGCTACCCCAGGCAATGCATTCCAGAACCCACCACTGTGGAAAAACGTGCGCCCTACACATCTCCATTAAACTTTCTCCCTCTCACATATGGCTATGCTCTCTAATGTTGGACATTTCCGCCCTGGGAAAAAAGATTCTGCCTGTCCGCCCGATCTATGCCTCTGATAATTTTACATACTTCTGTCAAGTCTCCCCTCATCCTCTGATGTTCCAGAGAAAACAATCCAAGTCTATCATAACCTCTCCCTATAGCTCAGCCCCTTGAGTCCTGGCAACATTCTTGTAAATCTTCTCTGCACCATTTCCAGATTGACAACGTCTTTCCTTTAACATGGTGCCCAGAAATGAACACAATACTCTAAATGCGGCCTCACCAATGTCTTATATAACTGCAACATCTCCCAACTTCTATATTCAATACTCTGACTGATGAAAGCCTTTTTGACCAAGGACAAAACTAAAACAAACTAGACCTACTGAAATTCAAGAATTCTATTTTTTTTTTTACCATAATTAAGTTAGGAAATAATGCCCATATTGTACAGGGTGCAAAATAAATTTAATGCTCAGCCGTTAGATGCTTCAAGCTTTATATTTCAACTGATATATATAATTCATGGTGCCTTGAATAAAATAGCCAGTGCTTCTCATTGCAGATTGATTCCTTCAATAATAATGGTATCTGGAGATGAAAAGATGCAAAAGAATACAATTCTGTACACGATAGGACTGATGCGTGCTTTTAATACAAGATAAAACATTACACTTTCATTGTCCTTGAAAGGATAAATATTCTCCACCGCTGACACTCATTTCCTTCCAAAATTAAATAATAGAAAAAGAAACAACAAAACAAACTGCAACAAAAAAATATTAACCAATAAACTGTCAACATAATTGGCAAAGGCATCTTGTAAATATAAAGACAACTTGTAGAAATGAAAGTGGTTTACAAATCGATTTGCCCATCAACAATGAACAATGGAATCTGACACCAGCAGAGCTATTTTTTTTTCAAGCAATTTCTGTATCTTTTCGATGAAGAAAATAATATCTATGTGGATTCCAGTTACATAGAACATAGGATAGTACGGCACTGGAATGGGCCTTTCAGCCGAACATGATGTCTAGCTAAACCGATCTCATCTACCTGTACATAATCCATATCCCTCCATTCCTTGCACTTCCATGTGCCTAACTAAAAACCTCTTAAATATGACTGCCACCTCAGGTAATATGTTCCAGGACCCACCACTCTGTATAGAAAAACATGCCCCACACATCTATATACACTACTAAAAGTCTCATCTTGTTCGTGTGTGGATGTGATTGCGATGGTATCTATGCCAAAACGGAGGGAGGGAGAGGGAGGGAGAGAGTGAGATCCAGAACTTCCCTCTGACCCCCCTCCCCCCCCCACGTGGTTTGATTCAGTGGATAAGCTGCTGATTCTTTAAAGATAAGATTAATTTCATTTATAGCCGCATTTTCTTTTAAAAACACTTCGCAATTTTTATTAACTTTGATTTTATTCGAATCCTTCCATTTTCATTGACGACTAACAATGTAATTAGGTTACTTTAAGGTTTGGTTTGGCATTGTGTTTAGTGGGGTAGTGCGAAAGGGGAGAGGTGAGGGTAGGGAAAAGGAGAGCTAGGGAGAGAAGACGAGGGGGAGCGAGTGTATGAGCCACGCCTGCGCAGTTGGGGGCTATGGGTGATTATTGCGTTGGGGAACCGGTTGCGTTGGAGGAATGGGTACATCACAATGGAATCTGGTTTAGCAGCAAATCTGGGGGGGGGGCTTAATATGGGGGAGGGGGTTTAGTGTGTGTGGTGGGGGTTAGTGTGTGTGTGTGTGGGGAGGGGGGGACAGTGTATGTGTGTGGGGGAACTGATCCCACCGCTAGTCACATCTTCCCATCTCCACCCCTTTCCGCATTCTGTTGAGACTGTTCCCTCCGCAACTCCTAGATTCGCGCATCCCTTCCCACCCAAACCATCCCCTCTCCGTGTACATTCCTCTGCAACTACAGGAGACACAACACCTGTCCCTATACGTCCTCCCTCAACTCCATCCAGGAATTCCGACAATCCTTTTAGGTGAGGCAGAGGTTCATTTGCACCTCTTCTAAACCTCATCAACTAGAGTCAAGTCAAGAGTGTTTTATTGTCATATGTCCCGGATGGCTCAGTGAATATCTTACTTGCTACAGCACAACAGAACATGTGAATATGTAAACATAGTACACAACAGAGGAAAGATTAAAAAAAAGAAAAAGATCAATAAATAACAAATATAGTGGCTGATTCGGAGCGTGGCGAGCTGTGGGGCCGGGCGGCTGCGACCCGACTTCGGAGCTTCGAAGATTACGGCCCCGGTCGCCTCGACGCAGCAGTTGCACTGCTAGACCGAGGGAGAAGAATAACGAACAGGAAAGAGACAAGACTTTTGCCTTCCATCACAGTGAGGGGTGTTTGGAGATTCACTGTGATGGATGTTTATGTAAATTGTGTTAATTGTGTGTCTTGGTTTTTTTTTTGATGTTATGACTGCAGGAACAAAATTTTGTTCAAACCATGTCTGAATGACAATAGATGGCATTCTATTCTATTCTAGTCTATTCTAGTCTAGTCTAGTGCAATAATAATATAGTCTTTTGCAGTCCAGAGCTCAGAGAGTCGTTGTTGTGTTTAATAGCCTGATGGCTGTAGGGAAGACGCTGTTCCTGAACTTGGACGGTACAGTTTTCAGGCTCCTGTACCTTCTTCCTGATGGCAATGGTGAGATAAGTGTGTGGCCAGGTTGGTGTGGGTCCTTGATGATTTTGGCTGCCTTTTTGAGGCAGCAACTACGATAGATCCCTTTGACGGTGGGGAGGTCAAAGACGGTGATGGACTGGGCAGTGGTCACAACTTTTTTTAGTCTTTTTCGCTCCTGGACGTTCAAGTTGCTGAACCAGGCCATGATGCAACCAGTCAAAATGCTCTCTACCGTGCACCTATAGAAGTTTAGGAGAATCCTATTTGACATGCTGAAACTCCCCTTAATCTTTTCAGGAAGTAGAGTCACTGATGTGCTTTCTTTATAATTGCATCAGTGTGCTGGGTCCAGGAAAGATCTTCGGAAATGTGCACGCCCAGGAATTTGAAGTTATTGACCCTCTCCACCATCGTCCCATTGATATGAACAGGATTGTGGGTCCTCATCCTTCCCCTACCAAAGTCCACAATCAGTTCCTTGGTCTTACTGATGTTGAGAGCCAGGTTGTTGTGCTGGCACCATTTGGTCAGTCGGTCTATCTCACTTCTATACTCTGACTCGTCCCCTTCTATGATTGATTCGTCCAACCATAGTGGTGTCATCAGCGAACTTGATGATGGAGTTCGCATTATGTCCGGCTACGTAGTCATGGGTATATCCATTGAACTATATCCATTGTTCTCGGTGAGGACTCCTAAATATTGACGAGGCCATACGCAGACTGGGCGATCGTTTCGCTAAACACCTACGCTCAATCGACCTTGGCCAAAGCAATCTCCCGGTTGCCAAACATTGTACTGTAACTACCCTTCCCATTCCCATACTGACCTTTCCATCCTGGGCCCCCTCCACTGTCAGAGTGAGGCCACACGCAAATTGGAGGAACAGTCCTTCATATTTTGCATGGACAGCTTACAACCCAGTGGTATGAATATTTATTTCTCTAATTTCAAGTAACCCTTGCATTTCCTCTGTTTTTGCCCCTCCACCCGCCCTCCCCACTCACAGTTGTCCTACTAGTTCCACTGTTTGCATCCATATATTCCTTAGTTATCACCTCTTCCACAGCCAACAGTGGACTATTGTGGTCTCCACCTTTCCTTGGCCATTGGTACCGGCTCTGATTTGTTCTGAACTTTTTAATACATCTAGTGTCCCTCTCTCCTGACAGTCTGAAGAAGGGTCTTGATCTAAAATGTCGCCTATTCCTTTCCTCCAGAGATGCTGCCTGGCCCATTGAGTTACTCCAGCATTTTGTGTCTATCGCAATTGGTCACAAACTTCCAGCCAGAATATCTACCTTCCACCAGAACCTTCTGCCTTCTATGATTAATCCACACAACCAAGATATCATGAATCCCATGCATCTTAATCTTCTGGATCAGCCTACCATAAGAGACCTTATCAAAAGTCTTACTAAAATCCAAGTATACAACATCCAACACCCTACTTTCATCAATCTCATTTGTCACCTCCTCAAGCAAGTTAGTGAGACACAATCTGCTGCATACAAAGCTGTGTTGACTATACCTAATTAGCCAATTCTCTTTCAAATGAAGTAAATACTATCTCAAAGAATTCTCTCCAATAGTTTCTCTACCACTGACATGAGGCTCACCAGCCTATAGTTCCCTGGATTCTCTCTACTTACTTTCTTTACAAAATAGCAATATTGGCCTTGCCTGTGGCTAGAGAAGACACAGAGATCCTTGTCAAGGCACCCATAATCTCCTCTCTTGCCCACAATAACCTGGGATAGATCCCATCAAGCCCGGGGGACATCCACCTTAATGTTCTTTAAAAGCCTCAGCACCACCTCTTTCTCGATCTCAAACTGCCCTGGCATGTTTGTATTCTCCACACTGTTGTTTGATAAACAACAAAAGAAAAATATGTTTAAATCATGTATCATCTGTATCTCACTGTGAATTTTCCTTTGAACTTAAGTATGTTTTGGATTGGAAATTCAACAAAATCAGTAGCTATTCAGTTCACTAATGAAACAACAAGAAGGTTCTTTGTATATTTTTACAGAATCATAGAAATGTACAGCAAGGAAGAAGCCCATCTAATTCATCATGTTCATGTTAGATCTTCAAACGAGCCATCTATTTAGTTCTACTGACTTAAAGGTAAAGATGCCTTTTGATACATCGGCCTTCATCGTTAAGGGTATTGAGTAGAGAAGCTGGAATGTTATTTTCCAGTTGTACAAGAAGTTGGTGAGGTCATATTTGGAGTACTGTGTTCAGTTTTGGTCACCCTGCTAAAGGGAGGATATCATTAATTTGAAAAGAGTGCAGAGAAGATTACAGGCATTTTGCTAAGACTCAAGGGGTTGAGCTATGGGGAGAAGTGGGCAGGCTAGGACCATTCTTTGGAGTGCCGGTGACTGAGGGAGATCTTCTAGAGCTGCATAAAATCATGAGGAAAGACAGGGTGAATGCATGCACAATGATTTTACCCAGGGTAGTGACATAGGTATAAGGTGAGTGGGACATGATTTAATAGGAACCCAAGGGGCAACATTTTCACTCAGAGGGTGGGGGGCATATGGAACGAGCTGCCACAGGAGGGAGTTGAGGCAGGTACTATAACAACATTTAAAAGACACTTGGACAGATACATGGATAGGAAACCTTTATGGGCACAAGCAAATGAGACTAGCTTAGACGGGGCATTTGGTCATCATGGACATGTTGGAAATTTCAGTTGCGATGGAAAAGTATGGAAAGAAGGTTATGGGAAATAGATAATGTTGGAAAAGGAACAAAAGGAAAATTAGATTGATACTTTAGACCCCTTCACATTGGCCCAGGTGGAGTCATGCCCACCTGACCTCGAACTCCTAGGTAGCTTAAATAGTTTAAGATCTGCTGCAGTGCTTGGAGCCTGTGGCTGCAACACATCCATCTGCATTTATTAACTCGGGAAGATACAGCAATGAAGTAGGCCTTTTAGCCCACTGAGTCTTCATTGACCATCAACCACATGGCGATTTTTATCCATGTTTTAATCTCTCCAGATTAGCATCAACTATTGCCTCACCTACAAACTTGGAACATTTACAGTGGCTAATTATCCTGCCAAACCTGCATGCCTCTCGACTGAGAGAGGAAAACATACAAAATCCAGGCAGACAATACCCAAGGTTAGTGTTGAACCCAAGTCTCTGGCATTGTGAGGTAGTTGCAATACCAGCTGCACTACTGTACTGGCCCTATATTTGTTTGGCTAGGCCTTCATATTTCTGAATCATTTACCTCTCCCACTCTTCATCTCCAAACTAATCTTTCATCTTGTTGCCCAAATTTATGTCAAAGCACCTTCACTTACAGATTAAGACTAACACGAAAACATTGGTCCTGACTTATGTTCTGTTTAGTTTCGCGATGCAGTGTGGAATCAGGCCCTTCGGCCTACCGAGTCTGCACCGACCAGCGATCTCCACATACTAACACTATTCTACACACACACACGGGACTATTTACATTTATACCAAGCCAATTACCCTACAAACCCGTATGTCTTTGGAGTGTGGAAGGAAACCGGAGCTTCTCGGAGAAAGCGCATGCAGGTTCAGTTGAATTTAGTGTAGAGATACGGTATGGAAACAGGCCCTTTGGGCCCAGCGATCCCCACACATTAATCTATTACCTACACACACTAGGGGCAATTTATATCAAGCCAATTAACGTACAAACCTGTACGTCCTATGACGTCTCTGGCGCTGCAAAATAAATAATTTGCCTATCATTTTACTTGAAACAAAATCGTTTGAGCGATATAGTGTTTTGCCTTTTTTAATATATTCACTGTAGACCTTGACTTCATGGCTTAGCATCTCCCTTACCTTCTGCATCAAATTACCTCTCTCTAAGTTTTCATTGCCATTCTGTTGTTACTATTGTGTGCATACAACTCCCAAATCATGGCCAAAGCTACCAAGAAAGTCTTTGCACAAAATAGTATTGATTTCTATCATCAAATGGGGCAGGAAGTGGGGGACAGCAAAGTATCCGGTCTTTTAACAGTTTGGACACATACAGTACGCAGTTCCAATGGAATAGGCCATGGGAATATTGAGACCAACGGCAACTCTCATTGTTACAGTAAGGTGAGCAAATTCAGCACAATCCAAAGGCTTAACTTGGGACTTACTAGCCTTCATACTAAATATGACAAATAATTTACTCACTGAGCCCAATTGGTGTTCCCATCAAAACTAAATATATTGTTTAGAAACAAGCATGACTTATTACGATATCTACAGTAATTCTCAATAGAAATATAACTATTTTAACCAAATTTAGAGCAATACTGTAGGTGATTGTTAAGGAATCCATAGCAAAGATTCCCAGAATCCAGCAGTGATAATGTGAAGGGTGGTGATGATTATCAAAAGTGAATGCTAACCAGCAGAGATTTTGATCAATAAATCAATAAAAGTATGCATGTATACTAACAGTAACAACACTTCAAATTTAATCCACTGGCTGTGCAGTGTTTTAGGATGATGTGTTTAGTTTCAATATAAAATTCAATTTCAATATTCATGATAAAAAAAAATAATTCTTTAAATTAATTTAGATTCTTAATACGGTCACTTTTTTATTAGCTGAATGTCGATCAATCAATTTGAAGATGTCTAATTGAATTTGACAACTATGTAATTCATCCCACCCACTCATCTTACGGATTTATTTTTCCATTATAATTAAAAACCTGGAACACACATTGCAATTTAAGTGGACAGCCTTTGGATTTTGCCCACTGTACCCTGGTTAACATTCTTTGGTGTAAGATTAACAAATGGCCACTTAGGTAGGAAACTAAAAAAAATACAACGTAACGTACCCTCACAGTCTCCAACTAACATCGATTCCTAAACTGTTATGCAAAGGCTGGACTAACATTCCTTGTGATGCTTTATTAACATAGTTTAAACTATTTGCATTCAAGTAATGGCACAGTCACATCTTTCACAGCAACATTTGTTTGCTTTAATTAGGATCATCATCTCTGTGAAATATGTAACCTGACATTTTAATTACCTTTCTAACGACACTAACGCATGAACTGAGCAATGTTTCAAAAACATTCAGCTGCCAATAAAAGAATAAAGGCAACAAACTTTTTCTTTGTTCATACTTCAGCTGCTTCCCTTTTGTATAAGCAGACAGAATATGCAGTTCCAGAAAATATAATGGCTTTATTTGTGCAATAAAAGTTTTAATTAATCCCTCACACAAACAGATGATGGCTATGAGCACTCCTCAGAGGGTGACAAACCGTATCACAGGGACAATTTATTCAACATAGACACAGAAAAGCAATATGGCACATCATTCGAAATCAAGTTCTTGCAGCAATTGTGTTTCAGAAACATATTTCATTCTCCTATGAGGCAATTTAGCATGAATATAGTCTATAAATAGTGCCTAAATGTTATTTATAGATATTGCAAAAGATTATTTTATTATTTACAGTAATGTTTATATCAGCACTTTATAGTAAATACTCTTGTTTAACAAACTTTCCAACCAATGTCCATTCCATTTTCCCAGTCTCATGTTAACCTGTTTCCAATTATTTGCTCGATCTTTAGAATCGGTGTTATTGATTATTATTTCCCCTAAAGCTAATGTGGAGGAAAAGCCAACTTATGAAGCATTTCAAATATCTTGAATGCAGTATCACAAGCTAAGTATTTGGCAAGGAAAAAAATGGCTGGGTTTAGTACTTTTGGTCTTTTGAAATAACTTCTGAAAAATAATAGTATTTTTATTCAATTTAACAAAGAAAAGCACAATTAAGGAAAGTTTTAGACCTTCAAGGGACGATGGCTGCCAAATAATGTCAAAATGGGATCTACAGTGTGTAGTCTGTTCACTTTTGGAAGAGCCCAGATTCTTAACTAGTCTGAAGGCATTTGTTTTTACATAAGAATCAAAAACAGATGACAAATATATATACTGCTTCACCGGTTCATCAGGTAACACATCTCCTTGTACAGCAGCAAGTTCAGCCTGTGCTGCATTTCTAAATATCAATGTGTATTTTCAAAAATGACCTTCACAGTTATGCTCAACCACTGGTCTGCTAATACTAAACAGTTTGCAACAATGTCATGTAAATTTAGTCAACAAGGAAACATCTGTCTTTTTTCTATTTGCTTTCTGGACCAGTACTTGAAAGGGGCAAAGATTGGAGCACATTGAATTTTTATGCTGCAAGTGTGATTAGAATTCAAAATGTAATTAATTGGGTGGAAAGTGTTCTGGCATGTTCCAAAATGGAGCTAAATAATTAGCAAAATGTAAAGTGCTGGAGGAACTCAGCGGGTCAGGCAGCATTGGGGGAATGAATTGACAGGCGATGTTACAGGTCGGGTCCCATTTTCAGATGTTCTGAAGAAGACTCCTCACTCAAACCATCCTCTGTCTAATCCCTGCCTAAATGCTGCCTGACCTGCTGTGCCTTCTAACACTTTGTGTTTTGCTCAAGATTCCAGTATCTGTAGGTTCTTGTGTCTCTAAATAATTAGCACCTTTTATTTATTTTTTCCCTCTGTAGCATATCTTCCTGTGAAGATTACTGCAGCTGAGGCTCCCTTGCAAGCAATGGGGGCAGCACAATGGCGCATTTGTAGAACTGCTGCCTCACTGCGCCAGAGACTCAGGCTCGACGCTGACTACTGGTGCTGTCGGTGCGGAGTTTGTGAGTTTTCCCTGAGACAGTGAGGGTTTTTTCAGGGTGCTCCGGTTTGATTTAGTTTAATTTAATTCAGTTTAGAGATACAGAATGGAAACAGGTCCTTCGGCCCACGAGCTGACCAACGATCACCCATATACTAGTTCTATCCTGCACACTCGGGATCATTTACAAAAGCCATTTAACCTGCACATCGTTGGAATGTGGGAGAAAACGGGAACATCAGAATTAAGCCCACGCCGTCACAGGGAGAATGTACAAACTCCATACAGACAGCATCCGTAGTTAGTCTCTGGCACTGTAAGGCAGCAACTCTACCACTGAACCACTGTGTCACCCACTACTCCCACGTTCCAAAGACATGCAGATTTGTAGGTTAATTAGCTTCTATAAATTGCCCCTAGTGTATAAGATGTGAAAGTGGGATAACGTGGAACTAGAATATTGGCAATCAATGGTTGACGGATTCAATGGGCCAAAGGGCCCATTTCCACTGTATCTTTTAAACTAAAAACTAATAGCAATAATACGATCTATCAGAAATTCATACTTTGATGCATGTTGGTTTTGGAGTCCAGTATCTTCTTTATAATGGACAGTCTGATAGAATACAGATATAGCCTTTTCCTGATTGCTTTTGCCCATTTGATGTGTCCATGCATCAAAACATGGACCCTGATTCCATCAACAGCCCGCCTCCCCAACTGTTCAAGATCCTGCTGCAATTTTTTCTAACCATCTTTATTATCCACAATGCCACACACTTTAATGTAATCTGCAAACTTGTTAATCATGCCTTATATATTCTCATCTAAATCATTCGTATTGATGACAAACTGAGAAGGGGCCCAGCATCGAACCCTCAGTTACACAACTAGTCACAGCCCCCCAGACTGAAAAGCAACCTCCATTATTACTCTCTGCTTCCTTCCATGAAGCCAATTTTCAATCCAGTCAGCTATTTGGCCTTTGATAGTGGAAGAGTCTAGAACCAGAGGCCATAGCCGCAGAATTAAAATACGTATCTTTAGAAAGGAGATGAGGCGGAATTTCTTTAGTGAGAGGGTGATGAATCTGTGGAATTTGTTGCCACAGACTACTGTGGAGGCCAAGTCAATGGATATTTTTAAGAGGGAGATTGACAGATTCTTGATTAGTAAAGGTGTCAGTGGTTACAGGGGGAAGGCAGGAGAATGGGGTTGCGAGGGAAAGATAGATTCAACCATGATTGAATAGTAGAGCAAATGATGGCCCAAATGGCCTAGTTCTGCTCCAAGAACTTATGAACTGATGAGTTTTGTAGAGCAGAGAGATCTAGGAGTGCAGATACATAGTTCTTTGAAAGTGGCATCATAGGTAGATAGGGTGGTCAGGAAGGCTTTCGGCACAGAGCATTGAGCATAGACGTTGGGAGGTCATGTTACAATTGTATAAGACATTGGTGAGGCCACATTTAGAGCATTGTGTTCAGTTTTGTTCACCATGTTATGAAAACCGTGTTGTCAAGCTGGAAAGGGCGCAGGGAAGATTTAAAGGTGACAGGGCCCATGAGTTCTAAATTGGGGCAAGGCCAACTTTGAAGGTATTAGACAGGAACTCACTCAAATTGATTGGAGCAGTTCATTTGAAGGAAAAGGAATGTCAGGAAAGTGAAATGTACGGAGAACATAGAACAGTATTGGACAGGAATTAGTCCTTCAACCTGCAATATCCATGCCGGCAATCTGCCAAGTTAAACTAATTTCCCCTGCCTGCACATGATCTATATCGCTCCATTCTCTGCATATTCATGTGCCTAACTAAAAACCTCTTAAATGCCACTATCACATTTGCCTTCACCACCACCCCTGGCAGCGCGTTTCAGGTGACCATCATTCCCTTGATTTAAAAAAACTTGCTTAGCACATAGGAAATAAGGTCTCTTTCATTTAACAAAGCAGTTAAAAACCAGTGGATATAAATTTTAATGTAATTGATAGAAAATATTAGGGGAGGTGAGAAATTATTTTTACATCCAGAAGATGGTAGGGATCTGGAGATCACTGTTATCATTGCCTGAAAGAGTTGCAGAGGCAGAACCCCTCATTCTATTTGATATATGCATAAAGAACATAAAACACAAGGGCTGCACAGTGGCAAAGCTGGTAAAGCCAGAAACCCGGGTTCGATTCTGATCTTGGGCGATGTTTGTGTGGAGTTTGCATGTTCTCCCTGTCACCTCGTGGGTTTAACTGGATTTATCCGGTTTCCCCTCACATCCCAGAAGGATGTGAGAGGAAACCGGCCTCTGTTAATTGGCCTCTGTAAATTGCCCCTAAGGTATGGGGAGTGGATGCAAATGTGGGATAACATAGAACTATTGTGAACGGGTATGGTTAGTATGGACTCAGTTGGCCAAAGGGTCTGTTTCCCTGCTGTATCTCTAAAGAAAATAACATATAAAAAGAGGTAAACAAAGGAAGAAAGAACCTGGAAAGACAGGGAAGTGGGAAAGGAATGCAGAGGGTATAGGTTACATGAAAACTGGAAAATTCAAATTTCATATAATTGGGTTGTAGGCTACCCAAGTGCAATACAAAGGTTTGTTCATCTATTTTTCAGTTGGCCTCACTGTGGCAGTGGATTTGGTGGCTTGGTGTGGAAAGTGAAGAAATAAGTTGAAATGAGATGCAACTAGAAGTTCAAGATGGCTGTTGCAGACGAAGAGTATAGATATTCTGCAAAATGCTAGTCTATGTTGTGGGGATTAAATGGTCTCATTCTACATGGTACATTTTCTGTCATTCTATGATTCAGTATGTGCACAAAACCTGTGCTTATTATGTGCAGGAAACATCTGTATGGAATTTACAGTGATGTAAAACCTGTGACTCCCAAGCCAAGTGGAGTCATTAGGAAGGTGAGTCCAAATGCAACTGAAGAAAGTTCATAGGTGGAAACATCAGTGAAATATAATAATAATAATAATAATAATAATAATAATAATGTTTATTTATATAGCACTTTTCAACAAAACCAATATTTGAACCAGCTTTACAGAGATTGATTAAATTAATTGAACAGATCAAATGTCAATAAATCCATACAAAACAAAAAAGAGAAAAAGAAAAAAAGACACAGAACAGTACACTATAGAAATCAACATGAAACGTCCCCCCACAGTAGAATTCACTGTGAGGGAAGGCACTAAAAATATCCAGTTCTCCCCCGCATAGTCCACCCGAGGTCGGGGCCTATATCTGGCCTCCTCAGCCAACCCGGTGTTTTCAGGCCCTCTTTCCGCGAAGCTGGATCATCGGCGTCTGGTGAACATCCTTCAGCGGCTTGGACTGAAGCGGCCGCTTCCTCCCCGAAGACTGCAATGACCAAAGTTCACAGGCCGCGCCGGCCGGACCTCCGACTCTGGCGATCTCGGATCCCAGGCTCCGCGGTGCTGTAAATCCAGTGCCGCCCGCCCGCGGCTGGACGCTCTGTAGCCGCAGCTCAACGATGTCGCAGTCGGCGGTCACAGTGCCCTGGAGCTTACCGCAAGGCGACCCGTAAGGCATCGCCCGCTCCATGTTGGTGTCCCAGCATCTGCACCGCCGGCGAAGCTGTAGTCCCGGCAGGAAACGCCGCTCCAGCGCTGCTCCAGCTCGATGGTAGGCCGCACAGAGAGGACGAAGATGCGGTTCGGAGAAAAACCGCATCTCCGACCAGGTAGGACTGGGGTTAAAATAGTATCCCCCCTTCCCCTCCCCCCACCCACCACATAAAAGAAGACCTCCAAGAAACATTTTGTACGGACAGGACTAAAAATAAAAATAAAAAAGGGTGAAAGGACGGACTGCAGGAGGAGCAGCCATACACAACGGCGCATCACCCCCGCAGTCCGCCATCAAAGGCAAACAATATTAAATCTCAAGTGTTTTTGTTTTGAGATACAGTGTGGCAACGGGCCCTTTGGCCCACGGAGACAATAGACAATAGACAATAGGTACAGGAGTAGGCCATTCAGCCCATCGAGCCAATACCGCCATTCAATATGATCATGGCTGATCATCCTCAATCAGTAACCCGTTCCTGCCTTCTCCCCTTATCTCCTGACTCCGCTATTTTTATGAGCCCTATCTAGCTCTCTCTTTAAAGCATCCAGAGATCGGCCTCTGCTGCCCTTTGAGGCAGAGAATTCCACAGAATCACAACTCTCTAATCTGAATGGCTTACCCTGTGGACCCTGGTTCTGGACTCCCCCAACATCGGGATCATGTTTCCTGCCTCTAGCTTGTCCAAACCCTTAACAATCGTATATGTTTCAATAGGATCCCCTCTCATTCTTTTAAACTCCAGAGTGTACAAGCTCCATTCATTCAGCATAGGACAGTCCCGCCATCCCGGGAATTAAAGTGATCGAAGAATCTAAATCCCTGTCCTGTGCACCAGTTCCTCAGCCACACATTCAGGTCCCGTATCACTCTGTTCCTGCTCTCGCCAGCATGAGGAACTGGAAGCAAACCAGAGATAACAACACTGGAGGTCCTGCTTTTCAGCATTTTTCCGAGCTCTCGAAAGTCACGCTGCAGAATATTCATCCCCTTCTTTCCGACATCGTTTGACCCGCTGAGTTACTCCAGTACTCTGTGAAGCGTCATCTATCCATGTTCTCCAGAGATGCTGCCTGACCAGTTGAATTACTCCAGCACTCTGTGAAACGTCACCTATCCATGTTCTCTAGAGATGCTCCCTAACAACACACTGTGAAACGTCATTTGTTGTTTCAGGTCAAGACCCTTCCGGTTTGAGTGGGCCAGTCGAGTAGAGAAGCCCAGAGAGTTGTTGCACCAACAGTGGATATAAAAAGGTCCAGAGAGGGTAGAACGCTGGGTATGGGCAGGGGGAGGGGAGAGGTGGGCGAATGTTGGAGACTGGAGACAGGATTGTTACTGGATGAATAGGATTCTCTCCCACAAAGAAAAGCTCAGAGGTGGCGGAAGAGCCCTACGTCCCTATGTTCCCAATGTAGGGGGAGTCCAGAACTAGGGGTCACGGTTTAAGAATAAGACCCGCTGAGTCACTCCACCTTTTATCTTGGTCTATTAACAGATTCAGATCTACCTTAAATCTCCTCTTGTAAGTCTGCGTGGTGCTGTCCTTTTTCACCGGCATTCTTGAAACTCCTTGCTTGGATTATTGATCCACACCGTGAAGGTTAGATTTTCGACCTCTAGTAGCTACCAGCTGTTTCAATGCCTGGCAGAATGGGTAGGGTGCACCCACTTCAAGTTGACAGATGAAATGGAGCCAGTTTACCAAGTTGACAGATGGAATGGAGCCCGTCTCTCATGGTTACGGATGCAGTTCACTGTGAGGTCGCCGGCCAGGCACATTATGAGGTCACCTCTGATTATGATGGTTTACAAACTTGCGATCTTACGAATGGAAGGCCGGCCCAGAGGGGAATAAACCACTTCACCAAATGACCATCACAGTGGTTATAACCAACTGGACTCAAGTGTTAGATACAAGGAACTCAGTTCAGTTGAGTTTATTGTCACGTGTACAGAGAAATGCTTTTTGTCACGTGCTAAAAACAGTCAGCAGAAAGACAATGCATGATTACAATCGAGCCATTTACAGTGTATAGATACTTGTTAAGGGAATAACGTTTAGTGCAAGATAAAGCCAGCAAAGTCCGATCAAGGATAGTCCGAGGGTCACCAATGAGGTAGATAGTAGTTCAGCACTGCTATCTGGTTGTGGTAGGATGATTCAGTTGCCTGATAACTGCTGGAAAGAAACTGTCCCTGAATCTGGAGGTGTGCTTTTTCACACTGCTGTACCTTTACTAACTTGAGGATTGACATTCTTGTTATTGGGGGAGTGCAGCGTAGGTTAACCAGGTTAATTCCCGGGATGGCAGGACTGACATATCATGAAAGAATGGGTCGACTGGGCTGGAATTGGGAAGGATAAGGATATTGGGGATATTATAGAAACATATAAAATTCTTAAAGGGGTGAAGGCTAGGTGCAGGAATTGTTCCCGATGTTGGGGGAGTCCAGAACCAGTGGTCACAGTTTAAGAATAAGGGTTAGGCCATTTAGGACTCAGAAGAGGGAAAACTTTTTCACGCAGAAAATCTGCGGCATTCTCTGCCACAGAAGGCAGTGGAGGCCAATTCACTGGATGTTTTCAAGAGAGAGTTGGATGTGGCGCTTAGGGCTAACAGAATCAAGGGATATGGTGGGAGAGGAGGACCGGTGTATGGATTTTTGGATGATCAGCCATGATCAAATTGAAAGGCGGTGCTGGCTCGAAGGGCCGAATGGCCTACTCCTGCACCTAATTTCTATGTTTCTATGTCATGGTGAGTCCAGCACTCGTTGATGTCTGGTCCTGAAGAAGGGTCCTGAACCAAAACGCCACCCACCCATGTTCTCCATAGATGCTGCTCGACCCGCTGAGTTACTCCAGCACTCTGTTCCTTCATGGTCTGGCTGGTGTCTTGCTTATATGAAAGTTACATTGCCAATGCACACAAGCTCCAACATCGCTGTCAACATGAAACTGTTGAAAGTGCAAGAAATCAAATTTGTTGATGAAACCCGAGTGATGGACAAGATAATGCTTCACAGGAGAAAGTTAAATCTGCATTGAATTAAACCCCACTTGTAGAAACTAAACTAAAGGAAGATGTTTCCAAAAGTTATGAGCTTGATTCTATTACTCTAGAAGTGAAGGGCAGGTGGGGGAGATTCTAAGGCATTTACGCCCCTTCATTTGATCAACACAGGAGACAAGGGGTTGTCTTAATCATACTTAGATCTGTCAAGAAATAAACAGCATAGTTGGTGATGAAGGATCAGGGGGTAATTGCCTCAATCTCAAGTCAAAATTAATGGTACAAAATGGAGTCAGAGTCCAAATATTTTGAGCTGAAGAGGTAGAGCCTGGTATCATCAGAAATGTTCGGCCACTGGGTTCCTGGGTAGGGATACTGTTGTGAAAGGGCAAATGCAGATGAGAAAGAGGAGTCTAAGAATGAATTATGACATAATCCCACCAGTGACAGTGCAGGAGCAGACAGCAAAGGAATTGTTGGAGGCATTTAAACTAAAATCAGAAATGCAAGAATGGAGAATCTCGAAGGACTTGTAAATGAAGAATTACTGCAGGGGGACTGAATAGTTGCTCATGCCAAAAGGATCGTCAGAAGATTTCAGGGAGACCAAGATGGACGGACGCAAGACCATTTTTGTACCATTTAAAAGGAAGAAATATAACTGCAGCATACAAGCAGGGAGCTGTCTAATGAATAAGTTATAAAATGAAATATGATGTTCCTGTTGATTGCAAGATTTAAATCATGATTAAGAATCAGTTTTGTAATAATTTCTAAAGCTGATCAATCCTTTCCTTTCTGCTTATACCGTGTCCGACAGTTCCGTGTGGGATTTTTATGAATTCCTTTGCAGACAACATAAATCAATATACTGTGGATACTATGGCTAACAGTGAGAGAAATAAATTTATCTTTGTAAACAGGAGGGAAATCAATTATTGATTATGCCTGAGTCTGAAACACAAAATCTATTAATGACCTCTTCAGCTCACACAGAACTTCCCAATTCCAGAGAGGAAAATGCATTGCCTCTGCAGTGTACATTCCTCTCGCCCCAAAATAAATGAGCACTGTACAAGAATGAACACATGAAGCCCATCTTATTTTCCCATGTCACACACACCACAAGGAATTAGCTATTCAATTAGCATGCAATTCAAGAACAAGCATTTTCTTCCTCCTTTGTATTCTGTACAAAGCAAAGGTACTCAGTCCAATATGTCTCCTATACACAGCCAAAGGAAAAATTGATATAACACTCTCTCTCATATACATTTTGACATTAGATGCCCAAATATCCTACCCTTGGCAACAAGCAAACACTACGAGGGAAAGATATGTCCACATTCCCTATACAGTTTAGCCTTGCCATATCAACCCTCTCCAAAACCTCCCTAATATCATCCAGTTGGTTGGGATGTTATTTACCTGGTAAAGACAAAAAATCCTCATTACCAGTGAGAATAAACCTAACTTCTCCAATCTCATTTTATAAATACAATCTTTAATTCCAGGCAACATCTGAGTAAATGTCTTCTGCACTCTTCATATAGGTACATCCGTCCTGTAGTGTGATGATCAGAATTGTACGCAATATAATGCCTATAAAGGCATGCATACCAAATGCCTTTTTACAAGAACATTGCCAAGGCTTGAGCGGCTGAGCTATAGGGAGAAGTTGGGAAGGCGCGGACTTTATTCCTTGGAGGAAACATAGAAACATAGAAATTAGGTGCAGGAGTAGGCCATTCGGCCCTTCGAGCCTGCACCGCCATTCAATATGATCATGGCTGATCATCCAACTCAGTATCCCGTACCTGCCTTCTCTCCATACCTTCTGATCCCCTTGGCCACAAGGGCCACATCTAACTCACTCTTAAATATAGCCAATGAACTGGCCTCAACTACCCTCTGTGGCAGAGAGTTCCAGAGATTCACCACTCTCTGTGTGAAAAAAGTTCTCCTCATCTCAGTTTTAAAGGATTTCCCCCTTATCCTTAAGCTGTGACCCCTTGTCCTGGACTTCCCCAACATCGGGAACAATCTTCCTGCATCTAGCCTGTCCAACCCCTTGAGAATTTTGTAAGTTTCTATAAGATCCCCTCTCAATCTCCTAAATTTTAGAGAGTATAAACCAAGTCTATCCAGTCTTTCTTCATAAGACAGTCCTGACATCCCAGGAATCAGTCTGGTGAACCTTCTCTGCACTCCCTCTATGGCAATAATGTCCTTCCTCAGATTTGGAGACCAAAACTGCACGCAATACTCTCACCAAGACCCTGTACAACTGCAGTAGAACCTCCCTGCTCCTATACTCAAATCCTTTTGCTATGAAAGCCAACATACCATTCGCTTTCTTTACTGCCTGCTGCACCTGCATGCCTACCTTCAATGACTGGTGTACCATGACACCCAGGTCTCGCTGCATCTCCCCCTTTCCCAATCGGCCACCATTTAGATAATAGTCTGCTTTCCCGTTTTTGCCACCAAAATGGATAACTTCACATTTATCCACATTATACTACATCTGCCAAACATTTGCCCACTCACCCAGCCTATCCAAGTCACCTTGCAGTCTCCTAGCATCCTCCTCACAGCTAACACTGCCCCCCAGCTTAGTGTCATCCGCAAACTTGGAGATATTGCCTTCAATTCCCTCATCCAGATCATTAATATATATTGTAAAGAGCTGGGGTCCCAGCACTGAGCCTTGCAGTACCCCACTAGTCACTGCCTGCCATTGTGAAAATGACCCGTTTACTCCTACTCTTTGCAGGCTGAGGTGAGAAGTGAGGAGGCTGAGGTGAGAAGTGTATGGAATCATGAGGGCAGTAGACAAGGTGAATGCGCAGTCTTTTACCCACGGTAGGGGGTATAAAAAACAAGAGGACATATGTTTAAAATGGGATGGGCAAGATTTAATACAGACCTGAGGGACATGTTTTTTTCACTCAATGGGTGATGGGTTTGTGGAACAAGCTGCCAGAGGAAGTAGTCGAAGCAGGTACTATGCCAGCATTTAAAAGGAACAGGTTTAGGGGGATATTGGACTAGCTTAAATGCGGCATCTTGGTAGACATGGACTAATTGGGTCTGCTAAATGTCATGCAACAGAAATGGATTTTAAGAGGGTTCTGAAGTCTATTTGATGCCCTCGGACCAGAATTTAATCATACAGATTTCTACAATAAATTCCAGCTGCTTTTTACATAGTTTCTACTTTAAATTCATTTTCTGACCACCTATTACAGATGTTTGTCAATTTCTGTATAAAGAAACACTTCCTAATATCTGCTCTGATTTGCCTTTGTTTGTTTGATAACCTTAGAATGCTGTCAAAATCTATTTCTCAGTCAGCTGCATGACACTGGGATTCAAAACACATACTGAATAAATGTTATCCGTAAAAAAATCAGAGATTCGGTATCAGTGCATTTACTATCTGAGGCCACATGATGGAGCTAAGAAGTCTGTACCCTTGCATGGGTTTTCCCAGCAGATTTGCAAGGGATTATGCATATTTCAGCAAATTGTAATTATATGTTGTAATTCTGCAGGAATTAAAAGGACAGTTTTCACAAAGAATGCAAATTCAGGAATCTCAGTCATAGAGCATGGAAACAGGCCCTTCAGCCCAATTTATCCATGCCGACCAACATGCCCTAGCTACACTTCCTACCACATCCACCTGCCTGTGTTTTGCCCATATCGCTCTATACCTATCCTATCTATGCACCTGTCTCAATGTTTCTTAAATGTTGTTATAGTACCTGCCTCAGCAACCTCCGGCAGCTCATTCCATACACCCACTGCCCCTTGTGTAAAACAGTTACCCCTCAGGTTCCTATTAAACCTTTCCCCTCTCATTTTAAACTTATGTCCTCTGGTTCTCGATACCCCTACTCTGAGCAAAAGACTGAATTTAAATGATTTATTCATCTTATGATTTTGTACACCTCTATAAGATCATCCCTCATCCTCCTACTCTCCAAGGAATAAAATCCTAGCCTGTACGACTTCTTCCTATTGCTCAGGCCCTAGAATCCTGGCAATGTCCTCATCAATTTACTTTGCACCCTTTTCAGCTTGACAACATCTTTCCTATAACATGGTGATCAAAGCTAAACATCTATATATCTATCTATATTACTAAAAGTCTGTTCTTGACCGGTTTTGGCCATCTGTGCTGCGATTTCCGAGAGAACGCCGCCACCTACGGCTGTCATTTTTGGCCACCTTGCTCAGAGCCCCCCTCCGCCGCATGTGTGCCGAGGATTTTTCCCATCGATTAAAAATGACAGAGATATTAATGTTTTTACAAAATTCCCCATTCTCTCTGCTGCCCCCGCTGGCGGCAGGGGGGAGGGACTATAAAACCAGGAAGTGGTGTGCCACACAGTCTCTTCAAGATGGAGGAAGGCAGAGGGTCACGTTTCTCTGAGCTGTGAATAACACTGAACACATGTCTACTCAAATGTAAGTGTCCTTAGTGGTTCTAAAATGCTTGCAGAATGTGTCTATTGGTTCTAAAATGTTTGCAAAAAGTGTCTATTGGTTCTAAAATATTTGCAAAAAGTGTCTCTTTTGGTTCTACAATGCTTGCAGAATGTGTCTATTGGTTCTAAAGCTTGCAAAAAAAAAATGTCTATTGGTTCTAAAGCTTGAAAAAAATGTCTATTGGTTCTAAAGCTTGCAAAAATATGTCTATTGGTTCTAAAGCTTGCAAAAAAATGTCTATTGGTTCTAAAGCTTGCAAAAATATGTCTATTGGTTCTAAAGCTTGCAAAAAAAATGTCTATTCGTTCTAAAGCTTGCAAAAAATGTCTATTGGTTCTAAAGCTTGCAAAAAGTGTCTCTATTGGTTCTAACGCTTGCAAAAAAACGGACTATTGGTTCTAAAGCATGGGTGTGGCTTGAAGTTGAAAGGCACTACTTACTGCAGATGGTGGCTTGGGTGCAATGGCTTGAAGTTAAAGTGCATTACTTACTGCAAATGGGGGCGTGGGTGCATTGGCTTGAAGTTGAAAGGCACTAACTGCAAATTGTGGCTTGAAGGTGAAAGGCACTATTTACTGCAAATGGTGGCATGAAGTTGAAAGGCACTACTTACTGCAAATTGTGGCTTGAAGTTGAAAGGCACCTACTTACTGCAAATGGTGGCATGAAGTTGAAAGGCACTACTTACTGCAAATGGTGGCTTGGGAGCTTTGGTTTGAAGTTGAAAGGCACTACTTACTGCAAATGGTGGCTTGGTTGCTTTGGCTTGAAGTTGAAGCACTACTTACTGCAAATGGTGGCTTGGGTGTGGCTTGAAGTTGAAAGACACCACTTACTGCAAATGATGGCTTGGGTGTGGCATGAAGTTGAAAGGCACTATTACTGCAAATGGTGGCTTGGTTGCAATAGCTTGAAGTTAAAATGCATTACTTACTACAAATGGGGGCGTGGGTGCATTGGCTTGAAGTTGAAAGGCTCTACTTACTGCAAATGGTGGCTTGGGTGCATTGGCTTGAAGTCGAAAGGCACTACTTACTGCAAATGGTGGCTTGGGTGCTTTGGCTTGAAGTTAAAAGGCACTACTGTAAATACACTTACTTCCTGTTTGCACTGTATATTGATTTTAGATAAAACGCTACCACTTACGGTTGTGATTTTTGGCCACCTTACTCAGTCCCCCTCCGCTGAGCAGGTGCAGAGAATTCTTCCCATCAATGAAAAATAAAAGTGTTATTAGTTTTTTAAAAAATGTTGAGAATCTCTCTCCTGTCAATCACTCCATGAAAGCCACATCTTTTCCGGTGGGGGGGCGGGGTTATAAAACCCGGAAATGTGAGTGTGGCTCAGTCTCTGCAAGATGGAGGAGGGAGAGGTCACGACTCGCTGTCTTTAGTGGCTTTGCACCCTACTTCAAATGGTATGAAACTGCACTTGGATTTGGTGGCCTTGTACCCTGCTAGAAGTGGTAAGAAACTGCACTTGAATTTGGTGGCCTTCTACCCTGCTTGAAATAGAATTTCAAGGATTAGCCGTGAGTCAACTACCAGCCCACCGGCCGTGAGTGAGTGAGCTGCCAGCCCAACAGGCTTGATTGACTGAGACGCCAGCCTAAGAATCCATTTGGCGCACAATTTGCATACTAGTCCTCTGGAAACCAGTCCCTTCAGTCCCTTCAGCCCCTCTCTCCCCCCCCCCCCCCCCCCCCCACAACACCCAATATTACTTGGTGGAGAGGGAATACGTTATACCAGCTCTCCTGTGTGATGCTGGGACCCAACGGGTCCCACTTAGTCTAGTATATTACTAAAAGTCTGATCTTGACCGCTTTTGGCCCACTGTGCTGCGATTTCTGAGAAAACGCCGCCACCTACGGCTGTCATTTTTGACCACCTCGCTCAGAGCCCCCCTTCGCCTTCCAGGACCAAAGGACTCTTCCAATCGATGAAAAATCAGAGAGATATTAATGCTTAAAAGAAAATCCCCATTCTCTCTGCTGCCCCCGCTGGCGGCAGGGGGAGGGACTATGAAACCCGGAAGTGTAGTGCATCACTCAGTCTCTGCCAGACCCAGGAAGCGAGGGTCACGGCTCTCTGAGCTGCGAATAACACTGAACACACGTCTACTCCACGGTGAGTCCCCTCGATGCGGCTGTAAATTGGCTGCAGCCCAATTGTTTGCCTCGCCTTTTAAAAAAGTTTGTGTTCACAAAATGAATTTTGCTTGTCAGGTGGCTGCAGCCCAATTGTTTGCCTCGCCTTTTGGAATTGGTGGAGAGGTGGAATATTGCATTGGTGACCAGCCCTCCCATGTGATGCTGGGACCCAATGGGTCCCACTTAGTCTAGTATATTACTAAAAGTCTGATCTTGACCACTTCCTGTTCTGTATATTGATTTCAGAAAAAACGTTGCCACTTAAGGCTGTGATTTTTGGCCATCTTACTCAGTCCCCCTGCGCTGCGCAGGAAAAGAGGATTCTCAAATACACTCTTGAAGGAAAATGTTGAAACTTTGAAACTCATTGTAATACTGTAGTAGCCCGTGAGTTTACCGTAGTGACTCGTGAGTTTACCGTGGGTACTCTTACAGCTGGACAGAGAAAAAAAAGGCGAGTAAAAAAAGGTTCGCCAAGTCTGACTGTCAGGAATGATCCCCTGATGCTGGAGACACCTGTGGGAATCTCACCTTGGCCTTTGGAAAAGAGTAGGTAATCCATTATTAGTGTTTTAAAATTGGTGAGATTCTCACTCCTGAAGGCCACGCCCCTTCCGGAGGAAATATAAAACCCGGAAGTGTTGAGTGCCTCAGTCAGTCTCTGCAAGATGGGGGAGCGAGAGGGTCACGTCTCTCAGTCCGAGCTGTGAATAACACTGAACACATGTCTACTAAACTGTGAGTGGTTTTACTGACCTGTCAGTGCCCTTATTGTGGTTTTAAAATATAGTTTGTAAATGCTAAAGCTGTGTTGCCTTTGGTTTGGAAATGCTAAAGCTGTGTTGCCTTTGATTTGGAAATGCTAAAGCTGTGTTGCCTTTGATTTGGAAATGCTAAAGCTGTGTTGCCTATGGTTTGGAAATGCTAAAGTTGCCTTCTGCTGCTGCACCCGTTGAGTTTCTCCAGCACATTTGTCTGCTACTGCACCCGCTGAGTTTCTCTAGCACTTTTTTTTTCATTGACTTCTCCAATTTCCGGTAGCCCTTGCTGTCTCCTCCCCTTCTCAGCTCTCCCTCAGCCCTCTGGCTCCTCCTCTTCCTTCATCCTTTCTTCTCCACACCTCCCCCCTACTCCACCCCACCCTACATCAGTCTGAAGAAGGGTTTTGGCCCGAAACATTGCCTATTTCCTTTGCTCCATAGATGCTGCTGCACCCGCTGAGTTTCTCCAGCACTTTTGTCTACCTTGTTTGCCTAATTAAAGTTGCCTTGCCTAATTAAAGCCTAATTAAAGATGCCTTGCCTAATTAAAGATGCCTTGCCTAATTAAAGATGCCTTGCCTAATTAAAGATGCCTTGCCTAATTAAAGTTGCCTAATTAAAAGTATAATCTTGACCACTTCCTGTTTGTGCTTTATATTGATTTTAGAAAAACGCTGCCACATAAGGCTGTGATTTTTGGTCATCTTACTCAGTCCCCCTCTGCTAATCAGGTGCCGAGGATTTTTCCCATCGATGAAAAACAACAGAGTTATTAGTGTTAAAAAGATGTTGAGATTTTCTCTCCTGTCAATCACACCATAAAGGCCATGCCCCTTCTGGTGGGAAGGGGGGGGGGGGGGGGGGGAGGGACTATAAAACCCAGAAGTGTGCGCATGGCTCAGTCTCTGGAAGATGGAGAGGTCACAACTCACTCTTTAGTGGCTTTGCACCCTGCTTGAAATGGTATGAAACTGCACTTGCATTTGGTGGCCTTGTGAGGTAGGGCCTGGTGAGGTGTGTGTGTCTGTCTGTCTGTCTGTCTGTCTGTCTGTCTGTCTGTCTGTCTGTGTCCCCGTCCGTTTGGCAACGGGTTGAATGGGATCCAAGGTGAAGGAATCGGTGACATTTTGTGTTGAGACCCTTCTTCACACTGATGTGGGGGTGGAAGGGCAGGAAAAGGAAGGAGGAGACGGAGACAGTGGTCTGTGGGAGAGCTGGGAAGGGAAGGAGGAAGAAAGCAAGCACTACCTAAAATTGGAGGTCAATGTTCATACCACTGGGGTGTAAACTACCCAAGCGAAATAAGAGGTGCTGCTCCTCCAATTTGCGGTGGGACTCACTCTGTCCATGGAAGAAGCCTAGGACAGAAAGATCGGATACGGAATGGGAGGGAGAGTTGGTGCTGAGCCATTGGGAGATCAGGTTGGTTAATGCGAAATGTGCAGAGGTGTTGAATGAAGCGATCGCCAAGCCTGCGCTTGGTATCACCTATGTAGAGCAGTTGACACGTAGAGCAGCGGATGCAATAGATGAGGTTGGAGGAGGTGCAGGTGAACCTCTGCCTCACCTGGAAATATTGCTTGGGTCCTTGGATGGAGCTGAGGGGGGAGGTAAAGCGACAAGTGTAGCATTTCTTGCGGTTGCAAGGTGGTTTGGGTGGGAAGGGACGAATTGACCAGGGAGTTACGGAGGGAGCTGTCTCTGCGGAAAGCCGAAAAGGGGGGGAGATGGGAAAATATTAGTATAAGATAGATATTCTAGACCAAGTCGGGTCCCACTCACCCATTCCCCCAATGCAACCCGTTTCCACCACTCACTTGTTCCCCCAACGCAAAACGTTCCGCCAACGCAATATACCACCACTCACCCATAGCCCCCAACTGCGCAGATGCGGCTCAAACACTCCCTCCCCCTCCTCTTCACCCTCCCTCTCCACCTCCCCTCCTCCACTCCCTCTCTCACCTCTCCCTCCTGCTCCTTTTCCCTACCCTCAGTAACTCCCTCCCTCACCTCTCCCCATCCTAGTCCCCCACTAAACACAATGTTGAAGTAACATTTCTCCTTCTTCCCTCTCCCTTCCCCACTCCCTCTCTCTCTCCTTACAACAATGTAACAAACCTTTCATTGCACTGGGTGGAACACTGTTGATGGACAGTTTATGTAAATGAGATCCCATTGTGATGTCATTGTCGGGTGGAGCACTGTTCACGGGCAGTTTATGTAAATGAGATCCCATTGTGACATCATAACTGTAACTTCCAGAAACTGCCTCTGCTTTCTCAAAATGGATTTAGTAAAGTTGAAAATGTGAATGACTCGTTAAATATAACATCAATCTGAACGAGAGAACACACACACACACACCCCTCCTCCCCTACCTCACCAGGCCACCAAATTCAAGTGCAGTTTTATACCATTTCAAGCAGGGTGCAAGGCCACTAAAGACTGAGTTGTGACCTCTCCATCTTCCAGAGACTGAGCCATGCCCACACTTCTGGGTTTTATAGTCCCTTCCCCCCCTCCCCCCCCCCCACCAGAAGGGGCGTGGCCCATCGGGTCCCTGTCACACGGGAGGCCTGGTTCTCCAATGCAATATAGCACCACTAACCCGTAGCCGCCATGGGAGGTGTGGTCCCCCAACACGGATCCCACTTGGTGTAGTAATACTCTAAATGTAGCCTCACCTACATCTTAGTGCCACAATTTTAGGGCTTAGGGCCACAGTTTAAGAATAAGGAGTAAGCCATTTAAAAAAGGAGACGAGGAAACACTTTGTCTCACAGAGAGTGAGACCTACTTTTAATCCCACCATCTAAATCATTAATTTATATTGTAAATAACTGCGGCCCCAGCACCGAGCCTTGCGGCTCGCCACTGCCTGCCATTCTGACAGGGACCCATTTATTCCTACTATTTATTTCCTGTCTGCCATCCAATTCTCTATCGATGTCAATACCCTACCCCCAATACCATGTGCTCTAATTTTGCCTACTAATCTCCTGTGTGGGACTTTATCAAAGGCTTTCTGAAGGTCCAGTCACACTACATACACTAGCTCTCCTTCATCCATTTTACTTGTCACATCCTTAAAAAAATCCCAGAAGATTAGTCAAGCAGGATTTCTCCTGCATAAATCCATGCTGACTTGGACCAATCCTTTAACTGCTATCCAAATGCGCCGTTATTACTTCGTTAATAATTGCCTCTGGAAACTTCCCCACCACCAATGACAGGCTAACTGGTCAATAATTCCCCGTTTTCTCTCTCGCTCCATTCTTGAAATGTGGGATAACATTAGCTACCCTCCAACCCACAGTAAATCATCCTGAATCTATAGAACATTGGAAAATGATCACCAATGCGTCCACGATTTCTAGAGCCACCTCCTTGAGTACCCGGGGATACAGACCATCAGGCCCTGGGCATTTATCAGCCTTTGCTCCCATCAGTCCACCCAATACTATATCTCACTTAATGCAAATTTCTTTCAGTTCCTCTGTCTCCCTCAATCTTCGTTCCTCTAGTACTTCTGGGAGATTGGTTGTGTCTTTCTTAGTGAAGACAGAACCAAAGTACCTGTTCAACTCTTCTGCAATTTCCTTGTTCCCATAATAATTTCACCTGTTTCTGCCTTCAAGGGACCCACATTTGTCTTTACTAATCTTTTTCTCTTAACATATCTAAAGAAGCTTTTACTATCCTTCTTTATATTCTTGGCCAGCTTTATTTTTTCACCCCGTATTGCCCTTTTTGTGACCTTCTGTTGTTCTTTGAAAGTTACCCAATCCTCTGGCTTCACGCTACTCTTTGCTCTGCTATACACCTTTTCTTTTAGTTTTATTCCATCCCTGACTTCCCTTGTCAGCCACGGTTGCCTTTTACTCCCCTGAGAATCGTTCTTCCTCTTTGGAATGAAATGATCCTGCATTTTGTGGATTATGCCTAGAAATTCCTGCCATTGCTGTTCCACTGTCATTCCTGCCAGGATCATTTTCCAGTCGACCTTGGCCAGCACCTCTCTCATGCTTTCATAGTCCCCTTCGTTCAACTACAACACTGAAATTCCTGATTTAACCTTCTCCCTCTCAAATTGCAGATCAAAACTTATCATATTATGATCACTACCTCCTCACGGTTCCTTTACCTTGAGTTCCCTTATTAAATCTGGTTCATTAGACAACACTAAATCCAGAATTGCCTTCTCTCTGGTGGGCTCCAGTAGAAGCTGCTCTAAGAATCCATCTTGGAGGCATTCTACAAACTCCCTTTGATGGGGTCCAGAACCAAACTGAGTTTCCCAGTCTACCTGCATATTGAAATCTCCCATAATCATTACCTTTGTTACATGCCAATTTTAACTCCTGCTGCAACTTGCCCCCTATATCCAGGCTACTGTTTGGAGCACTGTAGATAACTCCCATTAGTGTCTTCTTACCTTTACAATTCCTCAAATTCTATTCACAACGACTCTATATCGGCAGTCCCGATGTTTAGGAAAAAAAAATGGCAGGGAACATAAAAACTGACTGCAAAAGTTTTTATAGATATGTGAAGAGAAAAAGATTAGTTAAACAAATGTAGGTCCCTTGCAGTCAGAAACAGGTGAATTGATCATGGGGAACAAGGACATGGCAGAAAAATTGAATAACTACTTTGGTTCTGTCTTCACTAAGGAAGACATAAATAATCTGCCGGAAATAGCAGGGGACCAGGGGTCAAATGAGATGGAGGAACTGAGTGAAATCCAGGTGAGTCGGGAAGTGATGATAGGTAAATTGAATGGATTAAAGGCCGATAAATCCCCAGGGCCAGATAGGCTGCATCCCAGAGTAGCCCCAGAAATAGTGGATGCATTAGTGATAATTTTTCAAAACTCTTTAGATTCTGGAGTAGTTTCTGAGGATTGGAGGGTAGCTAATGTAGCTCCACTTTTTAAAAAGGGAGGGAGAGAGAAAACGGGGAATTACAGACCAGTAGTGAGGAAAATGCCAGAGTCAACTATTAAAGATGGGATAGCAGCACATTTGGAAAGTGGTGAAATCATTGGACAAAGTCAGCATGGATTTATGAAAGGTAAATCATGTCTGACAAATCTTATAGCATTTTTCGAGGATGTAACTAGAAGAGTGGATAAGGGAGAACCAGTGAGTGTGTTACATCTGGACTTTTGAATTGAATGCAACATCTCCAAGTTTGCGGATGACATAAAGTTGGGGGCAGTGTTAACTGTGAGGAGGATGCTAGGAGGCTGCAAGGTAACTTGGATAGGTTGGGTGAGTGGGCAAATGCATGACAGATGCAGTATAATGTGGATAAATGTGAGGTTATCCACTTTGGCAGCAAGAACAGGAAAGTAGACTATTATCTGAATGGTGGCCGATTAGGAAAAGGGGAGATGCAACGAGACCTGGGTGTCATGGTACACCAGTCATTGAAAGTAGGCATGCAGGTGCAGCAGGCAGTGAAGAAAGCGAATGGTATGTTAGCATTCATTGCAAAAGGATTTGAGTGTAGGAGCAGGGAGGTTCTGCTGCAGTTGGTGAGACCACACCTGGAGTATTGTGTACAGTTTTGGTCTCCTAATCTGAGGAAAGACATTCTTGCCATATAGGGAGTACAGAGAAGGTTCACCCGACTGATTCCTGGGATGGCAGGACTTTCATAGGAAGAAAGACTGGATAGACTTGGCTTGTACTCGCTAGAATTTAGGAGATTGAGGGGGGATCTTATAGAAACGTACAAAATTCTTAAGGGGTTGGACAGGCTAGATGCAGGAAGATTGTTCCTGATGTTGGGGAAGTCCAGAACAAGGGGCCACAGTTTAAGGATAAGGGGGAAGTCTTTTAGGACCGAGATGAGAAAAACATTTTTCACACAGAGTGGTGAATCTGTGGAATTCTCTGCCACAGAAGGTAGTTGAGGCCAGTTGATTGGCTATATTTAAGAGGGAGTATGGGTATGGAGAGAAAGCAGGTACAGGATACTGAGCTGGATGATCAGCCATGATCATATTGAATGGCAGTGCAGGCTCGAAGGGCCGAATGGCCTACTCCTGCACCTATTTTCTATGTTTCTATGTCACCCCTTGCAAGGGACTGAATTTCATCCCTCACTCCGAGGTCCCTCTACTCTACAATACTCCCCAGAGCCCTGCCATTGACTGTGTAGGTCCTAGCCTTGTTAGACTTCCCAAAATGCAACACCTCACATTTCTCTGTATTAAATTCCATCAACCATTCCTCAGCCCACCTGGCCATCCAATCAAGATCCTGCTGGCACCATCTTCACTATGTACAATACTATCCAATTTATTGTCATCTGCAATCTTGCTAATTATGTCTTGTATGTTCTCATCCAAATTATTTATATAGATGACAAACTTCAAAGGGCCCAGCACCGAACCCTGAGGCACAATACTGCTCACAGCCCTCCAGTCTGAAAAACAACCTTCCACCATCACCCTCTGCTTCCTTCCATAAAACCAATGTTCTGTCCATTCAGCTATCCCTGTTTGGATACCATGCATCTAACCTACCAGAGCAGACTACCATGCGGAACATTGTCGAATGCCTTGCTGAAATCCATATATATAACATCTACATCTTTGTCCTTATCAACCTTTCCTTCACATCTTCAAAAAACACAATTAAACCCTTGTCCCACGGTGGGAGTCCACCCACGAGTTATCCCGAGTTTAAAAAAAAATCTAACTCGTGGTAATCACATAGAATGAACGTAGAGGAACATCGGAGCTCGTGGACGTAACTTAGCGATTCGTAACGCTAACGGCAGGTACTCTGGAAACGTGTTAACTAGTGAAAATGTTTCAACATGTTGAAAGATTTCCACGAGCCAAATACACTCTTGAAGGAAAATGTTGAAACTTTGAAACTCGTTGTAATACCGTAGTAGCCCGTGAGTTTACCGTAGTGACTCGTGAGTTTACCGTGGGTACTCTTACAGCTGAACAGAGAACAAAAAGGTGAGTAAAAAAAGGTTCGCCAAGTCTGCCTGTCAGGAATGATCCCCTGATGCTGGAGACACCTGTGGGAATCTCACCTTGGCCTTTGGAATAGAGCAGGTAATCTCATTAAGTTCAATGCATTTACAGCGCAGACTATTGATACAATCCTCATAATATTTGTCGAATGGGCCCTATGATATTAATATAAAGCATCTGATAATAACCTTTAATGTCGGATCAAATTGAATATCCCCTCTAGAAGTTCCTGATACCTCCCTTCTGCCCCAGTACAAAGTGACTATGTCCTAGAAAAGTCTCGTCCATTGAGTGACTACTCGCAAATCTTGCTTTTGCTACGCAGTAAAAAAAGGTTCTCTTTTTCTTTCGTTGTGACAGGTCACATTCCGCCCCTTTGTTGTGGGTTTGTTTAAGTAATCGCGCCCCTCCTTAATCTAACACCATTCTTGACACCATTTTTTTGTCTCTGGGTATTCCAGATGAACGAATTTGTAGGGGCCCGCAGAGCGAACATGGTGACAAGAGGCTCTGCAAACTAGTGCAGACTGCGTGGGTAACAACTAATATAGCGTTCATCTCACCCGTATAGGCGACGTTTCAGGTCCGAACCCTTTTTCAGACTGAAGAGTTCCTACCTGAAAATTCAACCATTCCAGAGATGCTGCCTGGCCTGCTGAGTGACTCCAACACTTTGTGTTTATCTTTGGCCTCTGCAGTTCCTTCCTATACAGTAGTTTCCCAATTTGACGAGGAAGCCGAGGAGCCGAAACCCTGACTATTCCTCTTTCCCCATACGCTGCCTGACCTACTGAATTCACCTCGTGTCCTATTTTGTAATACAATTATTAATACTTGTTTTACAATTCCACTAACAACCCTTGCATCTCCTCTCTCTTTTTCCATCCCTCCCCCACCCAAGTCGTACCAGCTTCAAAGTCGTCTTGTTGAGTCTCATAAGTTGAGTCTGTAACTCGTTCTCACCTAACACACAGCTACCAATGGCCTGTTTCCTTTATCATTGTTACATTTTTGCATATCTTTCATTCATTTGTTCTATATCTCTTTATATCACCATCTATATCTTGTTTCCCTTTCCCCTGACTCTCAGTCTGAAGAAGGGTCTCGACCCAAAACACCACCTATTCCTTTTCTCCAGAGATGCTGCCTGACCCACTGAGTTACTCCAGCTTTTTGCGTCTATCTTCCGTTTAACCCAGCATCTGATGTTCCTACGCAAAGGAAAGTCGTCTTCATTTGGGGATGAAAAATGGGAATCAGCCAAGGTGTCAGGAAGCAAAGACAACGGATTTCATGACAAATTACCCCTGGGCATTTCTACAACAAGCAATAACAGCTGTGCCCCAATGCAACAATGGTTCAGAACTGATAATTAAACAACCGTTGTTTGAACCCATGACTATGAGAAATGAGTGGCAAAAACACCTGAAAGATTGTGAGATAATGATCATGGATGACTTTTAATGGAAAATCCACACATACAGATAGACAGCCAAGAAGAACTTCATATCTACACTCAGATGAAGGAGATAGGAGTTGGGGAAAGAGAGGAAAAGCCCAAGAGAAATACAGGGAAAGGGATGTTGGAAAAGGCAGGTGCTGGAATCCTGAAACGAATGTCAAAACATTTAAAAGGTATAAACACATAGCAAATAGGTGCAGGAGTGGGCCACTTGGCCCTTCGAGCCAGCATTGCCATTCAATATGATCATGGCTGATCATCCAAAATCAGTACCCCGTTTCTGCTTTCTCCCCATATCCCTTGATTCCGTAATCCTAAGAAATTTAACATGGGAGTCTTTTTATAGTGTAAAAAAAAACTGCATGACATCATTTTTATCATGTGATGATTTTTCCACACGTCAGTAGTCGTTGCTGGCTCAAGAGTAACTCATGAGAGGAACTTGGTAACTCGGGAGAGGGACTTGGTACATCGCAGAAATGAGAAGTAAACGGCAAACTTAGACATACACGTGGGAACTCGTTTAAACTCGTGAACATACACTTGGAATCTCGTAGAAAACCACGAGTTTTAATTTTTCTTTAACTCGGGATAACTCGTGGGTGGACTCGCACCGTGGGACAGGGCTATTAGATTTGTGAGACATGACCTCCCGCATGCAAAACCAAGCCCATATCATCCATAATCCATCTAAAAGCATGTTTAACTTATCTGTCAGAATACTCTCCAGTAACTTTTCAACCACAGATGTTAGGCTCTCTGGCCTGTAGTTCCCAGGCTATTTCCTGCAGCCCTTGAATAGAGGCACAACATTTGTGCACACTCCAGACTTCTAGCTCCTCACCTGTATTTAATGACGACTCGTAAATCTCAGCCAGGGCACCTACAATTTCCTTTCCAGCTTCCCACAGTGTCCTCAGATATATCTGATTATCCTTCATACACGTCAGGAACTTCAGCACTTCCTCAACCATAATACTGACTGCTCTCAAGACACTTCCATTGACTGCCCCAGGTTCCTCGGTTCTCATGTCTTTGTCCACAGTAAAAACAGAAGATAAATCCTTGTTGAGGAACTTGCACATCTCCTGTGGCTCCACTCAGAGTTCTGTGGCTCCAGTCAGAGTTTTTGATTCCTGAGAGTTCCAGTCCCTTTCTGGTTACCCTTTTCCCTCTAAATTACATAAAATCTTTTGGGGTTATCCTTAATGTTATCTGTCAGTCATCCCGTCCCCTTTTTGCCTTCCTGATTTTCTTTTTTAACTTGCTCCTCAGTTCCCCAAACTCCTCCAGGGACACACTTGATTCCAGCTGGTTATACTTGTCCCATGCCACCTTCTTACTCTTGAGCACAGTCTCAAATTCCCTTGTCATCCAAACTTCCTTATGCTCACCGACTTTGTCCTTCACTCAAACAGGAACATGCATGTCCTGGACTCTTGTCAACACACTTTTAAAAACACCCTACTCTCCTGGTGTTTAAAAAGGAACTGCAGATGCTAGAAAATCGAAGGTAGACAAAAATGCTCTACCTACTTTCCTGATGTTCCTTTTCCTTCAACAAACTTGCTCCAATCAACTTGAGTGAGTTCCTTACTGATACCTTCAATGATGGCCTTTAATAGTCAATAGTCAATGGTGCTTTATTTAACACATATGCAACTGCACAGTGAAATTCATTTTGCATATATTACACATGCGTGTGCCACCATTTTTGGCAAAGTCCAGTCTGGTCGGCCCGTCTGGTCATGTTTGTGTCCCGGGGGTACCTCCTGGAGCCGGCTTTGAAATTTGAAGGTGCTGGAGGCATTATCCTCCTACTAGTCCACGTTCCTCACATCCGACGTCTCCAGGTCCCCTCCAATTATGCCATCTGACATGCCTTAGAGCGGGTTCCCGGTCCCGTCGACCGCCGAACCTTTGGGCAAGGTCCCGCCGACCGACGATCTTTCTGGGTAGGCACTGTGGCCGTGGCAATTCATGAAGGCGTCCGCTGCGAGGCACCTCAGGAAGGCCTTAGCTGCAAGGCCTTGTCTCAATTTAGAATTTTAACTCTATCCATAACTATCTTAAACCTAATAGAGCAGTGGTCACTGGTCTCAAAAGACTACTCCATAAACACATCATCCACTTGCCCCTCCCAATTTCCCATGACTAGCTCAAGCATTGCCTCTCCCATGTGGGCCTTCAACATATTGTCGGAGGAAACTTTCTTGAACACATTTGACAAATTCCGCCCCGTCAAAACCTTCTTTACTGGGACATTCCAGTCAATGTTTGGAGTGTAATATAATATATTATATCCCAAAAGATTTGATGTACTTATATGTAATATAATATACAATATTATATTATATTATACAACTATAATATAAAGTTCTGTAAATATAGGTGTTATAGGTATCTTAGAGAACCTTCAAAGTACAAACCAGAAATTAAGGCGGTAACATACTCCTTATATCTTATCATAAAAATCCTCATATCAGTTGGTCTTGACATCCTGAAAAGCAAAATCAGCATCTTGCCCAAAAACAGCTACGATTTACCGTGAGCAAAAGAAGAGCTTTACCTTTGCATTTCCAGAAATGGTTTTTGATGCAGATGAAGAGGTTGAAATATACAAATAATTTTCCATCAGCAATACTTATTCACCATATAAGTTAACGAGAAAAAGTCAACAAAGGTGCTTAATGTGAGAAGCCTAACTGGATCCAAAATTACAAAAGGAAGAAAAATTATCGCCTTACCTCGATCTTTCCCCAGACAAAGCTGTTATTCTGTTTCTGCTGAATATCTTCCCGTAGCTGTTGAACAAGACTTGTTTTGGAAGAAGCACCATTCAAGGCATTTTTTGGCACCTGTGTTAACCAATGGTGTGAGAGTTGGCATATCGTCTGGTGTTTGCCATTTGTTTCTGCTACTGATAATTCATCATCTGACAGGATGTCGCTGAGTGGGCCTGATTCAATGCTGTCCTCCAGGGAGGATGCTATATCACTTGAAGACGTTGTAGAAATAGTTTCATTTTCTGGGATCCATTTTCTGTTCTCCCTTCCATTAAGAATTGATGGATTTACCTCAGTGACTGAATTTGCTTCTGAAAGCTCCCAGTCATCAATATTCTGAAGTGCTTCACCTTCAGGTGTCTGTGACAACAGCTTTGTCAAATTCTCCAGCTTTAAAGCCAACACTTCAGTTTCCTTCAGATGGGATGGAAGAGCCAGATACTCATTTAATCCAAACCAAGTGTCAACTTTATCATTTTCAGCAGTTTGACTTTCGTTTTCGCTATTCTCTGTCCATGTTTCCTGTTGTGGCAAAGATGCAGTGGAGCTACAACATGCAGAATCTACCCTGGCCATATTATCTGAAGTTTGAATAGGAAGCTGTGAAGCTGCTTCCAAACCATGTCTGGTGGGTAACTTATTTTTACATTTACTACCAGACACCTGATTCTGACACCCAGAGGACACAGATGTATTACTTTCCTTGTACTTATCATTCAATGTATCTGAATTAAAGAGTTTGGAACTATTATTATTTTCTCCACCTGGAGTTTTTGTATATGGAGAACAACATGGCTGGAAACTCTTTATTGCAAATGTGGCTTCCGGTTGCTTTTGATATGGGGAGGTTTGTTCGGATGTAACAGAAATATAATTCTGTTGTTTGTGCAATGGAGAATTGATGTTTTGAGATAAAGGTTTGCTGCAGTGCTGTTTGGGGCTTCGCAAAGATATATTGTTAGATTGCGTGGAATCATGAAGATCACATGATTTACTAACGGGAGAAATTTTTGTTTGATGTTGGACATGGATTGTATCTGTGCCTGAAGTTGCCTTTCTTAAATTACATTGTGAATGTGAACTCAGGTATCCATTGTCAGTGCTGACCTTTTTGTTTAATTCATCGTATGAGCGACTGGTAGCAGCAATTGAAGTGCTTGGGTAGGATGAAGACAAATTCAGCCAAAGTTTGGATCTGTCTGGATGATCAAGAAGAGTGGGTGTACTTCTGCTCATTTCTGCTTTGTGGGAGAAGTCAGAAGGTAAAATTCTGCAGCAACTAACCTCCAAGTCATCCTTAGAAATTTCATCTAAATACAAAGCTCTTTTAGGTAAGGAAGGTTGCGTAGGGGACGCCTCATTATAATTGAAACAATCTGTAATTGTTCTTTTTGGTGTTGCGTTCTCGCAGTAGATGCTATTTGCACTGGAAGTATGCATTTGGGCACAATTTTTTGTCTCTAAATCATCCATATTATTATCAGAAATTATTTTGGAGTTCTTAATCATTTCATTTTGGGTTGTGGCACACTCGGCAGGTGGAGTCTGAGACGAGGCTGGATGGTTTTTTGATGTTGGTGATATTTTGGAGATGACTGTGTCCTTATTATCCTGCATTGAAGTCAGGTGATCTGTAATGGTCAGCTGTTGTTCATCTCTTGCCTTCATTTCCTCTTGATGGGAAGCGTAATGTTCAATAGGCGCAGAAGATAAACCCAACTCTGGAAAGGCTCTTTTCAGATCAGAGTTCCAATGCCCAAAAGATTTTGACGTCGACTTGGAGCTTGAACTCGATGTCATGTTGGCCTCTGAGTCACAGGGCAGGTCTTCACTTGGACTGTAGTCAGACAGTTCAAAGGCAGTAATACCACAATCCAAAGAAAAATAGTCTTTTGAACATTTAATAGTCAGCTGACCTGCATCATCAACTTCAGTCAGTGTGTCCAAGCAGGTCTGCAAAAACAAAAGCACGTTGTAAAACAAACACATGAATTATGGAGTATGATTGCTACCAAAAAAAAGGGATTATGAAAGCTCTTTGCCTCAAAAACATTGCAGATGACAACAAAGCATATGACCACAAAGCATATGAATAGTGATTAAAAATTTGATGTTTAGCCACTCAACCACAAACCACAAAGATGTATCTAAACTTTGTTACAATTACATTTTCAGTTACACCACGTCCACTTAGGAATATGAGGAAAAAGTGTGAAACATTCATCACCTCAATATCCTTGTATACGTGCCAATGGCTGAGAATATAAGAGACATTTCACCAAGTCCTGGTCACAATTCAATTAATGATGCTGACTAAAATTGCCCCTTGATGGTAAATAAGACCCGGTATCTCGCAGCTGTAATGTCCTGCTTAGGGGAGGTCAAATCCTCTATGCAAAAACACAGGCAGCCTCTTTGCCATACACAGGCAAATTAGATTAGCTGTGATGGGCCTTCTTGAATGGTATGAACCAGTTTGGATGAAGAACCTGTTTCCGTTCTGGATGAAACCTAAAAACGACATCAGTGAGCAAGACAAAATGGGTAGGAAAGAACTGCAGATGCTGGTTTACTTTGAAGATAGACACAAAAAGCTGGAGTAACTCAGCGGTCAGGCAGCATCTCTGGAGAAAAGGAAAAGGTGACGTTTTGGGTCGAGACCGTTCTTTAGATTGAGAGTCGGGGAGAGGGAAATGAGAGATATAGAAATTACATAGAACAAATAAATGAAAGATATGCAAAAAGCAACAATGATCAAGGAAAGGAAGAGCTCACAATGGTCCATTATTGGCTGTGGGGAAGGTGATAACAAGTAATACTGTTAAAAATCTGAAACTCAGCAAGACGGCTGTGAAACTAATATGGAAAATAGGGTGGGGGAGGGATAGAAAGGGAGGGGATGCAAGGATTACTTGAAGTTAAATAAATTAATACTCATACTGCTGGGTTGGAAGCTGTCCACGTGAAATATGAGGTGTTGTTCCTTCAATTTGTGTTTGGCCTCACTCTGACAATGGAGGAGGGCCAGGACAGAAAGGTCAATGTGGGAATGGGAAGGTCAATGCCTACTCCATTGTCAGAGTGAGGCTAAACATAAATTGGATTTTCAGTGTCTCCACATCTCATTGGCCGTTTATGACTAGATGTGACTGGACTGCAGAGACTCAAACTGATGAACAGCTCTGTCCACACTTATTGATCAGCACACATGGTGTCCTGTGTTGCAACTACACTTGGTTGGTATCTCACTTTTAGGTATGGTTGTACTACTCCCCACTTACCTTTCTGTGCTCCCCATAGAAACCAAAGTTGATTCCTTAGCTTGATTTTATTGCCTCACGACTAACTTCTCAATTGCATTTAGAGATGGAAAATAAATGCTGGCCTTGTCACAGAAATATTGCAGACAAGAATTATTAAGAATAAAAATGTCATGCAGATTCTAGGCGCTTAGAAGCAATGTGAAGGAGCTAGGAAGTGGTTGATTGGGTCCCAGTGGTTCAAATCACCATGGCTCCACCTGGCTCGGGAGCATGGAATTTTTTCACCAGAATGATTCGCAACTTAAGTATCTTTCTCAATCTTTTAAAATAAGCAGTGCTACATAAGCAGGATATTCTCTGCTGTGAAATAAAAGCAGGATTGTTTTATTGAAAAACTCAGTTAGATACAAAGCTAGGGCAGCCATGGTGGCACAGCGGTAGAGTTGCTGCCTTACAGCACCAGACCCGGGTTCAATCCCAACTACAGGTGCTGTCTGTACGGAGCTTGTACGTTCTCCCTGTAACTGTGTGGGTTTTCTCTGAGATCTTCGGTTTTCTCCCACACACCAAAGACGTACAGGTATGTAGGTTAATTGGCTTGTTGTATGTGTAAATTGTCCCTAGTGTGTATTGGATAATGTTAATGTGCGGGATTGCTAGTCAGTGCGGACTCGGTGGGCTGAAGGGCCTGTTTCCACACTGTATCTCTAAACTAAACGAAATAAAACTTCTGCAATCTTAATCACATACTCTTCAATCCCACTGCAAACAGTAATTATACAAAGATTAAGGAACTTGCAATAAAGCAAGCACATTTTGTGTTCTTTAGTTACATCTTTTTTCAAGCTTTTTAAAAATGTTTTGAGTAAATTGATTTCAATATATATGTAAATATATACTGTATATACAACACATTTAACATCACTAATTTGATGTCAATGTTTATAATGAACAGCAATGTCCCATTTTAGCACCATGCAAGACTCATAGTACAATAACAAAAGGAAGCTTACATGTCTGTTTTAAAATTCAGAATGCCTTTCATTTTTCGCTTGTTATTAAGGGTTTAAAAATCATTACTGTAGTGGTGATAAATTATTGTCTTGAATTCTTTATTCTAATTTCTACATATATCATCACTAAATATGTAAAACTATTATTCCATGGCAGAAACAGTAAAAATATCTATGAAAAGAATGTTTCATGGAGTTGAGACCCATTAGCGTGACATCTTTAATTGACAAAATGATTCAGAAAATCATTGGAGATATTATGTGTCACCACTTGTACAGAATGCCACTTAACCAACAGATAATCTTCAGAAAACTGAGTCTTTAAATGTGATTCAACCTTTTGGAGAGTCATACTATTCATTATTTCATAATGTCTTGAAAATAAAAAACATTCTACTTAAATCACCAACAAAAAGTAGATAGTTCCCACCTAAATCTCCATAAAAATCCAGTTCAGGCAACATCCTGAAAAATTGGCTTCACACCTTCTCTATTGCAATCACAACTGTCCTACTATGTGATGACTGGAACCATACTCAAACTGAGGCCTAAGCATAATAAAGATTTCCTCAAGGATTTGGCTGATCATCTGAATTGAATTTAAAACTTTCTGAAATCCTGGGGGGAGTGAGTAATACAGAAATACTGTATTTAATTCAAGACGGGTCACAATGTGATGTTTTGCTAGAATTGATTCCTTGCTCATTTATGCCTCTGAAAAAAACATCAATTTTTCAGTGCTGAGTCTTGCACATGGATGAAAATATTAATGATTTAGACTTAAATGCAAGGGTCATGATGATGAGATGGTGAAAAAATCGAGAAAGAAAGCTTCAGACCTCGGGAAGATATTGATGGGCTGGTCAGTTGGGCAGAAAAGTGGCAATAGATTTCAATCTAGAGAAGGGAGGGCTAATATATTTGGGAAACAAAACAAAAAAAGAGGTTATAATATATTATAGCATACTGAAGGGTTAGAGGAGCTGAGAGAACTTGCGTATTCACAGATGCTGTGCAAACAAAAAGTTAAGAACAAAATCACTTGGAATCCCTTCTCTTATCAGTCACAATATAGAACATAAGAGTTGGGTGCAGGAAGGAACTGTAGATGCAGGTTTTAAACTGAAGATTGACACAAAATGCTAGAGTAACTCAGCAGGTCAGACAGTATCTCTGGAGAAAAGGCGTTTCGGGTCGAGACCCATCTTCAGAATGAGAGTCAGGGGAAAGGGAAAGGAGAGATGTAGACGGTGTTATAGAGAGACGTAGAACAAATGAATTAAAGATATGTAAAAAAGTAACGATGATAAAGGGAACAGCCCACTGTTTTCTGTGGCCTAGGTGAAAACAAACTACAGACAATGAGACTCAACAAGACGGCTTTGAAGCTGGTACAATGACTTGGGTTGGGGAGGGACCGAGAAAGAGGGGATGCATGGGTTACTTGAAGTTAGAGAAATCATTTCATGCCACTGGATTGTAAGCTACCCAAGCGAAACATGAGGTGCTGTTCCTCCAATTTGTGTTTGGTCTCACTCTGACAATGGAGAAGGCCCAGAACAGAAAGGTGTAGGATTGGGAAGGGGAATTAAAGTGTTTGGCAACCAGGAGATCAGGTCGCCCCCAGGCAAGGTGCATATTGTTGGGCAGAGATTCACTTGCACCTCCTCTAATCTCATCTACTGTATCCGTTGATCAAGGTGTTATCTGATCCGTTAATACACCAGAGTGAGGCCACATGCAAACTGTAGGAACAGCATCCCATATTCCGCTTGAGCAGCTTAGGTGCTACAGTTCAATGGCATGAACATCCGATCTGTTATCTTGTGTATCTGGTCAATATTATCTGATCTGCTTACATTTCCTGACAAACATTTCCAACATTCTCCAACAAAGAAAATATGTCACTATCAAAACAAGTCAACAGAATCTTATGAAAAATCACTGCAAATCCCCCACCCTCAGCAGTATTATTGTCGTCCCGCACTATCAATATTCTGCACCATTCGCAATAATATAGTGGCTATAAGAGTAGGCCAGGGGCTGAATACCCAACTGTGAATGACTCAGTTCCTGAATCCCTAGCCACTCGGCAGTAATCAAGAACATAACAGAATACTCTCCACTTTCCCGTATGAGTGCAGCACTAACATCTCTCAGGAAACTGAAGTAGTATGACATTATGTTGGAAAGAGTGCAGGGAGAATTTACAGGGATGTTGCGAGGACTTGTGGCCCTGAGCTACAGGAAAGGTTAGATAGGCTGGATCTTTGTTGCTTGAGCACAGGAGGCTGAGGAGTGATGTTATAGAGGTGCGTAAAATCACGAGGGGAATAGATAGGATGAATGCTCAGTCTGTTACCTAGGGTAGAGGAATCAAGAGCCAGAGGATGTTTAAGATAAGGGAAGCAAGATTGGAACCTGGGCTGTGAGTTTTTTCACTCAGAAGGTGATGGTTATTTGGAACAATCTGGCAGAGAAGGGTATTGAGGCAGGTTGAAACTTTTTAAAAATCTCTTCCCTGTACGGGAGACCCGACCTTTTCCCTGTCGGGTCTCCGTTGTCGTTGTGGCCTAGCACCGTGCATCGGAGCGTGGGGAGCGGTGGTGACTCGCTGCTACGGCCCGACTCTGGAGCTCGGAGGCTCCAGCAACGCAGCTTCTGTGGACTGTCGGGGGCATCGGGAGCTCACGGGTCCGGGTGGAGACGGCTTTACGGAGCTCTCGCAACGCAACTTCTCCAGCCCGTGTCGCGGGGTTGGAACGACCCGGAGCGGGGCCGTACATCGCCCGGCGCGGCTTAATGGCCGTGGGACATTCCAGCGCCCACCGGGGGGCTCCAATTTTGTGACATTTAGACCGGGAGCGGGGCCGTACATTGCCCAGCGTGGCCTAAAATGGCCGTGGGACTTATCATCGCCCGCCTGGGGCTTCGACATCGGGAGAGAAATGGAGAGCACGGGAGAGAAAATACTTTGCCTTCCATCACAGTGGGTTCACTGTGATGGATGTTTCTGTAAATTGAATTGTGTGTATGTCTGTAGGAAATTGTCTTTGTTTGTATGGCTGTGGAAACGGAGTTTCGTTTGAGCCTCACTGAGGTTCAAATGACAAGTAATAAATATTGTATTGTATTCCCTGCATATCCACACGCTTATCCAAAAGTCTCTTAGATGCCACTATCGTATCTGCATCCACCACCACAGCACATTCCAGGTACTTACAACACTCTTTGCAAACAGCATGCCTCGGACATCTCCTTTAAGCTTTGCCCCATTTACCCTGAAGCTATGCCCTTTAGTATTTATTATTTCCATCCTGGAAAATAAGTTCTGACTGCCAACATTATCTGTGCCTCTCATTATTCTAAATACTTCTATCAGGTCTCCCTGCAACCTCTGGAGTTCAATTCAAGTTTGTCCAACCGCTTCCTGTTGTTAATACCCCCTATTCTTGGCTTAATTCTAGTAAACCTCATCTGAACCTTTTCCTAATCCTGCACATCCTTCTTGTTAATGGGGCAACCAGAACTGTACACACGTTCAAATACAGCCTAAAATCCTATAGTGCTGACATGGTTTGATATGGATTATTACTTACAGTTTATAACTGCTTGTTTCATCATAGTCTTCAATCTACCCCCACACCAAGTATCTACATGGTGAACCAACTGCAAGGAGGATTGAAAAACCTTGGTCCTTGCCTCTTCCATATACTGTAGATAAAGTATTCTTAATAAGGCTGACGCCAGTGTAAAATAAATTAGAGCTTACAAAATACCTCTTTTCTGTCTTCGCTGAAAGCCTGAAGAATGTCGGTCTGCCTGGTATAGTTTCCGTTGGAATCCTGGAGACCCTGTAGGATTCTTTCACGCAGCACAAGAACTGAAACACGTAGCTGATGCCACAGAAGTTGAACAGTATGGATGTCCACCAGAATATTGACTGAATAAGAGAGAAGCTTCAATGATATTTCTGTCTCTAGCAGGGCGTGGATCAGCTCCACATGATCAGAAATATCTTCACAAATATCCTGCAGAGATGGAAAGAAAATATGGTATCATATCATTCATCCCAATAAAATCCACACGTGATCACTGCTTGACAAATACTGTCAGTCATTTTCAGGTAATTTGCAGCTAAATTTAATGCAAATATTCAAACTGCAACACAAATTATTCCCTTGTGCTTGGATTCTGTACAATGTCTTTCCCTTCACACACAATCAGATCGAGGACCTACTTTTAGTGCAACTCCCGAACCATTGTTGCAATTTCTTTGGCATTGAAAATAGTTTGATTCAATTCAGTGCATTAAATTATTTGATGTGCCACATACGTCCTGGGACAACTTTGTTTGTTACAGTGAAAATCAATTCATGGATTTAATATTTAAACGACAGCATTTATATTATCCTTTGTCTTTTGTATTTCAGAGGTACCAATGATATAATTTCAAAAATGGAAAGATTATTTTCTACAAATATAGGGAACACGATTGCTTAGAAATGCACCCCAGTTTGGTAACATTATGTTTTGGTGGTAGAGTGCAATGAGTTAACACCCAATGTATGCAACATTTAGTACTGCCAAACAGGAATGAATTTTTAGATATAAATTTTCCATTTTCCAAATCAGTCTTCCATGAAGACTATCTGCAATATAAACACAGGGGATTGATTACAGGGTTGACTTGCATCATTGCACGTTCTGCATTACCTGTTGTATTGCAAGCTACTGCAGTTTTAGAGTTTCAAATTAAATATATTTTAAAGAAAACTTTGTTAACTGCAAGCATATGATGATGACATCCAGACCATTTTGATGGAATTTTATGGCTCAAAAGCTTCAAATTCTACACATATACATATATAATAATTTGTTCATGTTTAAATTATAAGACATATTACAGTGGCAACAAGGAGGGAGTGTGAGAGATATTGGCACACACTGAGGTGGATAAATCCCCAGGACCTAACGGGATCTATCCTAGGATGCTATGGGAAGCAAGGAAAATATAACTGGGATTCTAATTGAACTTTGCTTCTACGTTAGCCATGGGTGAGATATTAGAGATATCATTCACGTTTTTTCCTTATTCAAAAAGAGCAGTTGTGATAAAGCAGCAAACTACAGGCCAGTGAATCTTACATCAGTTGTTGGAAAAAATGCTAGGCAATAGGGTTTATGTTCACAAATCTGACTGAATTTTTTGAGATAATGGAGAAAATGTGGTATACTCGCACTGTGGTACAGTTTTGAACAATGTCCAACATGGTTGGCTGGTCCAGAAGGTAAAAGTACATGCGATTCAAGGAGTGTTGGCAAACAGATTCCAAAATTGGTTTAAGGTGAGGGGTGGGGGGGTGATTTAACCTCAGGGGCAACTTTTCTTTTACACAAAGGATGGAAGGAATATGTAAAAAAACTGCCAGATGAGAAGCAGGTACTATCTCAACATTTAACAAACATTTAGACAGGTCCATGGATAGGATAGGATTGGAGAGACATAGGCAGGTGGGACTAATGTAGATGGCATTTGTTGTTGACTTGGGCAATTTGGGCTGAAGGGTTTATTTCCACATGGTATGACTCTATGAGTGCCAAAGTGGCAAATTCAGCCCTGAACCTGGCAATAATGTAAAGCTACCAGTAACCCTGTTGCTGCACAACATTGTTTGCTGCCAACTAAGCGGACACAAAAGATCAGGAAGAACTACATAAATCTTCAAAGATGTACATGAATCTAGTGGAATACTCTACATCTTAAATTCAAGTAATAGCTCAGATTGCTCATATTTCCCAACTAAAGGAGTTAAATACCTTGTCAGCACAGTGAAGATGAGCCATATTTTACTCCACAATTTGCAATGTTTTGTCTGTCATTCTATAGTTGAGAATTGTTCATCAATATGACATACAGTATATGGGTCTCCATTCAACAGCCACACAATTGCTTCCTGTTTCACACAACAACTTTTTACAGTGGAGTAATAATGACAGTTGCACGCACTAACACACAGCTGTTGCAGAGTATCAAATGGACTATGTACAAATAAGACGCAGCTAATCATACATTCCCAAAATAACTTTAGTTCACCATGGTTTACATAGTACACATCGAACTGTGGTAAATGCTTGCTCAGTCTTGCTGTGGTTGAGCTGCCATGAAATGTAACGAAAAATAGCTTATAAAAATAAATTACGAACTCAAGACAAATAACTATGACAGAGTTTGTGTTATAATTAACTGCTCAGCAACTCCGTCAGCACTTTGACATTGGGAGTATACAGTCATTGGGTGGATTAAACCTGTGGCAGCGAGCTATTCATATTTGCATGCCATGGCAACTAATATCACCATGTGTATCTGGTTTAGTCATATAGCATGGAAACAGGCCCTTTGGTATCAACTTTTCCATGTCAACCAAGCCACCCCATCTACACTCGTCTCACATGCCCGTGTTTGGCCCATATCCCTCTAAACCTTTCCAATCCATGTACCTGTCCAAATGTCTTAAATTTTTGTATTATTTGTGCAAAAATACCTGCATCTTTTTATTAAAGATTTCAACAGTCAAATAATTGTGGAAGAATTGAGTTGATATATTTTATATATTCGGTTTATAAATTAATTGTACATTTTCCATGTGAACAATTTCTGACAGGTCTAATTAAAAATTGGACAATTATAACTTGGCAGGTAATATTCTCTGAAATTGGATGATATACCAGCATATGAGTGAGGTGAGGTATGACCAGTATTTTGTTGACTGCATATAATCTTGGTTGACTGGTATAGAGTATAAATGGAGATCACTATTGGTCTCTGCTGTAGATTTTAGCCCGTAGCCATCAATAAGCGAGTTCGGTATTTCAACTGTGCATGCTCAATGCGCATTCACGATAAACATTCTCGCCAGCTCAGCTGCTGCGTGTATACAGACCTGCGTTTCATCCGTATTTTCCAGTTTTACTTCTTCGAGGTAAGAAAATACTGCTTTCAAACTAGTAAATAGGTGTATTTATGTTTCATTTGTACAAAACTACGATGATTTTGTTGGATTTATTGCATTATGCTTTGGTGTTTTATTGCTTTATGCTTTGGCGCGTATAACTGTTTAAGTAATATTATGTCTATTGAACATAGCAGTTAGTTTGAGACACTGGTATAACAGTTATACGCTCATTGCAGTTATTGGTGTGCTTGGTAAGAACTTCAGCAAACGAACGTTTACAGTTTTATATGATATATTCGGCTTTGTTCACTACTTGCAGTGTAGTAATGTAACTTTATCAATGGCAGTATGTAGGACATCAGCAGTAAATGCGGTGATTTTTTTTAACTCAGCTGAAAATAAACAAACTGTTGAAACAGTACCTTGCTCTCCCTACCGCCTTTGCAGTGTCAACCCTTGTGGCTCCATCATTTACATGCCGCTGGAAATTAAATCTCACCCCACACTCCTCCACTCTCTCTCTCTCACACTCCTCATGAACACCCGCTACAACACCCGCCACCCGCTACAATAGGCAGAATGGTCCTTTCTTTCGTTAATCCTACCCGCAGTCTCTGATGGGGCCGGTTTCACAGACTTAACCGTGACCGGCCGAGTTTAATCAGGGCTCTGGGAACTCGGCATCTGATGGGGACGAGGAGGGTTCCAGTGGCAAGGCAGGGACAACTTAGAATCCAGCAGCAGAGTGGCTCTGTTAATGGATTCAATCCACAGTGAGTTTAGTTCGGAAAGAACACACGCCGGTAGATCCGTGGCCACTGGTTCAGGAGATCGATCCTATTATTATTGGCCAACAGGCGGTGTAATCCGTCTGTGACAGACTCCACAGTGAGACGTGTCCACAGGAGAGGGTGTGCACTCTGATCAATAACTCAGGCACAGTGAACTTCACAATGTAAAACCATCCTAGTCAAAGCCGTCCCGGAAAGCTGCCTTGCCCGAGCACTGGGACAACTCTGAGCAAAGTCCCACTGAAGACAAGAACAACATTCTAGTCATTAAAAAAATAAGCCTGCGGGCCGGATGATTTTGGGTTACGGGCTGGATCCAGCAAAGGTTGCCGACCCCTGCCTTAACGGTACATTCACACCGCCTGTAGGTAAAGCATCAGCCCACATCACACTGGTACAGTCGCTGCCTGCCTCAGATTAAATATATTTTTACACATAAATTATGAATAAAGATAAGAAAATGTTTCAAACACAAGTAATATTTTCTTATTCCAGTAGCAAACACATTAAAGATTAAATGAAAATAGTATCTTCTTTAACTTTTTGAATCTCATAATTGCAGATTAATGAACTGAACTAGAACTAGGACTGTGTAAGTAGTGAGCGAACAGCGGAACAGGAAAGGGAGCAATTGAGTTGACAGATTTCTAGATTCATTCATTGGTAGCATTGTTAACAATTTATACACAGTTTATGCAGCGCTCGCTTTTTTTGTGCCGAATGACCTTTGACAAATCCCACGATTCTTTGCGTTTATCAGAATACTGAACTCGCTTATTCTACTGCTTGTTCTGGATCCAGTCTTTAGAAATATGCAGATTACAGGGGAATATTATAGCCATCACAATGCTGGTCACAGCTTATGCTGGTAAGATTGCCAATTTCAGACAGCATACCTATTCAGTTAATAGAGTCCTGATTTCAATTTGGCTATTGTTTTCTTTGTCTTTCTGGCCACAAACTGGCTGAACTACAGTGTTTTGGGAATTCTATTTGACCCAAGCGAAGTTGAGCTTATTTTCAAATGCACAAATACAGCAAGATACAGGTACAATGGAAATCCTGTTTGCAGCACCATCACATAGACTCAGATAAGCACACAAAAGCATAATTTAAACATAAAAATAAACATTACATTCAGCAAGATAGCACGAAAACAAGTGCAATAGTAGTGTGAAAATGGACCTTAGTGTTCCATTGTCAGTTGGATTAGGGCTGTGCAGGTTGGTTTAAGAACCTGATAGGTATAGGAAAGTAGCTGTTCCTGAACCTGGTGGTGTGCAACTTCAGGCTTCTGTACCTCCTGCCTGATGGTGGCAGCGAGGAGGCATTCGACTGGATTGCGGGGATCCTTGATGAGAGATGCCACCTTTCTGAGGCAATACCTCATGTAGATCATTTCAACAGTGGGGAGGGCTGCGCCTGTGATGGGCTGGGCCCACCATTCTCTGCAGCCTCTTGCATTCCTTTGTGTTGGAATTGCATACCAGGCCATGATGCGGCCTGTCTGGATACTTGCAACAGTACATCTACAGCAAATGGCATGCCAAATCTCTTTAAATTTGACTCTGACACAACTTCTTCATGATTACATCTGTATGCTGTGCCCTGAACAAGTCATCTGTGATATTAACAATCCCAAATTTGGGGCTGCCAACTCTCTCCTTCACCGACCTGCCAATGAAAACCTCCCCTTTCTAAAGTCAATGATTATTTCCTTGGCCTTGTTGGCACTGAGGACAAATTTACTGTTGCAGCACAACTCTTACCATTAACGATTTAGTAAACCACAATGGCATTATTGGCAAAATTTTACATCTCATTGGAGCTGTACTGAGCCCCACAGTCATGGGTGCAGAGAGAGTCGAGCACACAACCTTGAGGTGCATGTGTTTGATGGTCAGTGAGATGGGGATGTTGTTACATCCTTGAGGGAGTCAAGGATCCAGTTGCAAAGAGAGTCGAGCTAATGATGACATCCTTTCCACCACCAAAACTAATTACCAATACTTTACAATTTCAGTCATCTACTGTTGCATCTCATCTCTTCCTTAGTTTTATTTCGAGCATATCAACTAGGAGAGATAGGACATTCTTGGATTGTTTTCTCTGGAGAGTCCGAGGCTAAAGGAGATCTGATAAAAGTATATAAAATTATAAGAGCCATAGATAGGATTGACAGTCAGAGTCTTTTCCCCGGGGTGGAAATGTCAATAGGGCATAGATTTATGGCGAGGGGGACAAGATTTAAAGGAGACTAGACCAAGTGCAGACCCGTTGGGTCTGCTCCCCCAATGGTGTGATCCCCCAACCCAAGATTCCACCATGCACCCGTCTCCTCCAACGGAACTGAACCCGTTCCCAAATGTAAGATTCCAGCACTCCCCTGCCTCCCTCAGCAGTGGATTAATTTTTTTTTTCCAATTTCACCTTCCCTGCCTGCTGCAGCAGTTCCAATTGCAATACCAATTGGCCCTCCCCCTCCTGTTGAAGCACTTGCTGTGATATCCCATTGAGGTGAAAAGGTCAGTGTTCCTGTCTTGCAACTTTGTTTTGAAGTGTGTTGGAAGCTGATAGGAAGGAGCAGTGAATCAAAAGGCAGACAGGCAGTCGGACGGACGGCAGGCGGCAGCCACAGACTTTTATATAATAACTAGACCAAGTGCAGACCCGTTGGGTCTGCTCCCCCAATGGTGTGATCCCCCAACCCAATATTCCACCATGCACCCATCTCTTCCAATGGAACTGAAGCCGTTCTCAAAAGTAAGATTCCAGCACTGCCCTGCCTCCCTCAGCAGTGGATTTTTAAAAAAATCCAATGGCACCTCCCCTGCCTGCTGCAGCAGTGAAAGGTTCAGAGTGTTCCTGTCTTGCAACTTTGTTTCAAAGTGTGTTGGAAGCTGACATGTAAATGGAGAAGCCAGTTAATTTTGGAATACTTGGGGGGGGGGGGGGGGGGGGGGGGAGAAGGATTTGATTAAAAACGTGCACTTCAACACGACGAAATGTAATGAGGAGCGGATACTTAGAAAGAAAAGCGAAATCTCTACCGAAATGGAAAAGATCTCGGAGATTGAGCGTCTGGATTGGGCGTGGCAATGAATCAAAGGAAGAAATGTAGCCGGCAGCCGTACATGCAAATGGATCCATTCCGATTGGACATCTGCGAGCATCGGCCATTCCGATTGGACATCTGCGAGTATCGGGCACGAATTGAAAGGCAGGAAGGGCGCCGGACGGCAGTCGGTCGGATGGCCCCAGAGTTTTATAGATATATAGATAGATAGATAGATAGATAGATAGATGTAAGGGTCACGTTTTTCTAAACAGAGTGGTGGGTACCTAGAACGTGCTGCCAGTGGTGGTAAGAGAAACAGTCAGGAGGGTGGCATTTGGGAGGCTTTTAGATAGGCATATGGATGAATATGCAGGAAGGGAGCAATATAATAGCAATATAATAGAAGGGAGCAATATAGGATCACGTGTAACCAGAGGAGATTTGTTTACATTGGCATCATGTTTGGCACACACATTGTGGGCCAAAGGGCCTGTTCCTGTGCTGTACTGTTCTCTGTTCTTGGTATTTTGTGGAATTGGACTTATTCACAGCACTGCCGCCAACATTCTGACAGTCTTAGTCACACAAAATACTGGTGCCTGCTTATCGCATTGGCTCTGGGTCTATGCTATGCTGGGTCTATGCTTTGCAGTGTAAACCCAAACACATTTGAATGAGGCTATCAATAGTACCCAACAATGTGTACTTCAGACCATATTTGACCAGGCCCTTGATGAAAACTGTCTTTGTTGAGCCACACAGCCACAAAATCAAAGAATCCCTCGATCACATTGTTTCAGTTTGCTTAATCCATTACATAGAATGGCATAGAATTACATAGAATAAACTCAGCTAGGTCTTTTCATTATCTTTTAAAATGGGGCATAATGCATGAATGTAGCTTAAGAGTGTATATACACTAATCTTTGAGGGTGACGAAGCACGGATATGTTGGGCTTCATTAACAGAAAAGCAGTAAAGGAGAAATTTCTCCACTCAGAAAATAGGAATTGTCTTCACCAGAGAGGTGTAAATGCATGAACTATAAATGAATGGGTGACACGCAGTGCTGGTCTAAACAAGACAGTTGTGGCATGATTCTGCACGACTTCAAATGCACCAGCTTACATGGTCTGTGGTCATTTGGCTGGAGTGTGAGATTAATATGGTTATGGACACCAGCAGGATCAAGCTATCACAATACACCCACTGTTGATTAAACAGTAGCTTAGTAGACCACACCATACACATATTATCATCTTAATGCTCGATAAAGGTTTGATGATTGTCTGCTTTATTGGATCTGTATAGTTTCAGAGCAACGAATGGTTACATAGGGTGAACAAAGAAAAATATTGAAGTGTATCTCAGATAGGGTAAATGGGCCAAATGGAGCTGGTAAATAGCCGGAAACCACCTGCTGTCAGCTTCTGCAGCTCAGCTCATCTTGAACTTCTGCTTGGCTAAACATGGAGGACCTAACTGACCAGGAAATCAGATCTCAGTGCTTCTGAGCACCTGATATACTAATGCATTTAAATGGGGCATCAATCCTGTGGAAAAAGACCAGTGCGGGAACATGTTTACTTTATTTAGATATTTTAAATTATGCATTACTTAACAAAAGTAAATTTAATTCATTTAAAAAATATTGCTATTTGATTAATATTGAAATCTGTTTGAATAATTATTTTGACCATGCAGTACAAATTGTTCAAAAGTCTTTGATTAGGTGATGAGGATTGAGGTAGATGCTTTGAGTTGCACTGATTCACACCCCCCTCTTTTCTCAGATTCCGCAGTGGGACCCCTGTCATATGAGAGGTGACAGGTTGTTCAGTCCCCCCCAAGTAGGGGAGGTAAATGTGATTGAGTGATCTGGGCAGTGGGCTGGATCCAGCACAGTCTGGCCCAGTGCTTTCAGATGATTATGGCAATATTTTTATATTTTTGAAAGACACTCGCAGGAAAGGGAAATTAAATGCCAATTTCTTGCATATTTCTGGGTTGTTACGTGCTTTCCTCATATCTCACTCGGGAACTTGCACAAATCCATACCACAGATCCATACATTTGAACAAATATTAGGGCATCAAAACACATCCAGAACACAATAAATAGCAATCCCATGAATCCAAACCTTTTTCTGGTTACCCGAAAATGTGAAGTAGTGAGCATTAAAAAAACTCTGCCTTCTCTTGCATTAACTGCACTAAGAAAGCTGCAGCAGGGACTTGCACTGTACTAACCAGAAACAAGCTTGCAACCCTTGGCAGAAAAGCCAAATGCAATGTAACCCGACCCTTCTGAATGTTACGGGCAATTAAATGGTCATTGTAAGCACTAGAAAGTTTGTGATTGAGAAAATAAAATAGACTTACAATACCGTTCATGTATCAATGCTAGTACCCTTGGCAGCCTAGCAGAATTAGTCCTGAATTTGTACAAAAGAGCTCTGGATGTAACGTCCCGAGTTTTACTCTGTAGGCTGAGTATTCTGTCCTCCCGACTGAAATTCCATTGGCAGCCCAGTGACTGAAGTTAGCAGAGTTATTTTCAGCACTGACCTAGCTATCAGGAGAATGCAAGCTGAACTTTGAGACAGTAAATGCGAGTCTTAGCTACTGTTCCCGTCAGCAAAAATCTTAAATTCATATCATTGGATTTGTTGGTCCAAAGGAAAATCAAGAAATCATTTGTAATACATTAAAGTTAGAAAATAATTTTCAGCACCAAAATCAATATAGCAGTTTCTCTTTTGCTGTGTGTGTTCCTTATTCATACCAAAGATGCTTTAACCTCCATGCCTATTATCTATATTACTAAAATACTATCTATATTGATTTCAGAAAAAACACTGCCACTTACAGCTGTGATTTTTGGCCATCTTACTCAGAGTCCCCCTCCGCTGTGCTGGACAAGAGGATTTTTCCCATCGATTAAAAATAAAAGAGCTATTAATGTTTAAGATATGTTGAGATTCTCTCTCCTGAAGGCCACTCCCCTTCCGGAGGGACTATAAAACCCGGACGTGTTGAGTGCCTCAGTCAGACTCTGCAAGATGGGCGAGCGAGCGGGTCACATCTCTCAGTCTGAGCTGTGAATAACACTGAACACATGTATATTAAACTGTGAATGTGGTTTTACTGACCTTGAGTGCCCTTAATGTGGTTTGAAAATGAAAATGTGGATGGTTTGAAACAAAGCACAGCATTAAAAGTCTAAACTTGACAACTTCCTGTTTGCACTCTATATTGATTTTAGATAAAACGCTACCACTTACGGCTGTGATTTTTGGCCATCATACTCAGTCCCCCTCCACTCTTCAGGTGCAGAGGATTCTTCCCATCAATGAAACATAAAAGTGTTATTAGTGTTTAAAAAATGTTGAAAATCTCTCTCCTGTCAATCACGCCATGAAGGACACGCCCCTTCCGGTGGGAGGGGGGGGCAGGGATTATAAAACCCAGAAGTGTGGGTGTGGCTCAATCTCTGCAAGATAGAAACATAGACATAGAAAATTAGGTGCAGGAGTAGGCCATTCGGCCCTTCGAGCCTGCACCGCCATTCAATATGATCATGGCTGATCATCCAACTCAGTATCCCGTACCTGCCTTCTCTCCATACCCCCTGATCCCCTTAGCCACAAGGGCCACATCTAACTCCCTCTTAAATATAGCCAATGAACGGCCTCAACTACCCTCTGTGGCAGAGAGTTCCAGAGATTCACCACTCTCTGTGTGAAAAAAGTTCTTCTCATCTCGGTTTTTAAAGGATTTCCCCCTTATCCTTAAGCTGTGACCCCTTGTCCTGGACTTCCCTAACATCGGGAACAATCTTCCTGCATCTAGCCTGTCCAACCCCTTAAGAATTTTGTAAGTTTCTATAAGATCCCCTCTCAATCTCCTAAATTCTAGAGAGTATAAGCCAAGTCTATCCAGTCTTTCTTCATAAGACAGTCCTGACATCCCAGGAATCAGTCTGGTGAACCGTCTCTGCACTCCCTCTATGACAATAATGTTCTTCCTCAGATTTGGGGAGGGAGAGGTCTGAGCTGTGAATCAACTGAATACACTGAATGTCTACTGAACTGTGAGTGTGGTGTTTATGTGGTGTTTTATGGTGGTTTCACCCTGCTTGAAATGGCATGAAACTGCACTTGAATTCGGTGGCCTTGCACCCTGCTTGAAATGGCATGAAGCAGCACTAGCAGTTGGTGGCCTTGCACCCTGCTTAAAGTGGCATGAAACTGCACTTGAATTCATTGGCCTTGCACCCTGCTTGAAGTGGAATGAACCTGCACTTGAATTCGGTGGCCTTGCACCCTGCTTGAAGTAAGTAAGTTAATTTTATTTATATAGCACGTTTTAAGTCAACTCGCATTGACACCAAAGTGCTTTACATAAAATAGATAATGTTTCCATACAAACCCTAGAAAAAGGTTAAAAAATAAAGAAAATGGACACAACACATTATAGAGTTCAACACAAACGTCCCCCCACAGCAGAATCAAAAATTTCCACTGTGGGTAAAGTCAACAGAAAGTTAAGTCCTCTTCCTCTGAAACACCCGAGGTCGGGGCCCATTTGTGGCCTTGCAGCCAGTCCGATGATTTTCAGGGCCCTCTTGCTGTGAAGATGGAACATCCGGCGATGGGTGAAACATTCCTCAAGCGGCTTAGAAAAAAAGGTGAAGAAACGGACTGTGGGCAGGCTGCCATACACAGACGGCGCCTACTCCTGCACATCCGTGTGGTCGGAAAACTGCACTTGAATTTGGTGGCCTTGCACCCTGCTGGAAGTGGTAGGAAACTGCACTTCATTCTGGTGGCCTTGCACCCTCCCTGCTTGAAGTGGTAGGAAACGGCACCTGAATTTGGTGGCCTTGCACCCTGCTTGAAATGGAATTTCAAGGAATAGCCACGAGTCAATAGCCATGAGCTGCTAGCACATCAGGCTTGAGTGACTGAGCTGCCACCCCAAGAATCCGTTTGGCCCACAATGTCCATACTAGTCCTCTGGAAACCTGTCGCTTCAGCCCACAACACCCATATTAGCGCTCCAGAAAGCCGCGCCCCCCCCCCCCCACTGGCCACCTATAATTGGAATTGGTGGAGAGGTGGAATATTGCATTGGGGGACCAGCCCTCATGTGTGAACATGGGACCCAACCGGTCCCACTTAGTCTAGTAATATTATAAAATAATCTCTGTGGACTCAGTGGGCCGAAGAGCCTGTTTCCATGCTGTATCTCTAAACTTCCTTTGAAAATCATTGCATCCTTTACTTAGGATTCAATCAACAGCTAAAGTGTCGTCAATTTATAATAATTTAGCAATCTCTTCATATTGTAAAAATTATATACTTATTTTATTACTTTTGCATAAAGAATAAGAAAAGTTAATTTCACCAAATCGTGACTATATCACTATATTTTATTTTTGATAAGAGCAGCTAATTAGATTATATCTTAGGTTCCTGGCTTTTTTATAAAATATCAGGAAGCACCTCCTCTCTCGCTATATTGGTTGCCAAATTAGCTGGATTAACATGTCAGGATTAAAAGAAAGAGAGGTGAATCATCCTTATATGCCTGCTCCGTATTCAATAAAATAATGGCTGCCTATTGAACCTCAATGCCACTATCATGTGCTAACCCAGTATCCCTTGATTCCTTATAATCAACCAATCTATAGGTTGACTGAGCATTCCCACAGTACTCAATTGGGGAGTGAAATTCCAAGATTCACTACCTTCTGGGTGAAGTAGTTTTACTCATCTCAGTCCTGAATGGATCAGCCCTTATTCTGAGACTTTGACCTTGTTCCTAGACACCCCGGCCAGTGGAAACTTCTTCCATGCATTCAGCCTGAGGAGCTCCACTCACCTGGATGTGCGGGAAACATTATGACAGTATAAAGTGGGAAAAATTTAGATTGTCCACTTTATTATATTATTGAAATTGAGAAACACAGAGTGCAACATATAGTTTTACAGCATTGTAATGTAACAATTACAGAGAAAAAGTCCAGCGTATGCAGTGACGATAGGTTGGAAGATCGAGACTACCCCCTAACTATGGGAAGACCGTTCAGTGGTGTTCCTGAGCTACATCCTTTCAAGCTTTTGTATCTCCTGCCGACTGGAGACGGTAGGAGAAGGAATGACCAGGGTGAAAACGGTCCTTGATTATGTTGGCTGCTTTCCCAAGGCTGCATGAAGTGTAGCTGGAGTCGATGCGTTGTAGTTTGGACTGTGTTATATAGTTTTTTCGTGCACCCATTTCATGCGTTGTCTTTTTTTTTAACAAATTGTATGGTGCAGCTCATGGACAGCCAATTGAATTGTAGCCCAATTATTGTCATTGCAGGAGGGAAGGAGGTGAAAACTCTGGAGAGGGTGGAGAAAGGGTTTCCTGGAAAATCATGAGGTAAGACAGGGGAAGCAGGAATTACTCTCCTTGGAGCAAAGAAAGCTGAAAGGAAGTTTGATTGAGGGGCAGGTGGCCATAAACGATTGAGAAAGGCAAAATACAGAGAAATTATTTCCATTAACAAAAGGTTCAAGAACCAGGAGAATGTGCAAGTTCAAAATGCTGGGAAAAGATACAAAGACACAAAATTCAGTCTAAACTAAATAATTAATCAGGGAGTCAAAGGGAGTTGGTTAGGCGGTTGAAGAAAATGATGTAAGTTATCAGGAAAGAGTGGGTTATTGGATCTGCTATGGCTTATTTGTAAAGAGGCAGCACAAACTGAAGAGGCCAAACTGTCTCCTTCTGTGTTCAAGAAGGAACTGCAGATGCTGGAAAATCGAAGGTACACAAAATTGCTGGAGAAACTCAGCGGGGTCTGAAGAAGGGTTTCGGCCCGAAACGTTGCCTATTTCCTTCGCTCCTAGATGCTGCTGCACCCGCTGAGTTTCTCCAGCAATTTTGTGTACCTGTCTCCTTCTGTGTATTTATGACATTATTCTAAGCAGCAAAACAGTAAGGAACCAGCTACACTGGTTTATTTTCCAGTTATTTATCGCTCTCTAATCAAATACTCCCTTGTTATATCTCAGTGCTTAACATTGCATTGCAGGGACAAAGAGACAGGAATATCAATTGAATTTAGGGAAAAAATGTGATGGATAGATTTCAACACAGATAAATCTTTCTTTGAGCAAGAAAGTTGAGAGGAGACTTGACAGGTGAAGGACCGAAACAGGCAAAATCCCATGTATTTGCGGTATACTGTAAATCCTTGATGAGACCGCACTTGGTGTATTGTGTGCAGTTCTGAATGCCTTGAAAGGTGTGTAAAAGATTTACAATTTTGCTGAAGGATCTTGATGGTTTGAATTAAAAGAAGAGACTGGATATACTGGAGCTGTTTTCCAATGAGTGTGGAAGGCTGAGGGGAGACCATATACAGGTATACAAAATCTTGAGAGGGACATTCATAAAGTGAATGGTCAGAGGTTTTTTCTCAGAGTAGGGCAGTCTAAAATTAGAGACCATAGGTTTAAACTGAGTGTGCAGATATTTGCAATGGACCTGTGGGACATTTTTCACACAATGGTGTTGGGATATCGAATGAAATGCCAGATGCAGTGGTAGAGGCAAGTACCATTACAACATTTAAAAGACATTTCGATGGGTACATGAATAGGAAGGTTTAGAGTGATACGGGCCAATAGGACAAGTAGGGCCAAAGGACCTGTTTCAGAGCTGTATAACTTTTGTGACTATAATTCTCTGACTAATTGCTAAGTCATCAAATTTAGCTAAATAATAGATTTAGTCAAGAGGTTTTGTGCAGGCTTGCACAGGAAGATATTTAGATTAGAGATACACATGCAAACACAGACCCATTGAGTCCATGCAACCATCAACCACCCGTTCACACTAGTTCTATGTAATCCCCAGACAAAGCAGGGGCAAATTAAACGACAAACCCACATGTCTTTGGGATGTGGAAGGAAACTGGAGGAATCCTCTCTGATCACAGGGAGAATATGCCAACCACACAGACAGAACCCGAGTTCTGGATCTCTGATGCTGTGAGGCAGCAGCTTCACCAGTTGTACCATTGTGCCACCCACAGGATATCTCAAGAGCTTATATATGAAATGTAGTTATACTTCAGCTGCACAATACTCCACGTAAGACAGAGCCAGACACAAAACAATCAGGCAGCATCTTTGCAGAAAAGGAACAGTTGACATTTCCGGTCAGAACCCATCTGAAAGATGTAAGTTACGTCATCGGGTGGCGCCGTGAGCGGCAGCCTCGCCAGCAGCCCGTCTGTCCTTTCAACCTTTTTGTTATTTTTAGTGCGTCTAAGTGTATGTTTTAATGTTTCGCGGTATGTCTGGGGTGGGGGTGGAATGGGGGAAACCGTCTTCAGTCACTTACCTCGACAGAGATGCGACCTTTCTCCTTGTCGCATCTTCGCCCCTCTCGCGGCCTAACAACTGGTTTGGTGTGGCCTCTCCAGACCGGAGACTGGTCCAGAGCTTCAGTGGCCTCTCTATCACGGAGCCTGGGATTCTTTGCCAAGGGTCGCCAGTGCTGGAGCTCCGACCGCGGGGGCCTGCTGACTGCAGCGATCTTCGGAGCTTCTATCAGCTGGCGTGGCGCGGTCTTACCATTGCGGAGCCTGGGTTACCTTGCCGGGGATCGCCAGAAGAAGTGTTCTGACCGCTGGCCCGTGGTCTTTTAACATCGTGAAGCCGCGGCCTCTGGTAAGAAGCGGCCGGTTCGGGAACTCCAAGCCACAGAGTGTGTTCTAATCCGTCCCAACGTCGGAGTTTTGATCATCCCACGAGAGGGCTTATACATCGGGCCGTCCATAGCGGCGACTGCGGAGGGTTCAAGGCCCCTACCACGGGTGAACAAATGAAGGAAGATTAACTGAACTTTATCACCTTCCATCACAGTGAGGAACTTCGGTTCCCCCACCCGCACCTTTCAATCTGAAGATGGGCCTTGACCAAAAACATCACCTATTCCTTTTCTCCAGAGATGCTGTCTTACCCGCTGATTTACACCAGCATTATGTGTCCATCTTTGATTATAAACCAGCATCTGCAGTTTGTTCCTACACATTTTATACTCATCACTGTATGTCATGTTGTCACTTGCGGGCGGAACACCAAGGCAAATTCATTGTATGTGAATACTTGGCCAATAAACTTATTCATTCATTCATATGGTGCACTGTGAGGAATTCTGGACATTACACTTCAAAAGGATGCATTAACAGGATCACATTGCAGCATAACTATAGAGTTACCAATGCCCCAAGGATTAGATTATAAACCAATGTGCAGGAAAGCAATCCAGATGCTGGTTTAAATCGAAGGTAAACACAAAATGCTGGAGTAACTCAATGGGACAGGCAGCATCTCTGGAGAGAAGGAATGGGTGATGCTTCCGGTAGAGACCCTTCTTCAGACTATAAACCAAGAATGACTTACTCTTAGGAAATTGGGATGAGCAAGTGACTGAAGTGTTGGTGGCCGAGATTTTTGGGATGAGCGACCACAGTACTATCAGCTTTAAAATAGTTATGGATAAGGACAGCACAGGCCTTCAAGTTAAAGACAAGTTAAAGATACAGCAAGGCCGGCGTTGACAGTATTAGACAGGAACTTGCTAAAGTTGATTGGAGCAGAATGTTTGCGTGCAAAGGGACGTCCATAAAGTTGGATACTTTTAAAAGAGTGATAAGCAGAATTCAAGGCATGTATTTTTCTGTTAGAGTGAAGGGCAAGGCAGCAGAGAGTAAGGAACCTTGCATACACCTTTTGATTGCATTATGTAGTCTTGACCTCCAATGTAGGAAGGCTGACATTGACACTATGTCAATCAGGTAACACATTTGCCTTAGTGATTACTTCAAACTATTTATCTTTAGCTACAGATACCATTAGTTGCATTCACAACAAAGCTCTAAATTTAGTGTTGTGTAGTAGCTTAGACTGCATGGCCATTTCATTACTGTATTTGCTAAAGCTATTAAAGACATATATAGTTTGTACCTTCCAGTGGAGAGAAATCAGTTTGGCCAGTGACCCTTCCTTCAATTCAGTATCTGTCTCTATGCAATGAAGTTGCGGAAGGAATTCCAGGTACTCCTTCGTAGCACAAGCTAGCCTATATTGAACATATATCTATTTCTTTGCATCATCAACACTTTTGAATTCACCATTAAAATAGAAAGATCCAACTAACTATATTTTTCACAACAGGATGTCCGAAGGAACTGTATATTAATGAAGTACTTTTGAAGTGTACTTGCTGCTGTAATGCAAGAAATGTGGCGGACACTTTTGTGTACTTCAAGACCAACAAATAGCAAAAATATAAATGATTATATTATTTGCTTTAAAAACCATGGTTGAAGAATGCCTATGAGCCAGTACACCAGTAATTTGCTTTTCTTTCTTTGCAGTGTCATAACATCCTGCATGTCCTCACAGACGGGCTTCCATTTAAACGACAGCACCTCTAACATCCCCTCAGCATTGATTTCAGGTGTTAGCCCTCAAATCTCTGAAGTGCAACATCAAATTCCAAACAATCACATGAACAAAAGAGATCAGAAAAAGTTTTAAACCAAAATAAAATTGTAGTGGGTCAGGTAGGAGTTGATAAGCAACATAACTGTTTTGATATGTGTCTGCTTACAATATAGGTAAACCTAGCACATATTAGACAGAGAAAGATGGCCCCACACACACTCGTGTTGGGATCAAAAAGCAAGAATGATTTATTTCCAAGTTAAGTCACTGACAAATTTACATAATTATATGCGCGAGTCTGAGCATGTGCGAGAATGAGTACAGCTTCTTCTTCTTCTTCTTGCGAATGAAACATAAACCAAAGGAATAGTCAGATCTCAAGCCAGGTGTTGAGCAGCCAGGTTGTTGTCTCTGCGTCAATGTCTGCCAGGTACTGAGCTCCATTTGGTGGGTGGTAGAGCGGGCACCCAGAGATGACATGGTTGGCTGTCTGTTGTTCTGCTCCGCATTCACAGGCTGGGCTCTGGTGGAGTCCCCATCTCCACATGCTGACATTGAAACACCCAACTCCAGTATGAAGTCTGTTGAGCTTCACCCATGCTCCTCTGGGGAGGTCAGACCCTGGACAGCTTTTATCTGGTGAAGAGATGTAGCTGTGTAATGGAGATGAGGTTGCCTTCCACTCCTGTGACCACTTGGTGGCTATCCAATGTGGCTTTTGTCTCAGTTGGCTGGATGGATGCTAGGAGTTGTTTTCCATGTGGAGCAAAGGGGTGACGGGACTTCAGTCGGGGTGGCCTCAGCTCTCTGCTGATAGCCTGATAGAGGAGGTGATCTGGGTCCATGGCATGATGAGATAGTGCCAGAGTTGCTGCTTGCCTTCAGATCCCTGCAGGCGGAATGCCTGCAAGTATAGGGAGCTGCTCCACTGCAGTAGGTTGAAGGCACCCGGTGATGGTACGCAAGGTGCTGTTCAGAGTCATGTCGACCAGGCTAGTGTGTCTGGTTTTTCGTCTTTTTGTTATTTTTAGTCTGTTTAAAAGTATGTTTTTGGAGATGGGGAGGGTAAGGGGGAAACCGTTTCTCAGTCACTTCCTGGTCGAGGATGCGACTATTCTCCGAGTCGCGTCTTCGCACCCCCCCCCCCCCCCTCTCACGGCCTACCATCTGGATTGGCGCGGCCTTTGCTGCCGGAGACCGACCAGAGCTTCATCAGCGGCACAGCACTGATTTACCATCGCAGAGCGGGCAATGCCTTACAGGGGATTGCCATGTTGAAGCTCCGCAGTGCTGGACCTGCTGCTTTAACATCATGGAGCTGTGGTTGCGGAGCTTCCAGCCGCGGGCGGCGCTGACTTTAACATCGTGGAGTCCTGGGATCCCTTTACCGAGGTCCGCCAGTTGAATCTCCGCCCTGTAGACTTCGGAGCCTTGGTAAGAAGTGGCTGTTTCGGATACTCAGAGCCGCTGAGAATGTTCTTCCGTTCCGACGTCGACGTTCCGATCATTCCGGCGAGATGGCCTGAACATCGGACCGCCATAGCGGTGACTGCGGAGGGCTCAAAAGGACCCGACCATGGGTGAACAAAGAGGAAGATGACTGAACATTTATTACCTTCCCTCACAGGGGAAATGTTGATTCCGCTGTGTGGGGATGTTCATGTTAAATTCTATCGTGTGTCGTGTTCTTTTTATTCGTATGGCTGTATGGTAACTCAAATTTCACTATACCATTTAGTGCATGTGACAATAAATGTAAACTTGAACTTGAACTTGAAACTTGAAGATGTCCACAAACACTCCAGCCAGTTGGTCTGCACAGGTTTTAAGAACACGGCCAGGTCCATTAGGTCCAGATGCTTTCCAAGGGTTCACCCCACTGAAGAATATTCTGCCTTCAGCCTCTGTGACTGAGATTGTTATACCATCGTGGGCTATGGGGGGCTGAGAAAGTCACATCAGCATTCTCCCTGTCAAAGGGTGTGTAGAATGCGTTGCACTCGTCTGGTAGTGATGCTTCACTCTCACATCAGCTGCCCCTTGATTTTGCCTTGTAGGAAATGATGGCGTGTAAGCCCTGCCACAGCTGCCGAACATCTGCCTCATCCTCCAGTTTAGAGCAAAAGTCCCTTTTAGTCTTTTGTTGGCCTTATCCAGGTTGTTTCTAGACTTCTTGTATACCTTTGCATTACCAGACTTGAATGCCCGAGATCTGGTTCCAAGAATGCAGGCCTTCTGGTTGGGGAACACTCAGATATTATTGTTAAAGAGGGAACTGCAGATGCTGGAGAATCGAAGGTTACACAGAAAAGCTGGAGAAACTCAGCGGGTGCAGCAGCATCTATGGAGCGAAGGAAATAGGCAACGTTTCGGGCCGAAACCCTCGGCCCGAAACGTTGCCTATTTCCTTCGCTCCATAGATGCTGCTGCACCCGCTGGTTTTCTCCAGCTTTTCTGTGTAAACTCAGATATTATTCATGGGAACCCAATCCTCCACACATTTCCCTATGAAGTCAGTGACATCATTCAGATCCATTGGCAAGTCCTTGAATATCGCCCAGTCTACCGACTCCATGCAGTCTCGAATTGTTCCTCTGCCTTCCCTTACCAGCTCTGTGCAGCCCTCACCACTCTGGGTGTGCTCCACAGTTACTGTTTATTTGCAGGAAGAAGGAGCACAGCCGTGGTCAGATTTTTCCCAAAGTGAGGGCAAGGGATGGAGCAATAGGCATCCTTGTTTGATCCTCTGCTGCTGTTAGACATGTGCTGGTGGTAATTGAGAGTGATTTCTTCAGGCTGGCTTTGTTGAAGTCCCTGGCTTTGATTGGAAAGGCGTTAGGGTACAAAGACTGATCACGGCATGCAGCTCCTCCAATACTGGTTGAATGTTGTCTGGGGTGGGATGTAAAATGCAGAACATGATGATGGAGGTGAATTCCCTCAGGATATATAAAAGGGACGGTATTTCTCCGCCAGGTGCTCGAAGGGCAGAGAGCAGGAGTTGGGCAGGCCTGCTACATCTGAGCACCACAAAGAGTTTACCATGAAGCAGACGTCACGCCTCTCCCTTTTCCCGATGCCTCTGTTCTGTCCATGCAATGAATGGGGCGACCTTAGGGTTGGATGGTTGTCTGGGGTGAGCCATCTCTCTGTGAAACAGAGCACACAGCATTCCCTCATCTCATTCCTTCATTTCCGAGTATGAAAATGGCCATAACTTTTTTAATACTGAAGATATGAAAGTGAATTAGGTGTCAAATTAAATTTCTTTTTATGCTTTATCTGATGGGATAAATTGCAGACTTGATTTTTAAAATCTCAAAATTTTGTAACATTGCTAATTAAGGGGATTCAAAGTTGATGAAAGGATAAGCGGCTGGGCACTCAGGAGTGAGAGAAGAAGAACATTTCATATTATGTTCCTTATTTTAGAGTAGTGGATGGTCAGTTACTCAAGACTGAGTGAGAATGTTGGGAGGATTGAGGGGTAGGGTTTCAGTTGTGATCTTCTTGAATTATAGAGAAGGGTCAAGATAGGAAAATGTTTTCTTTGTGTACTTTTAAATGATTTTAAATAATTAAAAGCATTATATCTAAAATGTCATTAATATGAAAATGAAATCTCAGAACGCAACTATAATTTTGTGTTGTGCCCACTGCAAAAAAGAATTACCTTATCAAGGCACCTATATATTTGAATATCAAATCTGCCCTGTGTTTATTTATTATCACTGAATGAATCGGTTTAATTCAAGTTCAAGTATCCCTACAAATGTCTATCTGGAATCTGTGTTACAAATTATTTTTGGATTGGATTGCAATACAACTCTTTCTCACAGATGGTTTTGAAACTTCAGCCTTTCTGAATGAAAAAAATGATTTGGGAGAACGAGCTAAGGAAGATGCACAAAAAAATGACAATTCAATAACTCACAACTATACTTTAGAAATTAATTTTCAGCTGATGCACTTCAGATTATCCATAGGATCCATACAATTTATCAACTGAAATACGTTAAAGTCATTTTCTGGGTCATAAATTATTTCAAATGACGTTGAATAATCTTAAAGTCAGGATCCTGCAAAAGACAAAGCATGCAATTGTGTTTAAAGGTTTATGAAAGGAAATATTGATGATGCTGCGACTCAATTCCACACTCCAGTCTAAATCCCCAGAAGTTAATGTAGTGACATGGCTTCAAAACAAATAACTGCCGAATAGAATTGAGAGTGAACACCAAGAAAGTGAATTAACCTGCAACTTCCTTCAATGACCACCAAGTGTCACTGTAGAACAGCTTAAATTTATATCAGTGTGCAACCAACCACGTTGATGAGGTTATCATCACTGGACTCAAAATTTAAAGATTTTTGACCAGAAATTCTTCTGGATATCTAACTCACGTTAACTAACTCTGCATTGCATGCAGATTGAAGTCATGGTTGCTTGCCCAGGAGCCACAGTTTTGAAAGCAGAGATCCATTTCACAATTCTCCAGAATAGGCAATGTACTGGGGATCTGTGCCCATTTTGTGGGAGGCATGAGAATGTGATATTGCCTGATAGGATAGAATTGCAAACCCCGGGCATTCTGCAGGCAATCGCAAACAAAATACACAATATTTCCAAAGGCACATGGGAAGAGAAATCTGCCCATACAATCTTTCACAAGGTCAGGATCTTTTTCCAAACATAAACCATTGCTTCAAGTTCTATTGCTGCTTTGACAGTATATATCTGACATAGATATGCCAGTAAAATACACAAATGGGGATGTGCACCATGCACCACAGATGGGAAATAGTGCTGTCAAATGTGGGCAGCTTGACCAGAGATTATCAGCATCAAGACCCCATCACTAAAGAAGCCCACTGTACTTTCTTCTACGGTACCCGTTTAGCCCTGGCAACTTTAATAGCAATAAATGTTTTATCTATATATCTATCTATATTACATAACTAAAATTCTGATCTTGTTATCTTCTGGTTTGCGTGGTTTTTCCATTTGCGCAAAAAATGGTACACTATAGCACTACGATTATTCACTATTCTCCTGTGCTGCAAGTGCAACAAGTTTTGTTCCAATCGATGGTATATTTTAAAAGTTATTAAGGTTCACAAATCTTAAAAACTGAGCATGCACAGATTGGTCTCCTCTCCTGTCAGTCACTTCCAAGCAGATTGGTCTCCTCTCCTGTCAGTCACCACCACGGCCGTGACAGCGACGCCCCTTCCTGTGCCATCGCCGCACTGATTAGCCGTGTCCGCTGTCAGTCACCGAGGAGGGCGAGGGCTGCGAAAGTCTTCCCAGTGTGAGGCATTTGACCGCGGCGCTTAGGCTGGAGTGAGGTCTGGGTGCGGCGCAGTTCTGGCCCCGCTTAGAGGGAGCGGAGCAGGCCTTGGCCTCTGATTCCCCCTCCCCACCCCACACTGGCCCTTGTGGCTAAAGGGATCAGGGGGTATGGAGAGAAGGCAGGTACAGGATACTGAGTTGGATGATCAGCCATGATCATATTGAATGGCGGTGGAGGCTCGAAGGGCCGAATGGCCTACTCCTGCACCTAATTTCTATGTCTCTATTACGACAGTGTATTGGGGAGAGCACCAGTCGTCCTGCTGTTTATTGCCATCATGTCTGTGCCTTCATTTCAATTCTGCAGCTGCGGGGATAATTTCAATGGTAAGGATCTCTCTGGGAGTGTAAGGCTGGGGGAAGGTGGTTGAATCATTGACTCCTGCAGCCTGCCCTGCTTTTTCAAGCTTCCACAGTAAAGAGAGAGAGAGAGAGAGGGAGAGAGAGACAGGGAAAGAGACAGAGAGAGAGAGAGAGAGAGAGAAAGAGAGAGACAGAGAAAGAGAAAGAGAGAGGGAGACAGAGAGGGAGAGAGACAGAGAGAGACATAGAGAGGGGGAGAGAGGGGGAGAGAGGGGGGGGAGAGGGGAGGGGGAGAGAGGGGGAGGTAAAATCCCTGTTTTATGTGGATGACTTGGTTCTGCTGTCCCCCACAGAACAGGGACTGCAGCAACAGTTGGACCTACTTGATGAGTACTGCCAAAATTGAGCCCTGGCAGTAAATCTAAAGAAAACCAACATCATGATTTTTCAGAAAAGACCCAGATGTCAGGAAGATAAATACAAATTTACTCTCAATGGTACTGTTATCGAACACACTATGAACTATACTTACCTTGGTCTAACTGTTTCAGCATCAGGGAACTTCAATATGGCAGTGAATGCACTAAATGAGAAAGCTCGAAGAGCTCTGTATGCAATAAAAAGAAGATTCTACAATGTCCAAATCCCAATTAAAATCTGGCTTAAAATATTTGACAGTGTAATCCAGCCTATCGGGCTTTATGGTAGTGAAGTATGGGGTCCGCTCAGTCACCATAGTTATAGTAAATGGGAAAAACATGCAACGGAGGCCCTGCATTCGGAATTTTGTCATATAACATCCACCGTATCCAAAGGAAAATACCAACAAACGCATATAGGGACTAGGAACTAGGCAGATACCAACTGATAATAAATATCCAGAAAAGAGCACTAAATTTTTGGAATCACCTTAAATATAGCCCGCCAGATACCCTCCAGTTTAAAGCCCTTCAAACACAAGAGGAGAACCCAGAAAAGAGTTCCCTGTGTCAGTTGGTACTGAGACTAACTACCCCTATTCAGTTAAACCCTATCCAGTTAAACCCTGACCGGCCTCAGATCAATACTGACCCCCAATCACAAGTTAGAGTGAACAAAATTATCAAACAATGTAATGAAACGTACTTGGAACATTGGGATAAAGAAACCAAAAGCCAGATTAGAATGTTACCGCTCCCCAAAAATAGATTATAAATTGGCAGACTATCTCTCAACTGTTAGAGACACAAAGCAGAGACAGACCCTCACCAAATACAGGTTAAGTGACCTCTATTTGGCAGTTGAAAAAGGAAGACAGAAGAGATTCTGGCAACCAAGAGAAAACAGAATATGCGGCCACTGTTTGACAGATGAGGTTGAAACAGAGGTGCACTTCCTCCTAAAATGCAAAGAATTTGACAAATCAAGGAAAGCATACTTTGACAAACTCAGTGTGGCAACCCCTGACTTTAAAGAACTAGATGATACATCAAAACTAATGTATTGTATAGCTAAACTTGCTATTGTGTTGTACTGCTTACAGCTGCAAGAACGTGTAGCAATCAATAAAGGGCTATAGGCCTATTGCAAGTTTATGTACAGGGACATATCTATCCATGCACTGTATACTTGTATTTATACTTATGCATTTCAAATATGTATGTCATGTTTTATACTTTGGCAATATAACAATGTTTTTTATCATGCCAATAAAGTTTTTTAATTGAAAAAATTGAATTGAGAGAGAGAGAGAGAGAGAGAGAGAGAGAGACAGACAGAGAGAGACAGAGCGAGAGAGAGACAGAGAGAGACAGAGAGAGTCAGAGACAGAGACAGACAGACAGAGAGAGACAGAGAGAGATTTAGAGAAGGAGAGAGAGAGAGAGAGAGAGAGAGAGAGAGGGAGAGAGAGAGAGAGAGAGACACACACACAGAGGGTAAGAGGAGGGGAGTGCTGGGGGATGTTGGAGAATGGAGGAGGATAGGGGTAGGAAGAGGGATGGTGAAGTAACAAAGGAGGGGAGAGGGAAGAGGGGAAGGATGGGGTGAGGGGAGGAAGCAGAGGAGGGTTGGTGGAGGGTGGGGGAGGGAGGATAACGGAGGAGGGGAATAGGGGACTGAAGACAGAGAGTGAGATGCGTTTGCATTGATCTTATATTTAACAAGTTATTGCCATTTTAAACTTTAAAAACATCAGCCGCTCCTGCACAGTTGGGGGCTATGGGTGAGTGGTGGAATGTTGCAGCCGTGGCTGACAAGGGAAGTCAGGGACAGTGTAAACATTTTAAAGTATAACATAGCAAAGATGAGCGGGAAGCCAGAGGATTGGGGAACTTTTAAAGAGCAACACAAGATAACTAAAAAGGCAACACGTGGAGAAAAGATGAAGTACGAAGGTAAGCTAGCCAAAAATATAAAGGAGAATAGTAAAAGCTTCTTTAGGTATGTGAAGAGAAAAAAATTAGTTAAAACCAAAGCTGGACCCTTGAAGATTGAAAAAGGGTGAATTTATTAAGGGGAACAAGGAAATGGCAGATGAGTTGAACAGATACTTTGGATCCGTCTTCACTAAGGAAGACAGAAACAATCTCCCTGATGTTCTAGTGGCCAGAGGATCTGGGATGACAGAGGAACTGAAGGAAATCCACATTAGGCAGGAAATGGTGTTGGGTAGACTGATGGGGCGGAAGGCTGATAAATCCACAGGGCCTGATGGTCTGCATCCCAGGGTACTTAAGGAAGTGGCTCTAGAAACCGTGGACACATTGGTCATCATTTTCCAATGTTCTATAGATTCAGGATCAGTTCCTGTGGTTTGGAGGGTAGCAAATGTTATCCTACATTTTAAGAAAGGTGGGAGAGAGAAATCAGTTATAGACCAGTTAGCCTGACATCTGTGGTGGGGGAAATGCTGCAGTCAATTATAAAAGATGAAAGAGCGGCATATTTGGATAGCAGTAACAGGATCGGTCCGAGTCAGCATGGATTTATGAATGGGAAATCATGCTTGATTAATCTTCTGGAGTTTTTTGAGGATGTAACTAGAAAAATGGGCAAGGGAGAGCCAGTGGATGTAGTGTACCTGGACTTTCAGAAAGCCTTTATTAAGGTCCCACATAGATTAGTGATCAAAATTAGAATACATGGTATTGGGGGTAGGGTACTGACAGATAGAAAATTGGATGGCAGACAGGAAACAAAGAGTAGGGATTAATGGGACCCTTTCAGAATGGCAGGCAGTGGGGTACCGCAAGGCTCAGTGCTGGGACCGCAACTATTTACAATATACATTAATGATTAAATGAAGGGATTAAATGTAACATTAGCAAATTTGCAGATGACACAAAGCTGGGTGGCAGTGTGAACTGTGAGGAGGATGCTATGAGGATGCAGGGTGACTTTGACAGGTTGGGTGAGTGGGCAGATGCATGGCAGATGCAGTTTAATGTGGATAAATGTGAGGTTATCCACTTTGCTGGCAAAAACAGGAAGGCAGATTATTATCTGAATGGTATCGTTGGGAAAAGGGGAAGTACAACGAGATTTGAGGGTCCTTGTTCATCAGTCACTGAAAGTAAGCATGCAGGTGCAGCAGGCAGTGAAGAAAGCGAATGGCATGTTGGCCTTCATAACAAGAGGAGTTGAGTATAGGAGCAAAGAGGTCCTTCTGCAGTTGTACAGGGCCCTAGTAAGACATTCTTGCTATTGAAGGAGTGCAGTGTAGGTTCACAAGGTTAATTCCCGGGATGGCGGGACTGCCATATGTTCATAGAATAGAGTGGCTGGGCTTGTATACTTTGGAATTTAGCAGGATGAGAGGGTATCTTATTGAAACATATAAGATTATTAAGGGTTTGGACACACTAGAGGGAGGAAACATGTTCCCAATGTAGAACAGAGGGTTTTGAATCTGTGGAATTCTCTGCCTCAGAAGGCATTGGAGGCCAATTTTCTGGATGCTTTCAAGAGAGTTAGATAGAGCTCATAAAGATAGCGGAGTCAGGGGATATGGGGAGAAGGCAGGAACGGGGGTACTGATTCTGGATGATCAGCCATGATCACGGTGAATGGCGGTGCTGGCTCGAAGGGCCGGATGGCCTACTCCTGCACCTATTGTCTATTGTCTACTGTCTATAACTCTTCTTTGAATCTATGCCCTTGACTGAAAGAGATGACTACACTTTCTGTTTGGAGAAGATCTTCAGGAAATAAACACTGTGCGCGGAATGTTGCTTTAAAGACGCATCTCCTTATCAACCTTTTCCTTTAGTTTGCCAGGATCTTTTTCAAAGGTACTCATAGAAGTCTGAATCTCCTTTCTTTTTCGAGTGAACTGCAAGAGTGTTGTCCTTACTTTAAGAAGCCAAGCTACAGCACTCTTCACATTCCTCCATGATGAGAGATAGATAGATAGATAGATAGATAGATAGATAGATAGATAGATAGATAGATAGATAGATAGATAGATAGATAGATAGATAGATAGATAGATAGCCTTTATTGTCATTCAGACCGAAGTCTGAACGAAATTGCAGCAGTCATACATATAATACAATAAAAACAACAATAAACACATATTAACATCCACCACAGTGAGTCCACCCAGCATCTCCTCACTGTGATGGAGGCAAAAGTCTTAGATATGCAGTCTCTTCCCTCCTCTTCTCCCTCTGCGCTGAGCCGATACCCCCCGGGCAATGTTATAAATCAGTCCCGCGGCTCAAACACCGCGGCCCGGGGTGGTCGAAGCTGCCGCCCACCAGTCCTGCAGATGCAGCCGCTGGCCCGCGGCCGAACCCCGGACTCAGGCCACCACCGCCAGAACACCGTCCCAGCCACCCTCACGTGAGTACCGCACCGTCTTCAGCCTCGGGCTGGGCCGCCCCGACTTGGGCGCCGAACCTCCCCCGGACCGGGCTGCCCCGACTTGGGCGTCGCTTCTCCCTCGGGCCGGGCTGCCCCGACTTGGGCGTCACTTCTCCCTCGGGCCGGGCCGCCCCGACTTGGGCGGCGAACCTCCCTCAGGCTGCGAGCGCCGCACCTCCCCGAGCTCGGCCGCTCCGACGGGAGCCTCGTTCCACCCTCGGGCTGGCCGCCCTCACGGGAGCATCCCGACCTCTTCCAGCCCTGAGCCGGACCACCCTCACGGGAGCGAGCTCAGGGCGAGTCCTGACGGGCTCTGCCTCCGGAGCCTCGAGGTCGTCAGCTCCATTAGGCCTCAGCGCAGACGGAGGCAGAGAAGGGGAATACGACAAAAAGGTCGCATTCCCCCGCAGGGAGAGACTGCAAACCCCGTTTCAACCCCCCCCCCCCCCCCAAAACACAAACTAAAAACCAAAAACTAGACTAACCAAAACAAAATAAACAACACAAAACAAACGGGACTGCCGGTGAGCCGCTGCAGCCAGAGCCGCGCCGCCACTCCGAATAGATGATCAGGGAGCTTGTTGGGTTCAATAGATCCTTGACAATGACATTCATTGTGATGTCTTGCTTGATTTCTGGATCATTAGCAAAGATTGCAGATTCCAAGTTGAGCTTTAGCCATTCTCTGTCTGGTTTACAGAGAAACTCTGGTCCATTGGAATGGCAGCATCAGGCTTGTGAAATAAAACAATCCTTTGTTCTGTTTGAATGATTCACAAGCTCCAATTTCACTCATAGAGCACGTTCTCACTTAAATGTAATGGCAATTTTCTACATGAAGGACAATTTACAGATGCCAATTAACCTACAAATCTGCACATCTTTGGAATGTTGGAGAAAACCTACATAGTCACAGAGAGAACTTACATACTCCCTACAGGCAGCACCCGTCGTCAAGATCGAAACCAGGTATCTGACACTGTTTGGCAGCAGCTCTACCGCTGCAGCACTGGCCATCTTCTAATACATTGACTGCAAATTAAAAATTATGTATTCCATTTGGAGAATTGGGTGCAGTTCTGGTCGCCTCATTAGAGGAGGGATGAGAGGCTTTGGAAAGGGTGCAGAGGAGGTTTGCCAGAATAATGCCTGGATTAAAGGGTATTACCAACAGGGTTGGACAGAGTTAGATTATTTGCTCTGGAACGCAGGAGATATCAGGAAATCTGATAGAAGCATATAAAATTATGAGATGTTGATAGAATAGACAGTCAGAACCTTTTCCCCAGGATGAAAAAATCAAATGCGAGAGGGTATAGCTTTAAGGTGAGAGGGGCAAAAGGGCTGGGGGGGTTTTAACAGAGTGGGGTGCGTACCTGGAACACTGCCAGGAAGGTGGGGATTGAGGCAGATATGACAGCAGTTTGTAAGAAATGTTTAGATAGGCATATGGATATGCTGGGAATAGAGGGATATGGATTGTGTGCAGGTCAATAACGGTTGGCCTCATTATGTTCGGCACACGCATTGTGGGCCAAAGAGCCTGTTTTTGTGGTATCCAGGGGCGAAAATCATTATCAAACATGGGTGACCCCGCGCGCACACACACACACACACACACACACACACACACACGCACACACACACACACACCACACACACACACACACACACACACACACACACACACGCACACACACACACACACACACACACACACACACACGGCTTTGGAGGTTTCGGCCGTGGGCCCTGTGGATGGTAACATAGGGAGCTTTCATCGCCCAGCGCAGCTTAAAATCTGTCTGCGGGGGCTTCAACATCGGGAGCCTCGATCGCCTCAATGCAGCAGTTTGATTTTAAGTCACGCCGGGCGATGAAAGGCCCCACGAACGGACCGATTCAGCCATTAGAAAGCGGCTGATAACCGCTTGAATCTTTCAAAAGCTACAATGTGATAAATAACACAAACAAATAAAACTGAAGCAAATAAAGGCAAACAGAACATTCCGCCCTCTAACTTTTACACCAGAACGAAGTCAGCTTTTTTTTACTCGTCTGACATTTCTTTTGAGTAAGTATGGCCGTCTCTCTAAATAGCTTAGAAGGGTACAAGGTTGAGCAAAAAGGAGGACGCTGTCTTTAGCTTGGAGGCCATTACCACGCCGCTCGAACAACATCAAGTGGCACTAGCCACCGAGTTTAGAACTTTGTTTGGTCGGCTCAACTCAAAGTTAGATCAAATTAAGCTTACAGTGGAGGACCATGATCAACGTGTCTCGTCCCTGGAACTTTCTGCAGAGGACCTTAACCAGCGAGTCGTCGACCTTGAGAACATTTGTTCCACTCTGAGTGGTGACAATACTAAGCTAAAGGCGGCCCACTGAGTTTTTTTCAAGTTTGCTGCGAGAGGTTTTCGGGAGACGTAGACATCCCCTCCAGAAGTCGACAGAGCCCATCGCTCCCTAAACGCTAAACCTGCCCCCGGCCAGAGACAGCGGCCAGTCATTCTCCGCTTGCATCGGTACCAGACGAAGGATCTCCTCATCAGAGAGTCACGGCGGAGATGGAAACTCGAATTTCACGGCAAACCAATTCGGATTGTGGAGGATTACAGCCCTGAAGTTCAGAGCCAGCGGGCAGAGTACAGAGATGCCATGGCAGAACTTTACAAACTGGGACTAAAGCCTGCTCTGCTATATCCAGCTCGATTCCGTCTCACGTTGTCCGGTGGAGCCAGAAAGTGGATAAACTCAGCCGAGGAGACGCAGAAATATATCGGCAGCCTCCCTAGGTCACCTAAACCCCCATAAAGATTTTGTTTAGGGACTTTGAACCAACTGGATGAGAGGTAACACTGTATAGCTTGGTACCTCTTGGCACGACGTGCAGCATGTCAGCTAACGTCTGTGGTTTTTTACATGACTGAACGTGCTCATTCATCCGGGTGTGCTGCTTATTTGTTTACTAAGATACATATAAAATGGCTACAGCCAAATATCACTATATGTGCACTGTAAATTAGAAACAATTTCCAGCAGGATTTTTGTGTGCTGTTACCACATATGGCCTGGCCCTATATTTGTGTGCTGTTGCGTTCTAACTTCGGCTCTTTAAAAGCTTTTATGCGCCAATAAGTAACTTTCAAGCTGCAATCATATTTTTAAGGACATGTTAACCCATGTGAGTTTTCGGTTACATATAATCATTTAGTTCACTGTTGACACAGTTTAGTGTTTGCACTGTTCAGTTATTCCAAAGTTGATGTTCAGTCTTCATAGCCATATTTTTTTTGGGGGCTATTTAGATAAGCAAAAATGTTATTATAGAGGTGAAGGTGTTCCACTCTTCCTTTCAAGCCAAAGCCAGAGGAGTTTCAATCCTTATCAGCGCGAACATTTCCTTTGAGTCACATAATGTGATCTCTGACAAGTTTGGTCGGTATGTAATTGTGACTGAAAAATTATACAAAACACTGGTAGTATTTCTCAATGTGTATGCCCCTAATGTAGACGATGTATGTTTTTTCGAGCGGTTATTTTCATTACTTCCAGACCTGAACACACACTCTCTTATACTCCGTGGTGATTTCAATTGTTGTTTAGATCCTCTTTTAGACCAATCCTCTACTAACCCCAGTAGAGTAAGTAAATCAGCTTGTTTCATCCAAGCCTTTCTCTCCCATTATGGTGTCTGTGATGTGTGGCGCTCTTTACATCCACAAGATAAGGAATACTCATTTTTCTCACATGTCCATCATACGTATTCTAGAATTGACTATTTATTTCTTGATAACCAACTTGTACCCCTGATTCATTCCTGTGACTATGAGAGTATTGTCATTTCTGACCATGCCCCTATTGCTCTGGCCTTGTCCCTTCCAGATCTCCCTCAAAAGAGTAGGCAGTGGCGATTCAATTCAACTTTGCTCTCGGATGATAAGTTTGTAGAGTTTATGGAAAGAGATAGCATTTTTTCTTTCCACTTTCAATGACATTGTGCACTGGACTGAATTTTCCAACAGTGGGTGCGTTAATGACAAAATGTCTATTTAAATAGGTTCCAAATGTCAAAATCTATTGTGTTCTAATGTACTTGACAAAATATAACAGGGCATAATTAGTGCAGGGCAATGAGAATATAATAGTTTGTATTTGCTAATTACCAATTGTTCATGTTCTTTTCCCGGTGTTAACACTGTAAAGAACTTCGCTATTATATATTGTTAATCAGCTTTCAAGATTGAACAAAATAAATACCTAAAATAATTTCAGATCAACCTTCGACAGAAAGGCTAGGAAAAATAATGGTCAGGATCCTTGGCTTTGATTTCTATTTTGTAAACTGTTAAAGAACATGCCAGTATGAACATCAGGTGGTAAAGGGGCGAGTTAAAAATGTGATGCACTTGATGATTAAATATCTGCCAGTACCAATTTATTAGATTTACATTTGAGAATTCTGTCGACATTGGCTCTTGATTTTATGTTCCACGGAATGCGATGGTCTTCAGGTGAAATTATTGGCAAAATATGTTCTCCAAAGGCAATGACAGGTAATTTGAATTTCACAGTACCTTAATTGGTAATGTGACAACGAACAGACCTTGAAAACTTGAGGTCATAAAAATTAGTTATTAAATCATTGGTCAAATTTTATGTTAATCGATATACTTCAGTAATAAATGCCAAGAGGATCATTTCTATTTTTAGCCATGATAAAAATATAGGTTATCCTTTATTTCTAATTCCAGCTATGCTATAGCAAAGATTTTCCACCAGAATTAATGAAATTCTATTATTAATTTGCATCCAATATTCCTTCACCACTTTTTATTTGCTGTTGAAACACATTGTTAAACACCAGTTAGGTAGAATGGGCCAGAGGCTTCTGTGAAAACTATGATTCTTGGTGGAGATAATTCAACATAACAGATTTTGGATTACCTGGATTTCTGTTAAATCGAACCACTGCTAATTACAGTGCCTTGATGTGTCCCAGTTGTGGTTTCTAAATAGTAGAGCTGCACCAATAATGGCTGATCCGATTCCAATCACATCTGCTGTATCTGGCTCATAACCGAGCACTTATACTGCCAAATGGATTAAACTGTACTTGAATATCGAAGTTTCAGTTCAACCAAAAATCGATTTTAATTCTGGTTAAGAGTTTACATGGGCAAAGCACTTTCTTACCTTTAGCTGCACCAGGTGAACATCAACATGCTTATTCTCAGAATCTTGTTGCACAGAATAGGTAAGGTCTCGAACTCGCTCTGATGTCATTCGAAGCCATGTTTCAATTTCTGGCAGGTGTAGGACCACTTTCCAATCTGCGCCAGTGTGAAGTGGGGGAGGCTTCTCATAGCGCTGGATAACATCAAATTCTTTTACCCTTCTCCCCTCCTCCGGTTCTTCTAGAGGGGTAATGTTTGTGATCATGGGAGATGCGTCTGTTGGCATTGCATCCGGCTCTTGGCTCCTCATGGGGGACAGTATGATACTCATGGCTGTTTGGGTAAAAGCAACATGGGAATCCTTTTGAGTTCAGCTGAAAACAATTGCACAGAGCAAAGAAAATAAATCCAAATGTTACAAAGGTATCCAAATCTAAATTATTCCTGTCCATCCTGAGATAGATTTTTAATGTTTTCTGAGAAATACTTAATGGCACAAAAAGTGCCAAGATGTGACACACAGGATCTGATTCATGGAAAGTATTGCTAGTGTGTTTTGCAATTAATCTTAAGAAGGGAGAATAAGACCACAATTAAAAAAAATTAGGATCCATGTTTCTATGTTTCTATGTTTCTATGTGCATCTCTGTACTCCTAAACAACCTACTGTGAAAATATGACATACAAATTCATTGGGAATTTGTATGTCATATTGTATGTCATAATATCCATTTATTGAGTGAACTTCAAACAAATGATTTTAAAATGCGATTAGAGAGCCCTGGAATGCTTTTATTTATTACTGGACACACAATATAATACAATATATATAATACAATATAATGCTTATTAAAATAGAGAGAGGGCAAAGCTGGATCTACTCCAAGGAAATTGTGATGGGCAAGTGACTGAAGTGTTGGTGAGTGAATGTTATGTACCTGCATCCCTAGATCCCTCTGCTCTGCAACACTCAGAGCCCAGCCATTCACTGTGTAGGTCCTGCCCTGGTTTGAGTCCCTAAAATGCAACATCAGCTCAGCCAGGGCACCTACAGTTTCCTTCCTAGCTTCCAACATCCTCGGAAATATCTGATCAGGCCCAGATTTGTCTAGGTTCACACGCTCTAGGATCTTCAGCACCCTCCTCGATCATAATACTGACTGCCCTCAGACATTTCCATTGACTCCCCCAATCCCTGGTCCCCATGTCTTTTTCCGCAGTAAAAATGAGAAATACTGTTTGAAGACCTTGCCTATCTCCTGTGGCTCCATACAGAGTTGACCGCTTTGATTCCTGAGGGGCCCTGTTCCCTCTCTGGTTACCCTTTTTCCTTTAATGTACATATAATCTCTTAGGATTATCCTTAATATTATCTGCAGAGCTATCTCCTGTCCCTTTTTTGCCCTCCTGATTTCCTTTTTTAGCGTGCTCCTCAGTTCCTGAAACTCCTCCAGGGATACACTTGATCCCAGCTGCCTATACCTGCCTCATGCCTCTTACTTATTCTTGTCCAGAGCCTTAATTTCTCTCATCACCCAAGCCTTGCACTTCACTCTAACAGGAAGATGCATGCCCCAGACTCTTGTCAGCACACTTTTAAAAAGATCCAACTTGCCAGACGTTCCTTTTCATTTAAACAACCTGCTCAATCAACTTGAGTGAGTCCTGACAGATATGTAATGTTAAATCATAGAAAATGAACCAGTCACCAAAATTCTGAAAGATTATGATTGGATAGTTTGTGATCAATTATTTTGATTAGTCAGCAAGTTAGCAATAAGATTGCTCAGCAAGTTAGCAATAAAAAGATATACGTTACAAGACAATTTAAAAATAAATGAAGAACTAATTATGCAGAATGCTTAAGATGTAGTATTTTCTGGAACAATTCACTGTTGAAACAGAATCCACCACATTTGAAAGAAAATAATTTGCTTGCAAAAGAGCTCTATAGGGTACAGGAACAAATGGGGGAGATTGATTAAATATCAGAGAACTTGTTTGCTGGACTTAGAAGAGCACCCCATTGCAGCAATGGCCTAGTCTGTAAACAGAACTGCTGCAACCCAAAAAAGTTATGACGGATAATGGAAAGATACCCCTAGTGAGGGAGAGCAGGGGCAAAAGAAGACTGACAAATAGATTGCCCGGCTACAGACAATGGAAGGGAAATGACTATGAGCAGGATTAGAACATTAATGAAGGACAGGGACTCCGTGGTAGAGGGAAATAAGCTCCAGGTTTGTTCTTGTGGTTGGCGGAAAGTAACAATAGCAAAGGGCCTCAGAATACATCAGTGAAGGAAGAAGTGCTTGTTTGATGAAGTGCAGGGACACAGCATTGATAAGTACTTCTTGAAAAGTCAGCCAAATGAAGTTCAGCGACAGGTAGAAAACCACAGATTGCAGGATACCATTACGCCTGTAACTGATGAGGAGAGAACAAGCGCAGTAGAGGGGGATGGTGATGAGGTTAATCTGCCAGTCAGGGAGAAGAGCGGTGGGCTGAAAACTAAGTTAAGTGGCAAGGGGACACAAAAGGAAGGAATCCGTGCAGCTAACGGGAAAGAGAGTGTAGGAAAGGTGTAGGGATGGGACCTAATGAAAGGATACAGAGGGCCATAAAAGGAGGACAGAAGCAAAAGGTAGAAGGGAGATAAGAAAAACGAACCTGAAAGCTTTGTACCTTAATGCGAGGAGCATTCGAAATAAGGTGGATGAATTAAATGCGCAGTTAAGGGCCTGTCCCACTTTCCCGAGTTATTCACAAATTCACCTGAGTTATTCACAAATTCTCCCGAGTTTTCAATCCCGCAGAATGTTTGTAACATAGGAGACCGAAGGAGTCTGTGGATATATCGTAGCGGCTCGTTATGCCAGCCGTAGGTACTCGGGCGTTCAGATAAGTCGGGACGTTTTTTTCCAGCCTGATGAAAAATGTCCACGAGTAAGAAAAAAAGTGACTATAATATAGTAGAACTCTGCATTAGGATCGAGAGTGACATGGTTAATTCAGAGACAAGGGTCCTGAACTTGAATAGAGGAAAGTTTCAAGGTATGAGACGGGAATTGGCTAAGATAGATAGAGATAGAGATAGAGATAGATTTAATTGTCACATGTGCTAGATGGCACAGTGAAATGAAATTCCCATACAATAAAAATAAAAATAAAGGACACAACACACTATAGAATTTAACATAAAACATCCCCACACAGCAGAATGAAAGTTTCCCACTGTGTGGCAAGGCACCAAAGTCAGTCTCTTCCTCCACTGTTCCACGTGGTCAGGGCCTCCCCAAGCCCTCCGCAGTTGCAGCTACGGGCGGCCCGATGTCCAGGACCGCTCGCCGGGGTGATACAAGTCCGACGTCGGGGCTTCAGGACGTCCTCAGCGGCGTGGGCACAGAGTCGGCCCCCTCCTACCGGAGTCGGCGGCTTCCAAAGTCCGTAGGCTGCACCGGCTGGAGACCTGCTGCTGTAGGCCCTCTGCAAGGCGCCCCAGGACTCCACGATGTTGTTCAGCGCCGCCCGCGTTGGAAGCTCTCCGCACCAGAGCTCCACGATGTTGGAGCAACGGCTCAACGCTCCGGAGCTCCAAACGGCGACCCAGGTAGGCATCGCCCGCTCCGCGGTGACTCCAGCGCTGCGCCGCCGCTGTAGCAGCCCCGGTCCGGTTCCCGGTCCCCGGCAGGAAAGGCCGCTCCAATCCAGGTGGTAGGCCGTGAGGTGGGGGACGAGGACGCGACTCGGAGAAATAGTCGCGTCCCCGCCAGGAAGAGACTGGGAGACGGTTTCCCCCTTACCCTCCCCCACATAGAAAAGTTAAAGTTTCCCCCTAAAACAGACTTTGGACTAACAGAAAATTAAAAAAAAGATAGAAATGACAGACAGGCTGTAGGTAGAGGCTGCTGCCAGTGCAGCGCCCCTAGATAGACTGGCAAATTATACTTAAAGGGTTGTCAGTGGAGATGCAATGGCGAAGATTTGAAAACCGCATGAATGAACTCCAGAAATTGTTCATCCCTGTCTGGTGATAAATAAAACTGGGAAGGGTTATATCGGTAGTGAGGAAGATGCTGGAGTCGATTATTAAAGATTTTATAGCAGCACATTTGGAAAGCAGTGACAGGATCGGTCAAAGTCAGCATGAATTTTTACTTGACTAATCTTTTGGAATTTTTTGAGGATGTAACAAATAAATTGTATCATGGAGAGCCAGTGGATGTGATGTATCTGGACTTTCAAAAAGCCTTTGACAAGGTCCCACACAAGAGATTAATGTGCAAAATTAGAGCACATGGCATTGGGGGTAGGGTATTGACATAGATAGAGAACTGATTGGCAGACAGGAAGCAAAGAGTAGGAATTAACGGGTCCTTTTCAGAATTGCAGGTAGTGACTAGTGGGGGTGCCGCAATGCTCGGTGCTGAGACCCCTGTTGTTTAGTTAAGAGTGTTTAATTGTCATGTGTCCCAGATAGAACAATGAAATTCTTACTTGCTGCAGATAAACCAGAATATGTAAACATAGCGCACTGTAAACAATATGATAATCGAGAGAGAAAATAAAATTCTGTGTGTAATAATAATAATAATAATAATAATAATAATGATAATAATAATAATAATAATAATAGTCTATTGAAGGTCAGAGCTTATTTGAGATTGTAGTGTTTAATAGCCTGATGGCTGGAGGGAAGAAGCTGTTCCTGAACCTGGACTTTAGTTTTCAGGCTCCGATACCTTCTTCCCAATGGCAGGGGTGAAATGAATGTCTGGCCAGGATGGTGTGGATCTCTGATGATGCTGCCTTTTTGAGGCAGCAACTCCGATAAATCCCTTCGACGGTGGGGAGGTCAGAGCCGATGATGGACTGGGCAGTTTTCACAATGTTTTGCAGTCTTTTCCGCTCCTGGGCGTTCAAGTTGCCGAACCAAGCCATGATGCAGCCAGCCAATGTACTCTCTACTATTACAATATATATTAACGATTTTGACGAGGGAATTAAATGTAACATCTCCAAGTTTGCGGATGCCACAAGCCTGGGTGGCAGTGTGAGCTGTGAGGAGGATGCAATGAAGCTGCAGGGTGATTTGGATAAGTTGGGTAAGTGGGCAGAAGCATGGGATATGCAGAAAAATGTGGATAAATGTGAGGTTATCCACTTTGGTGGCAAGAACAGGAAGGCAGTTTATTATCTGAATGGTGTCAGATTAGAAGGGGAGGTGCAACGAGGCCTGGGTGTGCTTGTACATCAGTCACTGAAAGTAAAGGGCCTGTCCCACTTGGCCGTCATTCACGCTAGCGTGTGGGTAGCGTGTGGGTAGTGCGTGGGTAGTGCGTGGGTAGCGCCGTATGGGCGCATGAAGTGGTGTGGAGGAGTGTGGAGTGGCGTGGAGGAGTGTGGACTTCGTCCTGCATGAAATCTTCTCGCGCCACCGGCCTGTCGCGTAACTGACGGCCAAAGTGGGACAGGCCCAAGACCCTGGCGTGGCGCAACGTCTCACCTCCAACAGCAGCATAAGCAGGCAAACGATCGCCAAGCTCGGACTGGGGCTCACGGCCGTTGCGGATCCGGATCTGCCCCCTACTCCCAGAGCGGGTCCAAGACGATTGGAGATAGACATGAAATGCTGGAGTAACTCAGCGGGACCGGCAGCATCTCTGGAGAGAAGCAATGGGTGACGTTTCAGGTCGAGACCCTTCTACAGACTGAAGAAGAGTCTCGTCCCGAAACATCACGCATTCTTTCTCTCCAGAGATGCTGCCGGTCCCGCTGAGTTACTCCAGCATTTTGTGTCTATCTTCAAATAACATCACACGCTCCAGACAGCTGTACGGACGCGCGCGACCGTCGTGCGTCAATCACTGCCGGCCTGTCGCGTAAATGACGGCCAAGTGTGACAGGCCCTTAAGTATTCAGATACAGCAGGCAGTGAAGAAAGCCAATGGCATGTTGGCCTTCATTGCGAGAGGATATGAGTTTAGGAGCAAGGTTAAAAGGAAGAAGAGTTAAGAAGTCGGTTAGAAAAACTGAGGGCAGAACACCTTTTGGGGGAGAGAAGGAAGAAGGAGCGAGTCAGGTCAGCATGTTATGGGGATCCATTTAAATTTGTTAAAAGTATGTTTGGTCTGGAAAACGGTGGAAAGTTCAGAGCTTCAAAGGAAGAGCTCAAGGAATATGTAAAAAGGACATTTTTACATATTCGCTCCATAGCTGCCTCGCCAGCTGAGTTTCTCCAGCATTTTTATCTACCTGTAAATACTCAGATATAGAAAAGACCTAGACCAAGTGCAGACCCGTTGGGTCTGTTCCCCCAACGTGCGGTTGTTGGGGGGGGAGGCGGCATGCAGCATCACGCTAATGGAGGGGAGGAGGGGAGAGGGGAGAGGGGAGAGAGAGAGGGGCAAAAAAAGAGGGAAGGGGAAGAGAAGGAGGGGGAAGAGGGGGGGGGGGGGGAAGAGAGAGAGAGAGGGGGGGGGGGAGAGAGGGGGAGGGGGAAGAGTAGAGGGGGGGAGAGGAGGAAAGGGGGAGAGGAGAAGGGGAGAGGGGAAGAGCAGAGGGGGGGGAGGAGAGGAGGGGGAGGAGAGGAGGGGGGGAGGAGAGAGGGGGGGGAGGAGAGGAGGAGAGGGGAGGGGAGGGGGGGGGAGAGGGGAGAGGGGGGGGGGGGGGAGAGGGGGGGGGGGGGGGAGGGGGGGGGGAGGGGGGGAGGGGGGGGGGGGGGGGAAGGGGGGGGGGGGGGGGGGAGAGGGGGGGGGGGGGGGGGGAGGGGGGGGGGGGGGGGGGGGGGGGGGGGGGGGAGAGAGAGTGCCTTTTTACTTCAACCCAAACCCAAACCACCATTTGCAGGCAGTGCCTTTTTACCTCTAACCATATTTTCATTTTCAAACCAAATTAAGGGTACTACTCACAGTGCTGTAGACATTTGTCAGTGTCATTCAGAGCTCTGATTGAGGCACACCACTTGCAGAGACTGATTGAGGCACACCACTTGCAGAGACTGATTGAAGCACACCACTTCCTGGTTTTATAGTCCCTCCCCCTCCCTCCAGCAGGGGCAGCAGAGAGAATGGGGAATTTTGTAAAAACATTAATATCTCTGTCAATTTTCATCGACGGGAAAAATCCTCGGCACACATACGGCGGAGGGGGGCTCTCAGCGAGGTGGCCAAAAATGACGGCCGTAAGTGGCGGCGTATTCTCGGAAATCGGAGCACAGAAAGCCAAAACCGGTCAAGAACAGAGTTAGTAATATAGATAAGGAAATGGGTTTCATTCCAGATATACCACCGCTAGGAGAGATAGAGTATAAGATAGGGGAGACACAAAATGCTGGTGTAACTCTGGAGAGAAGGAATGGGTGACGTTTTGGGTCGAGACCCTTCTTCAGACTGATGTCAGTGGAGTGGGCGGGACAAAGATAGAATGTAGTTAGAGACTAAGACTGGTGGGAGAACTGGGAAGGGGAGGGGATAGAGAGGGCTATTTGATGTTAGAGAAGTCAATGTTCATACCGCTGGGGTGTTAACTATCCAAACGAAATATGAGGTGCTCTGTTCCTCCAATTTGCGCTGGACCTCACTCTGACAATGGAGGAGACCAGAAAGGTCAGACTGGGAATGGGAGGGCAGTTCAAGTGCTGAGCAACCGGGAGATCAGGTAAGTTAAGACGGACTGAGTGGAGGTGTTCAGCGAAACGATCGCCGAGCCTGCGCTTGGTCTCGCCGATGTAGATAAATTGACACCTAGAACAGCATAAGATAAGAGTATAAGATAAGAGTATAAGATAGATGTTAGGCCACCAGATTGGAAGGAAGTGGAAGCAGTAAAATGGCGTGCAATGGCTTCTTCAGCCCTAAGGCCGAATGGAGACCCTCTACTGGGTATATAAAAGTGCGCCTGATTTAATAATAATAATACAATAATACTTTATTAGCCAAGTATGTTAAACTTGGATTCTTGTGGAGGGTCTTGTGAATAGTTTGGAAGAAACAGATCATATCAAGGTTTTGGCAAAGAGCAGGTGGAATTTTAATTCCCAAAGAGAAATGGTCTTAAATCAGTTTAGGCCTACATGTCTCCCAAATGTCGATGGCAAGATTTTCTTCAGTATAGTGGCACAGAGTCGAGCAGGTTATTTAGAAAGGAACACGTTAATAGATACCACAGTGCAGAAAACAGGAATCCCAGGTTTTGCAGGTAGCTCAGAACACATTGGTATAATATTGCACCAGATTCAGGCAGCCAAGCTTCAGAGAAGCGATTTACGTAGTGTTTTTGGGTCTGGCAAATGCATCTGGCTCTGTACCGCATAGAATTATTTGGAGTGCTTTTGATTTTTTTTAGAGTTCCAGAATTGATAGTAAATTTAATGAAAGCATATTTCCAATATGTCCAAATGTATTTTAGGATGAGTAGAAGCCAGCTAAAAGCTTGGGTCGGTGGTAGAACAGGAAGTTGGATAACTCTGAACAGGTTCAATCACTTAGAACAGATGTTATTGATGGGTTAGAAACGATAGAGAAGTCAGGAATTCCAGGCAAGTTGTGGTGTTTGCAGTTTGGGTTAGTCCCCAGGTTGATGTGGCCATTAACAGTATATGAGGTGCCAATGTCTAAGGCGGAAAGGGTTGAGAGATTGATTAGTTCAGAAATTAGTAAATTTTTAGGAGTTCCTCGGTGTCTTCGTAATATGGCTTTATATGGGAAAGGTATTCTCGATTTACCATTGTCTAACCTAACAGGAGAATTTCAATGTGCTAAGGTGAGGCTAGAGTTGCAATTATCAGGGAGCAAGGATACCTTAGTTAGTAATCTGGTGCCAAGTGCAAGTAGAGGGAGGAAGTGGAACTCAAGGCAGGCAGTACATAAAGCACAGGCAGCTCTGAGGCCGACAGACATTGTTGGTAAAGTGCAGCAAGGGAGAGGAGGCCTAGGGCTCAGCACAGGAAAACTAGTGTGGAGTGAGGCAGGTCCAACAGAGAGGAGGAAATTGGTTGTAGAGCAGGTATGTCATCAGGATAAAGCAGTGAGATGTAAAAGGGCAGTGGCTCAGGTTAAGCAGGGACAGTGGATAAATTGGGACAGTGTAGATAAGAAGAGGTTTAGCTGGAGTGACCTGTGGTGCATGGAGGCAGGTCATGCAAGTTTCATTTTAGGGTTTATGATGTGCTAACATCACCGCAGAACCTCTAACAATGGGTAGGTGAGAACGCGACGTGTTCCCTGTGTTCAGGGGTGGCAACCATGAGGTATATGTTGTCGGGATGCAAGACTAGTCTTTCTCAAGGTCGGTATACTTGATTGCATAACCAAGTCTTGAAGTGTATAGCTGCAGCAATTGAGAGGAGGAGAGCACAAGTTAACTCAGTGTGCATTAGGACTGAGTGTAGCTATTCATTTTGTCCATGAGGGAGAGAAAGGCACAGGGGGATAGTTTTCAGACAGGCATGAGTTAGGCCAGCTAAAGGGAGCCAATGATTGGGAGATGCAGATAGACTTGGAGGAAAGCTTGTTGTTCCACAGGAAATAATTAGCACTAGTTTGCAGGCACATAGTGTTATGGTCAGTTAGTCAGCGATAGTGTTTTTTATAGAACTGACGGTGCCTTGGGAGAACTCAGTGGATGAGGCTTATGAAAGGAAAAAGCTTAGATATGTAGATTTGGCAGCAGAGGTTGAGCAGTGAGGAAAGAAAGCTAGTGTACGTCCATTAGAGGTGGGTTGTAGAGGTTTCAGAGTGAGATCAACCATGTGGGAGAGCTAGGAATTTGCGGTCAGAGTGCATCAGGCCATAAAGGAGATGTCAGAGACAGCATAGCAAGACAGCAGGTGGATTTGGTGGAGAAGAAGGTATCAATTGGGGGAAGAATGGAAATGTATAACATGCAGTTAGTGTATTCCTTCCGGTTGTTTCCGCGAGGTTAACATTAGTGGCGCAACGATTGTTTGATGGAGGGTTAAGATATAAGACAGGATGCAGGTGTTTAGCATTTGTTTAAGTGTTGAATCAAACATCTGTAGTTTCTTTTACTTGGTAGATATTTACATAGTTAGCTACTCAGTTGTGCACAGATGGCAAGATCAGGTATTGAGGAGGTGGTTCTGGGACACCAGAACAAACTGTTGATGCATCCCAAGGTGTTGTGGGACGAGCTCAATGAAACAGTAGTGAGGGTTGGTGTCCACTTGATAACCCCAAGGATATACTGACATCTACTTGCCTACATTTTGTTGTTCTATAGTTTAATTGTGTAAAGGCATCCTAGATTCTCATGTGGCATTGGGATTGGGTCTCTTGGTTAAACATTTAGCTTGTGTGTTTGTTAACATGTAGAAAGCTTATTATTGAATATGGAGTTAGTTATTGTCCTATAGTATGTGTGTAAAAGCAATTTAGATACTACTTTGGCACTGGGCTTGGTGTTCTTGCTTGAGCGCATATCCTGATGTTATAGCACGCATACTTCGTGTTTTAACAGTAACTAGACCAAGTGCCCCACCGCAATATTCCAGCACTCACCCCTTCCCCCAACGCAACGCGGGGTGTGTGGGGCACAGGGGTGTGTGTGTGTGGAGGTGTGTGGGGGGGGGGAGGGGGTGTGTGGGCAGAGGGTAGGGGTAGGTGGGGGGGAGGGGGGTTTGGGCAGGAGGTGGGAGGTGCATGGGGCGAAAGGGATTACTTTATGGCAGAGCATATTTCAGAACTATGTGCATTGAAGTCTCCACGGTTTCTGAGCTGCTGTCAGGAATGTGAAGTTGGAGAATGACCTTGAATAACTTTCTCAGCAGCTGGTCTGTAAGTGGGATTGAATTCCTTTACCACGGTGAAGAGAGTTGGCTGTATTACTTTCAAAGCATATTTGGTCCGCGATGGGAAGTGTGTGGGAGGGGAGGGAGGGAGGGAGGGAGGGAGGGAGGGAGGGAGGGAGGGAGGGAGGGAGGGAGGGGCGGTGAGGAGGGAGCATGGCGCTGTGGGAGGGAGGGAGGCAGCGGCCTCGTGTGCCGACCCGAGCGAGGCCACAGGCGGGCATGGACCCAAGGACCCGAGTGAGACCGCGGGCGGGCGTGGACCCGAGCGAGGCGTCGGGCCGACCCGAGCGAGGCCGCATCTTCAGTGTGACTGGGCCAGGCAAAGGTAGGGGATTTCCAGAACATTCCAGAATGGCGCCCCCCCCCCCCCCTGTGATGAAACTGTTGGGGAGGTGGAGAGGGCGATGACCCCCCTCCCCTTGTGAGGGCATTGTGACGTCATTCGAATCTTTGGCCATTTCGGCTTTTTTTTTCAACTTTAATCATGAGTAACTTTTAAAATATAGCATGAAATGTGAATCTGTAAAAATTTCAACTCTAGCACATAGAGCTTTGACGAAGGTAGAATAACACACACACACATACAAGATGAGACTTTTATAGGTTTGGAGATGTGATTTATAGGATGTTGTATGGACATGGGGACTCTTGTATTCGAGGGGATACTAAGCTATCAAATTTCCACTTGTCTGTCATTAGACTTCTGCATTTGCATAGAAACATAGAAACATAGAAAATAGGTGCAGGAGTAGGCCATTCGGCCCTTCGAGCCTGCACCGCCATTCAATATGATCATGGCTGATCATCCAACTCAGTATCCTGTACCTGCCTTCTCTCCATACCCCCTGATCCCTTTAAGCCACAAGAGCCACATCTAACTCCCTCTTAAATATAGCCAATGAACTGGCCTCAACTCCCTTCTGTGGCAGAGAATTACACAGATTCACCACTCTCTGTGTGAAAAATGTTTTTCGCATCTCGGTCCTAAAAGACTTCCCCCTTATCCTTAAACTGTGACTCCTTGTTCTGGACTTCCCCAATATCAGGAACAATCTTCCTGCATCTAGCCTGTCCAACCCCTTAAGAATTTTGTAAGTTTCTATAAGATCCCCCCTCAATCATCTAAATTCTAGCGAGTACAAGCCGAGTCTTTTTTCATATGAAAGTCGTGACATCCCAGGAATCAGTCTGGTGAACCTTCTCTGTACTCCCTCTATGGCAAGAATGTCTTTCCTCAGATTAGGAGACCAAAACTGTATGCAATACTCCAGGTGTGGTCTCACCAAAACCCTGTACAACTGCAGTAGAACCTCCCTGCTCCTATACTCAAATCCTTATGCTATGAATGCTAACATACCATTCGCTTTCTTCACTGCCTGCTGCACGTGCATGCCTACTGTCAATGACTGGTGTACCATGACACCCAGGTCTTGTTGCATCTCCCCTTTTCCTAATTGGCCACCATTCAATAATAGTCTACTTTCCTGTTTTGCCACCAAAGTAGATAATCTCACATTGATCCATATTTAACTGCATTTGCCATGCATTTGCCCACTCACACAACCTATCCAAGTCACCTTGCAGCCTCCTAGCATCCTCCTCACAGCTAACACTGCCCCCCAGCTTCGTGTCATCCGCAAACTTGGAGATGTTGCATTCAATTCCCTCGTCCTAATCATTAATATATATGGAAAATAGCTGGGGTCCCAGCACTGAGCCTTGCAGTACCCCACTAGTCACTGCCTGCCATTCTGAAAAGGACCCATTTACTCCTACTTCTTGCTTCCTGCCAGCCAGTTCTCTATCCACATCAATACTGAACCCCCAATATCATGTGCTTTATGTTTGTATACTAATCTCTTATGTGGGACCTTGTCAAAAGCCTTCTGAAGGTCCAGATATAACACATCCACTGGTTCTCCCTTATCCACTCTACTAGTTACATCCTCGAAAAATTCTATAAGATTCGTCAGACATGATTTCCCTTTCATAAATCCATGCTGACTTTGTCCAATGATTTCACCCACTTTCCAAATGTGCTGCTATCCCATCTTTAATAACTGACTAGCATTTTCCCCACTACCGATGTTAGACTAACTGGACTGTAATTCCCCTTTTTTCTCTCTCCCGCCCTTTTTAAAAAGTGGGGTTACATTAGCTACCCTCCAATCCTCAGGAACTACTCCAGAATCTAAAGAGTTTTGAAAAATTATCACTAATGCATCCACTATTTCTGGGGCTACTTCCTTAAGTACTCTGGGATGCAGCCTATCTGGCTCTGGGGATTTATCGGCTTTTAATCCATTCAATTTGCCTATCACCGCTTCCCGACTAACCTGGATTTCACTCTGTTCCTCCATCTCATTTGACCCCTGGTCCCCTGCTATTTCCGACAGATTATTTATGTCTTCCTTAGTGAAGCCAGAACCAAAGTAGTTATTCAATTGGTCTGCCATGTCCTTGTTCCCCATGATCAATTCACCTGTTTCTGACTGCAACGGACCTACATTTGTTTTAACTAATCTTTTTCTCTTCACACATCTATAAAAACCTTTGCAGTCAGTTTTTATGTTCCCTGCCAGTTTTCTTTCATAATCTATTTTCCCTTTCCTAATTAAGCCATTTGTCCTCCTCTGCTGAACTCTGAATTTCTCCCAGTTCTCTGGTAGGCTGCTTTTTCTGGCTAAGTTGTATGCTTCATCTTTTGTTTTGATACTATCCCTGATTTCCCTTGTTATCCACGGATGCACTACCTTCCCTGATTTATTTATTTACCAAACTGGGATGAACAATTGTTGTAGTTCATCCATGCAGTCTTTAAATGCCCTCCATTGCATATCCACCATCAACCCTTTAAGAATCAATTGCCAGTCTATCTTGGGCAATTCACATTTCATACCCTCAAAGTTACCTTTCATTAAGTTCAGAACCCTTGTTTCTGAATTAACAATGTCACTCTCCATCCTAATGAAGAACTCAACCATATTATGGTCACTCTTGCCCAAGGGGCCATGCGCAACAAGACTGCTAACTAACCCTTCCTCATTACTCAATATCCAGTCTAGAATAGCCTGCTCTCTCATTGGTTCCTCTACATGTCTGCATCTCTTGACTTATTGGATGATTGCCTTTTACAAATTAGACATTTCAGAGAATGTGTCAGTATTGAAGTGTCTGGGTGTGTCTCAGAATTTCAATATAGTATTTCGAAATACCATTGCTTGTAGGAAACCTGAAAGATCAAACTATAAGCAAGTTCGGTATTCCGAAAAATGCAAGGAATCATGGGATTTGTCAAAGGTCACAAGCGATAAAAACTCTCGGCAGCCGTGCTGCGGCATGGACATAGACCTGCTCCTCATCTGCAGCCAGGAGCGATCCTGGGTCTCCGGCGCCGCAATTGCTGCCGAACCGCCACTGGACCATCTCCGTCCCCTCCCGAGTGCCCCCCTCTCCCATCCTGAGGCCAGGGACATCGGGAGTCAGACTGGAGTGGCACCCCGAGGCCCACTGCCAGCGCGGAGGAGCAGCGCTAAATCCAGCGCAACTCTGCCTGTTAACCTCCCAGCCCTGCCTGGACCTACGGTAATGACATCCCAGGCTTACAGCCAGCGCGGAGAAGCAGGGCTAAATCCAGCTCAACTCTGCCTGTTAACCTACCAGCCCTGCCTGAACTTACAGTAATGACGTCCCAGGCCCACGGCCGGCGCGAAGAAGCAGCACTAAATCCAGCTCAACTCCGCCAGCCCTGCCTGGACTGACGGGACACCAGCCCGGAGCTATGGAGTTAGCCCTGATTCTCCACGCTGGCTGTAAGCCTGGGCTGTCGCTCCCATAAGTCCAGGTAGGGCTGGTAGGTTAACAGGCAGAGTTGAGCTGGATTTAGCCCTGCTTCTCCATGCTGGCTGTGAACCTGGGGGCGCCGCTCCTGCCTGACTCCTGGCGTCTCTGACCACCCCCGGACAGGGGAAGGAGCACTCGGGAGGGGACGGGTGGCGGTTCGGCAGCAAAAGCGGCGCCGGAGACCCGGGATCCATCCTGGCTGCGAATGAGGCGCAGGCCTATGTCCATGCTGTAGCAAGGCTGCCGAGAGTGTGTTTTTCGCTTGTGACCTATGACCTAGGCATGCGCAGTCAGAATACCGAACTCGCTTATTGTTCCTGCAAATTATTACAGGGCGTTTTTATTTTTTCCCGAGTTTAATTTAGTTTAGAGATACAGCATGGAAACAGGCCCTTTGGCCCAATGAGTCCACACGAGTTCTATGTCAGTCTAAAGAAGGGTTTTGGCCCGAAACATCACCTATTTCCTTCGCTCCATAGATGCTGCTGCACCCGCTGAGTTTCTCCAGCATTTTTGTGTACCTCCGAGTTCTATGTCATCCCACTTTTGCAACCCTCCTTACATGTTAGGGGCAATTTACAGTGGCTAATTAACCTACAAACTCACACAACCTCAGGCAAGAACTGATTAGCAGATTAGCATATTCTGAATTCCTCTTTGAAATCATTTGAAGTTCTCTTTAAGGGAGATAATTAGTTCATAAATAGGGAGAAAAAGACCAATGCAGGATATTATATAGGTGCTTGAGTCCATTTAGTAAGAACGTGGCTGATCTAACATTGATCCTAATTTCATTTCTAGCCTTTCATTCATGTACACCCATCATCCTGACTATATATCCACATTTACATTCCCTTGTTCTATACATTTTTAATTCACTTACCTTTCACCTTTTGTCATGTAACCTACCTGTGGCGTTTATTGATGCCAGTGTTCACTATTGTCCTGGAATATCAACTTTTTTTCGTAGGTCTACAGATTGCTAGTTCTATCTTGATGTTTTTCTCCCTGCAATGAAAGAATAATAAATAAATAAATAATAAAAAGCGATGCTGTGAGGATGAGTTCAACATGATACTTTCAGATTTACAGATATCACAATAGTTTTATTAACAGCGACTTTTGGAAATGGCTGGGTTGAGTTTAATTTCTATTTTATAGTCAGCTCCCGTGATTATTTGAGTGGCTACATTTTCAAAGATTATTATTTGGAACACATCTTTAGAGGCATTAAGGAGGGGAGAATTGCAAATCTAAATAAAAAATGTGAGCCATGGTTCAATTAATTTCCTCTTTGAGCCAAAACATTATAGCATAAAATGTTAATCCTAATGCTTGGGCAAAAAAACTAACACTCCAGTGCAACACCGAGGGAGAATTATGCCACCTGAGATTATACCTTTCAGATGTGATTTAAACCTAATTTCATATGACTGCAATAGATCCCACTGCACTATTTTGATGAAGGGTTTAACCCAGAACCACATCTTAAAAAACATATTATAATGACCTTGAGCTCATGTTGGAAGCTTGCAGTGTGTGCAAATGAGCTGCAGTATTTCCTATTTTACAACCGTAACAACCCTGGAAGTACTTCATTGACTGTAAAGGGCTCTGGGACATACGGAAAGGGCTTAAACACATCAACACATAAGGAAATCTTACTTTATGTAAATCTAAACAAGCCTCATTCTTGTCAAAGGATTGCATATCCAGAATTCAAACTAATGCAAACCTAGACCCAAGAGTCAAAGATGTCTCCTGCCTCCCTTTTGCCCTCTTGATTTGTTTAGTATGCTCCTCAGTTCCCTGATTACCTTCAGGGATATACTTGATCCCAGTTGCCTATACCTGTCCCATGCTCCCTTCTTTTTCCTGATCAGAGCCTCAATATCTCATAATCCAGGGTTCTTTACTCTTACCTGCCCTGCACTCCAACAGGGCATGCCCTGAACTCTTGTCAGCACACTTTTAAAAGCATCCCATTTTCTGGAAGTTCTTTCGCCCACAAACAACTTACTTGAATAAACTTGAGCAAGTTCCTGTCTCATACCATCAAAGTTGGCCTTGCTCGATTCAGAATTTTAACTTTGATTTTGTGCATAACTATTTTAAATCTAACTTAAAAGGCTCACCCATATACACTTCAGTAACTTGCCCTTTCCGATTTCCAAATGTAGATCAAGCTTTGGCCACTCCCTTGTATGGCCCTCTACATATGGCCTGAGGAAACTTTTCTGCACACATTTGACAAATTTTACTCTGTCTTATTCCTTGACACTATGGCAGTCTTTGTATATATTGGGAAAGTTAAAATCCCCTGCTATGATAACTCTGGGACTAATAGTCTTGCAGCTGCCTGCAATCTTCTGGCATATTTATTTTTCTAATTCCCATTGACTATTTGGGGACTTATAGTACACTCACAACAAAATGATTATCCATTTTTTATTACTATGCTCTACTCATATAGCCTCACTGGACGAACCATCTGGAACGTCATCTTGGACTACTACTGTGACGTTCTCCTTAATCAATAAAGCAACACCCCTAATCTTTTACCACCACCTCTATCTTGCCTGTAACAGCTGTACCCTGGAACATTAGGCAGCTAGTCCTATCCCTCTCTTAGCTAGGGCTACAATGTCCCAGTTGCTCGTAACGATCCATGCCCAGAGTTCATCTGCTTTCCCCGTCAGGCCCCTCCCATTAAAATAAATGCATTTCAATCCAACTTTCCTTCCTCACTCTTAGCTCTGCTCAGCCCATCCTATCCACTGCACTTTATTCCATCACCTTCCATACCGACTTCCAACCTCTCACCTCATGTCCTCATGTATGGTATAAACTGCCTGGGCAGCATGCAAATCAAATTTTGCCCTCTGTATCTTGGTGCATGTGACAATAATAAACCCATACTCATATAAAGTTTATTGATGATACAAAAATTGATGTCATGATGCATTTTGAGGAGAATGAGGAGAGGACCAAAGTAGAAAGGAGTGCAGAGAGGATTGCCAGGACTCAAGGTCCTGAGCTATAGGGGGAGTCAAGAGTGTTTTATTGTTATATGTCCGAGATAGAACAATGAAATTCTTACTTGCTGCTGCATAACAGAATATTTAAATCTGGCACTCTGGAAACAATATGATAAACGAGAGGAAATATATATGTATGTGTATATATATATGCATGTGTATATATATGTATGTATATATATGTATGTGTATATATGTATATATATATATATACATATACACACACATATATACTCAAAAAACAAACAATAGTGGTGCAATAATAATAATCTATTGCAGTTCAGAGCTTATTTGAGGTTGTAGTGTTTAATAGCCTGATGGCTGGACGGAAGAAGCTGTTCCTGAACCTGGACGTTATAGTTTTCAGGCTCCTGAATCTTCTTCCCGATGACAGGGGTGAAATGAGTGTGTGGCCAGGATGGTGTGGGTCTCTGATGATGCTGGCTCCCTTTTTGAGGCAGCGACTCCAATAAATCCCTTTGATGCTGGGGAGGTCAGAGCCGGTGATGGACTGGGCAATGTTCACCACTTTTTTGCAGTCTTTTCCTCTCCTGGACATTCAAGTTGCCGAACCAGGCCATGATGCAACCAGTTAATATGCTCTCTACTGCACACCTGTAGAAGTTCAAGAGAATCATCCTTGACATACCGAATCTCTGTAATCTTCTCAGGAAGTAGAGGCGTTGATGTGCTTTATTTATAATTGCATCAGTGTGCCGGGAAAGATCTTCGGAAATATGCACGCCCAGGAATTTGAAGTTTTTGACTCTCTCCACCATCATCCCATTGATATAAGCAGGATTGTGGGTCCTCATCTTTCCTCTTCCAAAGTCCACAATCAGTTCATTGGTTTTACTGATATTGAGAGCCAGGTTGTTGTGCTGACACCATTTGGTCAATTGGTTGATCTCATTTCTATACTCTGACTCATCACCATCTGTAATTTGTCCAACAACGGTGGTGTCATCAGCGAATTTGAAGATGAAGTTTGTAATGAGTATAGAATGAGTAGAGCAGGGGGCTGAGCACGCAGCCTTGAGGTGTTCTCCCTATCAAAGCATGCGTAGAACCTGGACGTTATAGGTCCAGCTGTACACCTGTACATGGTACTAACACCATCATCAAGTATGCAGATGATACAACGGTGATTGGCCTCATCAGCAACAACGATGAGTTGGCCTACAGGGAGGAGGTCCAGCACTTAACAGCATGGTGCGCTGACAACAACCTGGCCCTTAACTCCAAGAAGACCAAGGAGCTCATTGTAGACTTCAGGAAGTCCAGAGGCGGCACGCACACCCCCATCCACATTAACGGGACGGAGGTGGAACGTGTTTCTAGCTTCAGGTTCCTGGCGAGCAACATCTCCGATGACCTCTCTTGGACCCACAATACCTCTACTCTGATCAAGAAGGCTCACCAGCGTCTCTTCTTCCTGAGGAGACTGAAGAAGGTCCATCTGTCTCCTCAGATCCTGGTGAACATCTACCGCTGCACCATCGAGAGCATCCTTACCAACTGCATCACAGTATGGTATGGCAACTGCTCTGTCTCCGACCGGAAGGCATTGCAGAGGGTGGTGAAAATTGCCCAACGCATTACCGGTTCCTCGCTCCCCTCCATTGAGTCTGTCCAAAGCAAGCGTTGTCTGCGGAGGGCACTCAGCATCGCCAAGGACTGCTCTCACCCCAACCATGGACTGTTTACCCTCCTACCATCCGGGAGGCGCTACAGGTCTCTCCGTTGCCGAACCAACAAGTCGAGGACAGCTTCACTCTACTCACTCTACTCGACAACGTACCTCGGTGACTGCCAATCACCACCCCCCCCGGACAGTTATTATTATTTATTCAAATTATTTGCTATGTCGCTCTTCCAGGGAGATGCTAAATGCATTTCGTTGTCTCTGTACTGTACACTGACAATGACAATTAAAATTGAATCTGAATCTGAATCTGAATCTGTAGAACGCATTGAGCTCGTCAAGGAATGATACTTCGCTGTCACTTGAGCTGCCTCCTGGTTTTCTCCTTGATGCAGAGTTGCCGAACATCCACCCCATCCTCCAGCTTTGAGCGGAAGTCCTTTTTGGCCTTTTTGTTGGCCTTGTCAAGGTCGTATCTGGACTTCTTTTCAACCTCTGAATCACCAGACCTGAATGCCCGGGATCTGGTCCTCAGAAGAATGCGGATCTCCTGGTTCATCCAAGGCTTCTGGTTAGGAAACACTGGAAGGTTTTTGTAGGAACACAGTCCTCCACAGCTTTCCTTGAGCAGGTTAAGACTTTTGTCGTTGGAATGCTGGTGGTTAAGGGGTGATCTTATCGAGGTTTCGAGATAGAGATACAGCATAGAAACAGGCCTTTCAGCCCACCGATTCCACTTAGACCATCAATCACCCGTTCACAACTAGTCTATGTTATCCCATTTTCTCAATTCCATCCTGATATCTTGGAAACAATATACAATTAACCTACAAACCCAAATGTTTTGCGGATATGGGAAGAAACCAAAGAAAACCCATGTGGTCACAGGGAGAACATGCAAACTCTCCACAGGCAGCACCAGAGATCAGGATCGAACCCGGGTCTCCGGAGCTGTGAGACAGTAGCTCTATCAGCTACACCACTGTGCCGCCTGTGTACAAGACCATCAGGGGAATAGATAGGGTGGATGCACAAGGTCTTTTATTCAGGGTAGGGGAATAAAGAAACCTAGATTTAAGGTGAGAGGGGAAAGATTTAATGACAACCTGGGGGATAACTTTTTCACCCAGAGTGTGGTGGGTATATGGAATAAGTTGTCAAAGGAAGTAAAAGCACACAGCACACTGGAGTAAGTCAACAGGTCAGAGGAGATAGATGAGACGGGTACAATAACAACTTCTAAAATACATGTGGACATGTATATGGACAGTTAAAATTGAGAGGGATATGGGCCAAACATGGGCAGATGAGACTAATGGGGCATCTAGCTCAGCAAGGAAAAGTTGAGCCAAAGGGCCTGTTTCTGTGCTGTATGACTCTGAAAGGGAACATAGAACATAAATGTGTCCAGCACAGGAACGTTCCTTTGACCCACAATGTGTGTGCCAAACACTATGTCTAGCTGAACTGATCTCCTCTGCCTTCACATAATCCAGACCCCTCCATTCCCTGCACTTCCACGTGCCGATCTTAAATGCCACCATCATATCTGCCTCCACCACCATCCCTCAAATTGCATCCCCCCCCCCCCCAACTACAGTGAAATACTGTGAAATACTTGCCTCACACATCTCCATTAAACATTCTCCCTCTCAATTTATAACTACGCCCTTCAGCTAGAGAGCTAAGGTGGAACATTTCCACCCTGGGAAGAAGGTTCTGACTGTCTACCCAATCAATGTCTTTCAATAATTTTATAGACGCTATCAACCCATCCCTTAACGTTTGATGTTCCAGAGAAAACAATCCAGATTCAGATTCAGATTCAAGTTTAATTGTCATTGTCAGTGTACAGTACAGAGACAACGAAATGCATTTAGCATCTCCCTTGAAGAGCGACATAGCAAACGATTTGAATTAAAAAAAATAATAAGTGTCCGTGGGGGGGGGGGGGTGATTGGCAGTCACCGAGGTACGTTGTTTAGTAGAGTGACAGCCGCCGGAAAGAAGCTGTTCCTCGACCTGCTGGTTCGGCAACGGAGAGACCTGTAGCGCCTCCCGGATGGTAGGAGGGTAAACAGTCCATGGTTGGGGTGAGAGCAGTCCTTGGCGATGCTGAGCGCCCTCCGCAGACAGCGCTTGCTTTGGACAGACTCAATGGAGGGGAGCGTGGAACCGGTGATGCGTTGGGCAATTTTCACCACCCTCTGCAATGCCTTCCGGTCGGAGACAGAGCAGTTGCCATACCATACTGTGATGCAGTTGGTAAGGATGCTCTCGATGGTGCAGCGGTAGAAGTTCACCAGGATCTGAGGAGACAGATGGACCTTCTTCAGTCTCCTCAGGAAGAAGAGACGCTGATGAGCCTTCTTGATCAGAGTAGAGGTATTGTGGGTCCAAGAGAGGTCATCGGAGATGTTGACTCCCAGGAACCTGAAGCTAGAAACATGTTCCACCTCCGTCCCGTTAATGTGGATGGGGGTGTGCGTGCCGCCTCTGGACTTCCTGAAGTCTACAATGAGCTCCTTGGTCTTCTTGGAGTTAAGGGCCAGGTTGTTGTCAGCGCACCATGCTGCTAAGTGCTGGACCTCCTCCCTGTAGGCCAGCTCATCGTTGTTGCTGATGAGGCCAATCACCGTTGTATCATCTGCATACTTGATGATGGTGTTAGTACCATGTACAGGTGTGCAGTCATAGGTGAAGAGGGAGTAGAGGAGGGGGCTCAGCACACAGCCCTGAGGAACGCCGGTGTTCAGGGTGAGGGTTGAAGAGGTGTGCTTGTCTAACCTCACAGACTGGGGTCTGTTGGTTAGAAAGTCCAGTATCCAGTTGCAGAGGGAGGGGTCGATGCCCAGGTTACCGAGTTTGGTGATCAGTTTTGATGGAATAATGGTGTTGAATGCTGAGCTGTAATCGATGAACAGCATTCTTACATAAGTGTCTCTGTTGTCAAGGTGGGAGAGGGCGGAGTGAAGTGCCGTTGAGATGGCATCCTCCGTACTCCTGTTCTTACGGTAGGCAAACTGATAGGGATCCAGTGTGGGGGGTAGGCAGCTTTTGAGGTGTGCCAGGACCAGCCTCTCGAAGCACTTGGTGATGATGGGGGTAAGTGCAACTGGGCGGAAGTCGTTGAGGCTTGCCGCAGTGGAGTGTTTTGGCACTGGCACGATGGAGGTGGCTTTAAGGCAAGTGGGGACAACTGCTTGGGCAAGTGACAGGTTGAAGATGTCAGTCCAGACGTCTGTCAGCTGCGCAGCACAGGCACTGAGCACGCGCCCGGGGATGCCGTCAGGGCCAGCAGCCTTACGTGCATTAGTCCTACTCAGTGCCACGTACACGTCGTAGGGGGTGAGTGTGAGGGGTTGGTGATCGGCAGGTAGCACAGCCTTGATGGCTGTCTCTAGATTGTCCCTGTCGAAGCGGCCATAGAAGTGATTAAGCTCCTCAAGCGTCGCTGGATGTGGGGGTGATGTTGGAGGGTCTGTAGTCCGTGATGGCCTGGATGCCTTGCCACATGCGTCGGGGGTCGGAGTTGTTGTTGAAGTGCTCCTCAATCCTGAGCTTATGGCAGTGCTTGGCCTTCCTGATGCCCCTCTTCAGGTTAGCCCTGGATGAACTGTAGGCTCGAGCATCGCCTGACCTGAAAGCGGTGTCCCGTGCTTTCAGCAGTAGCCTGACCTCGCTGTTCATCCATGGCTTCTGATTCGGGTATATGGTCACCTGTTTGAGGGAGGTGACACTATTGATGGAGGAGTTTATAAAGTCCAGAACAGAGGATGTATAGGAATCAATGTCCGTGTGAGAGTCAAGGGTGGCCTGGGCTGCAAACGCCTTCCAGTCAGTGTTTCCAAAACACTGCTGAAGTGTGAAGTCCGCTTCCTCTGACCAGACTTTAACTGTCCTTACAGTTGGTTTAACCCGTCTGATGAGTGGGTAGTACTTAGGTAGCAGGAACAATGAGACGTGATCAGACTGACCAAGGTCAATCCAAGTCAATCCAACCTCTTCCTGTAGCCAAAAACCTCTAAACCAGGCAGCATTCTGGTAAACCTCATTTACACCCTCACCAAAGCATCTAAAACTTTCATGTAGTCAGCATTCTGGTAAAACACTGCACCCTTTCCAAAGCCTCCACATATTTCCTGTAGTGGGGTAGTGACCTGAACTGCACAGAGTCCTTCAAATGTGGCCTAACCAAAGTCCTACAGAGCTGCATCATGACTTCCAGACATATATTCTATGCCCCCAGCCATGAAGGCAAGCATACCATATACCTTCTTTACCACTGTATCTACTTGGCCTGGCACCTTCACTGAACAGGATAAAGAGCACTCTCTAGCTGAAGGGTTTGCCCATCAGATTCCTACTAAGTCTTTCCCCTCTCACCTTAAAACTATGTCTTCTAGTTCTTGATTCCCTCGGTTGAATCTTCTGACAGCCTTCCTCACTGTCTGCAATTCCTCCAATTTTGATGTCGTCAGCAACCAACCCATCCACATTTACGTCCAGGTCATTTATCTATATCACAAATAGCAGAGGTCCCAGCACAGATCCCTGCAGAACTCCACTGGTCATCGACTTCCAGCAGAATATCTGCCTTCCACCAAAACCCTCTGTCTTCTATGAAATAGGGAATTCTGAATTCATACAACCAAGTCATTGTGAATGCCATACATCTTAATCCTCTGGATCAGCCTACCATGAAGGAACTTATCGAAAGCTTTAATAATGTGTGCAGCATCCACCCACCCTACCTTCATAAATCACCTTTGTCCAATTCTGTGTTAGGTCCGTGCTGGCTATCCTCAATTAGACAATTCTCTACTAAATTCTATCTCAAAAAATTCTCTCCAATAGTTTCCCTACCTCTGGCCTATAGTTCTGTGGATTCTCACCACTTCTTTGTTATACAATATTGGCAACTCTCCAGACCTCTGGGACCTGACCTGTGGCTAGAGAAGAAATAAAGATCCTCGTCAGGGCCCCTGCAATCTCCTCTCTTGCCTCTTTTAATAACCTGGGATAGATCCCATCAGGTCCTGGGGACATCCACCTTAATGCTCTTCAAGAGCCTCAGCATCACATGCTTCTTGATCTCAAATTGCCACGGCATAAACCCTTCCAGAGATTCAGAACCACCTCCTTCCTTGCCTTATCCTTGAGCAGTCCTACCTTTTCCCTGGTCACCCTCTTGTTTTGAAATCGCATTTATAAAAAGGTTTGGGATTTTCCTTAATCTTTCACATCAATAACATGTCATGGCCCCTTTTGGCCCTCCTAATTGCCCACTTGAGCTCTTTCCTATTCACTTTAGATTCCTCAGAAGGCCTGGCTGATGCCACCTGACATACAGTTCCTTCATCTTCCTGTCCACGTTTACAACCTTCTTTGTCATCCATGGTCCCCTTATCTTGCCGTTCTTATTCCTCCTCCTTACTAGAACATGCTGATCCTGCACTTTGAATAACTGGCCTTTAAACAACTCCCACGTGTCATATGTAGATTTACCCAATAACTACTGCTCCCAATCTACCCTATTTAGCTCCTGCCTAATGACATTGTAATCTGCTTTTTTCTAAATAAGTAACTTCAGCCTGCATCCAGACATGTCTCTATTCAAAGGAATCGTAAAACTTATGGAATTTTAACCACAATTAGTCATTTTGGGTTGCACCATTATTATTAGCCAATTATTGGGATTCAATCTCAGAAAAGGCAAAAAGATAATTGCAATATCTTCTCAGAGCCTGATCTTGTATGTTTCATTTGGATTGATTTGAAAGCATTCCAATCATTTCTCATAAAGGAAGTAAAACAAGAGCCGCCTGCAATTAAAAACAATTACTCAAAGAGTAATCACTTCAGAATATGTTAAAACACTGCAGCAAATTTTGGCACGTGCAACATATCCTCCTAAAGAATTAAACTAAATTGATTTACTTATACATATACCTCCCAAGAATAGCATCTAGTGTAAATGTATAAAATCAACCACCATCTTTTTGTAACCATAGTTTTTAACCATTCGGAAAAAAAATAACAAAAAATTTTAGTCAAATAACAAGTAATAGATTAAGAATTAAAATAATGACAGTAATTAAATGCTCTAAAGAATTTGCACAGAACCGGCTTCCACTAAAATGTGAATTTTGGAATTAACACCACATATATTTAAAAGTCAAGATACAAAACGTGCTTAATTCTTGCAAGCATTCATTAATTTAGTAAGACACTATCATATTTATTTCATCAGGACCCACTGTAAAGGCTACAGGAGACATGCTCCCTTATTGTTTCCTGTTCTAAAATGATGTCCTTTAAGAATACATTATAAAATAAATTCCTTGTTAAGATTTATTATATTTCGTTGCTCGACATTTACTGAACACCAGCAAAGCTGATTCTCACTGATCTTCGACAAGCAGATTTATAATACACCAATCAGTTTTCCCGGTGACATTCAATTCATTGGCCTAATGGATATTTAAAACTGTCATTACCACAGCAGTAGCTGAGTGACTGATCTTATTTCCCAACACAGCTCTCTTTATTGCAACAGTAATGTTGGGTTGATTGCCATATGGGATTTGCAGAGCTGCGACCTTTACAATCCACTGAGCTGTATCATGCCATTGGTTCCCAGAAACTACAGATCTACTCTAACAACACCAATATTGATAATCATGCAAGGCTGCATGCCTTTTCAAGCCGCATATTAGCACATTCATAAACAATGAATACAGCAGAAGTAAAGATTGAAGTAGCATTCCAAAATCAGATATTATACAAGATAAATGAACAAACTCTTATGCCATGACTCAGATGCAACTAAATTTAAAGTAGTTCTTTCTTCCCAATAACCCTTTCTGCCTTAAGCCCTCCCTTCACCACCTCCAGTTTAAATTCCATTAGGATTATTTTAGAGGACCAAGAAACCAAGAACCAATAACCATGCACTAGTCTCATCAATTAAACTGACATTCAAACCTCTGATACTCTTTTAGACCAATTTGTGGCATTATTCAGAAATATTTTGCAGCGTTAAGTCCTGTACATTACAATTCCTAGATCATTAGGTCTACTCAAAGCTCATTGATCTTGTGAAAGAAATCTGTAAAATAAAATGTTTACTCCATCAGCAAAACAAAACAAACAAGTTTGTCACCAACCATCTCTGAAGAGATTGACAGTATATGTTTGCGGTTAGAAACTCTATTGGGAATGGTAAATTCCTCCTCCTAATTTTCCCTACTCCCCTGCTCTCTCTCTCCCTCCCTCTCTCTCTCTCTCTCTCTCTCTCTCTCTCTCTCTCTCTCCCCCCCCCCCCACACACACACACACACACACCACTCCTTTCTTGTCATTACAACCTTGCATGATACACAGCTAATAAATAAACCATTATTTATTTTTCAACGTAGCACATGTTTAAAGCGATGTCAAAATAAACTGTAACGAGCAACTTTATTTTTGGATTTGCAGTTACTATGCAAATTCAAATTAGAAGCACTGATTGCTTCTCTATACAGAATTGTTGTTTACCTAATTTTCTGATGCTGTAAACAGTAACTGTAAAATTGTTCTTTACACATTGAAATTATCCTTTAACGCTGTCCATTTACTTAAATCATGGTGGATGCAATTACAAACAAAGAGGAAGATTTCTCGGGAAGAAGCTGACCTCCTTTACATAGCCGATTAGAGCAGCATAATGCAGTGGATCCATTAAGCCAGTAAATCTCAGTCTCCCAGCTTTCGTCATTCCCGTCGCCTGAGTGATGATTGTTCATCAGCCTGAACCTTTTCAACTGGAAGGAAAAGCTATTCTGGACGATTGATTGTGGCATCATGGAGAAAACTGCCCATCGTCACTGACCTAGTATTGAGCCCTACAATACTCAGTGGGGCTATAGTTAATAAGAACAACAGAACACACTATTCTACAACAGTTTTCATTCAATTACAGCAACAGCTACTGGAACACAGTGGCACAGCTGGCAGTTGCTGCCTCAGTGCCAGAAATCCGTGTTTCATCCTGACCATGAATGCTATCTGTGTGGAGTATGCACGTTCTCCCTGTCATAGCATGGGTTTCTTCTGGATGCTCTGCTTTCCTCCCACATTCCAAGTACATGTGGGTTTGCAGGTTAATTGGCCTCTGTAAAAAAATTGCCGCTAACATGTAAGAAGTCAATGAGAAAATGGGATATCATAGAAATGTGTGCGAATGAATAACCGATGGCCGGCATGGAATTGGTGGGCCGAAGGGCCTGTTTATAGACTGTATCTCTAAAGTTAACTAAGCATGTTTAATTCTCAGAAGTATTCAAAAGACCGTATTCCAAAAAAAGTTGAAAACTGGGAATATTTTTATAGCCACAATTCACTGCAATGAATCTTGATTAAATTTGACAAGCTTATTTGTCGTATAAATATTAAAATACATATTTTACTTCAAGAAAATTGCACATGGTCTGCAGAAGGTGTTAGATCGATCAACTAATTATAAACAAATGAACTGAGAGTTACCAGGGAGCTTCAGCATTACAATGATATGCAATGTCCTCACAAACAGTTAAATTCTGTAACTTCTGATGTTGTCAGGACTCAGGGAGAGGTTCGGCAGGCCAGTACCTTATTCCTCAGAGCACAGGAGGCTGAGAGATGATTTTGTAGAGGTACTAGACTGTAAGTGGGACCCGGTCCCTGTCACACGGGAGGCCTGGTCCCCCAACGCAACTCATTCCCCAACGCAATATTCCACCACTCACCTGTTCCCCCAATGCAACCCGTTCCCCCAATGCAATATTCCACCTCTCACCCATAGCCCCCAACTGCGCAGGCGCGGCTCATTTCCCCCCATCCCCAGCACTCCTACCCCTTCTCTTCATCCTCCCTCTTCTTTCCCCTCTCCTCCTCCCCTCCCCCAATCCCTCCCTCATGTTTCCCTCCCTCTCATTTGGCCGAGCCTAACATTTGATGCAGCTCTTGTCAAAAAGCTTTGAGAATAATTATATTTTGCCAAATACTTACAAAACAAAGTCTTGTTTCCCAACAACCATCAGACTGTTCAACACTACAACCTCCAAATAAGCTCTAATACTACTTAGATTTGGGGGGAGTCTTGACCCAAAACGTCACCCATTCCTTCTTCCCGGAGATGCTGCCTGCCCCACTGAGTTACTCCAGCTTTTTCTGTCAGTCTTACTTGAAGGAGTGCAGGCAGTAAAGGGGTGGGGACGGTTGACGACTGGAACAAAGGATCAGGTTTGCCACTACACCCGGCGGAGCGTTAGTGGTGGAGCACAACTGCTCACTCCACTCCTTCAGCTTTCCCTTTCACGTTGTAATATTCTCCTCGCTGCGGGCTGCGTCCTCCGGCGGCTGCGGCTGTGGCTGTGGCTGTGCCCTCCGGCAACTGTGAACATCCCCTCCGACCACTGCTGACCGACTGAGGTGCCGGGCAATGCTGGGCAATCAGTGCGGTGAAGGGGCGTCTCCATCCGGCCGTGACGGTGACTGACAAAAGAGGAGACCAATCTGCGCATGCACGGTTTTTAAGATGTTTAAAACTTAATAACTTTTAAAATATAGCATCAAAAGAACAAAACTTGTTGCATCAGCAGCACAGGAGAATCGTGAGTAAGGGGCTGAAAAATCATAGCGCTATCGTGTACTGTTTTTGCGCAAATAGAAAAACAAGATAACAAAATGAATAATATCAAATTATATATATATATACTGGACCAAGTGGGACCCGTTGGGTCCCGTTCCCCTACGTGTGGTGGGGGGAGAACGCAGCGTCACATGGAAGGGTTGGTCCCCGAACGCGGCGTCGGCGCCCCCCCCCGGAGCCAATCACCCCCATCACCCGTTCCCCCAACGTAACCCGTTTCCCCAACACAACCGGTGCCGAGCTGAGCGAGCGGGGGAGCCCGTGCCGAGCGAGTGGGGCTGAGCCGAGCGAGCGGAGCCGAGAAAGTGAATAAAAGCAAGGTTATTCTTTTTTTTTTTAAACCACGAGGTGTTTTTAAATAAATCTTATCTTTAAAGATAGAATGTAGCTTTTAGCGAAAAATACAAAACATACAGACAGACACACATGCAAGATGAGACTTTTATAGGTATACTAGACTAAGAGGGACCCGTTGGGTCCCATTCACACGGGAGTTCTTGTCCCCCAACACAGCCTGTCCCCCAACGTGGGGGGAGGAACATAGCGTCACACGGGAGGGTTGGTCCCTAAACGCAGCGTCGACGCTCACCCCAGAGACAGGCGCCCCCAACGCAATATTCCACCACTCACCTGTTCCCCCAACGCAACCGTTCTCCCAAAGCAATATTCCACCACTGACCCATAGCCCCTAATTGTGCAAGCGCGGATCATTTCCCCTCATCCCCAGCACTCCCCCCCTTCCTCTTCTTGTGTGGGAGGGGAGGTGGGTGTGCGGTGGGAGGGGAGGAGGGCGGTGTGGGGGAGGGGGTGTCACCCCACACTCTGCTCACCCCGGACCTTCAGCTTTAGGCCTCACTCACAGCTCCCGGTCCGGCTCCGGCTTCACTCAACGGCTCCCGGCTCGTCGTGCTGGTCGCTGCAGAAGCAGCCCACACGCTGCTCACTCCGCACACTTCTCTCTCTGCACACTGCTCACTATGCGCAATCTGAACTCGCTCAACAGTCTGCTCATTCCGCTCCTTCTGCTTTATTCTCCTCGCCGCTGGCGATTGACAGGGGGTGCCAGAAGTGGCATTTTTTACAATTTTTATTGTAATCGGGGGAAGGGGAGGGAGGAGGGGAATGAGGGGTGGGTGGGCAGGAGGATAGGGTGGAAGGGGGGTGGGGTGGGGAGGAGGATTGGGGGGGGGTTTGGGGGGAGAGAGGGGGAGAGTGGGGGAGAGGGGACTCCCGGACCTTCAGCTTTAGGCCTCGGGGCTCCCGGAGAGGGAGAGAGGGGGGTGCTGGTCGGGGGGTGTGGGGGGGAGGGGGGAGAGAGGGGGGTGGGAGAGGGGGGACGCTCAACAGGGGCTCAGAGTGGGGGAGAGGGGGAGAGGAGGGCCGTGGGGAGTGACAGTGGGACGGGGAGTGGGAAGGGGAGGAAGGGGGAAGTGGAGGGGGGAGGGGAGGGGAGAGGAGGGGGGAGGAGGGGGGTGGGTGGGGAGGAGGGGGGGGGGGGAGGGATAGGGCGAGAGGGCGGAATTTAATTTGGCGAGCGGGCGGCGCGGACACTGAGCGTGCAGGGCCGACAGCTAGCGGGCAGCGGGCCCAGGGAGCCCTTGGGACCTCGCAGGTCCTCTGAAGCCCTCGGAAGCCCAATCAAATTACTTTGTGTGTAGCGGCTTCAATCCAAATCCCTGCGGGGGGGGAGGGGAGGGGGGGCGGCTGGGCTGTGGGCGGAGCGGGTAGGACGGAAGGCCGGCCAAGTGCGAGTCAACTGCGAGTCGGTGATGGGGTGGGTGTGACATAACACGCAGCGCATGGAAAACAGTGCCCAGCAGGCTGTGCGTTAAAAACTGTGTGCAGCGGGCCGCGAGGAGCAGAGCCATTGTGACGTCATCAGCTCGTTAACTTTATAAATGATTTCAGATTTGTGAACAATTTTAATAAATAACTCGAAATAATGCATCAAATTTTCAGATGAGTCGATTTTTGACATCATGGCATAAATCTCTATCGGATATGTAAAATTTTCACCGTTAGCGCGTCGTGTTTTCGAGGAGTGAATCACAAACAACACACAAATAAATACACACACACACAAATAAATACACACACATCCAAGACCAGAATTTTAATAGTTATAAGAATAGATAGATAGATAGATAGATAGATAGATAGATAGATAGATAGATAGATAGATAGATAGATAGATAGATAGATAGATAGATAGATAGATAGATAGATAGATACTAGACCTAGTGGGACTCATTGGGCCCCGTTCCCCAACCGCGATATTCCACCACTCACCCATTCCCCCAACGCAACCCGCTTCCACCATTCACCTGCTCCCCCAATGCAACCCATTCCCCCAACACAATATTCCAGCTCTCAGGAGGGAGAGCGGTGAGGAGAGAGGGAGAGGGGAGAGAGGGGGAAAGGGAGGAAAGGGAGGAGGAGAGAGGGTGGGGAGGGAGGAGGGAGAGGGGAAGAGTGTGGAGGGAGGGGGAGGGCGGGGAGAGGGGAAGTGCTGGAGGGAGAGGGAAGGGAGGGGGGAGAGAGAGGGATGGGGAGGGAGATGGGGAGGAGTGGGAGATGGGCGTGGGGGGAGAGATAGGTGGAAGATGGGGAGGGAGGGGAGAGGTGGGGGGGGAGTGGTGGAAGTGGGGGGGGGGGAGGGGCAGGGGGTTAGGGGAAGTGGTGGAAGGAGAGAGAGGGTAGGGGAAGGGGAAGGGGGGGGGAGGGAGAGAGAGGGTGGGGGAGGGAGGGGAGGGGGGGGGGGGGGGGGGAGGAGAGAAGGGGGGGGGGGAGGGGGAAGGAGGGAGGGGAGGGGAAGGGGGGGAGAGAAGTGGAAGAGTGGGGAGGGAGGGGTAGGGGGAGTGGTGGAAGAGGGACAGAGGGGTAGGAGGAAGGGGTGGGGGAGAGAGGGAAGGGGTGGGGGAGAGGGAGAGGGGTGAGGAGATGGAGATGGAGAGAGGGGGGAGGATAGAGGGATGGGGAGGAGAGAGGGGGGGGGGGAGGAGAGAGGGGCGGGGGGAGAGAGGTGTGTGGGAGGGGGAGGAGGGAGATGGGGTAGGGGGAGAGAGGGGGGAAGAGTGTGGAGGGAGGGGGGAAGGGGGAGGGGGGGGAGAGAGGGAAGGGGTGTGGGGGAGATGGAAGGGAGGTTGGGGGGGGGGAGAGGGAAGGGGGGGGGGGAGAGAGGGAAGGGGGTGGGGGAGGGGGATGGGTGGGAGGAGGAGGGGTAGGAGAGGGAGAGGGGTGAGGAGAGGGAGATGGAAAGGGGGGAGGAGAGAGGGGTGGGGAGGGGAGGAGAGAGGAGAGGGGGAGAGAGGTGTGGCCCTCACTCCAGCTCCAGGCTGTGCTCCAGCAGAGGCTACAGCCTCTCCACCAGGCGCTGGGCGGCAGACATGGAATCGAGGGAGGTCATGGGAGGGTACACAAAATTGCTGGAGAAACTCAGCGGGTACAGCAGCATCTATGGAGCGAAGGAAATAGGTGTTGCTCGCTCTGGCCATGGGGGAGACCCAGGACAGAGAGGTCGGATACGGAGTGGGAGGGGGAGTTGAAGTGCTGAGCCACCGGGAGGTCAGGTTGGTTATTGCGGACCGAGCGGAGGTGTTCGGCGAAACGATCGCCCAACCTCCGCTTGGTCTCACCGATATAGATCTGCTGACATCTAGAGCAGCGGATGCAATAGATGAGGTTGGGGGAGATGCAGGTAAACCTCTGTCGCACCTGGAACGACTGCTTGGGTCCTTGAATGGAGTCGAGGGGGGAGGTAAAGGGACAAGTGTTGCATCTCTTGCGGTTGCAAGGGAAAGTGCCCGGGGAGGGGGTGGTATGGGAGGGAAGGGAAGGATTGACAAGGGAGTTATGGAGGGAGCGGTCTTTGCGGAAGGCAGATGGGAAGGGAGGAGACAGGAAGGTGTGGCGAGTGGTGGGGTCACGTTGGAGATGACAAAATTGACGGAGGATTACTTGTTGTATGTGACGGCTGGTGGGGTGAAAGGTGAGGACTAGGGGGACTCTGCCCTTGTTGCGAGTGGGGGGATGGGGAGAGAGAGCAGTGTTGCGAGGTATGGAAGAGACCCTGGAGCGAGCCTCATCTATGATCGAGGAGGGGAACCCCCATTCTTATTGGAAGCAGTCGTTTTTATTGGAAGCAGTGTACAGTAGTATAAACCGCGGCATATGACAAAATACATTTATTGTACATCTTCCATTTTAATTTTAATTTGACAAAAATGAAATAAAAAAGAGAAAAAGAGTAAGAGAGAGAGTGAAAGAGCTAGTGAATGTATAAACCACTAAACTACGAAAGAGTGTGGTCGCAGAGTGAATAAGTAAAAACTTACAACAACAAATAGACAAAAACAAAAAATAATAAAAAATTAAAAAAAAGACCAAAACGTGTTGATATACCGACTTCGTTTCTCACCACACCCGTCACCCTGTCTGTAAATCGGTTTAATTCCGAAGTTGTGTTCCACCATACTATGCTTGTATTGAATCAATGAAAGGAGACCATATCTTTAAAAATTGTTCAGATTTTCCTGCTAAGACGAGTCTCATATCTTCGAGATGTAGTGTCTCAGACATGCTTGTGATCCACATTTTAAGAGTTGGGGTGGATGCATTTTTCCAAAATTTAAGTATAAGTTTTTTTGCCTTTATCAGGCCATAATTGAGGAAACGTCTTTGAAATGTTGATAGCTCAGAGCAGGCTCCTGTTGTTCAAAAAAATAATCAATTCTGTATGGGGGTCCAGTTTTGTTTTTAATAATTTTTTTGAGATTTCAAAGATTTCTTTCCAAAATTTATGGTTTTATGCAAGAGGCAAAAGAGTGTGTTATAGTAGCTTATTGAGAAAGACATTTGTCGCAGATAGGAGATACATTTGGAAAAAATGTGTTCAATTTAGTTTTTGAGTAGTACAATCTGTGTAGTATTTTAAATTTGATTAGAATATGTCTTACATAAATCGAACAATTATGTATATATAGGAGATATTTTTCCCATCTGTCCTTGGGAATTTTTAAGCTTAATTCCTGTTCCCACTCTCTTCTAATTACATCTGACGATGGAATTTCCATATTTAGAATGATATTGTACAAGTATGATATTAAAATATTTGACTGCGTTTCTATTCATACCTTCATCTAATATATCTGGCAACAGAGTTTGGTATTCGTGGGTATATGTTTTCAAATAATCTCGAATTTGAAGATATCTAAAATATTGGTTACCTTTCAGACTGTGTTTCGATTGTAATTTCTGGAATGATAAAAGGTTTCCCATTTTGTACAAATCTTCAACCTTTTTAATTCCTTGTCTTTCCCAATGAATAAACATTTTATAATAGATGGTTTGAACGACGGATTGTTAGCTATTGGAGAAAGAAGAGATAGATTTCTTAGTTTAAGAGTAAATTTTACTTGTCTCCAAATTCGTAAAGTGCTATAAATAATCGGGTTTTTCTTGTATATTGTATTCTTCAACTTTATTGGGGCGAGAAGGATCGCGCCTATGTTAAAAGGCGAACAATCCTCTCTCTCCATTACTAACCAATCTACCTGTTGACATGAATTGTCCAGCCAGTGAATTACATTTTTAATATTCACTGCCCAATAATAGTACAAGAAATTGGGGAACGCCAGTCCACCGATTTCTTTGGGTTTACATAAATGTCGTCTATGAATTCTGTGTGATTTATAATCCCAAATAAAATTTGTAATCTGTGAATCTAATTTTTTTTTTAGGTTTAGGTAAATATACCAGTATTGATTGAAATAAGTTCTGGAATCTTTTTTTGTAAAACGCCAATCAATCCTTCCCACGTGAAAAAAAACCCCCCCCCCCCCCCCCACAAGGAAAGTTCTGGAAATGAAACTTCTCCCCTATTCCCCCGCAATGAAAACACCCAAGTGGGGGTGGGGGTCGACGTCGGCGCTGACCTCCCCCCATTCCACCTCCTCACAAGGAAAGTTCTGGAAACGTAACCTCTCCCATATTCCACCCCTCCACACATAATGAAAATACCCACGTGCAGGGGGAATGGTGTCAGTGTTGACCTCCCCCCCATCCCACCACCCCCCCCCCCCACAAAGAAAGTTCTGGAAATGAAACGTCTCCCCTATTCCACCACCCCCCCCCCCACCCCCACACACAATGAAAACCCCCCACGTGTACGTCTCCCCCATCTCAGCCACCACCCCCACAATGAAAATTTGGGAATTTGTTTTTACAAAGGATAGCTCTCCCCAAGAATCTGATTTAAAAACAAATTAAATCTCACTCACTCCTTTCCCCCCTTGAGGTGGAAGCTGCTGATCCCATTGTGATGTCATTGTGGGCTGGAAGATTGTTCACGGGCAGGTCCCATTGTGATGTCATAGCTCTAACTGCCACACAGCTGAATCTTTCTCAGACTGGATTTCCATCCCACCCCCACAAGGAAAGTTCTGGAAATGAAACCTCTCCCCTATTCCCCACCCCCCTTTCCACCCCCCCCCCCCCCCCCCCCCCCCCCCCCCCCCCCCCCCTCCCACACAATGAAATGTGGAAGTCACCCCCCCCCAATCCCCCCCCCCACCCCCCCCCCCCCCCCCCCCCCCCCCCCCCCCCCCCCCCCCCCCCCCCCCCCCCCCCCCCCCCCCCCCCCCCCCCCCCCCCCCCCCCCCACAAGGACAATTCTGGAAGGTACACAAAAATGCTGGAGAAACTCAGGGGGTGCAGCAGCATCTATGGAGGGAAGGAAATAGGCGACGTTTCGGGCCAAAACCCTTCTTCAGACTGATGGGGGGTGGGGGGGGGGGGAGAAGGAAGGAAAAATGGAGGAACCTCTCCCCTTTCACACTCCCTCACTAAACACAATGTTTAAATAACATTTCTTCTCCTCCCCTCCCCCACTCATTGCACTGCCAGGAGCTTATCCCAACACTGTTCAGTGGCAGCTGAGATCCCATTGTGATGTCATTGTCGGGTGGCGGAATGTTCACAGCAGCGTATGTAAATGAGATCCCATTGTGATTGGACTGCGAAATGCCATTGTGACATCAGAGCTGGAAACTGCCAGAAATCTCTCACAGAACAGTCACAGTTATTCTTCTCAAAGTGGGGTTTAAATTTTTTTTTAATGTCAATAACTTGTGAAAAATAACATCAATCTTGGTGGTGCTGGCTCGAAGGGCCAAATGGCCTACTCCTGCACCTATTGTCTATTGTCTATTGATCGGGCAGGAAAACTATGAAGAATAATTCACCATTATGATGCCATTTGTCCATTTATTCAGCATCATCCCAGATTATTATTTAACAGCTATGCAGTCTGTGTTTTTGATTCTGGATGAACATGATTGTTATCTTGGTGCATGTTAGATAGAAACATAGAAAATAGGTGCAGGAAGCCATTCGGCCCTGCGAGCCAGTACCGCCATTTATTGTGATCATGGCTGATCGTCCCTAATCAATAACCCGTCCCTGCCTTCTCCCCATATCCCTTGATTCCACTAGCCCCTAGAGCTCTATCTCTTAAATCCATCCAGTGATTTGGCCTCCACTGCCCTCTGTGGCAGGGAATTCCACAAATTCACAACTCTTTGGGTGAAAACATTTTTTCTCACCTCAGTCTTAAATGGCCTCCCCTTTATTCTAAGACTGTGGCCCCTGGTTCTGGACTCACCCAACATTGGGAACATTTTTCCTGCATCTAGCTTGCCCAGTCCTTTTAAAATGTTACATGTTTCTATAAACCTCCCCCTCATCCTTCTAAACTCCAGTGAATACAAGCTTAGTCTTTTCAATCTTTCCACATATGACAGTCCCGCCATCCCAGGGATCAATCTCGTGAACCTATGCTGCACTGCCTCAATCACAAGTATGTCCTTCCTCAAATTAGGAGACCAAAACTGTACACAATACTGCAGATGCGGTCTTACCAGAGCCCTGTACAACTGCAGAAGAACCTCTTTACTCCTATACTGAAATCCTCTTGTTATGAAGGCCAACATTCCATTAGCTTTCTTCACTGCCTGCTGTACCTGCACGCCAACTTTCAGTGACTGGTGTACAAGGACACCCAGGTCTCGCTGCACCTCCCCCTTTACCTAACCTAACCCCATTGAGATAATAATCTGCCCCCTTGTTTTTGCCACCAAAGTGGATAACCTCACATTTATCTCTATTATACTGCATCTGCCACGCATCTGCCCACTCACTCAACCTGTCCAGGTCACCCTGAAACCTCCAAACATCCTCTTCACAGTTCAAACTGCCACCCAGCTTTGTGTCATCCGCAAACTTGCTTGTGTTGCTCCTAATTCCCTCTTCAAAAATCATTAATGTATATGGTAAACAGTTGCGGCCCCAACACCGAGCCTTGCGGCACTCCACTCGCCACTGCCTGCCATTCTGAAAAGGACCCTTTCACTCCTACTCTTAGCTTCCTGTCTGCCAACCAATTTTCTATCCATGTCTATTGGAAGCTGGTGCAGCAAGGATTTTAACAGCAAAATCTTGTTATAGTTGGTTTTTTTAAACCTTGAAATATCAATAACTGGTAAAATATAGCATCAAATCTGAAGGAAACTTGTTTAGACCGACGATGGGAAAAAGCCGAGTAGCATTCTGCAAAAATTGTGGTGCTATTGTGTACCGTTTTGGCGTAGCTCCTTGAGAAGATAGACAGATGACAGACAGACAGACAGACAGACAGACAGACAGACAGACAGACAGACAGACAGACAGACAGACAGACAGACAGACAGACAATGGGGAAACACAGGCAAATGAGACAAGCGTATCTGGGATATCTTGGTCAGCATGGACCAGTTGGGCTGAACATCCTGTTTTCGTGCTGTATGACTTTATAACTCTCTTATCACTGAGTGATGTAACTAAAACTTTGTTGGGGTGACAAGTGGGTCAGTATGTATATGGCTGCCTCTTTGAACTAACAGCCTGGGCCTATAAATTAAAACAATTCTCATATACTGTAATAGGCATTCTTATGTTGGTACATTCTTGTTTCCCATTGAAAAATCTGTTTTGAGAAAACCTGAAACCCCTTTAATCACCTGAGATTAACCACATATTAACAAAACTTCTTGTATATTGTAAGAATAAATGATGAATATTATTGAGTATAAGAACAGTATAGATGGGTACTTGCTGGTTAACATGTATGCCAAAGGGCTGTTTCTGTGTATATGACTCTAAAAATACTATTTTATATTTGTTGTGCACTACATTTTATATTTACAGACAACATTGTGAGACCACATAGTGAAAACTGGAAGAACAAACATTGTTGGGCTACAGATCTTTTAATCTTAAAATCAAATTAACAAACAGTACTGTGGAAAACAAACATGATATAAGTCTAAATCCAGTGTTAAAAGCATTCAATGTGTGAGTCTAATTGACAAAACTCAAAATCATATTTTTTAGATTTCTACAGAACTTTGCGAGCAAAGGTGAGCCCAAAAAGGCATCCAGTGTACGTGTTTTGCTCTATTCGAATTTACACTGGCATTTCTACTGCCATGTGACCAGATTGGTGTATGGGTCATCATGTGGAGGTAATTGGGGAGGGTGGAACTCGTCCCGGTACCCATGTGAAGCCCTGTTGGATTTGGACAGTTATGCCCCTGTCCCACTTAGGAAACCTGAACGGAAACCTCTGGAGACTTTGCGCCCCACCCAAAGTTTCTGTGTGGTTCCCGGAGGTTGCAGGTGCTTGCCGGAGGATGCAGGTAGTGGAAGCAGGTAGGGAGACTGACAAAAACCTCCGGGAACCTCCGGGAACCGCACGGAAACCTTGGGACAGGGGCATTAGGCAACACTAAAAATACTGCCTCTTTCCTCAGGTTCTGTGCAATAGTGTTAATAGAACAGTCATAGCTTGATGGTTCAATTCCTCCGTCTCCACTGCATCTGCTCCCAAGATGCTTTCCATCTTGCACATCCAAGATGTCCTCTTTATTTAGCAAATGGATGAATCCGTCACCCATGTCTCCGCTGTGTCCCCTAGTTCTGCTTTCGTTCACCCTCCTCCCAAACAGAAAAATGATAGTTCCCCTGGTCCTCACCTTTTACCCCATCAGACTCCGTATTCTATACATCATCCTCCAACATTTCTATTATCTTCAACATGATCCCACCACCAGTCAAATCTGCCCATCTCCATTCCTTTCCACCTTCCACAGAGACGGCTCCCTCTGCAATACCTTGACGCACTTATCCCTTCCCACCCAAACCACCCAACCACAGGGGGTGTACTTTCCCCAGCAACCACAGGAGATGAAACACCTATACCTCTTCGCACCCATCCAGGGACCCCAGCAGTCCTTCCAGGTGAGATAGAGGTTCATGCACACCTCCTCTAATGCATTTGGTGTTCCCAATGTGGTTTCCTATGCATCGGCGAGACTAAGTGTAGACTAGGCGACCCGTTTCGCCAACCCAAAATGTCACCTATCCCTGATCGCCAGGGATACTGCCTGACCCCCTGATTTACTCCATCAGTTTGTGTCTTTTTTTGTAAACTAGATTCTGCATTTCATTGTTTCTGGGACCTGCTAGTGCCGGAGTAACTCAGCAGATCAGGCAGCATCTCCAGAGAACATGGATAGGTGATGTTTTGGGTCAGGACAACTCCTGCACTTTATGTCAATAAAGTTTAAATGTGATTTCCTGACTCTTATACTAGACGACCCGTGGACCCGTTGGGTCCCCGTTATGATGCTAGTCAAGTACACACGGAAGTATTAGATCAAAATGGCAATCTGAAAATGGCAATGGGCCCGGCAACCCTCCCCCAACTCCGCACATGTGGATACCGGGCCTGGCAACCCTCCCCCAACTGCGCAGGCGCGGCTGACGGGCCAGGCAAGTGGGAACGCACTGTGCAGGCGCAACTGCCACGTTGAAACTTGTCCCATTCACAGTATAAAGTTCATTAAAGTTTATAAAGTGATTTACTTTAAAAAAATATAACAAAACTGCACACCGCAGGCGAATGGTAAGGCGTCCCTAAAATTGTTGCGCTATCGTGTAACGTTTTGGCTGGATTTCAGTAACATACATACATACAAGATGAGACATATCTGCTCTTGCTGTTTAATCTTTTATGTTAGGATACATTGATGAACTTCCTTTACAATTGCATCTGTATACTGGCTCCATGGAGAGATCTTCTGAGATGTGCGCGCTCAGGAATTTGAAACTTTTGATTCTTTCCCTCATTATCCAGTCGATAGAGACAAGTGTGTGGGTCCTCTTCCTTCATCTTCCACAGTCCACAATCAGTTCCTTGGACTAGCTGACATTGAGAGCCAGGTTGTTGTGCTGGCACCATTTGATCAGCCCATTGATCTCAATTCTATACTCATCATCATCTGTAATTCATCCAACAATGGTGGTGTGGTCGGCAAATCTGGAAGATGGAGTTCGCACTGTGTTCGGCTACACAGTCGTGAGAAAATAGTGAGTGGAGCAGGGGGCTGAGTACTCAGTCTTGAGGTGCTCCTATACTGATGGTTATCAGGGAAGAAGCATTGCTGCCAATTCGAACAGACTGTTGTCTGTTGAAGAGGAAGCCGAGGATCCTGTTGCAGAGGGATGCGCAGAGACCCAATTCCGTGAGTTTGATAATCAGCTTTTTAATTTATTAAAATAATAATTTATTATTATATGATGCAAAACTAAACCGTGGTGACATACTCACCACCATATTCCAAAATCACCAAATTATTCAGAAACTAAATTTCTAAACATCTATGTTACAATCCTTACAAATATACTAAACTAGACCAAGTGCAGACCCATTGGGTTCTGCTACCCCAACACACCTGTTCCCTACCCGTAGCCCCCACGGGAGGCATGGTCCTCCAACTCAAGTCGTTCCCGAATGTAAGATTCCAGCACTCCCCTTGCCTCCCTCAGCAGTAATCTTTAAAAATAATTCCAATTGCACTTGCCCTGCGTGTTGCAATAGCAATTCGCCCTCACCCTGCTAGTCGAGCCATTGTGACATCATCACTTGAAGCTGTTCGGTTTGAAATTAAAGGTATATTCATTTTTTTAAACTTTAATCAGTAATGTCGAGAAATAAAGCATAAAATGGTCAGTGAAAGTAATCTCTGCCTCGAGGGGGGATATGTGAATCGGAATGTGTAAAAATCTCGTGAAAGTTAGCATTTTTAAAGCTTTAATCGTGAATAACGTCAAATATAGGATGAAATCTTCATTGATGCTGGTCTCTGCCAGCTGAGCCGTTGTGACGTTATCATTTGAAGCTGGTGGTTTTAATTTCAAAGTCTTTTGACATTATTAGGCTTTTAATCAGTAATGAGTCGAGAATAAGTTGAGAAATAAGCATGAAATGTTCAGATAAGGTGATCCCAGCCTCAAAGGGAAAAATGTCAATCGGAATATGTAAAAATGTAATCGTTACCGCGTAGTGTTTTTACAAAGATGTAAAGACAACCACATATACACATACATATACACACACTAACAAGATCAGACTTTTAATAAGTATATGATAACTACTATACACTATGTATGTCCCTCTAACACCACCCAGGCACTGATGTAACCCCGGTAAAGGGGCAAGCATCAGGCTCGGGCTGGCGCTGTGACTCGCAGATGGCCAGCCTGGCCAGGCCAAGGAGCAACCCAACCAGGACATCTTTAGAGGTACACAAAATTGCTGGAGAAACTCAGCGGGTGCAGCAGCATCTATGGAGCGAAGGAACATCTTCAGCCCTGCCCACTCCCTAGATCCCGTCACCAGTCCTTGGGTCACTGACAGCAAAGCCACACCTCCCCCTACGGACCCTAAGTGGAGTGATGGTGCTCCTTGCCCTCCGGACCCTGGCTACGAGGGACGCTCTACTGGTCCTGCTACCCTCAACAGGAACGACGCTGCTCTTGGTCTTGGCATCCTTCTCCAGGTCGTCCAAGAAGGACCGGAGCCGACACCGGTCGTTCCCCTTCACCCCATGCACCTCCATGCCCCTCCCACTTCTTCTGAGGATGAGGTTCAGAGAGCTGGTAAGCCCATGTAGGTTTGGCCACCGGAGGGAGGCCAGTCTGGGCCAACGGTGGGCTCCTTCTGTGGCCTCGATGAACTCCCGGATCTCCTCCACTGGAATGAGTGGACTGGCGTCGGGGAGAGCGAGAACATCCATTGACTCATTGTCCGAGGAGTTCCCTTCCACCCTCTCACTGCAGATGGAGTCACCATCCCCATCCACGGACACAGCTTTAGTGCTCGATACTCTGGCCCCACCCTGTGTGGCGGTTGCCTCTGCCCCACCCGCTGGTCTTTCCTCCACCTCCGTCTCAACCCTGAGGCCAGTGGCAGAGGGGCCATCTCCAGATGCACCCGGGGAGTCAAGACCATTGACAGTGTCTATCCCTCCACCAGTTGGGCCCAGAGTGGACTCTGGTGCACCAGACTCAGGTCCTGAGGGAGAGAAGGACTGGTTTCCCCTACCCCCTCCCCGCGTGCAGTCTCTACCTCCAGAGGCGTGCTCTGCGCCTCATCCTGGTTGGGATATGCCTGGGCTTCCTCGAGTGCATGATGCGGGACTCCCACCAACAGGAATCTCTCCCTGCTCCATATCACCCGAGTGGTCCCCATTGCCACTCTCCCACAGAATCCCCTCCAGAACATGGGACTGGGGTCCGAACCAGAGGGCGAGAGTCTTCCTCCACCACAGTACTCCCTCTCCACCCGGGAGGATTCTCGTTCGTCCCCCTTCCACTCCTCCATAGAGAGATTCTCCTCCTCCTTTTTGATAGGAGGAGGTCAACGACTCTAGGGTCACCTGAGCAACCTTCGTCTGCAGCACCCCCTCTTCCCTCCCAATCCCCTCTGCCCTCGGTTGGAATATGGGGCTTGTGGACTCCCTAACGGGAGATGACGGGATGGGTGGAACGAACTTGTTTCCGTGGGTTTTGTTCCCCATGTGTTTCATCTTTTTTGCCACCTTGCCCCCCCTCCTTTCTTTTGACCCTCCACACCCCCACTCTGCGCAACCCCAGGGTTCCTTGACGCAACTACAGGTGGGGGGGGTGGTGGGATCGGAAGAGGGAGGGGGTTAGTGGCATCACCCAGGATTTGGGGCAATTCCTCCGAATCTGCCCCACTTCCTTACAGGCATGGCACCTTGGGTGCTCCGATGTCCGGAAGGCAGTAAAATCACGCCCATCCTGCTGGACACAGAAACATCCCATCAACTACCTCCTCCTGGTCCAGCAATATCGTTAGCTGGCGCAGGAGGGGAAGAACGTGCCGCAGCTCCTTCCTGCGGAACCCCTGGGACATCGGGGTGATGTCCGTGAGTACCTTCCCCAGGGTGTGAAGGTGGGGAAGGTGGGCCTCATTTGTGATGCAGGGCAGGACGTTGGACAGGACCACCCGCTGCACGGTGGTCACCAAGGGCTCGACCTACAGGAATGTTCCCCCCACTGAGAGCCCTTTACTCATGGCCGCGTTCACCCCCACAATGGACTTGAGGAAGAACACAACCTTCCCATACATTCTGCCCATGTACAGGATGCCTGCGGGCTTGGCCACCATGGCCAAGGCAGCCGTGCAGTCCTCCAGGTTCATCAGGGAGGCAAGTAGCACCTTATCCCATGCTTGAAAGGCAGGTTCCTCATGGGGAACCAGGCACCAAGAGGAGCAGCTGAAGCAGCCGCCTTTGCATAGTTCCCGGAAGGCCCCACTCCCCCAGAACACTGACCCTGCATGGTATCAGGCGCTACAATTTAAGCAAAGCACTTAAACAAAGTGCAGACATGCACAGACAGTCCAAATGGCACGAGGCCAAGTCCACACACAAAAACAATATGGAACAGTTCGAGGGAGGGAGGCAAGTGGCATTGCCTCGAACGTTGATAATGGCGGCTGGCTCCCATGAAAAAACTGCTGCGTCACCACTTCTACGCCCAGCTATTTTGGCTCTCCTGCATTCCGTGGCGAGCTGCTGACCTTCGCAGACAATCCCAGCTGATCTTTGCTGCTCCTGCAGCAACTAAAGGGATTTGCCTGCAGTCTTTCTTGTTGGACGTCTCCTATCTCCGCCGAGACAAAGGAGGCCTCATCAGCTCCAAGTTCCAAAGCCGCAAAAAGTCGAGACGGTGCATAAAAACTCCCACACCGCACAAACAGCCAGACTGGCCTGGTCAGCACCGACGAGGCAGTAAGGGGGGGTTGTTCTGGACGCAGGTGTAAAAGTCCAAAAGGTTTTTCTCCCACTTTTGGTGCACATGCAGGTTTCCTGGCAGGTTGCCAGCCACAGTAGTGGGAGCTGCGTTGTTTGTTGATAATATTGCTCACAGTCCCAAAACACGCGGAGTCTTTTAAAACAAATCTCTGCAGCGTTGCAGAGATACACAGAGATGTTTAACGTTCTGCTGTACCTCCTCCAAATTCCAAAAAGATGTTTAAATTCACTTGTTTTTGTGTTTGGACGGGAGCTCCACAACAGCACACCTCCTCGCGTAACCAGCTTTTTTTTTAATATTTATCAAAAAATGTATTAATTTATTACAAAAATAATATTTACACTACAATAAAACAAACCAGAACCCACCACCATAATATATTGCAAACAAATATCCTAAATAAACTACTATACAACTATGTTACAATCCTTATTGAGGTTGCATTCAACCCCCTGCAGTGCCCAGCGATCCCGGAAATCCCCCAGGGTGCCCGTGGACAGGGCGTAGTCCCTTTCTAACCCCACCTAGGCACAGACGTACCCCCAGAAAAGAGGCAGGCAGCCAGCTCGGGCAGAGCCCTCTTCCGCCTGGCGCCGTGACTCGCGGATGGCCTGCTTGGCCAGGCCCAGGAGCAACCCAACCAGGACATCTTCAGCCCTACCCTCGCATAACCAGCTTTTTTTTTAAATTAATATCAAAAAATGTATTCAATTATTTAAAAAATAATATTTACACTACAATAAAACAAACCAGAACCCACCATCATAATACAATACAAACATTTATTATTAATAAACTTCTATACAACTATGTTACAATCCTTATTGAGGATACATTCAACACCCTAAGGAGCCCAGCGGTCCCGGAAATCCCCCAGAATGCCCGTGGCTAGGGCGTATTCCCTTTCTAACCTCACGCGGGCACGGACGTAACCCCGGAAAAGGGGCAGGCAGCCGGCTCGGGTACGCGTAACCAGCTTGGAGGGCATGATGGTATTGAACGCCGAGAGCTGCAGTCTATAAACAACAGCCTGCTGTATGTGTTTTTATTGTCCAAGTTGTCCAGTGCCATAAATCTAGAGGAGTTCTAATAGAAATCCTGCAGGGTTTTATTTCAGTTGATCGGAGAGTCTAAGAGCTTGGTCTAAAAACTAGAATAAGATTATTTAAATATAAAGTTATGATAAAATACTGGAAAAGAGTGGTAGAAGTTTAGAATTCATTTCTGCCAGCAGAGGCTGATGTTTGTTAATTTTTATTCTGAGGATGAAATAGTTTTATTAACAAGCAGTCCTAATGGCTATGGACATTAGCAGGTCATAGTCATCGAGTCATACAGCATGGAAACAGGCCCTCCGGCCCAACTTGCCCATGGTGAACAAGATGCCCCATCTACGCTGGTCCCACATTCCAACATTTGGCCCATATCACTCTATACATTTCCTGTCCATGTGCCTGTACAAATGTTTTTGTTTTAATATTGTATAGTACCTGCTCCAACTGCCTCCTTTTGATTTTAGTTTTGCAGATTCAGCCATTCAGCCTACCGAGTTCATGCTGACCAGCGATCACCCATACACACTGGGGACAATTTATAGAAGCCAATTAACCTCCAAACCTGCACGTCTTTGGAATGTGGGAGGAAACCAGGACACCAAAGGAAATCCATGCAGACACAGAGAGAAATTACAAACTCGGTACAGTCAGCAGCCATAGTCAGGATCAAATCTGGGTCTCTGGCATTGTAATGCCCCTGTCCCACTTAGGAAACCTGTACAGAAACCTCTGGAGACTTTGCACCCCACCTAAGGTTTCCGTGCGGTTCCCGGAGGTTTTTGTCAGTCTCCCATCCTGCTTCCACTACCTGCAACCTCCGGCAAACACCTGCAACCTCTGGGAACCGCACGGAAATCTTGGGTGGGGCGCAAAGTCTCCAGAGGTTTCCATTCAGGTTTCCTAAGTGGGACAGGGGCATAAGGCTGCAACTCGGCCACTGCATGACTGTTTCGTTCCTCTGCATACTTTCTAGCTTAATAACATCTTTCCTTTAGCTGGGTTATGAAAACTGAACACAATATTCCAGTCTGAAGAACCCGAAACGTTGCCTATTTCCTTCGCTCTATAGATGCTGCCTCACCTGCTGAGTTTCTCCAGCATTTTTGTCTACCTTCGATTTTCCAGCATCTGCAGTTCCTTCTTAAACAATACTCCAAATGTAGCCTCACCAACGTCTTGTACAACAGTAACATAACATTTCATTTCTACACTCAATATCTTGACTGATGAAGGCCAATATGCCGAAAGCCTTTCTGACCAACCAATCTACTGGTGATGCCACTTTCAAGGAACGATATACCTGCACTCCTAGACATACTCAACAACATTCCCCAGAGCTCTGCCATTCAGAGTCCTGCCCTGGATTGACTCCCCAAAATGTAAAACCTTATACTTATTTGTAATAAAATCCATTAACCATTCCTCAGCCAACTTGCCCAACTAATCAAGATCACTAATTTTTGATAACGATACGATAGAACTTTATTTATCCCAGGAGGGAAATTGATCTGCCAAGACATAAAACACAAAATACATGAAACATGAAAAGTGACAAGTGAAAAGGATTAGGGGGTGTGCAAAGATTGGGGAGGGGAGTCAGTCTACCCCATGACAGAAGGGGAGGAGTTGTACAGTTTGATAGCCACAGGGAAGAAGGATCTCCTGTGATGTTCAGTCCTGCATCTTGGTCGAACCAGTCTGTTGCTGAAGGTACTCCTCAGGTTGACCAGTGTGTCATGGAGGGAGTGAGCTATATTGTCCAGGATGCTCTGCAGTTTGAGGAGTATCCTCCCCTCCAAGACCACCTCCAATCAATCCAACTCTGCCCCCAGGACAGAGCCAGCCTTCCTTTCCTGAATCCTATTGGCGTCCGGGGCCTGCTACCCCAGCACACAACAGCGAAGAAGGTGGCCTTCTTAAAAAGTACAGCTGGCTCCGTCCCTTTTTGTAAAGAGCCTCAGCATTCCTGGACCAGTCCAGTTTACTGTCCAGGCACACTCCAAGGTATTTGTACTTCTTGGTAAACTGCATATCCACACCATTGATGGTGTGGATATGCAGTTGTCGGTGTTGAGCTGCAGTTGATTCAGCCCACACCACTCAACAAAGTCGTTGACTACACCTCGGTATTCAGCTACCCTCCCCTCACTGATGCAGCCCACAATCAGAGTCATTTGAAAACTGTTAACCATCTGAGAACTTCCTAATCATGCCTTCTACATTCTCATCCAAATCATTGATATAAACCACAAACAGCAATGGGGCCCAGCACGAATTCCCGAGGCATGCCACTAGTCACAGACCTCCAGTTCGAAAAACCACCTTCCACCATCACCCTCCCTCTGCTTCCTTCCATTAAGCCAATTCTCTACCCAGTGGCTATGCAATCTAACGCTCTAGAGGCGCCTGTCAAATGTCAGAACCTTATCAAATGTCTGACTGTCCATATAAACAACGCATACGGCTTTGCCCTCATCAACCTCTATGGTTATTTCTTCTATGAACTCAGATTCTTGAGACACAATCTCCCACGTACAAAACTATGGCATAGCAACAGGCCCTGCCACCCAACTTGCCCATGCCGACCAACATGCGCTATTTACAATAGTCCTACCTGCTCGCCTTTGACCCGTATCCCTCTAAACCTTTCCTATTCTTGTACCTGTCCAAATGTCTTTTAAATGTTGTTATATTACCTGCATCAACTACCTCTTCTGACAGCGCTGTGTGAAAAAAGCTTCCCCTCAGGTTCCTATTAAATCTTTTCCCTCTCACCTTAGAACTATGTCCTCTTGATTTTGATTATCCTTCTCTGTGTAAAAGGCATTGTCCATCTACCCAATCTATTCCCCTCATTTTCTCTCCAAGGAATAAAGTCTTGGCCTGCATTACCTCTCCCTACAGCTCAGGCCCTCAGGTCCTGGCAAAATCCTTGTAAATACGCTCTGCATTCTTTCCAGCTTAACAACATCTTTCAAACAGCAGGGTGACCAAAATTGAACACAGCGACCATGGTGACTATCCTTCATCAATCCATCTATCCAAATGTATATATATAACCATATAACCATATAACAATTACAGCACGGAAACAGGCCATCTCGGCCCTACAAGTCCGTGCCGAACAACTTTTTTTCCCCTTAGTCCCACCTGCCTGCACTCATACCATAACCCTCCATTCCCTTCTCATCCATATGCCTATCCAATTTTTTTTTAAATGATACCAATGAACCTGCCTCCACCACTTCCACTGGAAGCTCATTCCACACCGCTACCACTCTCTGAGTAAAGAAGTTCCCCCTCATATTACCCCTAAACGTCTGTCCCTTAATTCTGAAGTCATGTCCTCTTGTTTGAATCTTCCCTATTCTCAAAGGGAAAAGCTTGTCCACATCAACTCTGTCTATCCCTCTCATCATTTTAAAGACCTCTATCAAGTCCCCCCTTAACCTTCTGCGCTCCAGAGAATAAAGACCTAACTTATTCAACCTATCTCTGTAACTTAGTTGTTGAAACCCAGGCAACATTCTAGTAAATCTCCTCTGTACTCTCCATATTTTGTTGACATCCTTCCTATAATTGAGCGACCAAAATTGTACACCATACTCCAGATTTGGTCTCACCAATGCCTTGTACAATTTTAACATTACATCCCAGCTTCTATACTCAATGCTCTGATTTATAAAGGCTAGCATACCAAAAGCTTTCTTTACCACCCTATCTATATGAGATTCCACCTTCAAGGAACTATGCACAGTTATACCCAGATCCCTCTGTTCAACTGTATTCTTCAATTCCCTACCTATGTCTCAATCCCTCAAAATATTCTCCAGTAATTTGTCTACCACAGATGTTAGGCTCACTGGTCTATAATTCCAGGCCTTTTCCTTGCAGCCCTTCTTAAATAGAGGCACAACATTAGCTACCCTCCAGTCTTTCGGCACCTCACCCCTATTTAAAGATCACAATCACAATAATACTTTATTAGCCAAGTATGTTTTGCAACATACAAGGAATTTCATTTCCCAAGTCAGTCATACAAATAAAAAGCAACAGAACACACAAAACACATTTTAACATAAACATCCACTACAGAGACTTCACATTCCTCACTGTGATGGAAGGCACAAAAAAGTTCAATCTCTTCCCTTAGCTCTCCCGCGGTTGGGGGCCTCAAGCCCTTCGTTGACGGGACGATCTTCACTCCTGCAGCCGGCGGCATTTTGGGCCCTCCACATCGGGGTGATCCAGTTCCCGCATCAGGGGGATGTCAGCTCCCCCGTGCCGGGCGATCAAACCCCGCGTCGGGCCTCTGTGTTCGTCGGAGCTCCCAACTAGCCTCTCCCGAGACTGCGAGCTCTTGATGGCTCCGATATTAAGTCCGTTCCCCACGGTGGGGCCCAAGGTCAGTTCAAGGAGGCCTCCAGCTCCATCGATGATAGGCCGCAAAGCGACCGGAGACGCGACCCGGAAACATCGCGTCTCCGGCAAGGTAAGAAACTGAAAAAAAAGTTTCCCCCTCCCCACATAAAACAAACCAGAGAACATTTACACAAACTTATAAAACGCCCTAAAAATGGAAAAAACAAACAAAAACAGACTGTTATGGCAGGGCTGCCAATCGTTCGGCGCCCCTGATGTTCATACATCTTAGCCAGGCTCCTGCAAATTCTTCTCTAGCTTCCCACAATGTTCTTGAAAAGATCTGATCAGGCCTGAGAGATATATCTACCTTCATATGACTTAGGACGTCCTTGACTGTAAATACTGACTGCCCTCAAGACACTCCATGGTAAAAAAAACAAGGTCAAAAACTCAATGAGGACCATGTCCATCTCCCATGGCTCCACTGCTTTGGTTTTTGAGGGAGTCTATTCTCTCTATCATCACTCTTTTCCTTAATGGTACCAAGGTCTAAGCGGAAGCTCAGAGGGGATAGAGCCTTTTCTGTTGCTGCACCGGCACTCTGGAACACCTTGCCGCTGCAGATCAGACAGGCCCCTTCACTGTCCATCTTTAAATCCTCCCTAAAAACGCACTTTTATTCACTGGCTTTCGACACTGGCTGAGACATTGTTCCTGTTTTAGTGCTTTTAATGTCTTTTAATTTTTTACTGTTTTTATAGTCCTGTCGTCTTAATGGTTTTAGTAGTTTGTGATAACGTTTTGTTGATTTCCCATGTACAGCACTTTGTGGTAACTGATGTTGCCTAAAAGTGCTTTATAAATAAAGTTATTATTATTATTATTATTATTATTATAATGTACATAAAATCTCTTTGGATTTCCCTTAATATTATCTGCCAGAGCTATCTCCTACCCTCATTTTTGACCTCCTAATTTCCTTCTTCTGAATGCTCATCAGTTCCTGAAACTCCTCGATGGACACACTTGATCCCAGCTACCTATACCTGTCCCACGCCTCTCCTTCTTTTCCTGACCAGAGCCTCAATTTCTCTTGTCATCCAAGCTTCCTTACGCTCACTGTCCTTGCATTTCAGTCGAACAGGAACATACGTGCCCTGAACACTTGTCATCACACTTTTAAAAGCATTCCAATTTTCGAATGTTCCTTTGCCTGCAAACAACCTACACCAACCAACTTAAGAAAGTTCCTGTCTAATACCATCAAAGTTGGCCTTGCCCCAATTTAGAATTTATCTGAATTTAACTATCTTAAAACTAATAGAACTGGAGGTCTGTGACTAGTGGCATGCCTCGGGAATTAGTGCTGGGCCCCATTGCTGTTTGTGGTTTATATCAATGATTTGGATGAGAATGTAGAAGGCATGATTAGGAAGTTCTCAGATGGTCACTAGTTCCAATAGGGTTGCCCACCCACACCTCAGCCCTATGAAGTCGGATAGTATATAGAGTCAGGTCAGAGACTAACAATTGCGATTGAATGGCTCAAGCGGTTGTGAATTAATCCAAAATTGAGCAGGAAGGCTTGCTTTTCCGTTATGATGATAACCATTTCTGGCTAGAATATTAATGGAAAATTCAATCTACAGATTCACAATTAACTTGTATATATACAATTTCAGTGTACCAAAAATATGAAAGATATTTTGGAGTAACAGGTAGCTTGCAATGATTTATGCTTAAGGCATGAGTATAAAAAAAAGAGAAAGCTGGAAATCTGAAATAAAAATAGAAAGGCAAAAAACACTCAGCAGGTCAGGCAACGTTTTTAGCAAGAGAAATAAAATAGATGATTCAGGTCAAAGACCCCGAATAAGAATATCTGACCCTCCTAATGAAGATGTTCAACCTGAAATATTTATTCATTTTCCCTTTCCAAAGATGCTGTCATTCCAACATTTTCTGTCTATAATCTTTTAAACTGATTTTTATTAAAACTGCAAAATAGATACAGAGTAAAGCAAATGATCCCATTAGTTCAAGGCACACTGTCTAGAATGTTTATTTGAGAAGATATCTGGAACAATCGAGACTGAATACAAGTGCATTGAGAATATTTTATCAAATGCATGTCATAAATACTGTGTAGTGTTCAATAAAAACAAACAGATCGTCTTCGATATAAATTAATGTGCCAGAGAATTCCATTAGCTACAGACTATTATTCATCTTTCATTTGCAGCAGTTCATTGCACAGTATCATTGTGAAAGACCAGTTCCTCGGTAGATGAACTGCAACCTGCAGCTTGTATTACTTCAATTGACTGATTACACACTGTGCCCCAATGACCAGATCCCAGCTCTAAAATGTAATTCACGTCTTTGTATCGAGCCTATGTTCCACACATGTCACTGCTGTATTCATTTTTGTGGGACATAACTGGAATCAATAATTAAAGTAAGCAACTGAGCATTGGCAAAAATTGCATTGATTGTCAAAAGGTAGATCAAATTCAATAGATTTTTGAAGAAGTAATTATAATTGTAGGTAAGGATGCTTCCATGGCATTATTCAAACAGAATTCTAGAAGAACCCAATGTTTCCTCATTAAAGCCCTGTCCAACGGTACGAGTTCATTCCAAGAGTTGTCCCGAGTTTGCCCTGATTCGAACTCGGAGATTTACAGTAATGGCCACTCGTCGGTACTCAGGGCTCTCGTGGACATTTTTCATCATGTTGAAATATCTTCATGAGTCTTCCCGTGCTTACCTACCTTTAGCGAGTCTTCCCGAGTACCTGCCGTTAGCGCTAAGAGACGTCCCCGAGCTCCGACATAACCGCTACGTTCATTCTCCGTGCTTACCACGAGTTCGATTTTTTTTAAACTCGGGAGAGCTCTCGGGAAAGGGCTTTATGAGATTATTGGTTAAAATTAGCCCTGGATAACAAATTATTGACCCAGTTAAGTAATACATTTGGCAACCAAAACCAGAAAGTGGTATTAATGGGTAATTATTTAAAATGGAACAGAATGACTAATGGAGGTCCCACAGGGATGCTGGAAGTAAATATTTATATATTAACAACTTAGATAACACATCAAAGAGCCACAGGATTGATGGCACAATAAGATGTGTGGAAGGAAACATAACATTTCAAATGGACATTGACAAATTACACGAGTGGTTAAAACAAATTCTTGACCACAACCTTCCCATTTTCACACATGCTACTCACATTTTTTCCCTCAACAGGATACACATCTTCCCGTCGCATTCCAACCTATATTTCCAAACTTTTTATAGTTTTAATCATTTATTTCAAATAATTAACTGCCTTTCAGTGGGAGACTCTTGCAGCACTTTCCATTGATGATGTCACTGTGCCATCTCACAGACGTCCAATCACAATGAATGTCATTTACATTGACATCACAATGGAACAGGGATGGGAGATTGCGACCTTCACTTTTCCACAAATCAACCTGGCGTGCACAATCAAATAAGATCAAATAGAACAAGTTGTCCTCCCCCTCCCTCTCTATCCCCCTCACCCTCCCCCTCTCTACCCACTCCCCTCCCTCTCTACCCACTTACCGTCCCTCTCTACCCCCTCTTTCTCTACCACCACCCCTTCCCTCTCTACACCCTCCCTCTCTGCCCCCCTCCATCTCTGCCCCCCTCCCTCTCCGCCCCCCTCCCTTTCTGCCCCACCCCTCCTTCTCTGCCCCACCTCTCCCTCTCTACCCCCCTCCCTCTCTATTCTCCTCCCTCTCGAAATGGTGCAACAATAAGAACAAAAAGATTTTAAAACTAAATTCACCAAGCTGCAGGTGCTGGAAATCAGAAATAAAAACAGAAATCAGTTCTCTTTCCAAAGATGCCTAATGTGCTCAGTGTTTCGAGCATTTTCTATTTTATCCTAAACAGGTTTAGGTGAGCTAGTACAAAGAAAAAAGACTGAAAGGGTTAATGCGATGTTCGTCTTCATAACGTAATAATATTTCTAGGAACAGCACAGTGGCACAACTGGTATAGCTGTTGCTTCACAGTGCCAGAGAGTTCGGTTCAATCCTGACCTTGGTTCTCTGTGTGGAGTTTGTATGTTCTCCCTTTGACTGCGTGGGTTTGTAAGTTAATTGGTCTCAGTAAATTGCCCCGCTTCATAAATCCATAAGTGTTAGGAGTAGAATTAGGCCATTTGACTCATCAAGTCTACTCTGCCATTCAATCATGGCTGATCTATCTCTCCCTCCTAACCCTATTCACCTGCCTTCTCCCTCTGACACCCGTACTAATCAAGAATCTACCTATAAATATATCCACTGACTTGGCCTCCAGTCTTCTGTGGCAAAGAATTCCACAGATTCATCACCCTCTGACTAAAGAAAGTGGAATAAGGTAGAGCTAGGGTGAACGGGTGATCAATGCTCGCCGTGGACTCGGTGGGACAAAGGTCCTGTTTCCCCATGCTGTATCTCTAATCCAAACTAAACTGTACAAAACGTTGATCAATCTGGAGTATTATTGTCAGTTCTGGCCTTCAGATCTGGGATTTTTTCTCGTACACTAAAGAGCAGAATGGTTAATGGTACATCTGAGTGACTGAATTGTTCTGGATGGTATCTGTATTTGGCTCATATCTTTCTAAGCCTATTCTATCCATGTACCTGTCCAAATGTATTTTAAACATCATGATAGCATCTGCCTAAACTACCTCCTCTGACCGCTCATTCCATATACCCACCACCCTGTGTAAAAAAGTTGCCCCTCATGTTCCTATTAAAAATGTGTCACCTCACCTGAAACCTATGTCCTCTGGTTCTTGATTCCGTTACTATGGGTAAAACCTATCTATTACCCTATCTATTCCTTTCATTATCTTATTCATTATCCTGATATGCCCTTGAGTCCTGGTAACATCCTCGTAAATCTTCTCTGCACCTTTTCCAGTGTAACAACATCTTTCCCACGGAAGATAGACACAAAAAGCTCGAGTAACTCAGCGGGACAGGCAGCATCTCTGGAGAGAAGGAATGGGTGATGTTTCGGGTCAGGACCCTTCTTCAGACTGGTTAGGGATAAGGGAAACGATATATATACACGGTGATGTGGAGAAATAAAGAACAATGAATGAAAGATATACAAAAAAGCAACAATGATAAGGGTAACAGGCCATTGTAAGCTTTCCGTAAGGTGAAAAAGAGAAGCTAATGCGACTTGGGTGGTGGAGGGAATAGAGAGAGAGAGAGGAAATGCAGAGGCTACTTGAAGTGTGAGAAATCAATATTCATACTACTGGGCTGTAAGCTGCCCAAGCGAAATATGAGTTGCTGTTCCTCCAATTTGCGTTTAGCCTCACTCTGACAATGCAGGAGATCTAGGGCAGAAAGGTCTGTGTAGCAATGGGAAGGAGAATTAAAGTGTCCAGCAACCGGGAGATCAGGTTGGTTCAGGCGGGCTGAGTGAAGATGTTCCGCGAAACGATCGCCCAGTCGCATTTGGTCACGCCGATGTATAAGAGTTCACATCTTGAACAACGGATACAGTGGAAGAGGTTGGAGGAGGTGCAAGTGAACCTCTGCCTAACCTGAAAGGACTGTCGGGGTCCCTGGACAGAGTAGAGGGAGGAGCTACAGCTATAACAGGTGTTGCATCTTCCCTCTTGCAGGGGAAGGTACCTGGGGAGGGGGTGGTTTGGGTGGGAATGGATGAGTTAACCAGGGAATTGCGGAGGGAATGGTTTCTGAGGAAGGCGGGAAGGGGTTGAGATGGGGATACGTGGCAAGTGGTGGGATAAATCTCTACCGGAATATATAAAAATGTGACCATTAGTGCGTCGTTTCTTCGGGTAGATTTGATCTCTGGAACTCTCTGGTTCTCTGGAACTCTCTGCCACAGAAGGTAGTTGAGGCCAGTTCATTAGCTATATTTAAGAGGGTTAGATGTGGCCTTTGTGGCTAAAGGGTTCAGGGGGTATGGAGAGAAGGCAGGTACAGGATACTGAGTTGGATGATCAGCCATGATCATATTGAATGGCGGTGCAGGCTCGAAGGGCCGAATGGCCTACTCCTGCACCTATTTTCTATGTTTCTATCACACACACACGCGCGCGCTATCAGAGTTTTATAGTTATAGGGATAAGATAGATGTCATTGTTTTAGCTGTAGGAACCATATGTCATATTTCCAAGTTTACCAGGTACAATACAAAACTAAGTAGATTATGAGGATGGAGAAGGATATTAAGAGACTTCAAGGGGTTATGGACAAGCTGGGTGATTGGGTAATGGAATGTATCACATGGACAAATATGGAGTTATCAACTCTGTTGCATGTAAAGGAAAAGCAGAGTACTCGTTAAATGATGGGATATTGGGTATTGCTGATTTCAAAACGATATTAGAATGCTTGCACACATGTCACGAGCAAGCAATTAAGAGGACAAATGCGAATGTCATATTTGTTATGACAGTTTGATTCCAGGAATCAAGGATTTGTCCAGAGCCTTGATGAGGCTGTACACAGTTGCAGTTACAGTTTGGGATTTCTTACCTAAGAAAGGATGGACTTTGCCAGGGGGGAGTTCTGTGAAGATTTGTTGAACAATTCTTGGAATGGAAAGTTTATATTAGGAGAGGTTCCGTGGACTGGGTCTGTATTCTCTCGAGCTTCAAAGAATGAGAGATCTCATCGGAACTTACAACATTCTTAAAGACAGGCTGGAGCCAGAGAGAACGTTTTACCTGACAAGAGTACAAGTCCACAGGATGCGGTTTCAGTTTAAAGGATAGGTCATTTAGAACTAATTGGTGGAGAAATTTCTTCATTCAGTGCAGGATGAAATTCTTATCCTCAGAGGATGGTGGATGGTCATTCAAAACAGAGATCAATAAGTTACTTGACATTGAGATAATTAAGGGATAGTGCTGTTGATCTGTCATGAACCTCGATGAACGGTGGATCAGGCCGGATGGGGTCTGCTACTTAACATGCCTTAACGAGTACCCTCTGGTGCCATCTGATAAAAACTGCCACAAAGTGATTTGAGAGACGTCATGGTGCATATCAATTCCAGCCACCGTTACAGGCTGGAATTCATTACCTATCAACCATCATAACAGGTCCATAGCAGACACCATCTCCTCCTTAGCCCTACGGTCATCCCCAGAACATCAAGATAACAACGATGTCAAGCTCCCATTTATTGACTTTGCCTTCAACACCATAATTTCAACCATTCTCATCTCCAAAATCCTGATCTAGGATTGAGCACCCACTTCTGCAACTGGACCTTCACTTCCTGACCAATAGAACACAATCAGTAAGTTCAGGCAACAAAACATTCTCCACATCAGTGCCCCACAAAGCTGTGTCTTCAGCCCTTTATTATACTCCCTACATACTCATGGCTGTGCAGCCAAATTCTACTCCATTTATACATACCACCGTAGTGAATCGAACTATGACTAGATAGAGTACAGGAAGTGACAGAGAGGTTAGTAGCCTGTGTCAAGACAATAACCTCTCCCTCAATGCCAACAAAACAAAGGTGCTATTCATTGTCTTCAGAAAGTGGGATGGAGTACACGCTCCAGTCTGCATCGGTAATGTTGAAATGAGATTGTCAAAAGCTTCAAATTCAAAGGCAGAAATATAACCAACAATATGTTTAAGAAGGAACTGCAGATGCTGGAAAATCGAAGGTACACAAAAATGCTGGAGAAACTCAGCGGGTGCAGCAGCATCTATGGAGCGAAGGAAATAGGCAACGTTTCGGGCCAAAACCCTTCTTCAGACTGATGGGGGGGGGTGGGGGACTGGACGCGTGGAGAAGAAAGGAAAAAGGAGGAGGAGCCTGAAGGCTGAGGGCTGAGGGAGAGATAGGAATGGGAGGAGACAGCAAGGGCTAACAAAATTGGGAGAATTCAATGTTCATGCCCCCAGGATGCAGACTGCCCAAGCGGAATATGAGGTGCTGTTCCTCCAATTTCTGGTGTTGCTCGCTCTCGCCAAGGAGGAGACCCAGGACAGAGAGGTCGGATACGGAATGGGGGGGGGGGGGAGTTGAAGTGCTGAGCGACCGGGAGGTCAGGTTGGTTAATGCGGACCAACAATATGTCCTGGTTCAACCAGATTGACGTCATGGCCTAGAAAGCACATGAACACCTCAACTTCCTCAGAAGACAAAGGAAATTCAGCATGCTTTTTGATTGATTGAAAGACACAGAATGAAAATCACCCCATTGCCCAATTGACTGACAAACTCATACATCTTTGGGATGTGGGAGGAAACTGGAGAACCCAGAGTGAACACCCAGTCACAGAGAGAATGTACAAACTCCACACAGACAGCACCCGAGTTCAAGAATAAACCAGGGTCTCGCATTGCAATGCATCAGCTCTACGAGCTGCACCGCTGTGCCACCCCCGTCTCCAATGACTCTTACTTATTTCTACAGATGTACTTTTGAAAGCATCCTATTGGGGTGCATCACAGCATAGTTTTGCAACCGTTCTGCCCAAGATTGCAAGAAAATGCCGAGTTGAGGATGTAGCTCAGTCCATCGCACAAACCAGCATCCCCCCTTCAACCCAATCTATACTTCATGCTGCCTCTGTGCAGCAGCTAACATAATCATGGACCACTCACACTCTGGTCTTTCTCGTTTCTACTCACTCCCATTTGGCAGAAAGTACAAAAGCTTCAAAGCACATAACACTAGATTCAAGAACAACTTATTTTTACTGTTATCAGACTCGAGTGGACCTTCCATCTGCTGAGGATGTAGTCCTGATTTAACAATCATCCTCATTGCTGTCCTTGCACTTTCTTCTCTGCACTTCTGTACCCGCATCAGTATATTCTACACCGTTTCCATTCTTTTTTTGCACTACCTGTTGTACCCGTGTATGGCATGATTGTACTTATGTATAGTATGATCTGTCTGGATAGCATGCAAATTAATGTTTTTTGTTGTATCTTGGTACACATGATAATAATAAACCAATAAACCTTGCCTTTATCAATCAATCAATCAATCATTTTTTATTTATATAGCACGCGTTGAAACCAAAGTGCTGTACATAAAAACATTTTGGGTTTCCATACATCTTGGTTCTTGGTTCTTGATTTCTTAGTCCTCCAAAATATTCCAAATAGAATTTAAACTGGAGGTGGTGAAGGGAGGGCTTTAAGCCAGAAAGGGTTATTGGGAAGAAAGAGCTACTTTAAATTTAGTTGCATCTGGTTGGGTAACTATAGTTGGGTGGAGATTATTCCATGCTTTAATTGTGCGGGGGAAGAACGAATTGCTGTACATATCTGTCTTTGTAGCTGGGATCACAAATGGGATCGAATACCCTCGTCTGCTCCTGATCGGTTTGGGTTTGGTTGTAGGACGTAGTCTATGTCGAGCTGACCATTTAACATTTTGTAAAAACAGGTCAAACTGTGAGCTTCACGTCTGTCTTGGAGGGGGTTCCACCCCAGAGAATTCAGAGAAATCATCCATAGAAATAAAAAGAAAAAAGAAAAACACAACACACTATACAATTTAACATGAACTTCCCCCCACAGCGGAATCAACATTTTCTACTGTGAGGGAAGGCAATAAAAAGTCCAGTCCTTTTCCTCCATGTTCACCCGTGGTCGGGGCCTATTTGAGGCCTCCGCAGTCGCCGCAGAGGTGGCCCGATGTTTCAGGCCCTCTCGCCGGGATGATGTAGCTCCGGCTTCGGAGAGAACACTCTGAGCGGCTTGGAGTTCAGAATCGGCCACTTCCTACCGGAGACCACGGCTCCCGATATTTTCTATCTCAAGTCCCGGGATTGTTGCTTAAGAGGGGGGGTGGGGGGGCTTTACTGAAATCCATTTGCACAATGTCTACAGCTTTCCCCCCATCAACCTTCTTGGCTGCTTGAACCTTATCAGCCTACTCCCTATAAAATCCAGGCATTCTCGCCAGCGGGGAGAGGGCTTCAATGGAATTTAGTTAGGCTGCATTTTGAAGTATAGTGCGCAATTCTGCTGCCCCATTACAGGAAAGATGTGGAGGCTTTCATACAGGTGCAGCGGAGGTTTACCAGAAAGATGCCTGGATTAAGGGGTTGTTAGCCTCAGGGAGAAGTTGGACAGGCTTGGATTGCTTTCTCTGGAACTCCGGAGGTTACAAGGAGACATGATATAAAATTATGGGAGGCATAGATAGGGTAGACATTCAGAACCTTTTTTCCACAGGATGGAAATATCAAATACTAGGAGACATAGGTTTAAGGTGAGGGTTAAAAAATTAAAGTAGTTGTGCAGCCAAGTTTTTTTTTACAGTGTCGAGGGCCTGGAATACGCTGCTAGGGGTGGTAGTTGCAGCAGATATATTAGTGGCATTTAAAAGATTTTTGGATAAGCATATGGATATGCAGGAAATGGGGGGATATGGGTTATGTGCAGGCATAAAAGAGATGATCTTGGCGTCATGTTTGGTACAGACATTGTAGGCCGAAGGGCCTGTTATTGTGCATCACTGTTCTATGTTTTGTATCTAGCACCGTTTGGGTGAGGCACACTATTAGTCACAGACCTTCAGTCCGGAAACCAAGCTTCCACCACCACCCTCTGCTTCCTTCCATTAAACCAATTCTCTATCAAGGCAGCTAGCTCTCCATCGATGTAATGCGATCTAATCTTCCAGGGTATCTTACCTTATGCAAGGCTTTACTGATATCGATTTGGACAATGTCTACAGCTTGCCCTCAGCAACCTTCTTGGTTACTTCTTTAAAAACAACATCAAATTCGTGAGACATAATCTCACAAGAGCCTCAATTTCTATCATCCAAGCTTCCTTACTCCCACCTGCCTTGCCCTACCCCTTAACAGGAACATGCTTTGCTTTGAACTCTCACCATCCCAGTTTTAAAAGCATCCTACTTTCCAGATGTCCCTTTGCCTGCAAACAATCTAGTCGAATTAAATTCAGAATTTAATTTGTGAACCAGTTCTGTTTTATCGAGAACTTTTTCAAAGCTAATCGAACGGTGGCCGCTGGTCTCAAAAGGCTTGCCATTGACACTTCAATCACTTGCCCTTCCCAATTTACTAAGTGTAGGTCAAACATAGCCTTCTCCCTTATAGGGCCCTCTACTTATTGGCTAAGGAAACTGTGTTCCTGAACACATTTGATAAAATCCACCCCATCCATCGCTTGACACTATGGTAATCCCAGTCTATTTGGGAAGGTTAAAATCTTCTACAATAATGACCTTATTAGTCTTTCAGCTACCTGCAATGTCTCAACATTTTTGTTAATCTAATTTCAATTGACTATTTGGGGGGCTATAGTACACTCCCAACAAGGTGATCATCCCCTTTTTATTTCTCAGCTCCATCCGTAAACTGTAGCTTCACTGGACGAAGCATCAGCAATGACGTTTTTCCTTTCACTTTATTTAGCTATCCAACCAATTGCTATTACAATAACTTATGGCTACATTAATGAATGGATTTGCTCTTGTTACAAAAATAAAAATTGCTGGGAGGCCGGTCAGCGTCTGACAAGGAAAAAGTGGGTTAATGTTTCAGGACATTTCATCAGAAACTACCAGCATCATCAGTTTTTTGCCTTTCAATTTGGTATTCTCTTTACTAACCACACAGCAAATTCTATTCTCAACAGGATAAATAATTACAACACACATATTAAGAGAAAATGCATACTCCATGTTCAGAATTTGGAGAGCTCACTGAGTGTGTTGGGTCATAAGGCTTAAAGTCATTGGAATTGAATGTAGAATGAATCATCATTGTAATGTGTAATGAATCATAATTTTCTATCAACTGATGTATTTCTGGGAAAATCGGGTATGGATCGGCCTATTGGGAAATGTGAGAAGGTACAATTGAGATTAAGCAAAAATAGAGAATGCTATCAGTTCAATCTCTATTATACTAAACTCTTCCCTTTGTTCTCAACATTCTAAATGTCTGTGTGAGCCAGGGTTGTGTTGGCTTTCTTTTAATCTCCTTAATTTGTATATTCTTCCAAACGCTTGGCCACAGCCTTCCCATTTTCACACATGCTACTCACATTTTCTCCCCCACATTTCAACCTATATTTCTCAAGTTATTAACCTTTTAAAAACAGCTTCAAAATATTAAAGTTTTTAAAGTTCTAATTTTTTTTTTAAATGACGACTGATGTCACAATACATTCACACGCTCCGGGCGCAAGGGGCACTGCAGCATTACACCCCGCTCGGCCCAGCTGGGATCCCTCGCCCTCTCCATATCTACCCTCCCTCCCCCCCACTCTACTCCCCTCTCCCTAACCCCCTCCCCTCTCTGCCCCTCTCCCCCCCTCACCTCCCTCTCGCTCTCTACCCCCTCCAGCACTCCAACCCGCTCGGCCCCACACGCTCGGCTCCGCGCACACAAGGAGGGCTCCAAGCACTGGATTCGGGATGAGGGGCCTGGACGCGCTGGAGCTCCAGTGAGATGTGACCGCCGAGATCAACACCTCCGGGCTGCGGGTCTGTGGAGCGGAGCGGGTGGCGCCGTCTTTAACATCGGGAGCCTGGGAGCTCCAACCCGGTGCGTGCGTCCCTGTCGGCTTCGGAAGCCGACAATCCCCTGCTAGGAAGCGGCCATTCCAGGTGGCCCAGCCACTGTGAGGACTCTCCCGACGCCGGGGCAACTCCACCCGGCCAGAACGGCCAGGAACATCGGGCCTCCGTAGAGGCAATAGCGGTGGCCTCAAATAGGCCTGACTTCTGGGAGAACTGGGGTTGGGGACTGGACTTTGTGCCTTCCCCCACAGTGGTAACCATTGTGGGGGGATGATTTTTCTGTGTGTAGTTACTATGTTACTCTGTGTCCAAGATGGCTGTCGGAAGAGAGAGTGGACGCTGTCGCGCTTTTGCTGCCGCTGCTCTCTCTTTACATTGTGTTTTTTGATTTTTTTTTGATTTTGTGTCTTTGGAGCGATTTCTATCTTTAATTTGTATATTGATGATGTCCTTATTATTTCTTTTTCTCCGACTATATGTTTTTTTTCTCTTCTATTAATCTTTGTAAGGTGTCCTTGAGATTTGAAAGGCGCCCGAAAATAAAATTTATTATTATTGTAATTATCATGGAGAGTTACACCCCAACCCTTTGCAAAGGACCGATTCCTCAACCCAACTTCATCTCCCTCGATGTGCTCACCTTCGCTGGCAGCGGCCGGCATCCCAGCAGGCATCAATATCCCCAACTACGATGACATCCGTCAGACGGTGGGGTTTACAAACGTCTCACTCGGTAATGTGTTGGCAGTGGCCTACTACACCCAGAAGGCCAAACTCACCTTCCTGGAGGAACATGACAAGGACCAGTACATCAAAGTGGAAAGGCCCCTCCCTCAAAGTCCATGTTGGCCTTCACGAGCTGCTGGGTCACAGCAGCGGGAAGCTCTTCGTCCAGGACAGGGGTCTCGAAACGATGGCCCACGGGCCACATCCGGCCTGCAGCAAGATTTTATCCGGCCCGCAGCAAGCTCAGCGCAGGACTGAGTGTATGTTCGGTAGGCGTCGAGTCGATTCGAGTCTGCGAGCGCAGCGTCCCGGAGCTGCTCTTAGTGTTGTTACGGGTAGGTCCCTCGAATTGTCAGAGCTGAGACATCACAGGGCCATTGTGAAGAAGGGTGCAATGGGGTTGGGGGGTTGTTCAGCGGCGGTGGTCAGAATGGGTCGGCGGTGCATTATAAAGTGCGATCGTTCCTCCTTGCCTCTATCTCTCTCTGCCTCTCTCTCTCTCTCTCTGCCTCTCTCTCTTGCTGCCTTCTCTCTCTCTGTCTCCCTCTCTGCCTCTGCCCTCTGTATCTGCCCCCTGTATCTGCCCTCTGTCTCTGCCCTCTGTCTCTGCCCCCTTCTCTCTGCCCCCACTCTTCCCTCTCTACCCCCACCCTCCCTCTCTACCACCACCCTCTCTAACCCCCTCCCTCTCTAGGGAGTGGTGAGTATTGGGACCTATGGGTGAGCGGTGGAGTATTGCATTTCGGGACCAGCCCTCCCCTGTGATACCGCGCTCCCCCCCTAGCCCTCACTCTGTACCACCCTCACCCTCTCTACCCCTCTACCCCCTCCCCCTCCCTCTCTACCCCATTCACCCTCTCCCTATCTGCAACCCTCCCTCTCTAGCCGTGCCTGTGCAGTTGGGGACTATGCGTGAGCGGATAGGGCGGGGGATGGGGGCAAAAGGAGTGAATTAATAATATTAATATATCAACGGGGAGGTGGTAGTGTGTGTGTGGCGGGTGGTTTGGGTGTGTGTGCGTGTGTGTGTGTGTGTGACGCCGCAGGCCGCCGCCCCCCCCCCCCCCCCCGCCCCACTACCACCCCCACCACCGCAAGCCAACGGCTCCCACTTGGTCTAGTTATTACTAAAATTGTCCTGGTAGTTCCAAATATTTAATCAAATACACCCCTTGCTCACACACCTCACCTGAAGCATCAACTTCAAATGTGTGCGCCTCACCTTGCATATTATACCCCATTCTATCACTAGGTCCTTGATCCAATTACTTTTCCTGAGACCAATAATAAATGTGATAAAAATGTCAATTACATTTTACCAAATTGTTCGGGTTAAGGAAAACATAATTGCTATTTTGAAAATTATCATGGTTTGTTAACTTTCCATATAAGATGAAACATTATGTGCTGAGTAAAACATTAATTAGCCTGTAATTCAGAAATGCATTACATTTGACCCATTTACAGCTCTTACAGTACTTATTTGAATGCATTTGCTCCTCCAAAAATATTTTTCATTTAAACGCATGCACGCATTTCATATTCTGGGTATCCATTGCAGCCCCACCTACTAAGTACAATGTAATCTACGTTCATATGCCAACATACACATTTGAAGAAACTAATAATTTTCTTCATTAATACAGTATACATAATACAACCCATGTCCTGCATTTGTTCTCCTAAAAGTGTCATTTTATAATGCTGAATTGCTTTATCCTTTTAAACTGAATTTATTCTGATCAAGGTATAATTCTTTTTATCCAGTTATCCATTTTAATGAGACCATCTGTAAGGTTCCCCATAATTTGCACAAGAAACCGCCCAATCCAGCATGAGCAAACAGTTCAACAGATGAGAGTCGAGATCGAAGCACAACAGCAGGTCCCTAATGGTTAACCCACCGGCTGCATTTGAGGCACAGTACCTCAGCTGTCTCCTCGGATGTCACGCCCTTCCCAGCAGCCACTGCATCACAATCACTGTCTCAGATTGAGGCCGGCTCCTCTCCAATTACTACTACAAAAAAATTTACAACCAACCAGGAAAGCAAGGAAGGACCGTCCAACAATAAACACAATGCACTTTAAAAATATTTCTAATGGAAATCAGCATTTTATCTCTGTAATCGCAATGTCACATACGAAAATATTCTGTGTTGAGGTGAATAACAAATGCATAATCATAATGACGAGAAATGTCATCATATCACCCATGGCACGGATGAAAGGGAAAATGATTAACTTAATCAAGCATCCCTCCTGTTCCAGCCAGATGAGACCCAAAAAAGGCAGGAAAATATTTATGTGCTCATTTACTGTCTTTACATGCCTTTCATTTCATAAAATGCCTCCATTTTGTCTAGAAGTGCTTCCTTCTCACATTAAATATTAACAATATCATGAACATTTATCCATCAAACTATAGCTCTAGGTTTAGCAGATGAAGAAACACATTTGCCTTACTTTAGTAGAATCTCTTAAGTATCTATTTCTATCATTTAAACACAGATCCTTCGGAACAAAACTATAATATGAATTTTTAATCCCTTAAAATGATTAGCTCTACATTTAATTTAAATGGCAAAATCTGCATTAACTAATGTAGAAATTAATGCCATTGAAAAGTAGTTAAAAGCAAATTAGAATTATGTTCTCAGCGATAGGATAAATTTACAACTAATGACAGTGTTGACAATCAAACAGTAGGCCCTTTAGTATATTGCAAGCTTATGCCCACGCTAGTCCCCGAACAATACATGATTCTGCAAGTGTGTGAAAACAACGCCTTAATTATATGTCATTAATAATGCAGTTACATAGTGCAACATATTTAACCTTATTATTTTGTTATTTGCAAATTCAGCTAAGCCATGTTTTCTCAAAAACACAACTAAAAGTTAGAAAAAAATGTTTAAAGGCAAATGTCTATGCACCAGAAGCCTAGGCCTTCTTATTCCGATCTGCAGAGTACACTGTATTGATGCAGCAGCCCCCTCGTGCGATTTGAATAATGCCAAACGCAAAGAAGAAAGTCTGTGTAGGCATTTTTCTTACACCACACCAGTGTTCAATTCAGGTCTATGTCTATCACCAGTTGTTATTTTTAAAAAGGAAGTCTAATGATAACGAACTTACCTTTTCCCTTTATGCCATCTTCCTTTCGGTTTGTTCACATCTGTAGGATGCGCTAGGAGGTGCCTGGTTTGACCTGCTGCATGCTGCTATGACATCAGTCAGATGATACAGCTCACTATGGGACAGACTGCTGTTGCTATAGCAACTGAGATGTGCTGTGAATTTCTACCGCACGCCCAATGGCTCTGAGAAGGTCGTCCCTCAATGTGGTGACAGAAATTGGCTACAAACGACAGTTTTCTAGAAAAGGAGAAAACTAAGTATGATCTGCTTTACAGCAGCAGGCTTTCAGCAAGTCAGAACATTTCCTATGGAGCATATGTAGAAAAAGGGCAGTACTGAAGCAGGAGCGTGCAGTCTGCCTCCTTTCAGACAACGGAACGGATTTAAAAGGAACATTTTGTTAATTAACAAAATCCAATTATTCTCCAAGAGATTAGGGGTTACATATTAACAGTTGTCTCCGTGCAATAAATCAGCAAAAGGACAGATGATTTTATGCACAATTGAAAATAAAATTGAGTAAGTACATAAACAACGGAAGGGTGTTGGCCTGGAAGTAGCTTTAGCACTGCATATACACAGACAATTCCAAATTGACATTCTGCAAGGAACTGGGGTGCCTGTCATCTAAAAGTATAAAGTAGTGCCCAGTGACACACATGGGTCCTTATAATAATTTTGGTGAAATGTTTGGAAGACCAGGTTCCGTACTACCTCTATTAATGACACTGAAGAAGGCATTGTCAGGAGAAGCAGGGGTGTTGATCACTATGATATAACCCATTAAGTTTAGCACAACAAACCATGGTCACTTCCAAGGCCTCTCAATATTTCACCAATTAGAATAAATAAACTGCATCGTCCCATCAACTCGAGTTGAGTCAAGTTTATTGTCATTTGCATTAGGATGAGTTACACTGAAACAATGGAAAGCGTGCTTGCTGCAGCATCATACCAAACAAACATACTAATGACAGTACTAGAAGTGGTCCAGTGTGTCTTTGCTGAGGTAGGATTAGGGTTTTCCAGGTTGGTTATAGTTCAAGAACCTGATAGTTATAGGAAAGTAGCTGTCCCCGAACCTGGTGATGAGGCTTCTGTACCTCCTGCCAATGGTGGCAGCAAGAATTGAGTATGCCCCAGATGGTGGGGAATTCATGATTATAGAACATAGAACAGTACCGCACAGGCCCTTCGGCCCACAATGTTTGTGCCGAGCATGATGCCTAGCTGAACTGATCTCATCTGCATGCACATGATCCATGACCCTCTCTTCCCTGTACTTCCATATTCCTACCAAAAAGCCCCTTAAATGCCACTATTGTAACTGCCTCCACCACCAACCCTGGCAATACGTCCCAGACCCCACCATCCTCTGTGCAAAAAATTTGCCCCGTACTAACTGTTGTCACACCATTAAACTTCCCCCTCTCACCTTATAGCTATGCTCTCCAGTGTTGGACATTTCCACCCTGGGAAAAATGTTCTGGCTGAAAGATTTAAGAGAGACTAGACCAGGTGCAGACCCATTGGGCCCGTCCCCCCCAAGGCAATATTCCACCACTGACCCATAGCCCCCAATTACGCAGGCGCGGCTGAGGGGTTCTCGTTGTGATGGTAGATATCTGGTTTGTGACGCAAATCACAGCACACCTTCCTCCAACTGCGCCTCACCATCCTTCTTCTTACTTCCATCCTCCTCCATTCCCCCTCATCCCCAGCACTCTCTCCCCCTCCTCTTCACCCTCCCTCTTCTTTCCCATCCCCTACTCCCCTCCCCCACTCCCTACCTCACCTCCCCCCTATCCCACCACTCTCTCTCCTCACCTCCCCCACTGCTCTCCTCTCCCTCCATACCCCACTCCTTACCGCCCCCACTCCTCTCCCTCTATCCCCCCTCCCTCTTCCCCCCACTCTCCCACTCCACTTCCCCCCCCTCATCCCACCCTACTCCCCTCCCCCTTTCCCCCTGTTCCCCCACTCCTCATCTCCCCCTATATCTCCCCCCCCCCCCCACACAATGAAAATCGTTTTTTTCTTTAAAATAACCTAAATACAATGTAAGCTATTAATGAAAACGGAAGGATTTGATTTAAATCGTGTTTTTGAAAATCGCGATTTTTTAATGTAAATGCGATTCGGGATCCCATTGTGACGTCGAACGCAGCTTACTGGCAGGGCAAGTGGAAAAGTGGTTTGAAAGGTGATTTTTGTAACATTTAAATGTCAATAACGTAAAATATGCCATCAATCTGAACGAAACGCGTTTCATTTACATCACAGGACAAAGGTCATAAGGTTGGTCAACAATTGTAGCTCTATCGTGTACCGTTTGGGCGGGGTTTTGGAATCTCAACGCACGCATACATACAAACAAGATAAGACTTTTAGTAATATACTAGACTAAGTGGGACCCGTTGGGTTCCAGCATCACACGGGAGGGCAGGTCACCCAACCCAATATTCCACCTCTCCACCAATTCCAATATTGCTCGCCAGTTGAGGGGATGTGGGAGGGCTTTATGTTGCTCTATTAAAGGTGTTGTGGACCGAAGGTACTGGTTTCCAGAGGGCAAGTATAGACATTGTGGGCCAAATGGATTCTTGGGCTGGCAGCTCAGTTACTGAGGCCTGGCAGTACAGTCACTCGGACCTGGCAGGCTGGCAGCTGAGAAACTGCCATAAATTCTGCCCTAAACAGATGACAGACTTTGAGAGAGAAGGGGGAGAGGGTGGACTGAATGGATTATTGGGCTGGCAGTTCAGTCACTTACGGCTGGTGGGCTGGCAGTTCACTTACTCATGGCTCGTGGGCTGGCAGTGCAGTCACTCAAGCCTGATACGCTGGCAGTTCACTCAGTCACCCCTCCTCCCTTCACCCCCCCCCCCCCCTCACTCTGCTCCTTGTCATTCACACACACACACTCTCACAGTCTCACACACGCACACAGCAGGAGGCGACAAAATTAGTGAGTGGGGGGGGAGGGGAGGATTTTATTAAAAATGTGTACAGAAAAATGACTAAATTTAATGAGTGGATCAGTGAATGTAAAAGTAAAATCGCTAGTGAAATGGTAAAAATCTCTGCGTTTTTGCGTCTGATTTTGGCAAATTAAAAGGCAAAAATTAAGACATACACCTACACACACAGAGTTTTAATAGTATACTAGACCAAGTGCAGACCCGTTGGGTCTGGTCCCCAAACGTGCTTCAGACCCCGAGTACGGGGAGAGGGGGTGTTGTTACCGAACTGAACTCACTGTGGAATGAATGCATTAACGGAGCCACTCTGCTGCTGGATCTAAAGTTGTCCCTGCCTTCCCTCTGGAAGCCTCGTCCCCATGAGATGGCGAGTTCCCAGAGCCCTGGTTAAACGCGGGATGCGGGGGCCGCTGACGATAAAGTCTGTGAAAGCGGCCCCATCAGAGACTTGAGGCCTCACATCCTTGGCGCTTCTGACACGTCGGCTCTGTCACGCTGGCTGTTCCCCCGTTGAACATCCGATGTTTGGCTTGAGGCAGCATGACAGAGCCGGGCCGGGCACCAGCCGTTGGGAAAAATGAAAAATGTCAGCATTTTTTGAGCAGAGTCAGACGTCACCAGCCGTTATGGTCGCTGGCCAGCAGGAGGCAACAAAATGAGTGAGTGGGGGGGGGGGGGAGGATTTTATTAAAAAATGTGTACATAAAAATGTCCAAATGTTTTGAGGAATGCATGAATGAATGTAAAGGTGAAGTCGCTAGCGAAATGGAAAAATCGCGGAGTTTTTGGGTGTGGTTTTGGCGGACCAAGGAATCAGAAGCTGAATCTGACACCCACAAATAAACACACACACACACACAGTTTTAATAGTATAAGATAGATAAATAGATAGATAGATGCTGCCTTCTTGAGGCAGCGCCACATGCTGAATCAGAGTTATAGTTACAACATGAAACAGGCCCCTCGGCCCAACTTGTCCATGCTAACTAAGCTAGGCCACGTTTGGCCTATATCATTCCAAATCTTTCCATGTACCTGTCCAAGTATCTTTTAAATGTTGTTATTGTACCTGACTAAACTACTCCTCTGGTGTTATTTTTTAATTTTTTTTTTAATTTCATAATAGACTTTATTCAATTGATAAATATATACAATTCCTGAACCATTCAAACAAACAAAATTCATCCGACATTTTCGGAGACTATACAGATTTTTTTACATTTGTCAAATTTCACCAAACAGTCCCCCACCCGTGCCACTCTGTGGCCCCTGTCCAAGTAATAAATATATACAATGTGCACACAGTGCGAAAAACTCCATCTGACATCCCCGTCGGCCACAGAGACCGCCCAACACCGTTCACAAGTCTTCCAAGGTCCACAAAAATGTCCCCCACCCGTGCCACTCATGTGGCCTCCTGGCGTGGGATACCTTCCCTTAATTTAATTTGAGGGGCGTCTCCACCATACCGTGCCCCCCATGTCGATCAGCGGAAGGACCCTAGACTGTGGCCCTCCCCCACCGAGCCTTGGCGTTGGCTGCACCAAGCTTCAGCGAGTCCCTTAGCACGTACTCCTGCAGTCTGCAGTGGGCCAGTCGGCAACATTCCCTGATGGTGTTATTGTACCTGCCTTGGGCAGGGGATTCCATATAACCACCACCTTCTTTGAAAACAAATTACCCCTCAGTTTCCTATCTTTCCCCTCTCAGCTTAAATTCATGCTCTCCAATTCTTAATGCCCCTACTTAGGAAAAAGACTTTGCACATTCACTCGTTTATTCCCCATGATGTTATACACATCTCTAAGATCAAGAGTTGTGTATGTAGCCCAAACCATTAATGATTTAGATGAAGGGATTAATAGTAACATTAGCAAATTTGCAGATGACACAAAGCTGGGTGGCAGTGTGAACTGTGAGGAGGATGCTATGAGGATGCAGGGTGACTTGGGCATGTTAGGTGAGTGGGCAGATGCAGTTTAATGTGGATAAGTGTGAGGTTATCCACTTTGGTGGGAAGAACAGGAAGGCAGATTATTATCTTAATGGTGTCAAGTTAGGAAAAGGGGAAGTACAACGAGATCTGGGTGTCCTTGTACATCAGTCACTGAAAGTAAGCATGCAGGTACAGCTTGCAGTGAAGAAAGTTAATGGCATGTTGGCCTTCATAACAAAAGGAGTTGAGGTCCTTCTGCAGTTGTACAGGGCCCTGGTGAATCCACACCTGCAGTATGTGTGCAGTTTTGGTCTCCGGTTTTGAGGAAGGACATTCTTGCTATTGAGGGAGTGCAGCGTAGGTTCACTAGGTTAATTCCCGGGATGGCTGGACTGTCATATGTTGAAAGAATGGAGCGACTGGGCTTGTGTACACTGGAATTTAGAAGGATGAGAGGGTTATTTATTGAAACATATAAGATTATTAAGGGATTGGACAAGCTAGAGGCAGGAAACATGTTCCTGATGTTTGGGGAGTCCAGAACCAGGGGCCACAGTTTAAGAATAAGGGGTAGGCCATTTAGACCAGGTATGAGGAAAAACATTTTCACCCAGAGAGTTGTGAATCTGTGGAATTCTCTGCCTCAGAAGGCAGTGGATGCCGATTCTCTAGATGCTTTCAAGAGAGAGTTAGATAGAGCTCTTAAAGATAGTGGAGTCAAGGGATATGGGGAGAAGGCAGGAATAGGATACTGATTGTGGATGATCAGCCATGATCACAGTGAATGGCGGTACTGGCTCGAAGGACCGAATGGCCTACCCCTGCACCTATTGTCTATCACGCAAACCAACCTCATTCCAGACTCTCTACACTCGCCAAGGTCTCCAGCATAATCAAGGGTCAGTCACTTCCTCTTCATCCCTCTCCCATACAGAATTTTGAAAACGCATGCCTCCAGATTCAACAACAGTTTCTTCCCAGCTGCTGTCAGGCTATCGAACAGTCCTCTCACCATCCAACATGTGGTCCTGACCTCCCATCTAACTCATTAGAGACTTTTGAAATATTTTTAATCAGACTTTATCTTAAGCTAAATGTTGTAGCCTTTGTCCTTTATCTGTACACTGTGGACAGCTTGATTGTAATCAAGTATAGTCTTTTCTTTCACTGGATAGCACACAAGTTTCATTGGTGTGTGGGAGTCGCGGCACCTAACGGCAGCGGCTCGACTACAGTCGTCTGTCTTTTTTTATTTTTGTCTTGTTAAATGTATGTCTTTGAGTCAGTTTTTATTATTTTTTTAGCTGTGTATATGTGGGGGGTGGTGGGGGGGGCTGTGGGGGGAAAACCGTTTAAATCTCTTCCCTGTGCGGGGACCCGACTATTCCCTGTCGGGTCTCAGATGTCGTTGAGCCTAACATCGTGGAGCCGGCGGCAACCTCCGGCCGGGACTAACCTGAGGGCTCCAGTTGCAGAGACTGCGGAACTGACATCGCAGAGCTGGCCAACTTCGGAGCGGGAAGAGCTGTGGTGGCGTGCGGCTGCGACCCGACTTTTGGAGTTCGGAGGCACCGGCTGCAGACCCGGTGGACGGGAACATCGGGAGCTCGCAGGTCCCTGGTGGGAGACCGCTTTTCCGAGCTCCGCAACGGTGACTTCTCCCGCTGGAATCGCGGGTTTAAGGACATGGAGCCGAGGCCTAACATCGCCCCGCGTGGCTTAAACGGCCTCAGGACTTACCATCGCCCGCCGGGGGGCTTTAACATTGGAGCCCCAGTTCGCCTCGACACTGCAGTTGGACTGCTGAATCGCGGGAGAAGGAACAAAGGGAAGAGATAAAGACTTTGCCTTCCATCGCAGTGAGGAGATGTTGGAGACTCACTGTGATGGATGTTTATGTAAACTGTGTTAAGTGTGGGTCTTGGATTGTTTTGTAATGTAAAAAACTGTAGAATTGGAATTTCGTTCAAACCTAGGTCACAGAGCACAGAAAGAGACTCTTCAGCCCAACCTGCTCATGCTGACCAAGATGCCCTATCCACGCTAGTCCCACCTACCCATATGCCTTCAAGCCTTTCCTATCTAGTAAAGGTAAAGTACCGTATAAAATACCATATAAAGTTCCTATAAAATACCATATCTATGTATCTGCCCAAATCTCTTTTCAATACTGTTATTGTACCTGTCTATACCCACCAACCTCTGGGTGAAAAAGGTTCCCCTTGGGTTCCTATTACATTTTCCCTCTCACCTTAACCTATGTCCCCTGGTTCTTCATCCCCCTACTCTGAGTAAAAGACTATTCACCCTATCTGTTCCTATCATGAATATATACACGACCTCTCAACCTCCTGTGCTCACCAACATAACCATATAACCATATAACAATTACAGCACGGAAACAGGCCATCTCGGCCCTACAAGTCCGTGCCGAACAACTTTTTTTCCCTTAGTCCCACCTGCCTGCACTCATACCATAACCCTCCATTCCCTTCTCATCCATATGCCTATCCAAGTTATTTTTAAATGATACCAACGAACCTGCCTCCACCACTTCCACTGCAAGCTCATTCCACACCGCTACCACTCTCTTAGTAAAGAAGTTCCCCCTCATGTTACCCCTAAACTTCTGTCCCTTAATTCTGAAGTCATGTCCTCTTGTTTGAATCTTCCCTATTCTCAAAGGGAAAAGCTGATCCACATCAACTCTGTCTATCCCTCTCATCATTTTAAAGACCTCTATCAAGTCCCCCCTTAACCTTCTGTGCTCCAGAGAATAAAGACCTAACTTATTCAACCTTTCTCTGTAACTTAGTTGTTGGAACCCAGGCAACATTCTAGTAAATCTCCTCTGTACTCTCTCTATTTTGTTGACATCCTTCCTATAATTGGGCGACCAAAATTGTACACCATATTCCAGATTTGGTCTCACCAATGACTTGTACAATTTTAACATTACATCCTAGCTTCTATACGCAATGCTCTGATTTATAAAGGCTAGCATACGAAAAGCTTTCTTTACCACCCTATCTAGATGAGATTCCACCTTCAAGGAACTATGCACGGTTATTCCCAGATCCCTCTGTTCAACTGTATTCTTCAATTCCCTACCATTTACCATGTAGGTCCTATTTTGACTTGTCCTGCCAAGGTGTAGCACCTCACATTTATCAGCATTAAACTCCATCTGCCATCTTTCAGCCCATTCTTCCAAATGGCCTAAATCACTCTGTAGACTTTGGAAATCCTCTTCTTTATCCACAACACCCCCTATCTTGGTATCATCTGCATTCTTACTAATCCAATTTACCACACCTTCATCCAGATCATTGATGTACATGGCAAACAACAAAGGACCCAACACCGATCCCTGAGGCACCCCACTAGTCACTTGCCCCCAACCCGACAAACAACCATCCACCATTACCCTCTGGCTTCTCCCATTCAGCCACTGTTGAATCCATCTTGCTACTCCTGCATTTATACCCAACAGTTGAACCTTCTTAACCAACCTTCCATGAGGAACCTTGTCAAAGGCCTTACTAAAGTCCATATAGACAACATCCACTGCTTTACACTCGTCAATTTCCCTAGTAACCTCTTCAAAAAATTCAAGAAGATTAGTCAAACATGACCTTCCAGGCACAAATCCATGCTGACTGTCCCTAATCAGACCCTGTTTATCCAGATGCTTATATATATTATCTCTAAGTATCTTTTCCATTAATTTGCCCACCACTGAAGTCAAACTAACAGGCCTATAATTGCTAGGTTTACTCTTAGAACTATTTTTAAACAATGGAACAACATGTGCAGTACGCCAATCCTCGGGGACTATTCCCGTTTCTAATGACTTTTGAAATATTTCTGTCATAGCCACGGCTATTTCTACACTAACTTCCCTCAATGTCCTAGGGAATATCCTGTCAGGACCTGGAGACTTATCCACTTTTATATTTTTCAAAAGTGTCAGTACTTCTTTTACTTTGAAACTCATAGTATCCATAGCTACTCTACTAGTTTCCCTTACATCACATAATTCAATATCCTTCTCCTTGGTGAATACCGAAGAAAAGAAATTGTTCAATATCTACCCCATCTCTTTTGGCTCTGCAGATAGCTGTCCACTCTGTCTCTCCAATGGACCAATTTTATCCCTCGTTATCCTTTTGCTGTAGAAACCCTTTGGATTTACTTTCACCTTACTTGCCAAAGCAACCTCATGTCTTCTTTTAGCTTTTCTAATTTATTTCTTAAGATTCTTTTTACATTCCTTATACTCCTCAAGCACCTCATTTACTTCATGCTGCCTATAATTATTGTAGATCTCCCTCTTTTTCCGAACAAGATGTCCAATTTCCCTTGAAAACCAGGGCTCTTTCCACTTTTTATTGTTTCCTTTCAACCGAACAAGAACATAAAGATTCTGTACTCTTAAAATTTCCCCTTTAAATGTCCTCCATTTCTCTTCTACATCCTTCCCATAAAACAAAATGTCCCAGTTCACTCCTTTTAAATCATTTTGCATCTCATCAAAGTTAGCCTTTCTCCAATTAAAAATCTCAACCCTAGGTCCAATTCTGACCCTCTCCATAATTATATTGAAACTAATGGTATTGTGATCACTGGACCCAAAGTGCTCCCCAACGCATACCTCCACCACCTGTCCCGTCTCATTTCCTAACAGGAGGTCCAACACTGCCCCTCCTCTAGTAGGTACCTCTATGTATTGCTGCAAAAAACTATCCTGCACACATTTTACAAACTCCAAACCATCCAGCCCATTTACCGAATGTGTTTCCCAGTCTATGTGTGGAAAATTCATATCTCCCACAATCACTACCTTGTGCTTACTACTAATATCTGCTATCTCCTTACATATTTGCTCTTCCAATTCTCGATCCCCATTTGGCGGTCTATAATACACCCCTATAAGTGTTGCTACCCCTTTCCCACTTCTCAGTTCCACCCAAATAGTCTCCCTAGATGAGCCTTCCAATCTATCCTGCCAAAGCACTGCTGTAATATCTTCCCTGACTAGTAATGCAACACCTCCACCTCTTGCCCCTCCAATTCTATCACACCTGAAGCAACAAAATCCTGGAATATTTAGTTTCCAATCACAGCCCTCCTGCAACCATGTTTCACTGATCGCCACAACATCATACTTCCAGGTGTCTATCCAGACTCTAAGCTCATCCACCTTTCTTACAATGCTCCTAGCATTAAAATATGCACATTTAAGAAACCCCCCGCCTCTTATTATCTGTTTATTTCCTTTTTTTTCTTTCTCCTCTTGTGCCTGAGTGCTTCCCTTTTCTGCTTCCTGCCTCCCATTCTGTCTACTAGCTTTCTCTATTTGAGTCCCTCGCCCCAACCATTCTAGTTTAAAGTCTCCCCAGTAGCCTTTGCAAATTTCCCCGCCAGGATATTGGTCCCCCTCGGGTTCAAGTGCAACCCATCCTTTCTGTACAGGTCCCACCTTCCCCAAAAGAAGTCCCAATGATCCAGAAACTTGAATCCCTGCCCTCTGCACCAGTCTTTCAGCCACGGATTTATCCTCCACCTCGCTCCATTCCTACTCTCACTGTCGCGTGGCACAGGCAGTAATCCTGAGATTGTTACCTTTTTGGTCCTTTTCCTTAACTCTCCTCCCAACTCCCTAAATCCTCCCTTCAGGACCTCTTCCCTTTTTTTACCTATGTCATTGGTACCTATATGTACCACGACCTCAGGCTCCTCTCCCTGATTTCAGGATATCTTGGACGCGTTGAGACAGGTCCGAGACCTTGGCACCAGGGAGGCAGACCACCGTCCTAGTCTCCCGACTGCGTCCACAGAATCGCCTATCCGACCCCCTAACAATAGAGTCCCCAATTACTATTGCCCTCTTCTTTTTGTCCCTACCTTCAGGAGCAACAGGGCCGGTCTCTGTGCTGGAGGCCCGTCCGCTCTCGCTACCCCCGGGCAGGCTGTCACCCCCATCCGTACTCAAACAGGAGTACTTATTTCCAAGGTGTACCGACATTGGAGTACTCACTCGTCCCTGCCTCTACCCCTTGCCCTTCCTCAGCGTACATCCTGTACAACTGTATAATAACATCCTAAATTCTTTACTCAATTCCCTGCTGATGAAGGCCAAATTGCCAACATGCATCTACAACACCCTATCTACCTGCGACACTACTTTCAGGAAACTATGTACCTGTACTCCTAGACCCCACTGCTTTACAATACTCCTTGGGGCCCTGCTGTTCACTATGAAGCTCCTGCACTGGTTCAACCTCCCAAATGCAACATCTTGTTTTTATCTGAATTTACCTCCATATGTCATCCTTTGGCCCTCTTGCCCAGCTGATCAAGATTCTACTGTAATTCTTCATAATTATCTTTACAATCTATGTTATCTCCAATTTTTGAATCATCTGCAAACTCAGGACATTCTCATCCAAATTATTGATTTTAAGGGCATATGGGTAATTTCTGAGACAGGAGTTGATTTGCGCCGTAATCAATCTCTTGCAGCACTTAATTGCTGGTGAGGTAAGTGCTAACAGAGAATAGACATTGAGGCAGATTACATCTTACATAGAAACATAGAAAATAGGTGCAGGAGTAGGCCATTCGGCCCTTCGACCCTGCACCGCCATTCAATGTGATCATAGCTCAGTATCCTGTACCTGCCTTCTCGCCATACTCCCTGATCCCTTTAGCCACAAGGGCCACATCTAACTCCCTCTTAAATATGGCCAATGAACTGGCCTCAACTACCTTCTGTGGCAGAGAATTACAGAGATTAGTTTGTAATTAGTTTGTAATTATCTTTTCGTGCTCGTGCCGGTCTTGTGGAATTTGTACCTGGACATTTTGGATGACTCTGGATCTCCCGTCCTAAATGCCGCAGATCTGTCCCTCCGTGGATTATGAAGCTCCTGATTATGAACCTCCAGGGCTTCTGCTTGAAGAAGACAAAGAATGTTTTTGTAGGTACACACTTATTCACACTGTTCTTTATTGAGTCCGTGATGATTGTGGAATATTCACTCAGTGACAAATCCTTGAACATGGCCCAATTCACCAATTCGAAGCAATTCCACAACAGCTCCTCTGGTTCCCCAGACAAGTTGTACTATTCATGGCCAAAGGCCCGACCTCACAATGCGTCCGCTGAGCCCAGGCACTCAACTCCGGACTTGTCCTGTACCACCACCAGCCACCAGAGGTCAGCCCTGCTCAATGCCCGACCTCCCCGGCCAACCTCCACCGATGGCAGGTCTGAGGCCCAGTCCACGGCAGCTCCCAATGACATCTCCAGCTGTCAGAAGCTGCTTTGGATGGGCAATGCCTACACTGACTAAAATTATAAAATGGTCATTATTTTATATATATATATATATTTATATATAAAATATATATAAAACATATAAATTTGTCATAAATAGTAAAGGCACGGGAGAATTATGTTTCCCTGAGAGATCGATCTCTTAGGGAGGCATAATTCCCCCGTGCCTTTCATCCCAAAACGCGGAAGTATGTGCTACTCACGTGCCGTCGACGATGCTTCAAGCCATCAGTCGGAATGGTCCGTAAAGGCAGCTGAAATTCTACCTTGACACCATGGACTGCGTGCATGTGCTGCGCTGCGCACTGCGCATCAGCCTACTACGCATGCGCATGCACAAGTTTCTTGGCAGGTTTATCAAAGATGGATAGTGATTACCTGAAGTTTCTCGAAGCAAACTTACGGGGAAAAGACCAAAATAATTAAAAATGGCAGACATACAATGGAGCAATGGTAATGGCATCAAACTTAAATGGTGTTCAAGCTAAAGTAAGAGAAAAGGCACCATCAGCTTTATTTACCCACTGCTGTGCTCATAAGTTGAATCTTGTTCTGTCTCAGTCAGCTAAATTCATACCTGAATGTACAAGCCACAAGGGCCACATCTGAGCCATGAAAAGTGACTACACTGAGGGAATTCCCACGTATGAAGCCGAGAGAAACGCGAGTTCTACATCTAACTTTGGCGTTAAGCAGCGAGGCTCCCTCCCCGCTTCACTCTGGTTTGCAGCACCAGCAGTATGTTGGTACAACTCGGAGTGCATGTCACACCGAAGGGAGGCTTCCTCTTCGTCCCAAACTGCTGGCCTTTGGAGGGAATTAGCGCAATGCCAAGGAGGGAGATGGGGTGGGCGAATTTTGCCCCGGGCACGCCCCAGGCAGATGAATCTGCAGAACCCACCTGTTTGTATGGCCATTTCAACGATCTGAATGTCCTACAAGGCAAATCTACAGAGCGATTGGCGCTGCGGAGGCAAGGCCAATGAATGGCCATTGTAGATTGGCTCTGCACATGTTGAGCTGCAAAGGTACCACGGTGACCAAGTACTGATGGCATTCGGGACCTGATTATGGAGTTTAACGGCAGCTACACAAGCAAGCTTTGCTGGAACACCACTGGGGTAGCCCTGGAATATCTCAACCCGCCGATGATGATCCGTGGCTCGGCCGACCCCGAGCTTTATCAAATTGCCCAAGATACCACCTCAAGCGCCCGGTCCGTCGCCGCCTCCTTGCTGCACAATAGCAGCGAGTGCGGGGCCGAGATCCTGCCTAGTTTTTTTAAGTTCTGAAATTGAACTTTCAATACTGAATCAGAATATACTTAAGTGTGTCAAATGCTGTCCAGCTCCTCTATTTGATACTTAAAACAGGCCTTCATTCACAGTGGTGCAGCGGTAGAGTTGCTGCCTGACAGCGAATGCAGCGTCGGAGACCCGGGTTCGATCCCGACTACGGGCGCTGTCTGTACTGAGTTTGTAAGTTCTCCCCGTGACCTGCGTGGGGTTTCTCCGAGATCCTCCCACACTCCAAAGACGTACAGGTGTGTACGTTAATTGGCTTGGTGAACGTAAAAATGTCCATAGCGGGTGTAGGATCGTGTTAGTGTGCGGGGATCGCTGGTCGGCGCGGACTCGGTTGTCCGAAGGGCCTGTTCCGCTCTGTATCACTAAACTAAAATAAACTAACAGGGGAGAACACTGGACCTTCTTGGTCGGTTTATTATTTTACACATATACATTACACAGATCACGGAGTGTGAAATAATGCTGCCAACCCAAGGTCATGCAAGAAACGGAGGAAAACGGGAGACGATTTTATTCAGCAACTCCGTTCTGGCAGAACATCTATCCTGTGTTAAGAAACCTAACTTTCAGGGATTTAAATCTTGAGTTCAACTTCTACCTGAATTTAATCGATTTACAAAACCTTTCAAGTTCTCCCTGCAGTCCGTTTCTTAAACACCTTACGACAGCCAAGTACTTTAAATGCCATTTATTGCATTGTAGCAATGATAGGCAACGATTTGATAAAAGGTTAAACACGTTTTTTTTGTTTCCAAACACACTGCGGTTAATTATTCAAGTTCAAGTGAGTTTATTGTCATGTGTCCCTGGAGAGGACAATGAAATTCTTGCTTTGCTTCAGCACACAGAACATAGTAGGCATTTACTACAAAACAGATAAGTGTGTCCATATACCATGATATAAATATATACACACATGAATAAATAAACTGATAAAGTGCAAATAACAGAAAATGGTTATTAATAATCAGTTTTGTCCGAGCCAGGTTTAATAGCCTGATGGCTGTGGGGAAGTAGCTATTCCTGAACCTGGTTGTTGCAGTCTTCAGGCTCCTGTACCTTCTACCTGAAGGTAGCAGGGAGATGAGTGTGTGGCCAGGATGGTGTGGGTCTTTGATGATATTGCCAGCCTTTATGAGGCAGCGACTGCGATAAATCCCCTCGATGGAAGGAAGGTCAGAGCCGATGATGGACTGGACAGTGTTTACTACGTTTTGTAGTCTTTTCCTCTCCAGGGCGCTCAAATTGCCAAACCAAGCCACGATGCAACAGCATGCTCTCTACTGTGCACCTGTAGAAGTTAGAGAGAGTCTTCCTTGACAAACCGACTCTCCGTAATCTTCTCAGGAAGTAGAGGCGCTGATGAGCTTTCTTGATAATTGCATTAGTGTTCTCAGACCAGGAAAGATCTTCAAAGATGTGCACACCCAGGAATTTGAAGCTCTTGACCCTTTCAACCATATAAATGGTTGATATAAATAGGGCTGTGGGTCCCCCTCCTACTCCTTCCAAAGTCCACAATCAGTTCCTTGGTTTTGCTGGTGTTGAGGGCCAGGTTATTGCGCTGGCACCATATGGACAGTTGCTTGATTTCTTCTCTACACTCTGACTCATCCCCATCAGTGATACGTCCCACAACAGTGGTGTCGTCAGCGAACTTGATGATGGAGTTCGCACTGTGATTGGCTACGCAGTCATGAGTATAGAGCGAGTACAGCAGGGGGCTGAGTACGCAGCCTTGAGGTGCTCCCGTGCTGATTGTTATCGAGGCTGACACATTTCCACCAATACGAACAGACTGTGGTCTGTGAATGAGGAAGTCGAGGATCCAATTGCAGAGGGCTGCGCAGAGACCCAGTTCTGCGAGTTTGGTAACCAGCTTGGAGGGAATGATTGTGTTAAATGCCGAGCTGTAATCGATGAATAACAGCCTGACATGAGTTTTTGTTGTCCAAGTGGTCCAGAGCGGAATGGAGGGCCAGCGAGATCGCATCCACTATTGATCTGTTGTGGCGGTAATGAACTGCAGTGGGTCCAGGTTTTTTTCAAGGTAGGAGTTGATTTGCTCCATGATCAGCCTCTCAAAGCACTTCATCACATGACAAGACATCACCATGTCACTTACGCACAGCACTGCCCATGGAAAAAATACCATGTACGTTGCCTGTGGCTGGAGTTTGCAAACAAATGAATGGGTTGTCACAATTCGTTCATTTATGTGGGGAACGCATCTGAGCAGAATCTGAGAATCGAGCAGCGTCCCAGAGAAGCATGCAGCTACATCTAAGAGACATGGAGAAGCTGATCATCGGGACAATTCTGTACATGGTTATGGGAGGCTTTTTATAGTTTTTTTTAAAAAAACTGCTTGACATCATTTTTATCCATGTGATGATTTTTCCACACATCGGTAGTCGTTTTTGGCTCAAGAGTAACTCGGGAGAGGAACTTGGTACATCGCAGAAATCGGAAGTATACGGCAAACTTAGACATACACGTGGGAACTATGAAATCCATGAACATAAACTTGGAATCTCGTAGAAAACCACGAGTTTGATTTTTTCTTTTACTCGGGATCACTCGTGGGTGGACTCGCACCGTGAGACAGGGATATTAACCCACTGCAGTTCGCCTTCTCCCGCAAAAGGTCTACGGATGATGCCATCAGCCTGGCACTGTGAATATGCAAGGATTAGGGTGCTTTGGAAAATGGCAGGTGTCTGTAAAAGACTGGGCTTCACTGATGGTGATATTACATTGCAAGGAGCTGGAGACACATGTGACCTAGCTGTCGCCACTAAGTCTGGATCTCTGAAGAAGCTCTAAGAAGATTCTGCCCATGTGATCCACCTGTTGCCACTAAGTCTGCGATTGGATAGAGTTGTATGTTTCTCTATGTCCTTAAGATGTTTCTACTTTGTTTCTGTATCTTCCCGCCAGTATCTGTGATTGGTCCGGAGGGGTTGCTTCCCACTGGTATGTTTCTACTTTGTACTGACGATGTTTCCATTTCGTTTCTATATACTGAATAGGTTGCCTCCCCTGTGTAGGGGTATAAAGGTGTGATCGTTTTGTTGGGGCTTCGGTTGTCTTTCCTTCTGTTCTGTTTACACGAGGCTGCTGAGGGCTTGAGTCAGCGGATCCAAGGCTGGCCCGGCGGTGTTGTAAACAAATAGAGATGGATTTGGACTCCAGTGTTTGACTCAGTGGTTTACTGAACCAGACTATGGAGAGAGTATTAGATCCGGAATTAACAGCATTACGTTCATCCCTGGAACACCTCGATAAGAGAGGCACCTACTTCAGACTCCTATTCATAAACTACAGCGCTGCCTTTAACACCATTATACCATTAAAGCTCATCATCAAACTCGCAGGACTTGGAGTCAGCACTCATCTCTGGAACTGGATCCTGGACTTCCTGACCTACAGACCCAACCAGTGAGGATAGGGGACAAATCATCCTCTACAATAGTCTTCAACACTGGTGCTCCACAAGGATGCATTCTCAGCCCCCTTCTTCACTCCTTGTACACCCAGGACAGTGCAGCCATGTACAAATCTAATTCAATTTACGAATTTGCAGATTACATCACCATTGTTGGCTGGATAACAAATAATGATGAAGCGGAGAACAGGAGGGAGATTGCGAACTTTGTGTCATGGTATCAAGGCAACAACCTTTCTCTCAATGTCAGCAAGACAAAGGAGATAGTGATCAACTTCAGGAAGCGAAGTAGTACACATATCCCAGTTTTTGCATTGACAGTGCCGAAGTACAGATTCACAGTAGATAGTCAAATTCTTAGCAGTAAATATCACCAATGACTTTTCCTGGTCCACCTACATTTAAGCAACAACTAAGAAAGCACATCAACGCCTCTACTTCCTTAGAAGGCTTAGAAAGTTGGGCATGTCCCCAACAACCCTCATCAACTACTACAGATGCACCCTAGAAAGCACTTTATCGGGATGCAGCAAAGTTTGGGAACAGCTCCATCCAAGACCACAAGAATTGCAGTGCATTCTGGACACAGCTCACACTATCACACAATCAACCTCTCTTCCATTTACTCGATTTAAACCTTATGCTGCCTCGGCAAGGCCAGCAGCATAATCAAGGATGAGTCACACCCTAGCCGCTCCCTCTTCTCCACTCTCCCATCTGGCAAAAGGTATAGAAGTGTGAAAACGCACACCTCCAGATTCAGGAACAGTTTCTTCCTAGCTGTTATCAGGCAACTGAACCATCTTACTGCAACTAAAGAGCAGTCCTAAACTACTATCTACCTCATCAGGGACTCTTGAACTATCTTTGATCGAATTTTACTAGCTTTACCTTACACAAAACGATGTACCCTTATCATGTATCTGTACACTGTGATTGGCTCGATTGTAATCATCTATAGTCTTTCTGCTTTCTGGTTAGCACGCAACAAAAGCTTTTCACCGTACCTCAGTACACGTGACAATAAGCTAAAACTGAACTGAACGGAACTAACCTGGTTGATGCTCAGATCTTGAGTGCTAGGTCGCAGCAATACACTAATTGACTGGTATAACCTTTGTTGTTAAGCTTACCGATTTGCTCTTGTTACGGGATGTCTATGAATACATTTATTTACATGGAGAATGTGTTATTTCTAAATTAATTTCAATTCTTGGTTGTGACATAAGTATTCACGAGCATTGTCAGCATAGTGTACGGTGTGAATTCCTCCTTGATAACATGGTCAGAATGAATTAATTGCATCACTCAGCAGCTTGAAAGAAAATTAACTTTATATTAATCAACACTGGATAAGGAGAGACACTTTGAAGAGTCAAGTCTACTACCATTCATCCTTAGACTTGAATTGAGGGCAAAACTGCAGGTATTTCTTTGGCATTTAAAAGGAGGGAATTAAGAAGTATCTGACTTTTGACATGCATGTCCTGGTCCTAAAATTCAATGTTATAACATTGACGCCACAGTAAAATAAATATGCTTATTGTCATATTGCCTAACAAGCAGGGCCGGATTTAGATGAAGAGAGGCCCTAAGCTGTTCCACTTGTGAGGCCCCTCCCAATCCCCCACCCCCACGACTAGAGGAAGACGGTCCACCAGATTGACACCGATTTGCAGCCGAGCGTGGCCAATGAGACAAGGGGCTGGAAAGAAGCACTATTTATTTATTTATTTATTGCCAGTGCTAGTGTCGAGTCATTGGCTTAAAACACTATTACTCTGAAATGGAGGGCAAGGAAAATTACTGAAGGGTTGTTTAGAGACTACAGTGCACTGTGACAGCATATGTAAGAAAGGCCAATGACAGTGTCAAAAATATTATACACATTACAGGGCTCTCACTTAATTTTTTTTCTCTGTTGTCAGCCGGACAACCTTGGCAGCTTTTTTAGTTGCCAAATGACAGTTTAGGTGGTAATTTAAGACGGCTTGCATAACGCGTGCAATAATGTGCTCGGACGAAGTGCACAGTTACCATTCGGAATTATGCTCAATGAAGCATTCGCATATTATTTCTGCTTCAAATAAAGTCACAAACTAAACATATTCACCAATCAAGACATGATATATACCACAATGACATGCAGCAAAATTATAATACAGTATCTCAACTCTTTTTACAAGTTGCAATGAATGCAATTTCCATTATTTCTTTCCACTTCCAAACAAAATTCTGGTTGGATTATTCAGGGTATGATCAACCTCGGTTAGACCAAGTGCACGCTTGGCGATCGCTTTGCCCAACACCTCCGCTCGGTTCCCAATAACCAACCTGATCTCCCGGTGGCTCAGCACTTCAACTACCCCTCTCATTCCGAATCTCACCTTTCTGTCCTGGGGACTCCATGGCCAGAGTGAGGTCCACCACATATTGGAGGAGCATTTGCTTGGGTAGTTTACACCCCAGTGGTATGCACATTGGCTTCTCTAATTTCAGGTAGGCCTTGCTTTCTCCCTCCTTCCCCTCCCATTCCCAGCACTCCCACAGCCTACTGTCTCCGCCTCTTCCTTTCTTTTTCGTGTCCCCCACCTGCCATCAATCTGAAGAAGGGTCTCGACCCGAAACGCCATCTATTCCTTCGCTCCATAGATGCTGCCTTACCGCTGATTTTCTCCAGCTTTTTTTGTCTACCAATGGGATCCCACCACTGGCCACATGTTCCCATCTCCTCTCCTGTTGGCTTTCCACAGAGACTGCTCCCTCCGTAAGTCCCTGGTCCCTTCCCACCCAAACCACCCCCTCTCCTGGCACTTTGCCTTGCAACCGCGGGAAATGCTATACTTGTTGCTTTACCTTCCCCCTTGACTCCATTCAAGGACACAAGCAGTCTTTCCAGGTGCGGCAGAGGTTCACCTGCACCTCCTCCAACCTCATCTATTGCATCCACTGCTCTAGGTGTCAGGTGCTCTACAACGGTGAGACCAAGCGTAGGCTTCGCGATCACTTCACCCAACACCTCTGCTCGGTCCGCAATAACCAACCTGATCTCCCGGTGGCTCAGCACTCCCCCTCCCATTCTGAATCCAACCTTTCTGTCCTGGGCCTCCTCCATGGCCAAAGTGAGGCCCTCCGTAAATTGGAGGAGCAGCACCTCATATTTCGCTTGGGCAATTTACACCCCGGCGGAATAAACATTGACTTCTTCAATTTCAGGTAATCCCTGCTCTCTCCTCCCCTTCCCAGCTCTCCCTCAGCTCACCTCTTCCTTTCTTCTTCCCATCCCACCCACCCTCACATCAGTCTGATGAAGGGTCTCGACTCGAAACCTCGCCTATTTCCTTCGCTCCATAGATTCTGCCTCACCCGCTGAGTTTCTCCAGCATTTCTGTCTACCCATTCACACAAGTTCTGTTATCCCACTTTCCTCACCCACCCCCTACACATTAGGGGCAACTTTACAGAGACAAGTTAACCTACAAAGCTAATGCGTCTTTGGGATGTGGGAGGAAACCCACACACTTGCAGGGAGAATGTGCAAATTCAACACAGACAGTGCCCGAGGACAGGATCGAACACAGAGCTCTGGCGTGTGCGGCAGCAAGTATACCAGCTGTGCCACTATATTTTGTTTTCCAACACACAAAAAATTATACGTTGATAACTTTGGTTACTAAAAAAATGAAAATATCCATTTTCAGTTTTAAATCTCCAAGTGACGCTATGTCCCCCTTTACAGCTACTGTATGTTTTAATTAAGTTTAAGACTATGGGGCAGTACATTGGCCATAAAGTTGCTGCCTAAAAGTGCCAGAGACCCGGAATTGATCCTGAATATGGGTGCTGTCTGTATGGAGTTTGCTCCTTTTCCCTTTGATCACATGGGTTTTCTCCGGGTGCTCTTGTTTCCTTCCACATTCCAAAGGAGTGCAGGAACCTATTTCAGACCTAACCCAAAACGTAATATTTTCCTTTTGTCCAGAGATTCTGTCTGACCTGTTGAGTTACTCCAGCTTTTTGTGTCTATCCTCAGTTTAAACCAGCGTCTGTAGTTCCTTCCTACACACACAATACTATAGGATAGAACTTTATTAATCCCAGGAAGGAAATTGTGTGTGGGTGTGTGTATATATATATCTATATATCTATCTATCGGTGGTCGGCGTGGATTCTGTGGGCCGAAGGGCCTGTTGCCACGCTGTATCTTTAAATTAAACTAAAAACACTAAAACCAGAGGGAGTCTAAAGAAGGGTCTCTACCTGAAATGTCACCCAATTTCTTCTATCCAGAGTTGCTGGCTGCTCCATGGAGTTCCCCACACAATTAAAGCATGGAATAGTTTTCACCCTACCATAGTTACCCAGACGCCAGACCCAACTAAATATAAGATGCCTCTTTTTTTCCCCAAGAACCCTTTTTTTGCTCAAGTCCAAGTCAAGAGTCAAGAGAGTTTTATTGTCATGTGTCCCAGACAATGAAATTCTTGCTTGCTGCAACACAACAGAATATGTAACATAATACAGAACAGGAGATAAAAGTTCAGTGTGTTTATATACCATAGACCATATATATACGCATAATAAATAAATAGATAAAATGCAATAGGCTGTTATTGTTCAGCCCTCTACCATCTCCAGTTTAATTTCCATTTAGAATATTTATGGAGGATCAGGAAACCAGAAGCAAGAATTCCTCCAGCAAGTTACTCCAGATCCAGGGTCAGGGAGTGATTCTGCGTTGGTTTTTAGCGGACAGCAATGGCGGTCATGATCTCCCACAATTCAAAACGAGGGAGAAAGTGCCCAGCGCCGACCAGTTGCCGTGGCAGCGCGCATGGGCAGGGCGGCCGATGATGTGCTGGCCGTGGTTGTGCGCATGTGCAAGGCGGCCTGCCGTGGAGAGAGAGAGAGAGAGAGAGAGAGAGAGCGAGGGGCCTGCCCAGAGTTGAACGGCAGGCGTCCTGCCTTGGCCAGAGGCCGCCTAAATTTCGAGGCCCTAGGCTTCGGCCTATGAAGCCTAGTGATAAACACAGCTCTGCGAGGCCCCCCCTAGATCTCGAGGCCCTAAGCTTAAGCTTGTCAAGCATATACATAAATCCGGCCCTGCTAACAAGCAAGCAGTAAAATGCCCTGTTCTAAGAGCAGTCACTCCCCTGTAGTTTTGATAATTGTTGGCTTGTCAGGTATCAAGTTCAGCTCCCAAATCATCTGAAAGCCCAAGTTTTGACTTGCTCAGCCTGATTACATCATTGAGGACGAATTACGAAAGAAAGTTGCATATTTGGTATGGTAAATATGGTTATGTTTTTGCATTTAGTTTCTCTTGAAACCTTCCAAGTTGCTGGATCCAATGAAAGAAACAAAGTCAAAGAGTCATACAGCATGGAAACGGGCCCAACTTGCCCATACCGGCCGACACGTCCCATCTACACCAATCCCACCTGCCTGCCTTTGGCCCATTTCCCTCTAAACCTATCCTATCGATGTACCTGTCAAAATGTTTCTTAGACATTGTAATAATACCTGCCTCAATTACCTCCCCCGGCCATTCGTTCCATACACCCACCACCCTTTGTGTGAAAACATTACCCCTCAGGTTCCTATTAAATCATTCCCCCCTCATTTTAACCAATGTCCTCTGATTCTCCATTCCCCTACTCTGGGCAAGAGACTCTATGAGTCTACCCTTTCTATTCCTCTCATGATTTTGTACACCTCTATAAGATCACCTCTCATCCTCCTGCACTCCATAATAGAATCCTAGCCTGCTAAACCTCTCTCCATAACTCAGGCCCTCGAGTCCTGGCAATATCCTTGGAAGTCTTCTCTGCATCCTTTCCAGCTTGACGACATCTTTCCTATAACATGGTGCCCAAAACTGATCACAATACGCTAAATACGGTCTCATCAACAACTTATACCACTGCAACATGACCTCCCAACTTCTATACTCAATGCTTTGACTGATAAAGGCCAATGTGCCAAAAGCACAAGCTCAGCAGGGTGGGAGATTGCAACCTTCACGTGGTCCACCCTGTTTCGACTAATGCAATCAACCCGACGTGCACAAACAAATAGAACAGGTTGACCTACAATTTTAGGCTGTGCACGCCATATGCAAGAAGAAGACAGGCTCAGCGATCACTTCGCTGAACACCTCCGCTCGGTTCGCCTAGGCCGACATGATCTTCCGGTTGCTCAACACCAACTGCCCCTCCTATTCCTATACTGACCTTTGTGTCCTCGGCCTCCTCCATTGACACAGTGAGGCATAATGCAAATAGGAGGAACTGCACTTCATATTTTGATTGGACATCTTACAACCCAACAGTATGAATATTGATTTCTCTAACTTCAAGTAACCCTTGCTTTTCCAATCTCTCCATCCCTCCTCCATCCCAGTCCTCTGACTAATTTCACTATCCTCATTAAATTTTACTGATTGTGTGCCTCGTTGTCACCTTTTCCTAAACTAACAAAGAACTATTCTACATTTTCATTAATTAAACGTCCCCTTTGATCTGTCGTTTTCACTTCCATATCTCTATGCCTCTCGACTACCCACTCGCAGTCTGAAGGGTCTCGACCCAAAATGTCACCCACTCCTTCTCTCCAGAGATGCTGCCTGAGTTACTCCAGCATTTTGTGTCTATCTTCAGAGTAAATCAGCATTCAGTCCCTACCTAAACAAAAGCTTTTTTGACGCTCTATCTACCCGAGATGTCACTTTCAATTAACTATGTACCTGTACTCCTAGATCCCTCTGCTCTACAACACTCCCCACCATTCACCGTGTTGGTTCTGCCCTTGCTAGTGCTCCAAAAATCTAACACCTCACAATTCTCTGTATTAAATTCCAAAAAGCATTCCTCAGCCCGCCTGCCCAATCAATCAAGATCCTGCTGCAATTTTTGACAACCATGTTCAATGTCTATTATACCACCCACTTTTGTGTCAATTGCAAACTTGCTAACCATGCCATGTACATTCTCATCCAAATCATTGATATAGATGACAAACATCAATGGACCCAGCACAGACCTTCAGTCGGAAAAAGAACCTTCCACCATCACCCTCTGCTTCCTTCCATTCAGCCAATTTTCTATTCATTCAGCTATCTCTCCTTGAATCCCATGGGGTCTAGCCTTCCAAACCCGCTTACTATGTGGAACCTTATCAAATGCCTTACTAAAATCCATGTATACAATGTCTACAGCTCTGTCTTCATCGACCTTTTCGGTCACATCCTCAAAAAGACTTGGATTCTGGGGACATAGCCTCCCACGCACAAAACCATGTTGAGTATCCCTAATCAGCCTTGTCCCTCTGTGCAGGTATATCCTATCCCTCAGAATACATTCTGACCACAGATTTAGGCTCACTGGCCTGTAGTTCCTAGCCTTTACCCTGCAGCCCTTCTTGAAGGCACATTTGCCTCCCTCCAGTGTTCTGGCACCTCACTTATATTTAACGACTCTTAAATCTCAGCGAGGGCTCCTCCAATTTCCTCTCTAGTTTCCCACAGTATCCTCAGATATATTTGATCATCAAAACTTTAAAAAGAATTATATTACCTTTCCGCTTCTCATCTCTTGGTCAGGATCCTGCATTCAAATCAATGGGGTCATCTCTCCCACACAGGAATGGGGAGGGATGCACTCCCCCAAACCGATGCTGCGCTGATCCTGTAACATGCCGCCCTACTGTTGGCCTTTAGGTGGAGTCAGGAGACAGAGCAAAATGACAGGCATAGTCTTACAGCACACAAATATGCCTTTCGGCCCACCGATACTGCGTCGACCATCAAGCACATGAACCTTATAAGAATCCCATTGGCCATGTTCTATCACTCATGACCACTGACAACCACCTTCGGCACGAGCCACAGCCCAGCATGATCTGGTTCATTGCTGTCCTTTTGAGCTTCAAATGTTGGTCTCCATGCCAAAATCCATTTCTTACCCAAGCCGAAATAATCAGGCAAAACGGAGTTCTTAAAATGAGCCTTGCCCCTGCACTGAGTATTGTTTCTGTTGATAAGTCAATTTTACTTGTGTTGATGAAGAATGATCAGAAAAAACTAAATGAATGTTGTGGTTACTCTGTTCCCTGCAGTGTATTTGAGCCCCATATTTGAAAATAACTGAATGCTTTCCCACCAATTGAAGATAATGACCAGCTTTGTCCTACAAAAATGTGGTGAAGATTATACTTCCCTGCATTTCGAAATCAGTAGTTGAAGGAATAGTTAGGCCAAGTAGACCAGGGTTCGGCAACTTACGGCCCTCGGGCTGGATCCGGCCCGTAACCCGAAATCATCCAGCCCGCAGGTGTATTTAAAAAAAAATAGTTTTCACGACCTGGGAACTGCAGCCAGCACGACCTGGGCACGCAGGCGACCTGGGGCAAGCTAGCCGACCTGGGAACTGCAGCCAATCCCGGGGCACGCAGGCGATCTGGGCGCTACAGCTGAGGTATATAAAATTATGAGGGGTAGATAGGATGGATAGTTACCCATTTTCAAAGGGTGGAAATGTCAGAGACTTTAAGGTGAAAGGGGCAAAGTTTAAGTGAGATGTGCATGCCAATTTTTTGTTACACTGTCTCTGGTGGATGGCTGGCATACAAGCTTTTAGCTCAGCACGTGGTAATGCAGGGAATGGAGGGATATGGATCATGCGCTGGCAGATTAGTTTATCTTGGTTTCACGTTTCACGCAGATATATGAGCCGGAAGCCATATTCCTGTCCTGTACTTTTCTATGTTTTATATAATAAATTGAATGAGTGGATGAGGGCATGGAAGATGGAATATAATTGGGGAAAATTGTTCCGTTATTCACTTTGATGTGCAAAATAGAAAAAAAGAGAATTGTGAGAGAATGGGTGTTGTTGATGTTCAAAGGTTTGCTTGTGCAAAGCCAAAATACTTCAGAAAAGTAAATGGTATGGCTCTATTACAAGAGTAAAATAGTCGGAGCAATTAGGTACTTTAGAGCTGACCCGACATCTACCACTAAATTTGGAGACTTTCCACCCCTGCAATGGACAGACAACAACTGTGAATGGGGCAGGAGGGATGGTCTCTTAATAAAGAGGAAAGAAAGTTGGTACCTGTTGGTCTCGGACCTGATGAATTTGTAACACCAGTCTGGATAGGCCCCACGGATCAAGCCCTTCTGGGAATGGATCTCCTTACTCATGTTAATTCATTTTTGTTTTACCAAATACTGAAATGACAGAAGAATGTTTTACATAGCAAACATTTTATTTATTTCAAATTTAACTGCAACCTCACATATTAAACTAATTGTTCAAAACAAACTGGGTTTAATTACTATTTGAAATTAAGACATGCATAAAATAAAAAAGTTTTATGTGAGAACTATTTTCTATTGCATTGAAGATAAAATATTTTTCAGGGATTGCATTATAGAACATAAATACAGCACCTGATCAGGCCCTTTGACCTACAATGTCAGCACATAACATATATCCCGATCCAAAACTATTTTAAATGCCATTAACATATCTGCTTCAACCACCACACCCAGCAGTGCATTCTAAGCACTCACCACTCCGTGTGAGACAACTTTTTTCAACACATTTATCTTCAAATTCAAATTTTCTCACTTTAAAGCTATGCCTCAAGTATTTGATTCTTCCCATCCAGGGAAGGTTCCACCTATCTATGCCTCTCAATTTAATATATTAAATCAGAACACTTAAAATTCCCATCAAATCAAAAACTATTCCACCAGAGAAGGTTGCATTACACCCTGTGTAGAAGCAAATAATCACATGTGTTGCTGCCCAGGTTTACACCATTACACAGCTACCTTGATAGTGCAAATCTCTGGCTTTCATCAGTTAAAATATACAACAGGTCTGTTAATTGGATAAGTAATTTAAATTAAAATGATTTTAGTATTTGTACTTTCACTAATTTGATCAAGAACCATGAAATAACGGAAGGATATTTTACACAAGGAAACAAATTAATTTGTATTTATGTTTTCATTAACCTTTGGGTGGCAGCACTAAGATTAATTCAACCTGAAAGAAAACTTTTTTATGAAACTTAAAAATATAGAATTTGTCCATCATTTTAGATTCATATCCAATGTGTGTGGTTTTTTTTAAAAACGTAGAATTTACAATACTGAAACAGCCATCTGATCCAGGCTGGATTTTGGCACAAGCCATATCCAAAATAAAATATCTCTTTGCAGCCGATACTCTTGCTGGATTAGTTTAGAGATATAGCATGGAAACAGGTCCTTCGGCCCATGCCAACCATCGTACACCAGTTCTATCCTACACACTCGAGACAATTAACAGAAGCCAATTATCCTACAATGCTGCACGTCTTTGGATTGTGGGAGAAAACCCACGCAGCCACAGAGAGAACATACAAACTCCGTACAGACTGCACCAATAGTCAGGATCGAACCCGGGTCTCTGGCGCTGTAAAGCAGCAGCTCTACTGCTTCGCCTCCCTATGATATCCTGATCCCATAAAATTAATTAAATTTTGCAGTTGAGAAAACATTAAAACAAAGACAAATGACATTTAAATTCACTTTAATTTTACTGGAAAATTATTCCATCTTAAATTTACAGGTAAAGTGTATGCCTGCTCTGATCACCATGTTATTTTGACAAATCAAAAAAGTCTAGCAGCTTGCATCTTGAATTAAGTCCCTTACCGTTAATAGGTTTAGGTAAAAACATAAAGCATTTGTAGAAGAGGCAAGAGAATAACTAATTTAAAACACATGCTGAACGGTTACAAATATATTCCACGAACATGACCATTTGAGTACTATAATGACTGTATGGGGAAATTTTCCATTTAATTTTGTTGTGAATCTATACTCAGAAAACTTGCTTTATTCATATTTCAGTAAATTGACCCATTTATTTTCCTCCTAATTTATTCATTGTCGTTTTCAATATTCTCCAAACTATGCCAAATAGAAATTAGTGAATACAAGTGTTTTTTTTTTTTAAAGTGGAATTAATGCGAGACTGGCACATTTTTTGAGATTCAATGTTTTAGTAAACGCTTTCTATAGTATAATCTTCATTAAAGCACTACCATCAAATAATTTCAGGGATTTTTAATCCGAAACTTGAAGCTATGTTGTTTAGATCTTTTCCTTAGAGAGTGAATAAATACTATCGGAGCGAAAGATCTTTCACTGTTCATGATGCTTGCCAATTAATTTGCCTAATCAATCTCTGTGAAATACCGCCACTGTTAATTTGTTACATGGACACCAAGTTTGTCCGATTCAACATTTCTTAAGTTAATCTATGACACTGTTACTGTCTATTTAACCATACAAATGCATCTATCCAGAGGGCGTTGAACTTATCTTAGTCGTAGAATAAAGATAAATAATTATTTGTAATATTTCATAGTGTCTTTTGATCCTAAAGCAAAGCAATTCAATGAAAGTAAATTCCAACTGCTTATAACAGTTAACTGCAGATATCACTTACATTAACTGAAAATAGCAAATTGCTGTAATAATGGACAGTGGTTGATACAGTAGATCCACGTATAGGGTTCAATCTCTTCTGAATTAGTACATTGAGACAATAATAAGCAATGATAATACCATATTGATTTTGTTTTAGTAACAGATGTATTACTCTGGACAAAAATAAGAAAGGACATTTCCTATAATTTGAATGAACACTTAAAATGGTTGCCAGCACAGCAGGAACTGGTATTACAATAACCATATAACATATAACCATATAACAATTACAGCACGGAAACAGGCCATCTCGGCCCTACAAGTCCATGCCGAACAACTTTTTTTCCCTTAGTCCCACCTGCCTGCACTCATATCATAACCCTCCATTCCCTTCTCATCCATATGCCTATCCAATTTATTTTTAAATGATACCAACGAACCTGCCTCCACCACTTCCACTGGAAGCTCATTCCACACCGCTACCACTCTTTGAGTAAAGAAGTTCCCCCTCATGTTACCCCTAAACTTCTGTCCCTTAATTCTGAAGTTATGTCCTCTTGTTTGAATCTTCCCTATTCTCAAAGGGAAAAGCTTGTCCACATCAACTCTGTCTATCCCTCTCATCATTTTAAAGACCTCTATCAAGTCCCCCCTTAACCTTCTGCGCTCCAGAGAATAAAGACCTAACTTATTCAACCTATCTCTGTAACTTAGTTGTTGAAACCCAGGCAACATTCTAGTAAATCTCCTCTGTACTCTCTCTATTTTGTTAACATTCTTCCTATAATTGGGCGACCAGAATTGTACACCATACTCCAGATTTGGTCTCACCAATGCCTTGTACAATTTTAACATTACATCCCAGCTTCTATACGCAATGCTCTGATTTATAAAGGCTAGCAGACGAAAAGCTTTCTTTACCACCCTATCTATATGAGATTCCCCCTTCAAGGAACTATGCACGGTTATTCCCAGATCCTTCTGCTCAACTGTATTCTTCAATGCCCTACCATTTACCATGTAAGTCCCATTTTGATTTGTCCTGCCAAGGTGTAGCACCTCACATTTATCAGCATTAAACTCCATCTGCCATCTTTCAGCCCATTCTTCCAAATGGCCTAAATCACTCTGTAGACTTTGGAAATCCTCTTCTTTATCCACAACACCCCCTATTTTGGTATCATCTGCATACTTACTAATGCAATTTACCACACCTTCATCCAGATCATTGATGTACATGACAAACAACAAAGAACCCAACACAGATCCCTGAGGCACCCCACTAGTCATCTGCCTCCAACCCGATAAACAACCATCCACCATTACCCTCTGGCTTCTCCCATTCAGCCACTGTTGAATCCATCTTGCTATTCCTGCATTTATACCCAACAGTTGAACCTTCTTAACCAACCTTCCATGAGGAACCTTGTCAAAGGCCTTACTAAAGTACAATGATGCAAGGAATTCAGCAATGTTATAATTTAAAATATAATTAAGGAAAATGGATAACAAACTCTTAAGATTTGCTTCTCAAATGATTTATTGACTGTAATACATTGTAGACGATGTCAAAATCTCAAGTTTTCCAACCAGTTCCACTGAGCAAACAGAGCAATTGAATAATTTTCATTAACTAGGACCCAACCCTACACAAATTATACTACCAGCAGAACAGAATTGATTAACAATTCTCTGAAAGGAAATATGATATCTGATAACGAGCTGCAGATGTTATCAGTTTATGGATTAAAGCAAAATTAATGTTCTTCATACAGCCAGCTTCCCCAAGTTCCAATTCACACCATTCAGCTTATCAATATATTTTACATTAACTTTTAGGAAAAAACTTGCAACATTTAATGAAATTAACAAAATATCTACTGAAAGCAGAATCATTTTACATCAATTGTGTACCGATTAAAAAAAACCTGGCTTTTAAAATAAAATATTTCTCATTTGTAATTTACACAATTAGAGCCAAAATAAACCAAACATGTTAGAGTACAAGATACCACAAGTAATATGAATACAAGTTTGACAAATTATATATGAACTGTGTGTAATTGGCAATACACAAAATATTTATTGCTGTGAGCAATATTTAACAGGTTGCCTGCTAGAATCACATTAAAATGAGTTAACAGAAATAAGTCATACTTAAAGTCATTTAATACACCATCTTTATTGCAAACACAACGTGAAAGCTGTATAATTGAAAATTATGGAAAGATTTACAATCTCTTATGAAAAATGACTTATGTACACCAGATATTCTTCTCCTCCATCCCAAAGAGGAAATGTATTTCTAAAAATGCATAAGGTTAAGGTACAAGACCAACCAGAATTAAACACATGCATTACTTTCCAACAATTAAGGATATTATAAAATGTCTACATTTTATCCTTTAAATGAAACAAATGTAATGACAGGATAAAACTGCAGTAATTTTAAGCTCAGTTTCTTTTTTTCTCCTGAACTGATCCTTGTGCTGTTGGTCATTAAAATAAGTGGATTCTTCCCATACAAAGAACTACCACAGCTCTATTACCAGTAAACAGAAGGTGCAGTGGACACGTCTTTTACAGAGCACCTGGCAATTTTTCTTAAAACTACATTTTCAGAAGCAGTGCAAATGTTGGGAGGCTGCCATAATACAGCATATCCATCTACCCACCCACACAAAAATGTCAGGACACAAACACAATGACTTTCAAAACATCACAAATAAAAGGTCAAATCCAGTCAAACAGATGAGTGTTCTTTAACATTGTTGGCTGAGAAATATATTGGACTTCATTTTGTACAATTTCGTGTATACATAAACTCTTATTCACAACTGTCAAAAAGTTTGTGAAGAAAACAACTGAAGAATCCACAGAAACTGTCAAGATTTATTTTCTTTCATGCAGCAAGTGGAATGTATTTATTGCAGCCAGTTTATTTTGTACACAGTAGATTTTAGAAATCATATTGATCTGCACATTTACACGTGTTTCCTTTGGATTGTGAGGAAATGAATGCTAGATTGATTTTAAAACCATGATGCTATTATAGTTTGCAAATGCCTAACCTTTTTAGGTTTTCCAGACATTAGAAACGAGACTTGAAATACCAGTTTAGTCAAAATGTCTTCTTGTAATATGGTCTGTTCCTATTTTGCTCATATAACATCAAGTTGATCTGTCTGCATCTCCGACGGAAACTGTTGAGATGATGGCTGTGGCTGTGGCGGTGGTGGCAATGATGGCAGTGGTAATAATGGTTCTACCAACTGACCTGTACAAGGTGCCCCGGGAGGGGTAAATGTCTCTACAATATCCCCATTGTAAAAGAGGAACTGATATTGCTGAATAAATGTCTCAATTGTAGACTGATTGACTGCAGCGTTGGTAAGGGCATCTGGTCTCAAGAATGTAGGCCAAAAACAAATGGCAAGGTTATCTGCCACCATACGATTTAGTTTGCTCTGCTGACTAACTCTGCAACATAACAAATGCACAAATAAAAGTAATTAGTTTCTTGATTAAACAGATAAACATTCAGATGGCATAACTAAAAGTTCAGCCTCAGATTTCCTGTTCAGACGTGTTTTTGCCTCATATACCATAAAATCAACAACAAATTAAAGGCATGCAACCGTACAAAAAAAAATCTACATCAGAATAAACCTGCTTTAGAAATCGTATTTAGATTTGATGTCCATGAATATAGAAAGATTCACTTAGATTCTAACATGATTAAATCAAACATTCAAATTGATCAGTTAGCCTGAACTGGTTAGAATTGATAAAACTAACAAGGAACTGTGAACAACCCCTTATTAGGATGAAGGTGATGAAGTAATGCCAACTGCCCCCCTGGGATAAGGACCAATTAGCAAGAGACACATTCCAAGTGATTGATTTTGAACCAGGAAGAAACATCGCATAGTCTGGTAGCATAATTATCTTGTATGGTGCCTGTGCTGCTGTTTTTTTTAGTCTTTTAGTTTGTCTTGGTGGGTTTGTCTCCTTTTGTCTGGATATGTAACAACTGCAAGTTATGAATAAAGAAACCTTGAAACCTACCACCAGACTCTACATGATTAAAATGCGAGTTCTAACAGGTGGAGTACTCGGCAGGATCGCTGGAAAGAAAACACAAACATCAAACCCCTATCACCACCCTGAGAGGAAGGAGTCCTCTTTCTTAAAAGTCCTGAGTCATTGTACATCATGTATGTTTTTCCATGCAATCCCAAATCTGTCATGTTTGATATTCGACTCAAGGCCCCCTGATTTTGAGCGGTCTGAAATAATCTGGTAATTGTAATAATCAACTGACCTGGTTAATAGCCCTCCGGCTCAAGACCCTCTAGTTAACTATGGCTGACAACAATTACCAACAATGGGAGAGGGTCGGTGGGCCCTGCCTGAAGACTAGATTCTTGACAAATTAAAATAATTTTAATACAGGGTGCCAAAGTGATGCAGCGGTAAAGTTGCAACGCCAGAGACACGTGTTCGATCCTGACTACGGGTGCTGTCTGTATGCAGTTTGTACTTTCTTCCTTTGATCGTGTGGGTTTTCTCCAGGTGTTCCGGTTCCCTCCCACACTCCAAAGATGTACAAGTTTGTAGATTAATTGGCTTCTGCAAATTGTTCCTAGTGTGTTGGATAGTGCTCGTGTAAGTGGCGATCATTGGTCGGCACAAATCCAGTGGGCTGAAGGGCCTGTTTCCATGCTGTGAAGTAAATTTATAGGGTAACAACTCGACCTGAAATAAACACATGCAGAATTCAAGAAAAGGTATGGATTCTCCGAAGGACAATGGTCTTTGGAAGATTTTAAAAGGAACTGCAGAAAGACAACATGTTTAAACATCAAAAAACAAATTGCATGGTCCTTGGCAATAATGGTTAAAAAAAAAAAATATGCTGGAATAACACAGGTCAGACAGCATCCCTGGAGAACATGGATAGATGCTGTTTCAGGTCGGGACACTTCTTTAAACCTGTTATAGAACATCTACAGTTCCTTGTTTCTACAGTTATGGGAGAAGTTTGGCAAAGGCATATCATAATGGAAAGTTGTCAACGTGATCGGGAAGTGAAAGTCTCGGGACAGATAGCACGATACGTTGCAAAAGGAACCACGAATCTGAAAAATTAGAAACTGCGAATAGGAAACTAAAACATGAAATTAAAATTAACAAAAAAAAGAAAACGAGAAGAATGGGACTAAACAGGGTTTGTACAAACACCAAGTTTGAAAGTCTTACAACAAGAAAAATTTGAAAATAGAGCTCAGATCTGCTGAATCTTCCAACAGTAGCAACTTAAGTGAAGATGACACTCTTCACTAAAGTCCCTTGAATCCGAAACAAGTAAAGACCAAGTCTGAAAAAATGACTGCCGATTGTAGGAATTGCAAAGATTTATGCCACTTGTCCTCAAGCAAATGAAAGAGCTCTGAGATGCTGCAAACAAAACTAATGGAGCCCATCTCGTACCTCCAGTTCCCCCTCCCCCTAGCACTTGTTAGACAACTTTGAGGAAGTAAATAGCAGGATAGACATTTGAGAGTCAGTGGATGTTCTTTACTTGGATTTTCAGAAGGCCTTCAATAAGGTGCCACATGCGAGTTTGCTAAACAAGATGAAAGCCCGTGGTATTAGCATGGATAGAAGGTTGGCTGAATGACAGAATGCAAAGAGTGGGAATAAAGAGTGGGGCCTTTTCTGGATGGCTGCCAGTGACTAGTGGTGATCTGCAGGGGTCAGTGTTGGGGCCATTACTCTTCACATTGCACATCAATAATATGGATGGGAAATTGAAAGCTTTGTAGCCACGTTTACGGATGTTCAGAAGATAGGTGGGCAGGTAGTGTGGAGGAAGCAGGGACCTTGTCGAAAGACTTCGACAGGTTGAGAGAGTGGGCAAAGTGGCAGATGGCTTGCAGCATAGCAAAGTGTGTCATGCACTTTGGTAGTAGGAATAAAGGCAGAGTCTATTTTCTAAATGGAAAGCGGATTCAAAGATCTGAGGTGCAAAGGGACTTGGGAGTGCTGGTGCAGGATTCCCAAAAGGTTAATTTGCACGTTGAATCAATAATAAGGAAGGCAAATGCAATGTTAGCATTTATTTCAAGAGAACAATAATATAAAAACAAGGATGTAAAAGATGCTGGTCAGACCACATTTGGAGTATTGTGAACTGCTTTTGGCCCTATATCTGTGGAGGGATGTGCTGGCATTTTAGTGGGTCCAGAGGTGGTTTACGAAAATAATCCCGGGATTGACTGGGTTAACGAGCGTTGGTTGATGAGCGTTTGATGGCACGGGGCCTGTATTCACTGAAGTTTAGAAGGATGAGGGGTGACCTCATTGAAACTTACCAAATAGTGAACGGCCTGGATAGAATGGATGTGGAGAGGAGGTTTCCACTAGTGGGAGTTTAGGACCCGAGGGTTCAGCCTTCGAATCAAAGAACACACCTTTGGAAAGTAGGTGAGCAGCATTTTTATTTTTTAGTCAGAGAGGTGAATCTGTGGAATTCATTGCCACGGACACCTGTGGTGGCCTTTATCGGGTATTTTTAAAGAAGATATTGATAGATTTTGATTGGTAAGAGTGTCGCAAGGGGGTGGGGGGAGGGAAGAAAGATCGATCAGCAATGATTGAATGGCGGAGCAGACTCAAAAAGCCGAATGACCTAATTCCGTTCCTTTGTCTTATGAACTTTGGGACAGACTATATGTAACAGTGAGGGTTGGCAGCCGACTTGAAGGCCTTCTTCAGGATGCAGAAGCAACTTGGGTGCTTTAGAACTGACCTGACATCTACTAAATTTGGAGACATTCCTCCCCTGGATGGACAGGCGAGGACTGCCCATGGTGCAGGAGGACATGGTCTCTTAATAAAGAAAACAAAGCTGGTACCTGTTGGTCTTGGACCCCATGAATTAATAACACCGGTCTGGATAGGCCCCATGGATCAAGCCCTTCTGGGAATGGATCTCCTTACTCAGGTTAATTCATCTTTGTTTTGAAAATGGTCATGTGATATGGTCTATTAGAAGATTGAAAAGGAAGAATTACAGCACCACCCAATCTGAGCCAAAGATAAGAACAACTGTGGGCTTCTGCGAATGGAACCAGCAACATTCACGGTAACGCACTGCCATGTACTAAATAATACCCTATCAGCTATGCTTCTATTGTAGGAATCTTACCAGTGATTGAACAACTGGAAGAAAGACACAGAGTTAAAACACACAGCGCCTCTAACAGTCCTGTGGCCAGTATGGAAATTGAATGGAACTGGGCGGCTTACCATTGACTATCGGAAGGCTAACAAATGTATTGATCAAAAGGCTCTAATGGTCTCAGACACCACCACAATATTTACTTCCTTAATGCCAGCACACCAATGGTTCTCAGTTATGGACATGATTAATGGGTTCTGGTCACTGCCACGAACACCGAAATTCTGTCCATGTTTCCCTTTATGGAGAACCAGCAGCAATACCCCTGGACCCAACTCCCATAGGGATTCCGCAACAGTCTAGTTTTCCAAATGGCCCTGCAAAGCCATTTGTATAAACAGCCTCCGAAGCATTCAGCAATCATCCAGTTGGTGGACAATGTCTTATTGACAGAAGAACACAAACAGGATCTTCATTACCTGCTGAACCACCTCCATCAGGGGGGCCTCAAGGTGAGCATTGACGAGCACAAATTACCCAAGAAAAGGTTGTGTACTTGCAGAAAATTTCTCTGGGAAAGATGGAGCTCACCCCAAGACTGGACTACAACCATCCAGACCGCTAAACACCCACTAAGAGCTCAGATCCTCTTTAGACTTGTGTAACTTTAACAGACAGTGGATTGACTCTTGCACACAGCTGGTCCAGTCACTGAATGATCATCTGAATGGAAAAAGGGACTATAAAGAGAAAATCACTCTCACCCAAGAGCAACAATTTTTTTTCAATTCTTAGAAGAAAGCTTTGTGTTTAGCACCAGCCCTGGGAATCCCCGACAACTGGAAACAGTTTACTCTTTTTGTCCACAAAAAAAAAGAGGGATGCATCACAGCAATCCTGACACATGAACACAGGGATCAACAGAGACTCATCGGCTACTATTTGGCAAAATTTGAACCTGTCGTACTCTAATTGAGAATCTGTTTACATGCAGTGCATGCAATGCACCATAATGGCCACTACTAACCTAATATTGGATCAAAAACTTAAGATGAAGTGCCCGCACTCTGTCCATGCCCAACAAGGAATAGTTTCCCAGGTGACTGCAGCCAGATGGACAACTGTTTTGGAAGCACCCAATCAAAAGGTCAGCCGTTAACCTTTTCACTGAGGCCATTTCTTGAGGAAGAAAGAGGAGAGGAAAAGATGGGCCATTGCTAGCCTACATGAGATCATGTCAAAGTGTTGTCTGTCCCCAAGAATGACAGCCCGAAATTCATTGAGGGCTTTGCCTGAAAAAGAGAGTGGAGAGGAAAAGTAACAAGACTGTGTGGTAATTTGAGGTAATAGAAGAATTAAGCCTTGCGGCAGAAACACTCACAGCAGAATCCTGACCTCATCCTTTTTATGAACTGCTCTCCCTTTGTTGATAACTGCATTAGGAAAGCAAGATTGGCCATAGCCAGCCTCCATGAGATCATAGCAAAGGGTTATCTGTCCCCTGGAATGTCAGCCCAAAAGGCAGAGTTGAGGGCTCTGTCCGAAGCATGCCGAATAGCAGAGGGACAGTCAGCTAACATCTATATGGACTCCAGATATGCCTTCGGGGTGACCCATAACTTTGGGCAGCTGTGGAGAAAGAGCATTTCTTTCTGCCACTGGCATTCCATTCGGAACAGAAAAAACAGTTCAAGACAAGAAGTGGCAATTTTACAGTGCAAAGCCCAAACTAAAGAAGATACATGGAAGACACATGGGAATGCACTAGATGGCAAGACAGCTAAGGAAGAGATGTCAAAAGGCACAAACATTAGCAATGAACCGCAAGTACACCCCGAATGCAAGTAATATGGAACGAGACCTACAGAAGGCAGTGAATTAAAAAAGAAAATTAGATACGGATTGAAGCAGGTACTAAGCCATGTGAGGATGCCATTTAGAGTCGGACACCAACAAGCTAGTCGCACCACAGCATTAATGTCATTCCTTGCCCAACAAATCCACTCGTGGGGTCATCCCTCAACTCAGCATATGACAGCTTTTATTCCATAAATGTAAGTGGTGATGAGGTTTTGGGAACCATGTTAACAGGTGGCCGACCGATGTGTGACCTGCCAGAAAAACAATTCGGGATCTTTAACCTCCATAAGGTCATGGCGGCAAGATGGCGGCGCGCACAGTCGCAGCGGCTCGAAGCTCTCCCTTTCGGTGCTTTTTTTGTGTGTTTTTGTTTGTATGTCTGTTTGACAATGTTACGTTTTGTCGTGCGAATCTCACCTTCAGCCGACAGGATCTTCTGATTATCGGATTACAGTGTAAACAGGCAGTTAAGTGTGTTTTTCTGCATTCACGCAACATACCGGAGGAGATAGCCAGGACACCGGGCTCTCCGTGGATTGTTGTCGGCCCCAGCAAACGCCGGAGACGGAGGAGGCACAGGAAGCAAAAGCGTGGTCGCCGGTCCGGACTACTCGCTAGGCTAAGGCAACAACCACATAAACCACCGCTACCCAGCATCATTCTCACCAACGCCAGATCTATCACCAACAAAATGGACGAACTAAGATTACAGGTCGCTGCAAATAAGTTCATCGCGGACAGTTGCATTCTGCTAATAACAGAGACGTGGCTACACGCACTTGTACCATACGGAGCCATTAAGCTAGCAGGCCGCACAGCATTTCGCTGGGATAGAAACAAAGACTCCGGTAAGAGCAAAGGAGGGGGGTTATGCATCTACGTTCACAACAACTGGTGCACAAATACCACAATCATAGACAGACACTGTTCTGCTGATTTGGAGTACCTGATAGTTAGATGCCGGCCTTTCTACCTTCCACGTGAGTTTACCGTGGTCATAGTTACAGCTGTGTATATCCCACCGGATGCTAATGCTAGCATAACCCTAGGCTACCTCCATAGCGCTATCAGCAAACAAGAGAACACCTACCCCAAAGCAGCCCATATCATAGCTGGTGATTTTAATCATGCAGACTTAAAATCAGTTCTCCCCAAGTTTGAACAACACATCAAATGTGCAACCAGGGGAGAAAATACATTAGATAAGGCCTACTCAAACATCAAGAAGGGGTTTAGAGCCACACCACTACCACACTTAGGCCAGTCGGATCACCTATCCATTCACTTAGCACCAGCATACACCCCCCTCAGGAGAAAAGCTCAACCCACCACCAGGACTGTTAAAACTTGGCCTGAAGGAGCTTCCTCACAGCTACAGGACTGCTTTAAAAGGACAAACTGGGACATTTTTGGAAATCAGGACTTGGAGGAGTACACATCCACTGTACTCTTTTACATCCAGAACTGTGTTGACAACGTCACCGTCGACAAACTCATCCGGGTGTAACCCAACCAGAAGCCGTGGATGACAAGAGGTCCAAACTCTCCTCAAGGACCGCAACACCGCCTTCAGGTCTGGCGACAGAGCCCTGTACAGCGCTGCTAGAGCCAACCTGAAGAAAGGCATCAGGGATGCCAAAGCGGCCCACATGAGGAAGATAGAGGACCCACTTTAACAACAACGATCCATGGCGGGTGTGGCAGGGCATCCAGCACATCACCAACTACAAGCCCAGCAACAGCACGACGGCGACGCCTCACTGGCAGAGGAGCTGAACTGCTTCTTTGCTCGCTTCGAGGCAGAACCAGAAGAGTTTGTCACCATTCTCCCACCAGCCCCTAACAACACCAACTACACCCTCACTGTGCAGGAGCATGAAGTGAGGCGGGTGCTCAGGGCGGTGAACCCGAGGAAGGCTGCCGGCCCGGATGGCGTGACAGGAAGGGTTCTGAAGGAATGTGCAGACCAGCTCTCCGAGGTCTTCACGAAAATCTTCAACCTGTCCCTGTCCAAATCCATCATCCCACCGTGCCTGAAGTCTGCCACAATCATCCCACTACCAAAAAAGCCTGTTATCAGCGGCCTTAACGACTACCGACCGGTCGCTCTCACACCAGTCATCATGAAGTGTTTCAAGAGGCTGGTCCAGCAGCACATCAAAGCCAGCCTCCCGCCCACCTTCGATCCACACCAGTTTGCCTACAGAGCAAATAGGTCCACTGAGGATGCCATCGCCACTGCTCTTCACACTGCACTGACCCACCTCGAACACCAGGGGAGCTATGTGAGGATGCTTTTCATTGACTTTAGCTCCGCCTTCAATACCATCATCCCCAGCAGACTGGTCACCAAACTCATGGATTTAGGACTCTCCCAACCCATCTGCCTCTGGATCAAGGACTTTCTGTCTAACCGCCCCCAGACCGTCAGACTGGGCCATCACCTCTCCACCCCCATCACACTCAGCACCGGCTCCCCACAGGGCTGTGTGTTGAGCCCCCTCCTCTACGCCCTCTACACCCACGATTGTGCCCCCGCCCACTCCACCAACACCATTGTCAAGTTTGCGGACGACACGACTGTGGTTGGACGTATCTCAGGAGGAGATGAGACAGCCTACAGGGAGGAAGTCCAAAGACTGGCAGCGTGGTGTTCAGACAACAACCTCATCCTAAACACCACAAAAACAAAGGAAATTATCATAGACTTCCGTAAGAACAGTGCAGCCCCCAAACCCCTATTCATCAATGGGGACGGTGTGGAAAGGGTCTCAGACTTCAGATTCCTGGGCACACAAATTACGGAGGATCTCTCCTGGACTACAAACACCACCACAGCAGTCAAGATGGCCCAGCAGCGACTCTACTTTTTGAGGATCCTCAGGAAAAACAACCTGGATGAGAAGCTGCTGGTGTCCTTCTACCGCTGCTCCATTGAGAGTGTGCTGGCGTACTGTATAACCACATGGTATGCCAGCTGCTCTGCAGCGGACAAGAGAGCCCTTCAAAGGGTCATCAACACCGCACAAAAAAATCACTGGCTGCCCACTGCCTTCCCTGAAGGACATCTTCAGCTCTCGCTGCCTTGGCAGGGCAGCCAACATCCTAAAGGACCCTTCCCACCCTGGACACAACCTGTTCCACCTGCTGCCCTCTGGCAGACGGTACAGGTCTTTCAAAACTCGCACAAACAGACTCAGAGATAGCTTCTACCCCCCATAGCCATAAATAATACTCACATTCAACTGAATGGTTCTACCTCAGCTGCTATTGTTATTTATCTGTAATTTTTTTTTAAATATGTATATATGTTTACCTTTTCTTCTATATTTAAAATTGCTCTTGTGAATCGCACCGTGGGATTGACTTTTAAATTTTGGTGTACCATGTGCAATGACAATAAAGAAATTCATCATTCATAAGTGATAGGAGCAGAATTAGGACATTCAGCCGATCAATTCTACTTGGCCGTTCAATCATGGCTGATCGATCTCTCCCTCCAAACCCCATTCTCCAGCCTTCTCCCCATAATCCTTGACATCCGTACTAATCAAGATTCTATTTATCTATGCCTTAACATTCATTGACATGGCCTCCACAGCCTTCTGTGGCAAAGGATGCCACAGATTCACCACCCTCCGACTAAAGACATTTCTCCTCATCACCTTCTTAAAGGAACTTCATTTAATTCTGAGGCTATGACCTCTAGTTCGGGACTTTCCCGCTAGTGGAAACATCCACTCCATCCAAGCCTTTCACTATTCGATAAGTTTCACTAACTTCCCCCTTCATTCTTCTAAATTCCAGCGAATACAGGCCCAGCGTCGTCAAATGCTCATCATATGATAGCTCCGGCCGACCTATTCTAACACCAACAGGTTATTTCTCTCCCAAATGCCAGGGGTATATTGACATCGTTGTTATCATTGACATATTCTCCCAGTGGGTGCAGGCTGTTGCAAACAAAAGAGCTACATCCATCCACAACGTCAAGGCCATGAGCAAAGATTATATTTCTCAATGGGAGTTCCAAATCGTATTGACTTGGATCAAGGAACACACTTTGCTGATGCAGTTTGTTAACGGGCATACTACTAATTGAACATTACCTGGGACTTGCATTGCCCTCACCACCTGCAATATTTGGGTCAGGTGGAATGTAAAATTGGACCCCAAAATGAGAATTTAATGAAAACATCAAGGAGGAATGCCATGCCTCTTGCACTGCAATAGTCTTATGTACAGAGAACAGTACTGCACAGGAATGGGCCCTTCAGCCCACAATGTTTGTGCCAAGCATGATGCCTAGTTAAACTGATTTCAACTGCCTGTGTATGATCCAAACATCCCTCTATTCCCTGCACTTCCATGTGCCTATCTAAAAGGCTCAAACGCCACTGTCGTATCTGCCTTCACCACCACCCCTGGCATTGCATTCCATGCCCCCACCTCTCTGTGGGGGATTTTTTTATTTTTTAAACTTGCTCCGTACATCTCCATTAAACTTTCCCACTCTCACTTTATAGTTATGCCGTCTAGTATTGGACATTTCCAGCCTGGGAAGAAAGGTTGTGATGGTCCACACTATCCATGCCTCAATTTTATATACAGTTCAAGACCACATATTAGGTCTCCCTTAATCTCCAATGTTCAGGAGAAAACAATCCAAGTCAATCCTCTCTCCCTGTAGCTGAAACTCTCTAATTAAAGCAGCATTCTGGGAATCCTCCTCTGCACATTCTCCAAAGCCTCCATATCTTTCCCAAAATAGGGCAACACACAATACTCTCAATGCGGCCTAACCAAAGTCCTAGAGAGCTGCATCATGACTTCCTGACTCTTGTATTCAATCCGCCTACAAATGAAGGCATGTATACCATACACCTTCTACTCTCACCCTATTTACTTGTGCTGCCACTTTTAATAAGATATCAACTTGGACTCAAAGATCCCTCTGCACTTCAATGCTGTTAAGAGTATTGCCATCAATAGTATACCACTCCCTCCTTGCATTCAACCTCCCAAAGTGCAGCACCTCACACTTGCTTGGATTAAATTCATAAGAGTTGTGTTCCATTGACCTTTATGCAATTCAGATTTTACGCGTCAGAACCACCTAAACCTAGGTAGAAACAAAGAATTCTTAATGCTGTTTAACACACAAAACAACACAAAGTACCGGAGTAATTCAGCAGATAAGGCAGCATCTTCTGGAGAACATGGACAGGTGACATTATGGGTTAGAACCCTTCTTCAAACTGATTCATTCTGCTGAGTTACTCTAGAACTTTGTGTTGTTTCATCTTCAAACTAGTCACAGATGCCACTTGTCTGCACCAGTGAGCCCTTCTTCACCAGCCACCACACCGTCCGGTTGACGTGACTGTCGTTGCAGCTCACATTGTAGCCTCTGGTCATAAATGTCTTCTTCAGGCCGCCACCACCGACAGAACGCACTCAGTCCCAGTTGGGCACCCTCCCCTCAGACCAGCTGCCTCTTCTTCCTGTCGACCGTCGCTTTGTCCGTTCGGCCTCTTCCTCTCCGAAGTCAAGGTGGAAGGTATCAGCGCCAGGGGGGAGGGGACAATGGTGGAAGGGGGCCACCAGAGTAGACAAAGTAACAGCCGACAGGTAGAACCAGCAGTTGGTGAGAGGGGAAGGACCCCCACAGTGACAGAGTGTATCCTGTTGGAGGCAGCAGCCTGAAGTGCCCGGTCAACTCGACAGTGCAGTAGCTGATAAGAAGAACTTGCTAGTGCACCTTGTGGAAGATACTGGCAACTCAACTGAGAATTGTTCTCCACTACCTCCCTCGTTATCACGCGCCTTCCCAGTATCACACCAAAACTGAAGGAGAAGCGAACCCAGATGACATTTTTATATCTATATAAAGCGGATAAGGTCCATGCCATCCTCCCATTGTAATAAAACAGGTCATTCAGGAAACAGGGCCACCTATTGTGAATTGATCACGAAAGTATGAGTTTACATAACTCTCTTATTGCAAAAGTCAGGAGTACCTGTATTTTAAACCTTGTCATGTCCAGTACTGGAACAAGTTTGTTTCCATTATTTCGCAGTTAAATAATTTCATTTTCTGTGGAAGTTAAAACAACAAGCAATAAGAGGATAATGGCAAGTTTCAAGATACATGGCAGATTGGGTGCCATATTTTTTTTTTTTTTTTTTTTAAGGCTAGGGAGGAAGTGCAGCTTGGAAGGAATCATGAATTATGGGGGACTATATCCAGAATATACTATCCTCTTGGGGTCTCTGCCCATTCAGTATTGGCACCCAAACAAATTATATAATTTGAGTTGGGGAAAAAAAATAATTTGTTGTTGTGGAATAGAAAACAACCATTGGCACCTCAAAGGACTCAAGTTCGTGCTGAAGTAACAGATTCTCTGAGAGTACCTGCTATATAGATTACGGACTTCTTGCATCCTGGTTGAGAGCCTAAAATCTAGATAGACAATATATGTTAATCGAAATCATAAATTAAACCAGTTCTGTCAATTGTAAAAAGAATAATGTCTTGGCATGCAAGGTAAGCTAATTCAGCCAGTGGCTTGGTTTTCTGCTTTGGCACTCAAGGCGAGAGGATAGTTCCCCTTGAATGGAATTCAAGCATGGATTTCAAACACCTCCTTGTCACACAATACCAACCATTAGGATTAACTCCTTTTCCAAATTTAGGCAAACTGACTTAACCCATTGGCAGATCCTCAATGTGATGAAATTGAATTGTTTTTGTTCTATATTCATTTAAACATTTATTACAAGATTTGTTACTTTCCTGAAAAAAATCAAATTGCACATGAATATCTGCAACCATTCAAAACTACAGGCTCAAATTTAAAAAGGGATTGAATGCCTTATTGGATTGTATAAATGTACAGTATCTACAATACATAATGGAGCAGAATCTTGACATCCCATCACTACTACTTCCAAATGTGTTTTATTACAACCTCAGGTGTTACCGCCTTCTCGTAGGAGAATTTTGTTATCTTGAAACGATTATATTTTTGTTAAAACTTGACAAGAAGAAAGTGGTCTTTATGGGCTTAACTAATTAACCAGCTTCAATAATTTAAATATTGTTTGGATGTTAAGTTCTGCATTGACTTTTAGTCTTAAATTGGGAGGCATCTTACGAACAGTTGTCTTATCCAGCAATAGATGGAGATTCTCATGAAAACCTCAATAAAACCTTAGCGGCCAAAATTACATGTAAAAGTGGACTGACTGTTACCACCAGTGGACAAATGATCCCAACCACTGGCTAGTTTTGGGCAGGAAAATGCAGTGAGGAGAGACAATAGGTGCAGGAGTAGGCCATTCGGCCCTTCGAGCCAACACTGCCATTCAATGTGGTCATGGCTGATCATCCCCAATCAGTACCCCGTTCCTGCCTTCTCCCCATATCCCCTGACTCCGCTATTTTTAAGAGCCCTATCTAGCTCTCTCTTGAAAGCATCCAGAGAACCAGCCTCCACTGCCCTCTGAGGCAGAGAATTCCACAGACTCACCACTCTCTGTGAGAAAAAGTGTTTCCTCGTCTCAGTTCTAAATGGCTTACTCCTTATTCTTAAACTGTGGACGCTGGTTCTGGACTCCCCCAACATCAGGAACATGTTTCCTGCCTATGGCATGTCCTAACCCTTAACAATCTTATGTTTCAATGAGATCCCCTCTCACCCTTCTAAACTCCAGAGTGTACAAGCCCAGCTGCTCCATTCTCTCAGCATATGACAGTCCCGGGAACTAACCTTGTAAACCTACGCTGCACTCCCTCAATAGCAAGAATGTCCTTCCTCAAATTAGGGGACCAAAAACTGTACACAATACTCCAGGTGTGGTCTCACTAGGGCTCTGTACAACTGCAGAAGGACCTCTTTGCTCCTATATTCGATTCCTCTTGTTATAAAGGCCAACATGCCATTCGCTTTCTTCACTGCCTGCTGTACCTGCATGCTTACTTTCATAGACTGATGTACAAGGACCCCCAGATCCCGTTTTCCCCTTTTCCCAACTTGATGCCATTTAGATATTAATCTAAGGGGATTAAAAGCACAAAATATGAATGCCCTACGGTCATTACAGTGTCCAGAGGAATATTCCTAATGTTTCTCATCCCCAAGTAAAACCCATATTTCAATACATTTACATGACCCTTTTCCAGCAAGGGATTCCAATAGCTTTCACTTAGCAGGGAACATCACTGCTGCCTCTCATAGTGCTATGTGTAAAATAAAAAAACTAGATCAAATGTAGAACAGTATATACATGTATATTACTGTATATATATATATATATATATATATATCAATCACAGCATTGGGTCCTTCTGCCCACAATGTTTGTGCTAAACATGATACCAAGTTAAAGTGATCTCATCTGCCTGTACATGATCAATATCCCTCTATTCCCCGCACTTCCACATGTCTATCTAAAACCCTCTTTTCTAGATTTCTAGCATTCTCAATTTTTTTCTTTTAATTTCAATAATCAGATAAATCTTGGAGAATGGTAGTACTTTCATCTGATTCAGTGTGCTCATAGACTATTGTTCAGTTCAGAGATTAAAGCACACAAATAAAGGCACAAGAGACTAGTTTCTGGAATCTGTACCGAAAAAGAAAGCAGCTGGAGAAACACAGTGGGTCACGCAGAATCTGTGAAGCAAAGTAATCATACAACCGTACAGTACAAGACAGGCCCCAAGGTATGTCCATATGCTTATCCAAAAGTCTTTTGAATGCCACTAACATATCGGCTCCAACCACCACCGAATCGTTCGAATATAGCAGCACGTTCCAGGCACTCACCATCCTGTATGTAAACTCACCATCCGGTCTTCTTTAAACTTTGGCCCTTTTAACTTAAAGTTAGGTCCACCCCATATATCTTATGCCCCATATAGAAGCAGTCGTTCCAGGTGCGACAAAGGTTCACCTGTATCTCCTCCAACCTCATCTACTGCATCCGCTGCTCTAGATGCCAGCTGATCTACATCGGGGAGACTAAGCGTAGGTTGGGCAATCGTTTCGCCGAACACCTCCGCTCAGTCCGCAATAACCAACCTGACCTCCCGGTGGCTCAGCACTTCAACTCCCCTTCCCATTCCCAATCCGACCTCTCTGTCCTGGGTCTCCTCCATTGCCAGAGTGAGCAACACCAGAAATTGGAGGAACAGCACCTCATATTCCGCCTGGGCAGTTTGCATCCTGATGGCATTAACGTTGAATTCTCCCAATTTTGCTAGCCCTTGCTGTCTCCTCCCCTTCCTTAACCCTCGAGCGGTCTCCTCCCATCCCCCCGCCCTCGGGCTCCTCCTCCTCCCTTTTTCCTTCCTTCTCCCCACAGACAATCAGTCTGAAGAAGGGTTTTGGCCTGAAATGTCGCCTATTTCCTTCACTCCATAGATGCTGCTGCACCCGCTGAGTTTCTCCAGCAATTTTGTGTACCATATATCTTACCACTGGCTCTTCTCCCCAATCTCATCAACTCCTTTCCTGTTGTTCCCATCTTCCACCCACCTCATTCAGTTCCATTCTTAACCTTTTCTTATCAGATTCCAGAATCTGCAGCCGATTGTTCTCCACATTAGTTTAGAGTTTAGAAATACAGGGCGGAAACAGGCCTTTCGGCCCACTAGGTCTGCGCCGACCGGTGATCCCCACACATTAACACTATCCCACACCCACTAGGGACAATTTTTACGTTTACCAAGCCAATTAACATGCAAACCTGTACGTCTTTGAAGTGGAGGAGGAAAACGAAGATCTTGGAGAAAACCCATGCAGGTTACGGGGAGAACATACAAACTCCGTACAGACAACACCCGTAGTTGGGATCGAACCCGGGTTTCTGGCGCTGCATTCGCTGTAAGGCAGCAACACCACCGTGACCGCCCGACTTAGTTTAGAGATACAGTGTGGAAACAGACACTTGTGCCCGAGTCGACTTTGACCATTGATTACTCATTCACACGAGTTATACATTATTCCACTTCTCATCCACTTCCCGCACACTTGGGGCAATTTTAGAAGCCATTTAACCCATAAACCCGCACGTCTTTGGGATGTGGGAGGAAATTGGAGCACAGAAGAAATCCAAACACCCACGTGAAATCCACACGATCAAAAGGAGAACATGCAAACTCCACACAGAGAGCACCTGACATCAGGATCTAAACCGGATCTCTGGCACTGAGAGGCAGCAGCTCTACCAGCTGTGCCAGACTGCTTATCATTTCCTTGCTTCTATTGCTGTCTCCTGCCTTTGTGGCAGTCTCCATTCTTCCCTCCCCACGATGACATCTGCCAATTAACCCCTCCTCACCTGTATCCACCTATTACTTGCTAGCTCTCACCCCACCCCTATTCTCACACTGCCTACTTCCCCTCTAGCCTTTCAGTCTAGATGATGCGTCGCCACTTAAAAATTCAACTGTCCATTTCCCTCCACAGATGCTGTCTGACCCAAATGAGTTCCTCCAGCTGCTTTGCTTTCTTCACTAAAGCATTTCAATTTGAGTTTACACTTTACTGCAGTGCCAAGCACACCCTGCACAAATGAAGGAGATATCCTTCTAATGAGATGAAAACACAAGACATTTTGTTCTTCTGTTGGATGTAAATGATCCTGTGGTTATAATATGAACATTTTGCTCAGTAAGAGTCAACCAAAAATGCAAAGTGATTATTTGGACTGCTCATCATTATGCGCACAAATGCTTACATTACAATAATAACTTTTTTTTTTTTTTTTTTTTTTTAAAAAGAATCAGCTTTGGAATAAAGTGCCTGGGGGTGTTCAGAGCTAGTCTGCATCTTTGCTGAACTACACATTTAACACCTTGTGCTCCAAAACTGCTGGAATAATTCCTGCCAACTGCCAAATTCTGTCACATTAGCCAACTATTCATCATCAAATCATAGACAAGATTGATCCAGAACACTGTGGAACTGTATCCATGTTACATTATATTGTCTATGGGACAATTGTTCAGATCCTCCAATCAAATGTCTGATCAGTTCCATTATATGTCATAAGCCATGAGTCCATTGTCTTTACAATTTCTTTAAAAATATTTAATCTTAGGTTTATTTACACCTAGAATGTAACTGCAGAGACAATTCTTATCCTGCCCCAAAGATAAGGACACATTTTAAATCAGCAACACAGATAAATTACGTACTTGAAGGTTCGTATGTCAAAGGAAATTCTGACAACTGTACTGCAAAATTTTACTTCTTGATCACTATTTCAGTAGATTTTTGACTTGCCTGTTGAGATGGGTAATGATATATTTGAAAACCTCGTAGTTCTCAACAGGAAACTTTTTCAACAGTTCCTTAAAGGCATTCAGCTTTTCTGACATGTCAATCAGTCCTGCAAGATAAAAAAAATATTTGTTTCTTCCACCTTTACCATTTACTGCCTTTTTGCAACAAACAATAAATATCCAGACACATGGAACTGAACAAGAAACTGTAACTAGTTGTACCAACTAGCTGATTCTAGCGTGAAATTGTGAAAGTGCTTTGACATTTCAGGCAAAATGTAGGTTGTCACCCAGCAAGGCAGCTCTGTGCCATCTAGTACATTTACTCCAGCAATCTATGCACTAATTTATGTGCATGATGTGGATCGGGAAAATATCACAGGAACCTTCAATCATGCTAATATCCAGCCAATCCTGAATCTCAAGGCAAATTCTAAAATTCTTTACTGTCCAAGGGAACAAACAAAGGTGACAATGTTGCAATTAGTTAACTTAATATACTTAAAAGAGTAAATTTAAAAAAATAGTATGCTACTTACTGGTAGCTTCCAACAGTTCTGAATGTAAATTGTAAGGAATGAGTGGTTCAGGCAAATCAGAAAAGAAAGCTTTAAGGGCTCCTGCTACAGCATTAACAGTGACATCCATTGCGACAAGGTCAATATTGTGATCTAAAAGATAGTTAATAACAGAAGGTTATTATACGTAGTATCGTACATGGGTTAATTGGTAACAAAAATGCATATTTCTCATTATCATGTAACATATCAAATAAACATCTTCATGAAATGTACTGCAAGTTTAAACAAGTACTTCCTGGAGACTGGAGTATGATCATCACTAGGCTGTGGGTTGAGCTAAGACAGGTGCCTAATTGAAAATTGAAACTGTCAATGTTCAAAAATATACAAATATAAATTAATAGATGGCATAATACAGAAATAAAAATCATATTGTCTACTCAGAAGTGCAACACAAAAAGGAACATACAGGAATCGAACACAATAACCTTCATATGAATTTGCCAAAGCACAACTGAACTATTATTTTTTGGCTCAGAATACTAAAATTAAAACGAAAACAATTAAATAAGAACAAATAAATTCTAGTCATCCAAAATGAGTTATCTGCGTGACATGTACGGTGTTGTACATATTTTTTTTTAGCACTGAAACAAGCTCGCACACTGGCCTTTTAACAATGTACATAATTAAATAAAGATGCCAATATCATAATTACTATAAACACAGTAATTCCACTAATTTAGAATACACTACTAAATAGTAGTACCTTGATCAAACTGCCTTTGAATATTATCTTGATCAGTCCTGTTTCCACTTACACGATAAAGTCCTTCATTGTTCAAACCTAAAGTGCAAATAAAAGCTTGTCATAAGGGACCATATCAAAAGTCTTACTAAAATCCATGTATACAACATTCACTGCCCTACTTTCATCAATCTCCTTTGTCGTCTCCTCAAAAAACTCAAGCAAGTTAGTGAGACATGACCTGCCATGGACAAAGCCATGCAAACTTTCCCTAATTAGCCCATTCTCTTCAAGTGACTAAATTACACGATTGCACAAGATGAAGATTACATACCGAAGGAATTAGGTTAGATTTCCAAGACAAAAATAATAAAAAAGATAGTGGAAATGAAAACTTAGCCAGTGAAGCAGAAGGACCAATGATAATAGCTTGCAACCGACTTTTCAGGGGTTACATATGTACAAATTTGCTGGGGTGTATGCTTCGACAAACAAATTATTAATCTTAAATCTGACACTGATACTCTTTGAAGTTAAGAAAACCTGAGGGTTACGTGGTGACAACAAATATTCAGAATTAGGCTATCAGCTGCTTTCAGCAGAAAGATTTAATGGCCTAAATATCTGGTTCCTATGAAGCCACTACAGTAATTTCACAAATCCGTGATTAGTTAGTGTGTGAGGAAACTTGGGGTTTTGCTTTCATATTCCAAAGACAAATTGGGTGGTAAGTAAACCTGCTGCCTCAATTCTTTTCATCAATCCCTCTGCTGTTCTACTACCTTTTCCTCCATTGTCTTCATCAATTTGTCCATTATTCTCATCCTAATAAGTTTAACACGTGAATAAATAGCTCAAGGTCAAAATTTGTAGAATATACCAAATTGGAGTGCTGAAACTAACACAGAAGAATGCAGTCAAACATATGACACGTTGAGCATTTATATGCATGATGTACGAGCTGGTGGACCCCTTGTTGGTTCCTGGTGACCACATCTGCAGCAAGTGTTGGATGATCGAGGAACTCGGGCTCAAAGTTGATGACCTGGAGTCCGAGCTTCAAATGCTGCGGCACATCAGCAAAGGGGAAAATTACCTGGACGCTGTGCTTCTGGAGGGAGTCACACCTGTGAGATTAACCGCTTCCAATTTGGTACGTGTTCAAGAGGAGGGTGTGACCGCAAGTGAAGCAGGAAGGGGGATAGAGGTAGAGGCAGTGCTAGAGGAAACTCAGCCTTTGAGGTTGTCAAGCAGGTCTGAGATTCTTACTTCCTGTGCAGACGAGTATGGGGGCTGAAGGAAGGATGAGCAGCTTAACCATGCCACCATAGATCAGTGAACTATTCAAGAGGGGAGAAGAGACAAGTAGTTGTCATTTGGGATAGTATAGTCGGGGGAATAGAAACAATTGTCTGCCAGAAGGATTGAGAGTTCCTAAGCTTTAGTGTCTGCCTGGAGACCAGGTTTGGGACATCCCATACGACTTTCAGAAGAAGTTAATTAAAAAAACTGCAGATGCTGGCTATACCAAAGATGGGCACAAAATGTAACAGTGGACAGGGCAGCATCTCTGAAGAAAATAGACTGGCTGAGTTACTGCTTTTTGTGTCCATCTTCAGAGGAATTTGGAGTGGAAGGGAAAGATCCAGTTCTTGTGGTCCATGTGGGTACCAGTGACATAGGTAGAACAAGGAAAGAGGTTTTGTTGAGATAATTTCAGAAGCCAATGACTAGATTGAAAAACAGAACCAAAATGGATAGAAAATTGGCTTCTTGGAAGGAAGTGCAGTGATGCTTTTCAGACTGGATGCCTGTGACAAGGTTTGGTGCTGGGACCACTGATGTTTGTCATCTATATCAATGATTGGGATGAGAACATACATGACATGGTTAGCAAGTTTGCAGAAGACACAAAAGTGGTTGTTGAACTGTGCTGATATCAGGGTTCATGCTGGTATTATGGCAAACCGCATAACTAGGGCAGTAGATTGGGCTTGAAATAAGGGTAGGGGAGCATCTCTACTGCCCTTGCATATTAGTATTTTACGTTAAATCTTTCCCCCATTACCTTGTGTCCCCTGGTTCTTGATTCCCTTACTCTGGGTAAAAGCCATCTTGGGGAACGGCTGCTAACCAGCTGCCGTCCGTTTAATTCACTTTTTTTTTGTAGTTCTAGTGAGTCCTGTGTTTTGTTTGTGGGAGAAATAGACTTTTTAAATGTGGGGGGAAGGGGGTAACTATATTTCTAGGTCCCTACCTGGTCGGTGAGGCAGCTTTTTCTCCAGGCTGCCCCGTCGACCCGTCCTCATGGCCTACCAGCGAGCATGGAGCGCCGTTTCCTGACGGGGACCGCCCAGCACCTTGGCTTCGGTGGCAGCACAGCGCTGAAGCGCTATCGTGGAGCGGGCGATGCCTTGCCTGGGTCGCCACGCTGGAGCTCCGGTGAGCTGTGACCGCCGAGTTCAACACCTCCGGGCTGCGGGTCTGCGGAGTGGAGCGGAGCGGGCGGCGCCGACTTCAACATCGGGAGCCTGGGAGCTCCAAACCGGCGGCCTTGTCGGCTTCAGAAGCTGCGGTCTCTCCGGTAAGGAAGCGGCCGTTCCAGGTGGCCCAGCCGCTGAGAGGACTCTCCCGACGCCGGGGCAACAGCACCCAGTGAGAACGGCAGGAACATCGGGTCTCCGTAGAGGCAATAGTGGAGGCCTCAATAGGCCTGACTTTGGGAGAACTGGGGATGGGGACTGGACATTGTGCCTTCCCCCACAGTGGTAACCATTGTGGGGGGATGTTTTTTGTGTGTAAGTGATTATTTTAGTTTGTGTCCAAGATGGCTGTCGGAAGGGAGAATGTACGCTGGCGCGGTTTAGCTGCCGCTGCTCTCTCTTCACATTGCGTTTTTGATGTTTTTGTCTTTGGATCGAATTCTGACTTTAATTTGTGTATTGGTGATGTCGTTATTAACCATATATAACCATATAACAATTACAGCACGGAAACAGGCCATCTCGGCCCTACAATTCCGTGCCGAACAACTTTTTTCCCTTAGTCCCACCTGCCTGCACTCATACCATAACCCTCCATGCCCTTCTCATACATATGCCTATCCAATTTATTTTTAAATTATACCAACGAACCTGCCTCCACCACTTCCACTAGAAGCTCATTCCACACCGCTACCACTCTCTGAGTAAAGAGGTTCCCCCTCATGTTACCCCTAAACTTCTGTCCCTTAATTCTGAAGTCATGTCCTCTTGTTTGAATCTTCCCTATTCTCAAAGGGAAATGCTGATCCACATCAACTCTGTCTATCCCTCTCATCATTTTAAAGACCTCTATCAAGTCCCCCCTTAACTTTCTGCGCTCCAGAGAATAAAGGCCTAACTTATTCAACCTTTCTCTGTAAATTAGTTGTTGAAACCCAGGCAACATTCTAGTAAATCTCCTCTGTACTCTCTCTATTTTGTTGACATCCTTCCTATAATTGGGCGACCAAAATTGTACACCATACTCCAGATTTGATCACACTAATGGATTGTACAATTTTAACATTACATCCCAGCTTCTATACTCAATGCTCTGATTTATAAAGGCTAGCATACCAAAAGCTTTCTTTACCACCCTATCTATATGAGATTCCACCTCCAAGGAACTATGCACGGTTATTCCCAGATCCCTCTGTTCAACTGTATTCTTCAATTCCCTACCATTTACCATGTACGTCCTATTTTGATTTGTCCTGCCAAGGTGTAGCACCTCACATTTATCAGCATTAAACTCCATCTGCCATCTTTCAGCCCATTCTTCCAAATGGCCTAAATCACTCTGTAGACTTTGGAAATCCTCTTCATTATCCACAACACCCCCTATCTTGGTATCATCTGCATACTTACTAATCCAATTTACCACACCTTCATCCAGATCATTGATGTACATGACAAACAACAAAGGACCCAACACCGATCCCTGAGGCACCCCACTAGTCACCTGCCTCCAACCCGACAAACAACCATCCACCATTACCTTCTGGCTTCTCCCATTCAGCCACTGTTGAATCCATCTTGCTACTCCTGCATTTATACCCAACAGTTGAACCTTCTTAACCAACCTTCCATGAGGAACCTTGTCAAAGGCCTTACTAAAGTCCATATAGACAACATCCACTGCTTTACCCTCGTAACCTTCCCTAGTAACCTCTTCAAAAAATTCAAGAAGATTAGTCAAACATGACCTTCCAGGCACAAATCCAGGCACAAATCCATGCTGACTGTTCCTAATCAGACCCTGTTTATCCAGATGCTTATATATATTATCTCTAAGTATCTTTTCCATTAATTTGCCCACCACTGAAGTCAAACTAACAGGCCTATAATTGCCAGGTTTACTCTTAGAACCCCTTTTTAAACAATGGAACAACATGCGCAGTACGCCAATCCTCGGGGACTATTCCCGTTTCTAATGACATTTGAAATATTTCTGTCATAGCCCCGGCTATTTCTACACTAACTTCCCTCAATGTCCTAGGGAATATCCTGTCAGGACCTGGAGACTTATCCAATTTTATATTTTTCAAAAGTGTCAGTACTTCTTTTACTTTGAAACTCATAGTATCCATAGCTACTCTACTAGTTTCCATTACCTCACATAATTCAATATCCTTCTCCTTGGTGATTACCAACGAAAATAAATTGTTCAATATCTCCCCCATCTCTTTTGGTTCTGCAGATAGCTGTCCACTCTGTCTCTCCAATAGACCAATTTTATCCCTCGTTATCCTTTTGCTATTAATATAGCTGTAGAAACCCTTTGGATTTACTTTCACCTTACTTGCCAAAGCAACTTCATGTCTTCTTTTAGCTCTTCTAATTTCTTTCTTAAGATTATTTTTACATTCCTTATACTCCTCAAGCACCTCATTTACTTCATGCTGCCTATAATTATTGTAGATCTCCCTCTTTTTCCGAACAAGATGTCCAATTTCCCTTGAAAACCAGGGCTCTTTCCACTTTTTACTGTTTCCTTTCAACCGAACAGGAACATAAAGGTTCTGTACTCTTAAAATGTCCCCTTTAAATGTCCTCCATTTCTCTTCTACATCCTTCCCATAAAACAAAATGTCCCAGTTCACTCCTTTTAAATCATTTCGCATCTCATCAAAGTTAGCCTTTCTCCAATCAAAAATCTCAACCCTAGGTCCAGTTCTGACCCTCTCCATAATTATATTGAAACTAATGGTATTGTGATCACTGGACCCGAAGTGCTCCCCAACGCATACCTCCGCCACCTGTCCCGTCTCATTTCCTAACAGGAGGTCCAACACTGCCCCTCCTCTAGTAGGTACCTCTATGTATTGCTGCAAAAAAACTATCCTGCACACATTTTACAAACTCCAAACCATCCAGCCCATTTACCGAATGTGTTTCCCAGTCTATGTGTGGAAAGTTGAAATCTCCCACAATCACTACTTTGTGCTTACTACTAATATCTGCTATCTCCTTACATATTTGCTCTTCCAATTCTTTATTATTATTTTATAATAAATTCATTATTATTTATTTTACTCCGATTATATGTTTTTTACTCTTGTTAAATTCTGTAAGGTTTCCTTGAGACTTTTGAAAGGCGCCCATAAATAAAATGGATTATTATTATTATTATTAATCACCCTATCCCATCCATCATCTTATACACCACTGTAAGATCGCCCCTCATTCTCCTTCGTTCCAAGGAATAAAGTCCGAGCCTGCCCAATGTCAAATCCTGGCAACATCTTCGTAAAACTTCTCTGCACTATTTCCAGCTTAACGTCTGTCCTATAGCAGAGTGGCCAAAACTTAACACAATGCTCCAAATGCAGCCTCACCGACGTCTTGTACACCTGCAACACAACATCTCAACTTCTACACTCAATACCCTGATGATGGCCAATGTACTGAAAGACTTCTTAAATACCGATCTGCTTGCAACACCACTTTGAGGACCTATGCACCCACATTCCCAGATCTCTCTGCTCTAAAACACTCCCATAGACTCTGCCATTCACTTGAACTCACACCTATCTGCATTAAGCCTTCTTAACCATTCCTCAGCCGACTTGCAAAACTGATTATCCTGCCATAATCATCTTCGCTATTTACGATACCACCCACTTTACTGTCATCTGCAAACTTAATAATCACGCCTTCTACATTACATTCTCTTCCAATAGACAATTGGTGCAGGAGTAGACCATTCAGCCCTTTGAGCCAGCACCGCCATTCAAAATGATCTTGGCTGATCATCCACAATCAGTACCCCGTTCCTGCCTTCTCGCCATATCCCCTGACTACGCTATCTTTAAGAGCTCGACCTAACTCTCTCTTGAAAGCATCCAGAGAATTGGCCTCCACCGACTTCTGAGGCAGAGAATTCCAGATTCACAACGTTCTGTGTGAAAAAGATTTTCCTCATCTCCATTCCAAATGGCTTACCCCTTATTCTTAAACTGTGGCCACTGGTTCTGGACTCCCCCAACATCAGGAACATGTTTCCTGCCTCTAGCGGGTCCAAACCCTTAATAATCTTATATGTTTCAATAAGATCCCCTCTCATCCTTTTAAATTCCAGAGCATACAAGCCCAGCTACTCCATTCTATCGACAAATAACAATCCTGTCATCCCGGGAATTAACCCTGTGAACTTGCATTGCACTCCCTCCATAGCACGAATGTCCTTCCTCAAATTTGCAGATCAAAACTGCACACAATACTCCAGGTGCGGTCTCACTAGGGCCCTGTACAACTGCAGAAGGACCTCTTTGCTCCTACACTCAACTCCTCTTGTTATGAAGGCCAACATGCCATTCGCTTTCTTCACTGCCTGCTGTACCTGTATGCTTACTTTCAGTGACCACCAGATCTCGTTGTACTTCCCTTTTTCCCCAACTTGACACCAATCAGAAAATAATCTGCCTTCCTGTTTTTGCCACCAAAGTGGATAACCTCACATTTATTCACATTAAACTGCATTTGCCATGCATCTGCCCACTCACCCAACCTCTCCAAGTCACGCTGCATCC